>NC_045776.1:70166012-70791012 GCF_008692025.1 Phocoena sinus | reverse complement strand
ATACTATATAATATATAGTTATACTATGTAACATATAGTATAATATAATATGAATGCACACATTTTAATTTTTAAAAACTGTTTATCTGCGTTGGGTTATACTATAAACTATTTTTCTACAACTTGCTTTTTACACTCAACAGTGCATCCTGGACTTCTTTACATGCTACTCTAACTCAGGGGTTTGCAAACTACTACTACAGCCCATGGGCCAAATCCAGCCTACCACCTGCTTTTGTAAATAAAATTTTTTTTAGAATTTACCTATGCCCATTTGGTTGCGTATTATCTGTGATTGCTTCTGCAGAGTTATGTGGTTGAGAAAGAGAACATATGGCCTACACAGCTGAAAATACTTCTTATCTGGACCTCTCAGAAAAGGATTGCCAAACCCTGTTCAAACCGTTCTTATTAATAGACACCACCTCTTAACTATTCTGTCTTATGGTCTCCCAAGCACTTACTGCCACTCAAAATTTAGTTGATGAGATACAAACATAATTAACTTTAATATAGCATGCTACCTTAAAATTAAATAGTGCTGGGGGGGAAGGAAGGATAGACTGACTTTTACCTAGTTATGGCACCAGGAGAAATCACGGAAGGCCTCACCGTGGTGTGACCTTCAAGATGAATTTTGGCAAAAAGAGAAGACACTGAAGAAATAAATCATTTAGCACTGAAGTTAAGGGCACATACTCTGGAGTGAGGCCACCTGGGTTCAAATCCTGTCTCTACCATTTATTGTTAGGTGTATGACCTGGTGCGTGTCACTTGGTTCTCTGTGCCTCATTACCCTTACCTGTGAAATGGGATAATAACAGTAACTTTTACATATGATTATTTTGAGAATTAAATGATACAGTACATGTATAGTGGACAGAGCATACGGTAAATGCTTAGTAAATATTAGTTATTATTATTAAGGGACAGATGGAAATTCCAGGCAGAGGAAACTGCTGGGACAAAAGCACAGCGGCATGAATGTATGCTTTATTTGTACAAAGGTAAATACCTCTGCAGCTGGAGGGAAAGAAGCACTGGGAAGTGATGTGTGAGACTGTAAAGAGGGATTGGGAGGAAACTATGAACTCCTTGCACCCCCAGTTAAGGAGTATGGACACTGTCCTGTCATGCAGTGGGGTTTTTGAGCATGTAGTGGTCTCCTTGAGCTGAGCTTTAAGAAGGACATCCTGGTGACTGAGCATAGGATGTTTGAAGAGAGTGAGACTGGGGATGGGGATGCAGGCAGGAGGTTGAGGGAGTGGTCCAGGTGAGAGATGGGGACCAAACCAGGATGGAGGTAAAGGAGGAGGGGGTTGGAGAGGCATATTGTGGGGGCCATCACTGGGCATCTTGTGTCTCTCTTATAGCTACATCTGGCAGCACATTGATATCGGCTATGTCCAGGGTATGTGTGACCTCCTGGCTCCACTGTTGGTCATTCTGGATGACGGTGAGTGTATCCTCCCTGCCCCAGACCTGGGGATGCAGTTTCCTTCCCACTACACAGAAGAGAGGTTAACCTGACTCTGTGACTCCATGGAATGGGTCAGTACAGGTGCTCAGAAGACCTGTCCAGTGAACACATCAAGGTCCTAGTGAAATAAAAAGTTCTCTTATTCCATGTTGACCAACACTTATTTCCAGGTGTCCAACACCCATCCAGGCCTTTGCTAGCCACTGGTTTTATAAACATGAGTGAGAACAAAGGAAAACTCAGACCCAGACAACTTCACTAGTGAATTCTGCCGAACACTTAACAATGAATACCAATACTTCATAAACTCTCGTAAAACAGAGAAGAGGGAACACTTCTCAACTCATCCTATAAGGCAGGTCCTTATATGGGGACCCACTGGTACCCTGATACCAACACCAGACAAAGACATCACAAGAAAAGAAAACTGCAGGCCAATATCCTTTATGAAATCAAAGGCAAAAATCCTCAACAAAACACTAGCAAACTAGAATCCATCAATATATAAAAAGGATTATATTTCAAGACCAAATGGGATTTATCCCAGGAATGCCAGGCTGGTTCAGTGTATGAAAATCAATCAGTGTAATTCACTACATTCATAGAATAAAGGACAAAAATCACATGATCATGTCAGTTGACAAAGAGATGCCATCTGACAAAATTCAGCAGCCTTTCACGATAAAAACTTCAGCAAACTTGGAATAAAAGAGAACTTCCTCAACGTGATAAAAGGCATCTGTGAAAAACCCACAACTAACATCATACTCAATGGTGAAATACTGAACGCTTCTCACCTAAGATCAAGAGTAAGACAAAGATGCCCGCTTTTGCCACAAAAGGCCCTCGCCTTTACAATTAGGGAAGAAAAAGAAATAAAAGGCATCCAGATTGGAAAGGAAGTAAAACCATGTATATTTGCAGATGACATGATCTTGCCTATAGAAAACCCTAAGGAATCCAAAACACATTAAAACTAATAAACAAGTTCAGCAGGGTTGCAGGATAGAGGACCTATATAAAAGTCAGTTGTATTTCTATACAATTACCATGAATAATCTAAAAATGAAATTAGGAAAGCAATTCCATTTTCAATAGCATCTAAAGGAATAAAATGCTTAGGAATAAATTTAACAGAAGTGCAAGATTTGTACACCAAAAACTATAAAACACTGCTGAAAACAGTGAACCAGAAACACAAAAACTTAGTTATTTTTCTTCCAGTGAGCATGTAATTCTTAATTGATTTGAGTTTGCAAATAGACAAACAGGTAAAAAAAAAGAAAGAACAACAAAGAAAAAAAGACGACAAAATTGGATTCTCTGTCATCTCTCACCCAACAGAGAATAGGCTTTCATTATACACCCAACAGAGATCACCAAATAGTCAGACCATAAGAGCAAATCCCCAGTCACTGCTGCCACCAATTCAGATTAACTTATTTAAGGTATACAAGCCAGAAGTGAAAACAAATACATAACATCAGTAGAAAATGAAAAAAAGAACTAGAGGGTCAGAAAAAGTTCTGTTGCCACCGAGGATGTACAGGTAAATTGATTTAATTTGTCTCCATTGGATTAATCCCCTCAAATATCTCAGTGGATGACCTTCAGAACTGATAAAATATAATTTTCAAAAAGTTAATGTGTCTCTCTCATACAAATAAAATAAACACATGACAAAGATTTTATTCAACTTATTAATGAGGAAACCAGTAAGATATGAAAACTGCCTCCAAGAGCATGTGAGAAGCTGGGCATTTTAGCAACATTAAAATAAAATTGCTGCCAGAAGGGACAAATCTGTAGAGACAGAAAATAGACTAGTGGTTGACAGGGACTGCAGGGAGAGGGAAATAGGCGATGACCTCTGATACAGAGAGAGTGTCTTTTGGGGGTGATGAAAATGTTCTGAAATTAGAGATTTTGGTTCACAGAAGTGAATATACTAAAACCAGTGAATTATACATTTAAAAGAGTGGATTTTATGGTACGTAAACCTCAGTAAGGCTGTTTTAAAATGGGAAGTATAGCTCCCAACTCTTCAGAGCTGAGCATAGTGACTTGCTTCCAGAAAGTTCAATGTAGAAGGGGGTGGGAGGTGAGAGAGAAACTATGCAGTGGGGAAACCTGAAAACACTGCCTCTATCAGGTGGCCAAGGTCATCAACCATCCTCAATCACGTTGATACAGTATACCCTTGATATGATGTGATTAAAATGGCACCTTACCTACGTCTTTCTCCCAATAACCCATAATTCCAGTCTTATCATGAGAAAAACATCAGATAAATTCCAATAGGGAGGCATCCCGTAGAATACCTGACAAGTATTCTTCATAACTATCAAGGTCATCAAAAACAAGGAAGGCCTGAGGCACTGCCATAGCCAAGAGGAGCCTAGGGAGAGATGACAGTTGTATGTAATGTAGTCCTTGGATGAGTTCTTGGCACAGAAAAAGGACCTAAGATTAAAAAAACTATGGACTTGAGTCAATTATGTATCATCAGTGGGTCATTAATTGTAACAAACGTACCATACTAATGGGAGATGTTAGTAATAGGGGGAACGAGGTGTGGGGTATATGGAAACTCTCTGCACACTCTTCCCAAGTTTTCTGTAAATGTAAACTGTTCTGAAAAATAAAGTCTTTTAAAAAATAAATGAGATCCTACTGTGCCTCTGGAAACCTTCTCATAACTTTCCCCAAAGTTACTAGGTGTTAAGAGAGAAAAAAGGTACTATTTTCAAATAAATTTTTTAAACACTGGGTTGAACAATATAAAAGATTTTTAAAATTACATGACTTCTCAGAGCCTTTTCGTTCTTAATATAGGTAGTGGCTCTCTAAGCAGCATTTCCCAATGTTATTGGACCCTTTCTTTGCATAAGGCCTGCAAACACCCTTCCAATATTAACAATTGATCTTTTTTTTTTTTTTTTTTTGTGCGGTTCACGGGCCTCTCACTGCTGTGGCCTCTCCTGCTGCGGAGCACAGTCTCCGGACACGCAGGCTCGGCGGCCATGGCTCACGGGCCCAACCGCTCCGCGGCATGTGGGATCTTCCCGGACCGGGGCATGAACCCATGTCCCCTGCATCTGCAGGCGGGCTCTCAACCACTGCGCCACGAGGGAAGCCCAACAATTGCTCTTTTAATACAGTGGTTCCCAGACATGAGAATTTCATGAACCCTGTAGAATTTTTTTTTTCAAAAAGTTTGGGACCAAACATTGTCAACTTTTCATTATAGCAAATAGGGATCTTTAAAACAGAGCATTTTGCTGTCATCATTGTTTCCTAAAATAAAACACTTCAGTACCTCTAAAGGTGGGAAGTATGTAATTAATTGGAGAGTGTTCCTTGAAATGGTATACGTTTGTACTCCATTGTCCTTATGTTTCTCATTTGGCTGTGGACTTTGTGAACCAGCTCAGGGCCTCGGACCATCACTTTGGGACCTCGGGTTCCTTGGGCAGTGGCGCAGTTGACTGTTCCTCCTGTGCTCTTCCCGCAGAGGCGCTTGCCTTCAGCTGCTTCACCGAGCTCATGAAGAGGACGAACCAGAACTTCCCCCACGGAGGCGCCATGGACACGCACTTTGCCAACATGAGGTCGCTAATCCAGGTAGGACCTTGTGCTTTTCAATAATATAACGTTCCAGCTCAGCCCAGTGGACCGCAAGCCAACTTAATAGCCCCGCCTTGTTTAACTTGATTCAGTCGCTCAATCCTACTTAACTCAGCCCAGTTGAGTTAAACGAAAAAACTCAATTCAGCTCAACCTTCACTCAACAGCTCAACTCCACTACATTCATTCTCACTGAGCATTTATTTGGTTCAGGCACTGGGGCTACACCGACGAACAAGACATGGCCCTCGCCCTTAAGAGGATGTTTGATTGTATTGGTCCTTTTCTGCAAAGAAATATTTGAGTATATTTCTCTCTCTCTCGCTTTCTCTCTCTCTCTCTGTCTCTCTCACACACACACACACACACACACACCTTTTTTGAGATCAATTCATATACCATAAAATTCACCCTTTTAAAATGTTCAATTCAGTGATTTTTAGAATATTCACGGGTGTGAAATCATCACCACTATCTAATTTCAGAACACTTTCATCACCCCAAAAAGAATCCCCATACCCATTAACGTCAGTCCCTCCCCGGCTCCTGGCAACTACTAATCTACTTTCTGTCTCTATAGATTTATCTATTCTGGACATTTCATATAAATGGAGTCACACAATATGTGGCCTCTTGTGTCTGACTTCTTTCACTTAGCATCATGCTTTCAAGGTCCACCCATGTTATAGCATATATCTGTACATCATTCCTTTTTATTGCCGAATATTCCATTGCATGGATAGGCCACATTTTGTTTATCCGTTCATCCACTGATAAACACTTGAGTGGTTCCCACTTTTTTTGCTGTTATGAATAATGCTGTTGTGTACATTCATGTACGAGTTTTTATATGGACATAGGTTTTCATTTCTCTTGGGGATATACCTAGGAGTGGAATTACAGCTGCACCAGTTTGCATTCCCACCAGCAACATATAAGGGTTCCAGTATCTCTTCATCCTCACCAACACTTTGTTGTCTGTCATTTTTATTGTAGCCATCCTAGTGCATGTGAAGTGGTCTCTCATTATGGTTTTGATTTGCATTTTCCTAATTGCTAATGATGCCCATTTGTTGCATCTCTCGTGCTTATTGGCTATTTGCACATCTTCTTTAGAGAAATGATGGGGTTAGGTTGAGCTAGGTTGACTTCCACCTCAAATCCCTTGCCCATTTTTAAACTCCACCTGGTTGTTAAGGGCTGTATGGTATCTGGTGTGGGAATGTAGCATCATTTATTAAGCTGTCCCCTCTAGTCTAGCCTTTGCCCAGGAGACTGATGCCTATCTTTCCTTTCTCTGACAGATCCTGGACTCAGAGCTCTTCGAGTTGATGCATCAGAATGGGGACTACACTCACTTCTACTTCTGCTACCGCTGGTTCCTGCTGGATTTCAAGCGAGGTACAGACTTCAAACTGGAAACTTGTTCTCAGACTCTTTGTAGCAGAATCTCAGGGGAAAAGGTACCAGGGAGGTGAGGCTGGGAGGTGTTGTAACAAAGCCAGTGGAAGAGAGTAATGCCCATTTGTTGAGTTCTGACTATCAGTTCACCCAACTTATCTTGCAGAGACACTATGCAGTAGGTGTTGTCACAGTCCCCATTTTACAGATGAGGAAACTAAGACTGAGAAGAACTAAATTCAGAGCTAGGAATAATAAAGCCAGGATCTGAGCCCCACTCTGTCTACCTAAGCCCAGTTCCCTTCCATTCTATTAAGCTGCTTATCAGAGGCCAAGAACTCTGAAGCCCATAGAGCATCTTTCACACGTGACTTAGAAATGATGTCTGACACAGTGCATTGCTGTCATGCCAATTTGGGGTGATGCTAATAATATCTAACCTGTATGGAGGTGTTTATTAAGGTCCAGGCACTGTGCGGAGCCATTTCTATGTATTATTTCTTCAGTCCTTTATTACTGGTAGTATCACCGCACTTACAGATGAGGAAAGAGAAGGGCTCATGGAGGGGAAGTAACTAGCCCAAGGTCACCTTACTAGTAAGTGATGGGGCCAGGATTCAGACTGAGTTTATTGGACATAGGAAGCCTTACTTTTCATCATTGCTCTATTCTATCTCTTTACCAGACCCAGAGGCAGCAGCCAGCTCTGCCTGGGTGCAGGGGGAAAAGGAGATACCCCCACTGGTGCTAAAAGAGATGGAGGGAGCAGGGAGAGAGGGGGACACTGACCAAGGGGCAGGGCAAGGACAGGTCAATGTAAATCAAATCTGCATGTGCCCGGTTCCTCCACTTACAGGATGTCAGAGTTGGAAACTTACAACCCACCTGGTGTGCATAGCCTATTCTACAGAGGGGAAAACTGAGGCTTCTGTCAAATGACAGTGTCCAGGTCTCCTGTCTCCTGGCCTGAGCTCTGTCCACTGCTCCAGGACAGAAGCGCGGACCATGGCTGGCCCGGGATCTTTCCGGAGGGAGGGCAGCACCGTGAGCTCAGTGACTGACCCTTCCCCTGCGCGTGTGTGTTGGTGTCCCGGCAGAACTCATCTATGATGATGTCTTCTCTGTTTGGGAGACCATCTGGGCAGCCAAACACGTGTCGTCCGCCCACTATGTCCTGTTCATCGCGCTGGCGCTGGTGGAGGTCTACCGTGACATCATCTTGGAGAACAACATGGATTTCACAGACATCATCAAATTTTTTAATGGTATCCATGTGACCAGGGTCTTATCTGAGGGATGCAGGCTTCTGGAGGGCCCCTTCCTGGGGCCTGGAGAGGGATGGAGGGTCACTGAGACTGATGCACCATGAAGGGGATGGAGGAGGGTTCTCCCCACTTCTTGCAGCTATTTCCAAATGGATGAGTTAACATCTTGTAATGCTGAGTGATCCCTGTGTGTTTTTCTCAGGGATCTGGCAGAAGGGGCCTAGGTGTTGAAATCAGGCTCAGGGAGCATCCCTGGCTCTGCCATTAATCAGCTGTGCCATGGACACGTCACTTCCCCTCTCTCTAAACATCTGCTTCCTCATCTGGGAAATGGAGTAACAGTGTCTTCTTCAGAAGGTTGACGTGTGTAGGGAAAGCAGATACAGGAAAGCAGTTGAAATGGCATGAAAAAGGCACAGTCTTTGAAATCAAACAGAGATGGATTCTGATCCCAGCCTTGCCACCTGGGAGCTGTGTGACTTGGGCAAGTGACTTTATGTCTCTGGGCTTCAGAGTCCTTGGGGATAAAATAGTACTAACACCTCCCTCACGAAGATGTCAGGAGGATTCAATGAGACCACAAGGATATAAAGCCCATCAGTCAGATGGTACTTGGCTCATAGCTGTTACTATGAATAGAAGCTGTTGCTACTATCAATATTATCACTATTAAAACATTTTCTTAAACTAAGGAAGGTTTTGGAAAAAGCAAAAGAAGAAAAAAGCCACCTGTGATGACCTTACACTGGAAACATTATTTTCTTTAAAGAAGCTTTTTTATTTTGGAATAATTTTAGATTTAGAGAAAAGTTGCAAAGATAGTACAGAGAGTTCCCAATACCCTTCACCCAGCTGCCCCTAATGTTAATATGTTACCTGATCCTAGTACATTTGTAGAACAAAGCAATTAATATTGATATATTATTATCAACTAAACTACAGACTGACTTGATTTCACTTGGTTTTTAACTAATGTCCTTTTTCTGCTCCAGGATCCAGTCCAGGAAACCACGCTGTACTTAGTGGGTTCATTTTTTAAAAAATGTTTTTTCCATCTAGTCTTTCCCAAAGTAATGGATATTTTTATGTTGTTACCATTTCAGAATCCAGTTGTATCTAGGGTTTTTTCCGCTTAATGTTTTAAAAACCATCTTCTATATAATCATTTTTTAAGACAGCAGAATATACCTCAAGTGACTGTTCATAACTTACTGAACCGTCCCTTCTGATTGGGCATCTAGGTTGTTTTCGGTTTGAGGGTGTGATTGAGAACCCAAAGCAATTCCTGTCTTAGTGTGGAGGTTCTCAAACTTTCTCAGTTCATGGCACCCCTGATGTCTCCGTAAAGTTTTCGTGGCACTCGGACCAAAAGTTCCATTCACTAACTAGTTAGGTCCAAACCACCTAATAAGTATATCTCTCCTAACAACTTAGTAGCCATTTGAAAAAATAATACGTGTACGTCAAAAGAAAATCGTATTTTTATTTTATATTTAAATAAGTACAGTTACTGGGACTTCCCTGGCGGTCCAGTGGTTAAGACTCCGTGCTCCTGATGCAAGGGACATGGGTTCAATCCCTGGTCAGGGAACTAAGATCCCACACGCCACACGGCGTGGCCAAAATAAATAAAAATAAATAAATAAATAAATAAGTACAGTTACTAATGGGTGTGTTCACCTGTTGGGCTTTGCACAACTTCTCAAACCTTGGAATCATTTTGAACCCCACCACCTTCATTTCCTATTCCACAGTGATTTTCACGTGATAGTTGCTTTTATCACGGCAACTGCTTGCTGAAAACCTAGTTCTTGCAAAGCTAGAAAGCCGTTAATAGGAATGTCATGAAATTTGCAAACTCACTTGCATTAGCAGTTTATGTGGTGTTCAGTAGATGTGGAAGATAGCTGTATTTCCCTCAAAGTTTCCATGTGTTCACTGTGGCACCCTGGGATTCCTCAGCACCCAGTTTGGGAACCACGGTGTTGGTGTTTTTTGTTTGTTTGTTTGTTTTTCTTCTACCAAATCATTTCTTTCTTTCTTGTTTTGTTTTGTTTTTCTGAGGTTTTTTTTTAATGTTACTTATCCCTATTTTTATTTGTTTTTATTTCAACTTTTATTTATTTATTTATTTACTTGCCTGTGTCGGGTCTTAGTTGCAGAACGCAGGATCTTCGTTGCGGCATGCAGGATCTTTCATTGCAGCATGCGGGCTTCTCTCTAGCTGTGGCATGCAGGTTGTCTCTCTCTAGTTGTGGCGCACAGGCTCCAGAGCGCGTGGGCTCTGTAGTTTGCAGCATGTGGGCTCAGTAGTTGTGGCACGCAGGCTTAGTTGCCCCGTGGCATGTGGGATCTTAGTTCCCTGACCAGGATTCAAACCCACGTCCCCTGCACTGGAAGGTGGGGACTACCACTGGACCACCAGGGAAGTCCCCAAATGAGTTCTTTATGATAAATGTCTAAGTTTAGGATTATTCTGCTTTGAAGAGCTGATCATTTTGTGTCACTCTCGACAAAGTGATTACTGGTCCTTTCTCCCCTCCCCTCCCCCTCTCCTTCTGTTGCTTCCTTCCTTCTCTACTTCTAAGCATCTACCATGTGCCTGGCATTGCTTTCTTAAAAGGTGTCCAGTCATTATGTTTGTAGGAGGGTGGTGGGAGGACCTAATTTTTTTTTTAAACACACACACAGAGTCAGCTTCGTCTCGTTTGATCTCACAGTAACCTTGTGATATAGGTACTGTTATGGTTCCCATTTTACAGATGAGAAAACCGAGGTCTGGACATGCAGGCCTTCCCCAAAGTCTCTGCTTCCAGAACTGCTCTGGGGGTGATGCCAGATGATGATGATGATGATGGGGATGCCCCAGAGACCTCTCTGGGCACTGAAAGTGCGTCCCAAGGATGGACACAGAAGGAGGCTCATGAGATTTTACTTTCGCTCTTTCAGAAATGGCCGAGCGACACAACACCAAACAGGTCCTGAAGCTGGCCCGGGACCTCGTGTACAAGGTGCAGACCCTGATTGAGAACAAGTGAGGACCATGTCACCCAGGCAGCGTCACCCAAGCCTCTGCCCACCTGCCTGTCCTGCCTGCTTCTCCTCCTGGCCGCCCAGGGAGCAAGGTCCTGGCATCTGTTCCCGAGCATGGACCTCTGTGCAAAGAGAAAGTACCCCAACTTTGGCCACCAGGCAGGTGGGATCGAGGGATTGCCCCTTCAGTTCAGCCTTACGCTTTTCTGTTTGACCAAAGATTGTCCAAGTCTGGGATTTCTCCCTTGTGGGAGTTGGGAGTTGTTGGTGTGCGGAGGGAACGTCTTCGTTCGTGGTCCCCAGAATGGTCTCCTCCCTCTTCTCTCCCATCCCTCCAACTGTCTTGTCGGATGAGACTTGGGGAGGGAACTTTTTGGAAACTGGTATAGGAGAGGTCTGTGGGGCTACCTCTGTACTTTGAAAGGGGCCTTTGGAGATGTTCCAGAACGTGGCTGGAAGGTTGGCCTGGAGCAGAACACTGTTGACATTTAATGCTTTTTTGAGGGATGCTGCCCTGTGCACTGTTGGAATTTGAGCAGCATCCCTGGCCTCTACCTACTACATGCCAGTAGCACCCTCCTCCCCAACCCCTTGTGACATCCCGGAGCACCTCCAGACATTGCCAAATAGCCCCATTTGAGAACCACTGGCTTGGAGGAGGGGCTACAAGTGTATCTCCCTCTCCACTTTCTTTGTACCTGAGCCGCCTATATCCTGAGACTTTCTTCCGTTTAGAAAAGGCACATGGGGTCCTTTGCACATCTCTCTTGGGGTCCGGGATTTCAACCGTTGTATATTTCTCATTTTTTCTCCTCCACCTGGCCCAGGAGAGACTTTTTTCTTCTTTTAAAGAAAGACGTCTGCCTGTGAGAAGTGTCTGTAAGCATGAGATAGGCCTCTTCCGGGTCCTGCTCAGGGGCACCCGGGGCAGGGCAGAGTCCACATCCCCTTCCTCTCTTCCTAGGGAGGACCTCACCTCTCCTTCCGTACATCGGGTCTGATGTTCCAGAAGCTTGGAAGATGTGTGTTGGTGCAAGCCACTTGTTTAGGGAGGCTGGCTTTTCTCTAAGTGCCCTTGCTCACTCAGGACAAAGGAGGGAAAGGAGGACAGAGGTTGGCCCAGGTAGGGTATGGCGGGTGTTTTCCTTGGGAAAGAAACATCAGCTGATGAACTGGTGCCAGAGTCACAGAGCAGACTGGAAATGGTCCCCTCCATGTCTTCACACAGAGGGTCACCAATCCCCAAACAGACCCTAAGCAAGCTAGTTTACCTGCCTACCTGTCCTCCCAAGAGAGTGGTCCTGCCAGCCCTTCTCTTCCGAGAGTGTACAAGAGTCGTCGGGAGAAACAGTGAGAGTTGGGGAGGGATGCTCGTCCCAAGAATGGCAGGTAGGATTTTGGAGAGGGTAGGAGACTCGTCAAGCACTTTGAAGCATTCGCAGAGAGAGTGCATTAGTCCTTCCGTCCTGAGGAAACCAGGAAGGGGAGCAATCCCTGCCTGGCGTGCTTGTGAAGGCACTTCCCTTGGACCCAGACTTTAGGTTGCACTGAACTTCCGCCTGAGTATGGTCTCCTGGGCAGGATGGATGAGACTAGATGGCCCTCGCTTCCAAAGAACGCTCCGTGAGAAATGCATCTCCTCGCCCTAGTCCCCCACCTTCCCAAGATGGGAGAAAATGTATGAAAGTTCCCTCCAGATAAAAGTTTATATTGCCATTCAACTGTTCACTACAGAGGATGTTATTTTAGCAAGACCCAGGTCCTAGACCTTCCGATTCTTATTTATTTTTTGACAGACTAGTCTGAAAGTACAGCACAAAATCTCTTCTCTGCCTTCTCTCGTGGTGTTCCAGAGAGCGTCGTGGTTGTGATTTGGAATAACTCCTGTTTATTCGGCTTACTGTGTTTATTTGGATCTTTGTACGTTGTGTGTGTCCTTGTGTCCCTGAATCGTATGCGTGCGAGTCGTTTTATCTATGGAGTGCCCTCCTTTTCTCAGTGTTGCCAACGTATCTTGTTACAGTTTACTACAGAGTTGTGTCTATATATAGAGAAAATATATATAAACAGAAACATGGGAACCTGGGTTCTTTTTTGTTTCTTTGTTTGGGGATTTTCTTTTTAATTTGAAAGAAAGAAATGCTTGCTTCTGAAGACTGTGTCCTCATACCCCACCCTCCACCCCACCTCAGTGACCCAGACACAGAGAGGGATGTATTCTTATGATAGCTCCCTGGTCTTTCCCCTGAAAGTTCAAGGCTGGTGAATCTCATCTCATCCTTTGTATCAGTTAGCTGTTACCACAAGTAATGCTGTGTAACAAACCACCCCAAATCTTAGTGGCTTCAAACAGCCATTTATTTAGCTTGTGATGATTCTGTAGGTCAACAACATGAGCTGGGTTCAGCTGGGTGGTTCTTCTGGTCTCAGCTCGACTTCTTTGTGTGTCTCTAACCAGCTGATGGCCAGCCAGGCAACTCTGCTTTTGACAATTGGCCAGCAGTTGGCTAGGATAATGGGAGAAACTGGGCCATGTATCTCTCATCCTCCATTAGGCTAGCTCAGGCTTGTTTACATGGCCATGATGGCAGTTTCTAAGAGAGCAAACAGAAGTGTGCAATGCCTCTTGAGACCTAGGATTGGAATTGGCATAAAGTTATTTCTACTATATTCTTTTGGTCAAAGAAGTCATATGGCTGAGCTCAGATTGAAAGGATGGAGAAATAGATTCCACCAGTTGATGGGAGGTTTTGAAAAGTGACAATGAAAAGGGCTGTAAATACAGGTATGGAAATAATTGAGTATTTTTGCAAACAGTCTACCATGTATCCCAAGGTCCATGCACAGGAGGGGTCCCAAGATGGTCAGCCATTGGACTCAAGAGTATACCTCTAAGTTGATGCCCCACTGTGTCCCCACTGCTGAGCTAGCTCCTCTCTCGCCCCCAGTGTTCCCATAGACCATCAACTTATCTCCTCAGTATCTATGATTCCCACTCACGGCTGCCGTTCTGAACCACAGTCTTTGGGCAATGGAGACCTCACATGGATCTCCACCCCCAGCAGCCTCTAACCATGCACCAAGGGAAACTTCTGGTTTTCCGCTGCAGAAGCAAAGCTTGATTTAATCTAATGAGTACCCATCAAAACTTCAGGTTTTCTATAGAAAAAGTTAGTTTCCAAGCAAGCCAGCAAAGTAAAGGAGTTTCAGGTGGCATTGGTGGCCTGGCTGAGCCCAAGTCACCACTTTCTTGGAAGATTGCCAGCAGAGGTAAGTCTGAAGCCACACAGCAGCGGGAAGGTGGGGACTTGTCTTTTGCTGGCCCACATGGGGCTCTCTTAGTGGGAAGGTCTGCTTCTTCCTGGGAGAAGCTTCTGAGAGCAAAGACTGGTCCTGATGTTCTGACCATCCTTTGAAGCCACTGGTCTCATTTCCCCAACTCCAGCCATAGCTTGGTACACGTGGCCCTCCTCCTGGAGGACCCCACTATTCTTGCAGCTGCCTGGCACCACCAGACCTGGGTACCACCAGCATACCTGTTATGTGTGTACAAATGTACAGTTACATGCACTATTGACTTACGGTAAAGGATGATGTATTTTGTGGGAAAAAAATCCTAAGAGAATGTTTTGCTTCTGTAAAGGTTTTCCTAAACACATGCATTTGCACCTTGCATAGATGTGAGAAGATGAGTCTTGGGCCACTAGGCACGTTTTCGTGACTCGAAGCAGGAATGGAGAAGGGGTCTTTGCTGCCATGCGTACGGCACACACAGTTGTCACTGTGGCCCCCTCCTCCCCCCTTTTTCTTCTTCTTCCTCCGCCGCCTCCTCCATCTTTTCCTCCATTTCTTTATCTTCTCCTTCCCCTGTCCCTCCGATTCCTCTCCTCTGCCCCTTCTGCCTCCTTTCCTTGTAGCCATGGGCGTGTGGACACTGTCCGTCACCGTGTCTTCTGACTGAATGTTGCTGTTCCCGTTCAGAACACTGCTGGGTTTAGACCCTCGGGCTGCTCTGTCATCTCTCTTCTAAATCACATTCCATTTTCTTTTCACCTCGAGCTTTCCATTTGGCTTGTGGGAGAGGCCATGGGGCAACTGAGAAGCACTTAATGCAAAGAGTTTGGGAGGCCCCGACCATCCCATTTCAGAACGGCTGCAACCATTTATGCCATCCTGTTTCATCTTCCTTCTTATCCCTCCCTCCTTCTCTCCCAGGCCTGAGGTCCCAGCAGCCCATCAGAGAAAGGAGGTGAGGGTACAGTCAAGGGCAGTGGGAGGAAGTGGTTTAGATTTCTTTCCTTTTCAACAGATACTCAAGTTTGAGAGACATTAGATCCATTAATCAATGAGTCTTCTCCCCAGGTTTTATGACAGCATCAAACTCAAGTCACCTGCAGTCCACCTTTATGATTTGGACCATATCTGTGTACCATCTGTACTATTATACCTTTACTAGTCTTCTTTTTTCTTTTTACTTTTCGGCCACACCGTGTTGCATGTGGGGTCTTAGTTCCCCGATCAGGGAGCGAACCTGCACTCCCTGCAGTGGAAGTGCGGAATCTTAACCACTGGACCGCCAGGGCAAGTCCCTTTACTAGTTTTCTTTAAATCAACTCATTTTTTAAAACCTCAAACTTATGGCAAGCCAGAATCATTTGCATAAACAGAAGATGGTTGTAAAAATAAATCTTATTTTGCCAAAATACTATTTCCCACCAAAGGCTTTCTGAAGCTTGCTCTCTTGCCGTTAAGAAGAGATGCGCTAAGGGTTTGAGAGGTTAAAGACGTGCTAGCACCAGACGAGCCTTTCTTCTTGGAGGACTTCAAGGAGGATTGAAGTGGGAGTGACTTTCTCACCACACCAACTAAAATCAGGTCCTATATCTTTATCCACGTGCTTGGGGAGGGATGACTTAGGATCCCAACTCTGCCACTTCCTGGCTGTGTGGCTTTGGGCAAGTGACCTTGCCTCTCTGAGCCTTGGTTTTCATTTCTGTGAACTGGGGGTAATAATGCCTCCCTTGGGTCTGGATTCAGTCCTGGCCCCCCTCTTTCCACTGGGACCCTCTGCCCCTAGCATCACTGGGGATGAGTTCCTGGTTGGGACCTCAGTTTCCCTGAGTTCCCATCATCTGTCTTGCTCAGGTTCTCAGGTGAATCTTTGACACAGCTCCTGAAGGAGAACTGGGGAAGGGATGAGCTCTGAGCCCTCTGGGGCTATGACAGAGCACCTGGAGTTGGGTGTGGTGAGGCCATCAGTTCTTGGCAGGAGCAAAACCCACTCTGACTCTGCAGTTTGCATCGGGTTCTGCTGAGTCAGGGAAGGGCTCTCGGGTCTCTGTACTGCTGACTTTTAAGCTGCTGGACACATTGAGAGCTTGAGCCCAGGACAGGTATAGACTCTAGAAGGAGCACAGTTTGATCCTTTTTGAAGTTCCAGCTTGCCAATCCGTTGCTAAGTCAACCTAGTAGAACTCAAACGACCTACAGACCGATGCCGTTCCCTAGGGACTTTCCATTACATCGGGGTGCTGGGCAGGAATCCTCCAGTATCTTCCTGGCTTGCTTTATTCAGTCTTGTGGGCACAGTGATTTCCAGCCTCGGCAGGTAAAGGGCTCCTGCAAACAAAGAATACCTCTTATTATGCTGAACAGAAAATAAGACATCCCTCTGTCTCTTGTCAAATAAAGACAGTGTCTGTGTAAATGCTTCTGCTTCATAGGCTGCAGATTTGCTCCCTTTGGCATTGCTGAAATTGTTGAAGGAGAAAATTAAGGAACTTGGGAGTTACTGTAAGGTTATTACATAGAGGAGGCAGCTCATCCCTAGCGCAGGTGGGTGACCTGAAGCTGAGTTTGGGCTTCTTCTTGGCGGCATCTACTTGCTGCTTTTTGCACTGGGATGCTGCCTGGGCCTCCTGGAATCTTCCCACAGAAGCCTGACTCACATCAGAGTGCTGATGACACTTGAAACATACCACTGGTCTTCGAGTCCATTTGGATACCATGTGGTGGCTTCCTAGGTTTTCTATTACTTTATTCCATTATTCTGTTACTTTTTAAAGTAATTATTTTCCTTATTGTTTTTTTCTGAAAGACAAATGCAAGCTGAATTCTCTGTGGTTTGTGTGTTTTCAAAATAATAGAATCGCTCTAATAATATAATATTGTTATTTACAGATGTTCTTAGTTGAACATTTAAAACCAAAAGAGTTTGGTGAGCTGGGTCGGGGCAGAGATCACAAATTCAGGTGTTATTTTGCCTCCATCACAGAGTCTGACAGACCTGGATTCAAATCCCAGCTCTGCCACTGATCAGCTGTGTGACTTTGGGCAAGTGACTTTGTCTCTCTGAGCTTCAGTTTTCACTTTTGTGAAATGCAGATAATAAAGCTTCCCTTAAAGAGAGAGTTTGGTATCAAATGTTTTTGCTTGCCTGGCATCCTTGTCCCATTCTAGGACCAGCAACTTCTCCCATCTTCTGGGGAAATGTATCTCCTACATTATAACTATAGTTATAGTCTATTGAGCTTGCTGACAAGCCCCTCCCCCCAAGGTGGGCACATGACTCAGTTCTGGCCAATCAGATTCCATCCCTGGGAAGAGAGCGGTTCACTCTTTCTTCTGGGCAGTCTAACTAGAGGGGTACCAGCCTGGAGCTGCCTGTGACTATGTCTCTTGCAGGTAGCGGAGCAGGCATGGCTGCATCCAGCTGCTCAAGTGAAGTCTTTAGAGCTCCATCTTTGTCTATCTGGTGGTTCCACTCTTGTCCATGTTGGCTTATACAGGTCCCATGCCCATCTCTGAACCAATCATTCTGACTGGGTTTGACTGGCCAGAAGGATTCATTTGTCCATCCTAAAGCCTGGGGTGGTCAGAGAGTTGCTGAGGGTCATTCCCCAAGGGAAGATTAGGGCGCTCTTCCCAAAGAAGGGCAATGGGTCTTGATAAGCAAAGGCAACGGACTGACTCCATCCCTGGCAGAGAGAGCAATGTGTACAAAGGGGTGGAGCTGTGAAGAGACCTACTGTGAGCTCAGAATTCAGTGTGGCTGGAGGGAGAGGCACAGGGTTGGGTGAATGACAAGAAAGAAGCTGGAGAGAGAGGTTCGGACTGGATTGTGAGGGGCCTCATGTTCCCCAAAAAACTGAAGTTTCCACATCAGTGGGATTGTCCATGGAGGGGTGAGATAGGTCCTTACTGCCTGACACCCCCTCAATCCCCACCCCAGCACTGGACCAACTCTCATCTATAAGGGGCACTCACTAGACGTTTGATGGGAAAATGAAAAATTTTCAAATTCTTTGAAATTTGAGGAGGAGTTATAAAAAGGGAAGGATATTTTTATTTTATTCTCTCATAGAGAGAGAATATGCACACACTTATTAAAAGATGTAGTATTTGAGTGGTGACCACGGATTCAGAATTGCCCCAGGCACTTTGCATGAATAGATTTATCCTCACCACAGTCCTGTGAGATAGGGATTATAATAATTATAGCTAAAGTTTATTGAATACTAGTGCCTAACATCATGCTAAGGGCTTTATTTATACACCGCATCTTAAGTTAATTCTCATAACAACCCTATGAGGTAGGCATTATTTCACACACACTCCCATCTTACAGAAGTATACACCGAGGCCCAGAGAAGTGAAGTGTCTTGTCTGAGGTCACACAGCAAGGAAGCAGCAGAGGTGGGATTTGAACCTGGGTGCATGGTGATTTCATACAACTGTTGCATGGGCTCTTTTTGCTCCTCCTGAGATATTTTTATTTGCTCATTTCTGGCACAAGGATGATGCTCTCAGTGTCACTGGAGAAGAGGATGGTCCTCTGCTGGACCTCGGTCACGTGGAGCCACCTGAACATGGGCAGGAGGCTAGCCAGGACTGTGTGGAAGATGGCAGTCACACAGCCCCAGCCCAGCTGGCACTGACCACCGTGGTACACAGAGGAAGCTAAGCAGGCTTCCTTGGCAAATGGGGAGGCCAAGCTGATCGGGAAAACCAGCAGGCCCACAATGGTGGCGATGGCTAGAAACAGCAGCAAGGAAAACCAGTGTGTCAGTCAAGGGGCTCTGGGCTGCCTTTCCATCCCAGGACTCACTCATCCACCCTCCTATCCCCCCACCCATCCATCCATCCACTCACTTATTTATTGGTTCATCTATCCTTTTATCCACCTATCACTCAGCCTTCCACCCATCTGTCCATCTACTCACCCATCCACTCATTCTCTCCATTCCTACACCTACCTATCTATTCACTCATCCATCCAGCCATCCAGCCATCCACCCACTTAGCCACCTGCCTTCCACCAATTCATCCATCCATCCATCTATCCATATTCCAGTCTACCCATTTTCCCCATCCTTCCATCCATCTATCTATTCATCCATTCTTCCAGTAATATGTTTATTGATGCATCCATCAGCTCATCTACCTACTTACCCACCCTACTCCATCCATTCACCAACCCATCCATCCATCCATGCACTCATTCATCAAAACTGTTAGGCACTCTGTCAAAGGTACTAATGATTCGAAGAAAATGAACCGGACACCTCCGCACCTAGAAGGCACTCCCCGTGCAGGAGAGTCACGTGACCTGCAGCCACCCTTCAGCCACTCTCGTCCACTTGAAGTTCCCTGCACGTGCCTTGCTCTTTTCTCTATACCTTTGCCCGTGATGTTCCCATTACCTGAAACACCCTTCTACATTTGGTTAACTCCCACTCATCCTTCCAGATTCATCTCGGTGATGCCTCCTCAAGGAAGCCTTCCTTAACACCATCCACACACTGGGTCTGGTACCTCTTGGAGTTTTTCTTTGCATCCTGTGCTCATCCTCTTGTGCCAAATATCCACTGAGTTATAACTGCCTAATACACCCCACCCCCAGTAGACACTGGAGGACAAGGACTGTATCTCCATCCATTGATTCAACAAATATTTAATGAGCAACTATTATGTGCAAAGTACCGTGTTAGATGCTGGTGATATCAAGGCAGACATGTCCTTGCCCTCATGGAGCTGATGTTCTAGTGGAGAGAGATGCACAATAATCAAGCAGGCAGATAAGATACTATCAAGCAGGCAGGTAAGTGCTATGAAAAATGGAAAGCAAGGTAAGAGGATGGAGACTCTAAGGAGAGGGAAGCTCCCTTACCTTGAGGTCATGGAAGACCCCACTGAGGCGGTGATATTTGAGCAAAGCCCTTAATGAAGTGGGAGGAGCAAGATGTGAAGATCTGAGAAGAGAGAATTCCAGGCAGAGGGAACAAGCCTGGTTTTCATGAGCAACAGAAAGCAAGCCAGTTTGGCCGGAGCATGCTGAGCCTGGCGGAGCAGGTAAGAGGTGAGGTCAGTGAGCGAATGAGGGCTTCATCTGTGGAGCCTCATCGGTAACAGGAAGTCATTGGTGCGGATAAGCCAGTCCGAGTGGCATGGTCTGATTTCAGCTTTAACAGGACCCACTTGGCCAGAGTGTGGCAAACAGACTCTAGGGGGCAAGGGTGGCAGCAGGGAGACGTGTGAGGTGGTCACCTCTAAACCAGGTGAGAGATGGTGGAGAATTAATTGGATGAAGGTTCAGTCAAGACCTGAGCTAGATCATCCCAAGCCGATGTGTAAATTAGAGAAAAGCAGATGCAGCCGGGCAGTTTTCACAGCTTAGGGATTGGAGCATGGTTAGATTTCAGCAGCTCTCAGCCCTCAGCTGGATGCCCTTGTGCAGTGCACAACCTGCCCAACTGTATGTGATGGTCCTGGTAAAAAGGATGCAAAGTGGATGGATGGGAGAGAAACAAAGGAGGACAGACTATTAAGACTGAGTTTGGATAAGGGCAAGAGAGGGTGATGTTAAGGATACCATTCCCTACCTCCAACTTCTGGCTTGTTAAAGGACCTGGAATAGTCTACAATCCTAGGGTTTATCTCTGAGATTCAACTAGGAGGCAAGACTCTGCTTACAGGCTCATTCATCCATCCATCCATCCATTCATTCATTCATTCCACAAACATGTCTGGACCACATATGTGATAGAAGATTTACCTGCCGCTGCCTGCACCCCTGGCATTGGGCCGCTGCCCCTCCTTGGGCACAGCCCTTTGGGGGCTAAGGCCCAGGACAGGAAGAGAATTGCACTGAAGGCCAATAGGAGTCAACCTCCAAGGAGCATCACAGCTGAGACCTGCCAGGAAGAGAAAGGAGGGAGGGTGGGTGTTGTCTGGGGTGGGGGCAGTCTCTGCTCTCTCTGCTTAACTGATCAGCTACTGAGTCCTCAAAAATCCCACAAGATCTGTGCTATTATCATCCCTGTTTTACATATAAACAAACAGAGGTATAAGGAATTGGAGTCATTTCTCTCAGAGCACACAGCTACTTAAGAGGTAGAGTCAGAATTAAGATCTAGATCTACAACCACTATACCCTCCCTTTATTGAGTACCTGCTATACAGCAGAGTCACCAAGAGAGGCACCTTTGTAATCGGTTTTGAAGGCTGTGTAATCTTCCTTAGAAGTGCTGAACTGGGAGTCCCAACCCATTGTGCCCATTGTTGAATTTGGCAATTTGCAGTGACTTTCAACACCTTAGCTGTGGTTTTCAAACCTAGCAGCGCTTAGATAGAGGATGACCAGGTAGGTGTGTACAGGTTGTGCACTGCACAACTCCAGGAGATGCGTTTGGGATTCATCACAGAAATGCATATTGACTACAGTACTTTTCCAGCAGATGGCAGTATAGTGTCCTGAAGAAGGGGCACCCTTTTCCTAATTTGTACAAAGGCACTGCATGCTGGCAGCTGCTTTCAGGATCATCCTGGGTGTTTGCTAAAATGGGGATAGCCAGACACCCCCCCGCACCTACCGAGTCAGAGGTTAGAAGGAAGGTGGGCAGAAATTGACTTTTTTTTTTTTTTTTTTTTTATTCTGATGGGTTTAAGAGTGCCCCACCGCCAGGTCCCAGTGAATGGATGAGACCACGCCTCACCTTCCAGGCAGTCAGGAATATCATCCGGGGACCTGAAGGTCCCACAGCTCTGGTTCCAGCTGTTACCCTGAGGCCAGGAGCAGTAGGTGAGGACACCAGAGGAGAAAGTGGTGGTCTGGAACCAGGCAGGAGAGATGAGGCTGAGGGCTGAGATGCAGGTTAGGGAAAGCCCCAGAGTTGCCCACACGCTGCCCATCATCAGGGAATGTCAGTGACCTAGAGGTCAAGGGACAAGATTAGTGGAAGGAGAGAAACAGGGGCTGGCAAAGGTGTCCCCCGCTCCCCGGCCAGCCAGGGATCTGGTCCTGTCTTCAGATCACAGGTCATTAGCCTCCCTTCGGCCTGGGATGCACTTGGAGGTGTTAATAACTGGGGTGAGGGTGGGTCTTTTCCCTAACAAGTTCTGGAAGTCGAAACTCCAAATTTTAGGATGAATGTTAGTGCTTAAACAGACCTTGGAGCACAACCAGTCCTCGGGAAATGATCATCACTGGTCCATGTGAGCCCCCTCTCGTGTTTCATTCATTCATTCATTTATTCCTTCATTCATTTGCTCTGCCCATCAAGGCTTGCACTTTCCAAAAGGTCTGCTTCTAACCCTGCCCATCAGCTATCTCCTCTCAATCCCTAACCATTATTTCATGTGTATCTTTT
Source organism: Phocoena sinus (assembly GCF_008692025.1). Taxonomy (NCBI): domain Eukaryota; kingdom Metazoa; phylum Chordata; class Mammalia; order Artiodactyla; family Phocoenidae; genus Phocoena; species Phocoena sinus. The sequence continues at coordinate 70,768,558 of NC_045776.1, read as the reverse complement.
TGTATGGAGGTATTTTTGCAAAATCAATATTGTTCAGTATATGTGTATTTTTCATGTATGTAAATGGCATTGTTTTATATATTGCTGTTTCATGTGGTGCCACATATGACCCTTGAGGGATAGTCAGGTGGCACCTGAACCCAGCCTTCAATGCCAAGAGTTATTTAGTTTTCAATTCTCCTTCAATCCTTCTCTTTACACCAAGGAGAAAAATGTCTATTGGAGCTAAAGGGTCTTAGTCATCTCCCAAGCATCTGTCAATCTCCTCTTTTTAAACGACAGGGAGCCCTGAGCAAGCAGTGGGGTCTAGTGAGATTTTGGGGATGTAGCTGGATTTTCCTTGTATTTGTTGTGGTGTTTTTGTTCTATTTTTTGGCATGATACTGGTTATCCACTTTAAACTAAAATCTATTTTAAGGAGAAAGAGAGTTGATTTCAAGTCCAGTCTTACCAAAATAATAATAGAGGTTGGATGAGGATGCTGAGGCAGGATGGTGGTTTGCTAATAGCCAGCATTGTCATTGATGGTCAGAAGTGAGGCCCAGAAGGGCTGAGGCAGCCTAAGGGCACCCGGGGTCAAAAGCAGCTGAGCCAGCCAAGGGCACCTACACAGACTTTCCAGGACTTCAACCTTGGGTTTCACTTTGGGACTCTAAGCCCAGCCAGCACTTTAAACGTGGCCGGAATTCTGGGCTTGGAGGCCAGCCAGTCCCTCTACCACTTCCCCGCTGTGTGACCTGCAGCAAGTTGCCCCATTGCTCTGGGCCTCAGCTTCTCCATCTGCAAAAGCAGATTCTAAATCCCAGGGGGCATGTGGTGTTGGGTTCAATCACTGAGCAGGATGATGTGGTAGAAAGAAGCAACAAACCACGTTTCCCCCATATGACCTTGGGGAGGTCAGCTCGTCTCTCTGGAAATGGGGGTGGGGGTGTTGTGAAGGTTCTAGGGGGTCAGATGCAGGTGTGCTGCAGGGAGAGGGGCTGAGCTAAGCCTGGGAAGGTAGGTCAGGGTAAGATGGCACAGGCATTTAATTCCCAGGATTAGAAAAACCTCACGGCAGCTAGCCAGCAAATGAGACACGGCCCCTTGAGGAAGGGAGGATGGATTTTTGTCCTACACCAAAATCAGCCTCAACTTTGGGGCTGGCAGGATCCCGAGGGGTGTAATTCCAGCCAGGAAGCTGGGGAGCCCAGAGCTGACTGAGGCCCGTGATTTTGCCTCTCTCTGGCTGCCCCAGTGCCTCTCCGGGCGTTTCTGACCTTGAAAGAAGTTTTGTTCTCCAGATAATGTGCTCAGTGTCACCTGGGAAAATCACACCAACCGTCCAGGTGCCCAGAAACTTAAATGAGGCATTATAACCCGAAACCACATCCGGCCAGGCTTCAATTACCTGGAATCCACCTAAGGGAAACATGAAAGGGATTGAATATTTTCTCCTCCAGCTCAGTGCTTAACTGTTAATGGCAGTTGACAATTCCTGAGCACTCATCAAGCCCCGTTCTAAACTCTTCCAGTGCCTCATTCAATTCAAGACTGTGGTCCCTCTATGATAGGGTGGGTAGTACTGTTATCTGAGTTCCCATTTTACAGATGACTAAATGAAGCCTCAGGAAATGAGTGGTGGACCAGGGACTCAAACTCAGGGAATCAGGCTCCTGACTCTGGGACCTAAGCCCAAAGTGATATTAAGGAATTAGTTTAAAAGTCAAATACCCCCGCGTTTTTTAGGAGCTACCCAGGGTTAGAATTTGGTCAACCCTCCCACCTGCTCCAGCCAGTGAGCATGGATGGCCAGGGTAGCCATAGCCAGCCATGGCAGGAGGGGAACTGGGATTCGGGTATTTAGAGGTGGCTGCTAGAGCCTTGGTATGTCCCCATCATCCTGCTGTCCGTGTCCTCATCTGTGAACTGGAAGGAATTGATCATTCATTCATTCAACTTTTATGTGCCCAACCCTGTGTGACCTTCACAGATACAGCGGTGAACAGAACATAGTGCCTGCCCTCAAGGAGCTTAGGGTTTCGTGGGCAAGGCAGACGAACAGGGTGGAAGAATATGGTCCATCATCCATCCATCCAGTCAACAAATATTTATTGAGTATCTACTATGTTCTGAGAACTGTTCTAGGTGCTGGGGGTTTAGTAGTGAGGAAAACAGACAAAACCACTGTCCTCATGGAGCTTACACTCTACTGGGAGAGAGAGAGATAATAAGGAAATAATATATAAGATGCCTGATGTAAATAAGTGCCACAGAGGAAAATGAAGCTGGGAAGGGAGATGGTGAGTGACTGGGGGATGGTCAGGAAAGCCCCCATGAGAAGGTGACCTTTGACCCTTTTTTTTTTTTTTTTTTTCCTGTACGTGGGCCTCTCACTGTTGTGGCCTCTCCCGTTGCGGAGCACAGGCTCCGGACGCGCAGGCTCAGCGGCCATGGCTCACGGGCCCAGCCGCTCCGTGGCATGTGGGATCTTCCCGGACCGGGGCACAAACCCGTGTCCCCTGCATCGGCAGGCGGACTCTCAACCACTGCGCCACCAGGGAAGCCCAGAAGGTGACCTTTGAGTAAGAGCTGAGGGAGGAAGCCATGTGGATTTATGGGGGAGGAAATTCCAGGCAGCGGGAGGAGCAGGTGCAAAGGCCCTGTGGTAAGCATGTACTTGGCGTGTTGGCAGAAGCGAGGAGGACCCGGTAACTGGAAGGAATGAGGAAAGGGGGAGAGTGGTGGGCCTTGTAGGCAATGATAGATCTTTGGCTTTTACTTTCTGAGTGAGATGGTGAGTCTGTGGGTGGTCTTGAGCAGAGATGTGACGTCACCTGTCCCAGTGTTTTAAAAAGATCACTCTGGCTTCTGCATGGAGGAGAGGCAGAAGGAAGGGCGAGGAAGAAGCAACCAGAGGCAACTTCAGCCGGTCAGGTGAGAGACATCAGTGGACCTGAGAGAGAGGAGAGAGGGAGGGTGGGGGCGGATTCTGGATCTTTGTTGAAGGAAAAAGGTAGGTCCGGCCAACCGGCTTTGCTTATGGATTGGACTTGGAGTGTGAGGGACCAAGAGGAGGCAAGGATGCCGCCAGGGCTTTTGACCTTGGCACCTGGAATGGAGGAGCTGCCCTTACTTGAGATAGGGAGGGAGCTGCAGGAGGGAGCTGCAGGAGGGACCGGTTTGTTAGGAGAGGTGGAGATATCTGAGTGTGGTGTAGCCTAAATGAAGTCTGAGATGTGTATTTCTCCAACCCATCGATCAACAGATGCAGACAGACACAGCGTCACACCAAGAGAAAGCCCAGGGCGATGTTGGGGCAGGCACAGAGGAGGGGCACCTGATCCAGCCTGGGTGCCAGGTGACATCCAGGCTGAGATCTGAAGATGGGCAAGTAGGGTTTAGGGGAGGATTTGACCCGCATCCCTTGTCTCATTCTCCTAGCTGCACAGCCAGGTCAGCCCTACTTCTGGTGCTTTTCCAGCTCCATTACAAGTTGGCTGTGTAAGCTGGTCAAATTATGATGTAATGTAATGACTCCAAGCCTCTGTTTCCCCATTGCAGTGGACTGAGTGTTTGTGTGCCCCCCCAAAATCACATGTTGAAATTCTAACCCCAGTGGTGATGGTGTTGAGAGCTGGGCATTTAGGAATGCCCTCATGAGGTCATGAGGGTGGACTTATGAATGGCATTCGTGCCCTTACAAAGAGACCCCAGGGAGCACCCTTGCCCCTTCTGCCATGTGAAGACATAGCAAGAAGACAGCCATCTATGTACCAGGAAGCGTGCTCTCACTAGACACCAAATCTACCTGATCTTGGAATTCCTAGCCTCCAGAACTGAGAGAAATAAATTTCTGTTTGTTATAAGCCACTTAGTCTGTGGCACTATGTTATAGCAGGCTGAGTAGACTAAAACACCCACCTGCAGAAAGATGGCCATATCCTAGACCAGTGGGACTTAACCTTTTGGAGGTGATGAATTCCTTTGAAAATAGGATTTAAAAGCATGGATACATTCTTCATGCAGACTTACTTGTACACCCCCCCCCCCCACACACACAGTATTGTAATTTCAGGGGCTCATGGACCCTTAAAGCCCATTATGGTTCCTGGACAATACTTTCCTCTCTCCCCATCCTGACCCCACATCCCTCTTCCCTCCAGACTCACCACACTTCAGGTCAAGACCCTCCAACGTGGCCACTTCTCAGGCTCCAGCTTTGAACATACGTCTGCGACCTCATAACAGGTGTCCTTCTGTTTGAAGGAAACATTCAGGCTGCTGAACAAAGCCCAAGTGTGTGATAAGCTGGTCTGAGGGGTGTGTGTGTGTGTGTGTGTGTGTGTGCACGCACGCATGCGTGTGTGTACGTGTGTGTATTTTCCTTCCCAGTTCCTTAAATCGACAGGCTTTCACTGGGCTGCTGGGTGGGTTGGGCAAAGAGGGAAAAGCCAGCCCCAAATCAGGATGGGGTGAGGGTATGGGGTTTCCTGGGTAGGAGAAGGCATGAATAGGGATTAGCCGATCTACGATTAAACACCAGGTGTTGAAATTCTTGCCACTGTGCTCTTTACTTTTCTGCCTTGGTAATTCTAGTTGAGGGATATTTCTCTGGGATCTGGATATCTACCCTGCAGGCTGTAAACTTGTGGAGAGTAGGCACTGGATCTGAAAAATCTTTGTCCCCCACATTCAGCATAAAACTTGGCACAGAATAGGCGCTTGTCTTGTCTTTGCGGTAAGTGACAGAAGTGCAACTCCAACTGGCTCAACTAGAAACGAGCAACGCATTGGCTTACATAACTGAAAATTCTGTGGGACAGCTTCAGGCACAGCTGGCTCCAGGTGAACAACCAATGGCCCTCTCTTTCTCTCTCCATCTCTCAGCTCCATTTTCTGCTGAGTTAGGTTCGCTCTCAGGCAGATTCTAACAGTGTTGGCTTCTGGTGCCTCCAGGCTTAGCAGCCCCAGAGAAAAAAAAACTCCTCTTTGCACATAGTTGCCGCAATTGCTGTGATTAACGCTCACTGGACTAGCTTGGGTCCCATCATTGTGGCCAGGGAAATGGGATGCTCTGATTGGCCAGACCTAGGACCTGGGCTCAAGGATTAGGGATTGAGCGTTGGAGAATGGGGATTAGAGTAAGCATGTCATGAGGCTCACCGCACTAGAACTACATGGACTAAAGGTGGGGGATGGGTTGGTTTCTAGGAGGAAAACCAAGGTGCTGTTAGCAGAGGATGGGCCGTGGATGCTGGGAAGGTGAGAACAAGAGGCGTCACTCTGATGCTATAAATGCTGACACGACAAATGAGACACATCAGTTGGTGCTGTCAGAAGCAGGAAGGTTCAGTGATGCCTGAGACCGAGGCTCAAGTCCCAGCTCTGCCACCCACACTCAGTGTGGCCTTGGTCAGGGGATCTCTGCTTTACTGGGCCTCAGTCTTTCCACTGTAAAATGAGAGCCTCTGGAATACACCAGGGTTTTGAAGAGATGATTGCCAGGGTTTTTTCCCCACTCATTCAGTCACGTATTTATTCTTTTTTTTTTTTTCTTTCAATCAGTACTTGTGGAAGGGCTTTGGAGCTAGTCTGAACTGGATCTGAATCCCAGTGTGATATCTCTCAGGCTTGACCGATGCACCTTCTCAGGTGTGCTTAGCTGTGTCCTTCCTGGCCATCCAGCGGCACTGGATGCCATAAGCCTCCACTCACCTGCCCCTGCAGGCGGCCTGGGTCAGTTGCTGCAGCCACTTGGCCAGCTCAGCCTGCGGTGATGAGGCCTGAGTCGTGGCTTGGTCTCCCAACGACCCCAGCTGTGGTCCAGTCCGACCTGACTGGATCCTTGGCTGGGGGTTGGGAATAGGGTTCTGCTGCCTCCTCTTCTAGATTCAGGTGAAGCTCTGGGTGTAGAACTGGCTTCCCTCATGGCTGCCTGGAGGTGTAGGTAACACAGCTCAGACATGAGGAACAGTTGGGCCCAATGGTCACTAATGGCAGACAGGAAAGGGGACGGGCCAGCAGATGAAGTTCTTGCCCTTTATCCCTGCATGTTTCACGTGGCTTCTCCAGAGATGCCCTGAGCAGTGGAACTCCCGGCTGTATTTTCTTGGAAAGCTGTGGCCAACTTAGTAAGACACGTCTTATATTTGCTCTCCCTCCTTCTCAGTCTCACAGTCCCTTTTCCTTCACTCTTGTTAAGCTGGGATTTCATCCCTAATAAGGCATTAGCTTATAAATCTTGCCTCAGGCTCTGTTTTCTAGGGAACCCAGGCTGTGATCCTAGCTGTGTGACCTTGAATGATTTACTTAACCTCTCTGAGCTTCAGATCACTTACCTGTGAAAAGGAGATAATATAGCATCTCTTATAGGATTGTTGTGGCGTTTAACGAGACAGCTCAATAAATTACAGATTTCATTAGTATCACTACTGTGAATGAGGCATTGGATCGTATCATGTGAAAACATTTATTCAACGTTGAACTCCATGAATATTATTGGGGGTCAGCTCTGATTCAGGTATTATGCTAGTCTCTGCTCCCAAGGAGCTCACAGTCTAGAAAGTGAGACAGAGAAGTAATTGGGCAATTATACTACAGTGTCATCAGTGTCTAGTTGGGGCTAGAAGACTCAGAAGCTTCGGCATGGGGGTCAGGGATGGTAATCAGGGATGGCTTCTTGGAGGAGTTGACTTTAAAACTAAGATCTGAAGGACACATAGTTGTTACAGATGATGGAGGGCAAAGTGTTCCAGACAGAGGCCACGGCATGGGCAAAGGCCTGGTGTTGAGAGAAAACATTTCAAAGAACGTACTGGCTCTCCCCTTCAAGGAGCAGGTAAATTACGGGAGAAACAAAATGAATAAATATACATCAATGAAAATGTGTGAAAATGGTCTTTGCAAAGGAGTGTGTGAGTTCTAGAGCTGTCCTGTTCAATACAGTAGCTGTAGCCACGTGTGGTTATTTAGGTTAATTAAAATGAAACAAAATTAAAAATTCAGCTCCTCGGACACAATGGCCAAATTTCAAGCGCTCAGTAGTCATCTGCGGCTGATGTTGGACAGTGCAGATATAGAACATCTCTGTCATTGCAGAAAGCTCTACTGGACAGAGCTGCCAGTTCAGGACAAACATTCTGGAAGAGGGGGCAAACAATGGCAGAGAAGGGGTTCTGGGAAAGTCCCTGGGTGGCACTGTCCTCTCTCCTCAGGAAGAGAAAAGCCAGGGCTGGGAGTGGTGGGTGGGGTGTTGGCTCTGAAAACAATGTACAACCTGACATCTCTTTGGTCAGGGTGTAATCTCTGGGTGTGTGCTGGCTGGCGGCCTCTCACCTGGGAGGGAAGACACAGGAACACAGAGAGAATCAGCTACGGTGGGGGCTGAGCCAGGAAGTCCCGCCCCTTCTGGGGCCAAGAGGGCTCTGGGAGTTGTAGTTTGGCACATCTGGGATTTCCCCTCAAAGCTTGATGTGGGTAGAACTGACACTGGGCATTTCTTGGGGTGTAGAGTTGGGGTTGGGCTGGCTAGGGCTGGGGACACATCTGGGTTTGGGGTTTCTGTGACAGGTGGCAGAAAAAGGACTGTCTTCTCCCTTCTCCCACTTAAGTTCTGGGATAGAGAGGAGAGGCCAAGATGGAGGACTAAGCTGGATGGGGAGCTGAGAGACGTCCAGTTCAACAGAATCCTCAGCCCACATGTTCTGGTTCATTGAGATGTGCCTGGGAGAGACAGGAAGTTCTGATAAGGTTATGGAGGAGAGATAGCAGAGGGTACCCTATCAGCTGTTGGCCATTCATGCATTTAACCCAATATTTATTAAGCGCAGTATTTATTGAGCACGTACTATGTACCAAGCTCTGCTCTAGGCACTAAGGATAAGGAGTGAACTAAAGAGATAAAAGCCCCTGCCTCCAGAAGTTCTAGAGAGGACAGCAGACGATTTGCCTTTGCTCATATAATATACATGTAATGCAAAAGTCCTGCTTAAAGGTTGATGTTGAGGCATTTTAACTTTCAATCCAACCATTCTCTGTCCCCCCACCACAAAGACTCCGCCCTGGGAGTGGTAGTCGTATTTAAAAGCCACTCAGTTGGGTCCTACTGATGGCTGTTCTCAAGACATCCAGATACAGGAGATTATTCTAAGATGTAAGACGTTGGGACTTCCCTGGTGGCACAGTGGTTAAGAGTCCACCTACCAATGCAAGGGACACAGGTTCGATCCCTGGTCCGGGAAGATCCCACATACCACAGAGCAACTAAGCCTGTGTACCACAACTACTGAGCCTGCGCTCTAGAGCCCGCAAGCCACAACTACCGAGCCCGCGTGCCACAACTACTGAAGCCTGTGCACCTAGAGCCCGTGCTCTGCAACAAGAGAAGCCACCACAATGAGAAGCCCGCGCGCAGCAACGAAGAACCAGTGCAGCCATGGGCGTCATGGGGCCACTGCCTCACCACTTCTGGGTTCTATCACTGTGGGCAAGTCTCAGGCTGCTGCTTGATAAAATGCTGATACTTACTCCAAAACTGCAGATTAAAAGAAACAAGAGATATGATGTGTGTATCTCCTGTAACAGGGCTACCTTCTTACACACACACACAAATTGAGAGAAAGGTAAGAGAGAGCCCTGCCAATTCTCCTGAAGCCACACAGCGTGATGTTCTTTTTCCTCTCTTTGACTTTATTGAGGTCTAACTGACGTACAATAAATTCATGTATGATTTTAGATCCTTCAGTTAACTCTCCGTACATTTCCTTCCTAAGGAAGAAAGCACGAGTCACAAATACAATTCAATTTATTCATGCAAATATTGTTTACAATGTCTGTAAGCTCCACGAGAGCCTGTATATTGCCAGATGCTTCACCACTGGGTCCCTGACATCCAGCATACTGCAGGTGCTTAATAAAGACCTGTGGAATGAAATGAGTAAAGGATAGCAAAACAGGCATTTTCCCATTCAGGAGCAACTTCCTTCGATTCTCTCAACTTGTCCAAAAAGTCTCTATACGCCTCACACCTCAACCCCCACCTCAACACAATGGCAGCAGGCGTGGCATACAGTAGGCGCCCCAGCGGGAGTGAACAACCTCCTGCCAAGCCCCTGGTCGTGCGGTTCCGGGTGCAATTCCCCTGATTGCCGCGAGGCGGCACGAGCGCCTCGCGCAGACCGCCCCTCCACCCCCACCCACCCAAGCCGGCACCCGCAGCCCGAGAGATTCAATGGGCGAGGCTCTAACCGTGCGCCTCCCGAGTTCCCGGGCTGCATTAGGCTCTTGGGGGCGCAGACCCGGCGGCCGGTCGGTGTCCATTGCGGGAGATCCCAGCCAGAGCCGCGGGCTGACCCCGGGAATGCGGGCGGGGATCATGACCAACGTTCTGAGTCCAGCGCGGCGGGGTCGGGGCTCGAGGGCCGGGACCGCTTCCGGGAGGAGTGTCGGGGCAAACTCGTGACCCCTGACCTGTCTCACCGTCCCCCGGCCCCGGCGCCGGCCGAGAGCACGGGCCCGCCGGCAGCGCTCCGCCCCGGGGCCCTCCGCGCAGGCGCCGCCGGCCACGGTTCCCACGGCGACGGGGGGCGCTTCCACGCCCGAGGCCCCGCCCCCAGCAGGCTAGGCTGCGCTGGGCCGCGGGCGGCGCGGGCAGGTGCCACGGGCTGCGGGCAGGTGGAGGCACGGCGGGCCGGCGGCGGCGGCTCTAGGGTAGGTTGAGCGGCGGCGGCGGTAGATGGGGGCAGGCCATCCGCCCCCTGTCCCCGGCCTGCGAGGGGGCCGGGGAGGCGGCGGCCGGCGATGGCCGACAAGTTTCTGCTCGGCTGAGGCCCCGGGAGAAAAGTTGGCAAAGTTGGCCGGGGAAGAGGTGGGGACCCGGTGGATCTCCCGGGGCTTTGGATCTGCGGGGAGGAGGCATCTCGATTTGGGAGCCGGGAGGTCTGTCTCTCGAGACTTGGGAGTGGATCCCGCGGGAAGATCCCTCACTGGGCAGCCAATGGATCCCACGCCACCCGGTTGAAGACTTGGGAGTCGATCCCAGGAGTGGATCGGGCGCTGGTGGCCTGGGGTCCCATACGATCCCCAGCCTGGGGGTGACTGTGGACGGTGATTGGAAACTGGGAGCTGGTTGCTCCCTCTCCTCTGACCCCCACTGGTCCGAGCCTTGGGAGTGATTCCGAGAGGAGATCTGGTGGCCGGGAGCTGGGGTATCGCTGGAGATCGTACCCAGCCTGGAACTGCTAGGATCCGGACGTCCGTGCAGGTTGGAGGCCCAGGAGGTGGACACTGGGAAGCGGGGGTGCTGATCGAGGCGGAGCCCGGGGCGAAGGGATCCTCCGGGCACCTGGGGCGGTGGAGAGAGCAGCGCGCGGGGCCCCACGGGCTCCGGGGCTCCGGACGCGCCCTCCCTGCAGGGCCTGCGCACCCCTCCGCGCGCCTTCTCAGGGCAGAGGCGCCCTGATGGGATTAAGGCTCAATCCCCCTGCTCCCGGTAGGCTCGGGTGGCCCCCACCCCGCTGGCGGCGCTGCCTAGGGCTACAGGCGGGACCCAGGGGAAGGGAAGCGGCCCGTTGACCCCCAAGCCGGGCCCGACCTTTCCACACCCTCCTAGCACACACTCGGCACGGAGCCGCGGCGCCGCGCCCTGAAACCCTGCTTCTCCGCTGGTCGGTAGCCGGTCGGTAGTGGGGCTGCCGTGTGACCTCCGCGCGCCGCCTAGGTGGCCAGGGCTTCCTGCCCGCGGGACTGAACTTTCTCCAGACAGGAGCTGCCATTACCTTTTGGAAAGGAAAGGGCTATACCTGTTGCACAAAGAAAGTGCTTTTTCTTTGCAGCTTCTTTGTGACCTTGGACAAAACACTTAACCTCTCTGAGCCCAGGTCTCCCTTTCGGGCAAAATGGAGTGGGGATGGGGGTCACAGTCCTCCCTCGTCTGGGTGCCTGGCAGGATTAATAGGTATAAAAGGTCTGAAACAGATACAGGCTCTGTAAATATTAGTGGGCCCTCGTTCTGTGGTCTCTCCCTTGTCTCATGCCCTGCCACTTCCCCTCAGGTATCTGAAGGAAGGCTCCAGAAACCCAACTTGCCGTCTTTTTAAACTGCAGGATTAGGCAGATATTTAACTTAGTCTTTCTTGCAAAGGGGTTTAATTGCCCCTCTGATCCCCCTTGCAGAGAGAAGCTCTAGGGTTTGGCTAATCAGTAACCAGGGCATTTGGACAAGACTTCTCCCTTGGCCCAGCTTTCCCTTTGCTAATCCATCGAAGCTCCTGGACAAACATGCATTCACCCCCAGACACCGGTGTCTCATCCTTGGGACAGTTCCAGAGGGAGTTGTGCATCCACTAGCCACGGTCCTGGTGGTTTTATGGGGAATCCTTTTTAAAGGATTTGCATGCTTGATAAGGGTGCAATTATCCTAGAGAAGTACAGGGTTTCATTCAGTACAGTGTCTGGACATGTGAGAAGCTCATTCGGTCAACCAGTGTGTGTATTGAGCACCTACTATGTGGCAGACACTAGAAATGGTGGACCCAGGGCAATATAGGATCTGTCCTCCTGGCTTGCGATCTAGCTGTGAGCAATCAGCTTGCCCTGCAGTCCAGTGAGGCAGCTGTACTGATTCTTGATGTTGGGGGTATAACCCTCACCCCAGATTCTTAGTCTGGAGGTGCCCCACCCCCCCTTGGAGGTCCTGGGGGCTTTTATTCAGGGCTGACTTTGGCAGGAGAATGGAACAGCCCACTATCTGACCGTGAGCCTTTCTCCCCTCTCAGCATCACCAGAATACATCTCTGCCATCTCAGAAAAAGAGCCCCAGAGGAATGTTTTAAATGTGCATTCGTTAATTAATTCATTCAACAAATATTTCAAGACACCATGTCAAAGAGGAGGCACACCCTTAAGGGGTAAATTCTTTGTGAAAAGAGGCAGTTGCCCAGAAGGAGAGAGCTGTGATAATGGGAAGAGGGGCTGATGGCTTCTGACCTGGAGTGGGGGATGGTGGGCAGAGGGTTTGTTTCTTGGAGAGCCTGCCCGTGGGTAGAGGATGGCGTTATGTGCTGGAAAGAGGGGACAGAAAGGCCTGGGTGCCTGGACGGAGGAGGAAGCATAGGGTGTTGGCTGGAGATCCTGGCAGGGGCCGGGGCAACCATTCCCAGGGGTTTGGACTTTATACTGGGGCACTGGGGCACTGTGGGAGTTTCTCTGGGGGAGAGGGATGGAGTCAGATGTGTGTTTTGGGAAGCTTGCCCATCTCTTGGGGAGGCTGGATGGGAGATGGTGTGCCAGGAGGCTGGAGACTGCTCGAAAAATCCAGGTGAGAGGTGATGACGGAACTGAACTTGGATAGAGACAGTGGTCAGTGTTGTGTTTCAAGAGCCACGCGGTTGAAGACCCCTTCCTGGAGGTATGGCAGTCAATCTGGAGAAGGAAACCCCCAGTGGAGGTGGCCTGAATATTTTAAGTGTCAGTATTTCATTCAAGTCAGCAAACCTTCCTGAGCATCTGTTGTCACCTGCCCTGGGAGGGTCATAAACATCTGAGGGGACTTTACCTTGGAACCCTCACCATCTTCCTGTGTGAGGGGGGTGGGGCTCGTCATTCCCATTTTACAGATTCAGGACTCAGTGTTGTGGCGGTGAGGTCTTTGTCGGCTGCCAGTGGCAGAGCAGGGGTTTGAACTTGCTTCCAGCTTGCAAATCCAGGATGTTTGGAGTTAGGGAAGTTGAATAGAGAAGCCACAAATGTTGGTGAGTTTGGGTCAGGGTGCAGCAGGGGTAAACCCAGGGAGGCTTCCAGGAGGAGGCAGGGATAGAAAGGAGGGAGTCGGCCAGGGAGACTTGGGGGCAAACCCTGGCGCTGCCCCTTCCTGGCTGTGGTCTGAGGCCATGGTATTTGGTTTGAGACTCAGTGTCCTCATCTGTACAATGGGCTCGTGATAGGATACTCCCCTCCCTCAAAGGGTTGTTATACAAGTTGAGAGAAGCAGTGCATGGACATTACCAGGCGTAGTGTCCACACTGGTCTGTGCCCACTAAGTAGTGGGTATGATTATTATAATAGATGTCATCACGGCATGTCATTTTTTATATATATATATATATATATATATATACACACACTATATATATATATATATATATATATATATATATATATATATATATATAGTGTTTCAGGCAGGTGGTGCTTGCCCCTTCCAACCTGGTGTGTTTGGTGGGGGGGCGGGGGGGACGTTGGGCGACCACAGGTGACACTTGAGCTGAGTCTTAAAGGAGGAGAGGGCAAGGATGAGGACATTGCAGGCAGCAGCAGCAGGACAGGCAAAGGCGGGGCCATTAGGAGAACTGTGTGCTCATTGGTATACCCAGAATACAGGGTGTGTTGAAGAAATAAAAGTTAGACCATTGGCAACAAAAATTCTCTTTACACCCCCTGCCACTCCCTAAATACCCAAAAATAAACAGGAAGGCTTTGGCAGGTTTGGGATCGAGAGGAGGGCAGGGGGAATCTCTGTCCAAGAGTTTCACATTTCTTCCCCCACTCACCCATCCAGATTATAGGAGTGTGACCCCAGACAAGCCATTCCCCTCCTGGGACCTCAATTTCTTTTTCTGTAAAATGGGAGGATTGGAGAGAATGTAGAGAAAGCACATAACACATCAGAGCAACTGCTTTTCACTGAACCCTTTACATGTGCTGGGTTCTGGGCGAAGCTCTTTTGTTCTTTTTTAATTCTTCACAACAAACACAGGCGATGCCTGCTTTGGGGACCCTTGATTCTGCAGTTTATAAAACTGGGGCTTTGAGGGGTCCTTCTGCCCAAGACCACTACCGAAACTCCTGTCATTTACAAAGAAGCTAACAAACTTTGAATTGAGAGATACACACACATGCACACACAAATTTTTTTCCTTCAATGTGATGGATATTTTATTGAGCATCTTCTATGGGCAATTCAAAAGAGCCTCTGCCCTTAGGAATTCACTCCACAGAAATCTGGTCAATTGGATGGGAGGAAGGGAGGGGGAAGGCAAATTGAGACAAATATGGAAATGATTATGGATTGACTTCTGAGAAGTAGTTATCACTGCCACATTGGCTAATTGCTCAGTTGAGTGACCTTTGAAATGTTGTATAGCCTTGTCTCCACTGAGAATATAAAATACATCCCCAAAGGCTGATCTTTGGATATTTACATCACTGAGTCAGAAGAGATACACATACACACACACACACACACACACACACACACTCACACTCACACACACAGTATAATAATAACATATAATATATATATTATTGTAAAATAACATGTAACATACCAAACACTTCAAAAACGGCAAAATGAATTTACGTTAAGTGAAAAGTAAAATCCCACCCAAGACCCCCAATCCCATTCCTCACAGATAATGCAGTCAGCAGTTTCCCTCGACCCTCCAGAAACTTTTCGCATACATATGCTCTGTTTACTTCTTTCCAAGCCCTTATCACACTCTGCTATCTTAAGTTGTTTTGTGGGGTTTTTTGGTCCACTCTGGAACCAGATGGAAAGAATTGCATCTTGGTTCTGCCACTTATTGTCTGTGTGACCTTGGGCAGGTGACTTAACCTCTCTGAGCCGCAGTTTCCTCATCGGTAAATGGAGATAATAACGGGTCTTACCTCTGAGGGTTGCTGTGAGGAGGAAATGAAAAGGGACTGGCACGTGGTCAGTGCTCGGTATGTGTTGCTTCTTGTTCCTTGTGGTGGTTGTAGTGGAGGTGGTATTGCTTCCTCCCCCTCCAGATGACGCTCCAAGAAGGCAGAAACCCTATTTGTCTTCACTGCTGTTTCCTTAGTAAACAGTTGTGGAATAAAGAAATGAATCAGTACATGTGGACATATGCTTTGAACAACAACAATCATAAGACAGAGAATTTCACGCAGAAATTAAAAATGGATGTGGCCCCATTTTAGACTGTGTTGACTTACTGCACTCTTTTAAAAAACTGAACAATACTTCAATGCATGAAGGTGCTATTAGTTATTGAGCACATGCCCTGCTGGTGAGCATTGAGTGGTTTGTTTTCTTGCTATAACACACAGTGTCACGGTGACATCCCTGCTCACGTGTCTTTGCGTACTTGTTGTAGTCGATGGGAGGGCACATTCCAAGATGGGGAACAGCTGGGATAAAGGGTGTTTAGAATGTTGATCTCACCTGCTCAGTTTCCCTCCAGAGTGGTTGTACCTTTCCTACTCCTTCCAAGGCTGGAAATACATAGTCCTTTGTGTCAGTCAGGTTTCTCCATGATAATACTGTGTAACAAACATCTCCCAAATCACAGTGATTTTTTTTTTTTTTTTTTGTCTGCATTGGGTCTTTGTTGCTGTGCATGGGCTTTCTCTAGTTGCAGTGAGTGGGGCTATTCTTCATCGTGGTGCACGGGCTTCTCATTGTGGTGGCTTCTCTTGTTGCGGAGCACAGGCTCTAGGCATGTGGGCTTCAGTAGCTGTGGCACACGGGCTCAGTAGTTGTGGCTCGCGGGCTCTAAAGTGCAGGCTCAGTAGTTGTGGCGCATGGGCTTAGTTGCTCCGCGGCATGTGGGATCTTCCTGGACCAGGGCTCGAACCCATGTCCCCTGCATTGGCAGGCGGATTCTTAACCACTGTGCCACCAGGGAAGTCCCTGCAGTGACTTTTAACAGCAAACATTTGTTTCGTACTCGGGGGTCATCAGATGGCTTGGCTGACTTTGCCTGGGCTTGGCAGGGAGGCTGGATTCCAGGCTTTGGTTTGGGTTCCCGTCTGCCCTGTGTATCTTCATCTTGGTACCCAGGCTGACAGGCAGCAGCCAGCCAGGACGTGCTCTTCTGTGGTGGACAACAGATGCTCAGGAGCTCTCTGGGAACCTGCAGAGCCTCTGAAAGCCTCCCCTTGGAACTGGGAAGGTGTCATTTCTGCCCTCATTCTCTTGGCCAAAGCAAGTCACATGGCCAAACTCAATATCAGTGAGATGGAAGTATGATCCTCTCATGGAGGCTGAGAGGGAGCTAGTATATATCTGCTGAGCAGGAATACAGCCTGCCACATGGGTCAGGGGGGTCCTTGCCAAGGTGGAGGGTCCGCCCAGAGGGGGCAGTGAGCATCGTGGCTCATGATTTGTGGGGGACGCATCAGAGCAGGGGTCTGGGTAAGGAGACCCGGTTTGTGAGAACTCCCAGAACAGGAAGTTCACCTCTCTGAGCCTCAGTTTCCTCATCTGGAAAATGGGAATAATGCATCTTCTCTGGCAGAGCTGCTGTGAAGCTTGAAACAGTATTGGATAAGGAGGTGCTTTCTGTGACATGAGGTGCGAAGGTGAGGGATCGTCGTCTTGATGATGGTTTTTGCTCTGGACTTTGTTACTCAGGCTCTGGTACCTGTAGCCAGTGGACTGGGAGATCCCAGTGAGGCCAAGGGGAGGCTGTGGAGGTGATCAATCTGGCTTCAAATCCCAGCTCTGCTCCTTATGGTCCTCGTGACCCTCAACCAGTCTCATCACCTCTCGGAAAATGTAAAATGGACACAGGGTGCTTATGACCATTAGCAAGAAGGACTGTGAAACACTTGGCATGAAGTAGATGACAAATAAATGGTCCTGTGACTGCGGAGCTGGGATGGGGGTGGGGGTTCCTAATTAGGGTGGAGTGAGGAATTCTGCAAAACTGGATATCGGTTCTGCAGAATTGGTTATAGAATTAGGTTTTCCCAACCTCCCTTGGGAATAATGCAGAGACTCTGGATCCAGACTGCCTGTGTTCAGACCCCACCTCCACTACTTTCCAACTGTGTGACCTTAGGCAAGACAGTTGGTCTCTCTGTGCCTCAGTTTACTCCTCCGTAAAATGGGAGTAACAATGGTGCCTGCCTCCTGAGGTGGATGAGCATTAAATGAGTTAATACATAGTGCCCTATAATGAATGTACATGTGTCATTTTTTTAAATTAATTAATTATTTATTTTTTGGCTGCATGGGTCTTCGTTGCTGCACACGGGCTTTCTCTAGTTGTGGCGAGTGGAGGCTACTTTTCATTGCGGCGTGCGGGCTTCTCATTGCAGTGGCTTCTCTTTTGCAGAGCACGGGCTCTAGGCACGCAGGCTTCAGTAGTTGTGGCATGCAGGCTCAGTAGTTGTGGCTCGTGGGCTCTAGAGCTCAGGCTCAGTAGTTGTGGTGCACAGGCTTAGTTGCTCTGAGGCATGTGGGATCTTCCCAGACCAGGACTCAAACCCGTGTCCCCTGCATTGGCAGACGAATTCTTAACCACTGCACCACCAGGGAAGTCCCTACATGTGTCATTTTTACTATAATACTATTGTCATTATTACTAGTATCATTATTATGTATGAAGGTCTGTGAGGTTGCTTCTGGTCCTTGGAGCACCAGGGTCCTGGGGAAAGGAGTGACTTAGGACCCCTGCTTCCCAGCAAGTGTTTTTCCCCTTCTGCTGTAGCTGGAGGGCTGTCAGTTAATGGATCACTGTTTACATGACATTCTGTCCCCAAGGCGAGCCTTGACTATCCACTCAGCCCCCTTCCGGCTAGGGAGGGGTCTTGGATGCTCTGAGTTTAAGGAATATTCACACCTTCCCATTGTGGAAACAATCAGCAGGTTTCAGGGAGCCCCTGGTTATGAGTATCGGCTGGAGGCCACCTGAGCTAGGTGCAGGGTTAGAAGTCACACTTACTCCTTCATTCAATGAAAATTTATCCTGTAGCTATCGCTTGGCAAATCCCGTGCTGGCCATGGGGAAAATGGGATCTGCTTGATGTCAGGGCTGGATTTTTGGAGAAAAGTTGGTAGCGCCAGCATGGGATACCTGTGTGACCCTGTGTAGGTCACTTCACCTCTCTGGGCATTTCCCCATCGGTGAGGTGAGTCTCAGGTGGGCCAAGGTGTCACTGAAGGTAAGAGAGGACAGCCTTTGACCTGTGTGTACCTGATGGTCTGCCTTGGCTCCTGTGCCTTCAGAAGTTTGGGGAGATGACTGAGTCTGCTGTTCCTCCATCTGCTGAGACCTGGCTTTTGAGAACACTAAATGTTATTTAGGGTAAAATAAAAATAATAAGTAGGGAGTTTTCATTCTGTCCCAGGCACTGTGCTCATCATTGTTTTATTTGATTTTTTTTTTTTTTTTTTTTTTTTTTGCGGTACGCGGGCCTCTCACTGTTGTGGCCTCTCCCGTTGCGGAGCACAGGCTCTGGACGCACAGGCTCAGCGGCCATGGCTCACGGGCCAGCCGCTCCGTGTCATGTGGGATCCTCCTGGACCGGGGCACGACCCCGTGTCCCCTGCATCGGCAGGCGGACTCTCAACCCCTGCGCCACCAGGGAAGCCCTATTTGATTCTTATGTCCCCATTTTACAGATGAGAAAACTGAGGCTTAGAGAGGGAGCCCCATGCCCAGGGCCTCTACTAGGAAGGGGGAATGCTGATCCTTGCAGCCTGACTCAGCTCATGTGCCTTCAATCCCTCCTTTGCTGCCTCCCTGGCGGTAAAGCAGGCCAAACTAGAGAATCCTAGTGTTCCGTCCCATCTGTACTGTGTCATTGCTGTGTGACTCTGGGCAAGTGACTTTGCCTCTCTGAGCCTCAGTCCTCATCTGCAGAAAGAAGACTCTAGGATTTTCCCTGTGGGGTGGTTGTGGGGTTAGGTGAGATAACCGTGCACATAGTAGGCACTTTAAAAATGGGATTCCCTGCCCCATAAAAAGATAAGTTTAGTATTCTTAAAAACTGTCTGTAAGTTATACCAAGGAATGACTTTATGAATCACTATATAAATCTTCCTTGTTTGTAGTAGCAGAAGTAGTCATAGTAGCAGTAATTCAAAATAATAATTAGCGTTGATGGACTGCTTCTTATACTCTAGTTCCTTGTGCATTATTATATCCAATCTTTTCTCAGGGCTAGTGTCGTTCCCATTTTACAGATGAGGAAACTGAGTCCCGGTGTGGTGAACCTCCTCTCCCAGAGCTACCAGCTAGTGGCAGCCCTTTTGTGTGTGAATCTCCTTTGTGGAGATACAGCTGCACTTTCAAAGGCTCCAGGTCAGGGCTGTGGCTCTGTGTTGACGTTTCTTTTTGTTTTGCTTCCTCAGTGAAGAAAGCCCTTTCTGGGTGCCATCCTGTTTACCTGAGGCGTGGTGAGGCACCGCTGTGGGAAGGAAGCCCAGGGTGTGCGGGGCCCACCGGCAGAGGGAGGCCAGCGGGCACGTTGAGTACACCGAGGTCACTCCGTGAACTCCCGCCACACTGCCTGCCCAGACATGGAGCCTGGGCCTTAGTGGGCACAGTGCCTGCCAAGCCCTGCCCAGTGCCCTGGGCTGGGCTGCGGAGTGACTCGTTGGGGAACTCCCAGGGCCCTTTGGCCTGGGAAGCTGCCCAAGTTTGTCTCTCCCTTTCATTTTAGACCCCAGCCCTGGAAATCTCATGTCTTTGTTTCTAGAATGGATTGCCTGCCTGCCAGGGACTTGCTTGGCATGAGAAGGGGTCCGAGGCCATGGGAGAGAATACAGAGTATATTAGAATGAGTTATGGGCCACTAGTCAGGACCCCTGAGTACCTACTTCTCTGCTGTGTGTCCTTGGGTAAGCCCCTTCCCGCTCTGGGCCTTTTTCACAGGGGGAGGGGCAACTGGATGAGTAGATCCCAGAGCCTTTTATTCCTGCTGTGCCTTCTGGGAAGACTCAAAACCAGACCTTTGAAACGCAGGGCCCAGGAAAAAACCAAAAAAAACCAACAAAAAAATCCCACCCTTTGTTGAAGACCTACTGTGTACCAACTGCCTTGTTAGGGAGGTATTACATCTACGTCTTCTGTCGGTCCTCAGAATGACTTGGACAGGTGGTATTACTAACCCGTTTTACAGATGAGAAAACCGAGCCTCAGAGACCTGAAGCCTTCCTCAAGGTCTCTTAGCTTGAGGCAAGAAGTGGCAGAGGCTGGATCTGAACTCAGGTCTGCCACCTGGAAAACTGCCAACCCCTATGATAATAACTCAACGCAGTGGGTCCTCCCACCTCCCCATGACCATGTTGAAAATACCATCTCTCCCCTCAGAACTTCCCGGGCAGTGTATCCCTGTCCTCTTTTGGGATAGTTGGTCATTTTCATCTTTGTTATTAATTAAGCACCTACTGTGTACCAGGGCCTGGGCTGGGCCCTGGGTTTCAGAGGTTCCTGGGATACAGCTCCTGCCCTCCCAGAGGGGACAGATGAGGGGTTACAGGGCAGCGTGCCCAGGGCTGTGATGTTGGGTGTGGGGCCCATGGGGGCACCTGGGTGGGGACCCTGTTCTCCTGGCCCCGCCTCCTGGCAGCCTCGAAGCAAAACCGTTTCCCTTGACACGCTCAGACTTGGATGAGATGGGAAGCTTTGGCAACCAGCATTCCACCTCCTTCTTGGAGAGGTGAGATGTGCCTGGTTACTGTGGGATTTAACTGTAGGGAGGAGATGATGAGACATCCAAGTGTCGCCTTTATCCAGATGCCTTCATCTCAGCCCCTCTGCCCTCCTCCTTTTCCTTCATTAAAGGGGGGGATGGGGTGAAGGGGGGCAGCAAAAAGCTCTGGAGGAATTTTTGGAATGCCCAGAATGCTAGCTGACCCAGCAGAGCAAGTGTGAGCCATCTGCCCTGGCTTTAGTGAGCTCGGCTGGGCGACCGCAGGGGCTTCCTGAGTTTCGCCCAGTTCCTGTGCCAAGGCCCGGGTCACCCCCGGGAAGGTGGCTCTTCTGTGGACCGCGGCAGTGGCCCACCATGATGACACTGCTCGGTTGAGAGCCATGCAGCCCTGGGGTCACCTGCTGCCTCTGTTTTGTCGCCAGCCCTGGGCGTGGCTTCTTCTCTCTGCATGGGTGTCCGTGCCATGGAGCGTGGGTGCTGGTGCCCGTCTTTCAGCCCGGCCGGGAGCTCCCAGCGAGGTCACGTAGGTGAATGTTGGGGTGAATGGCCAGTTGATGTTCGTGCTGGTCTACTGGGGTGGGTGGTGATGTTAAGTAAAGCCCCCACTGTGTGCATGCATCCTTCTGCAGTACCACGGGGTTTCTATATCCTTTACTATTTACACCTGGCCAGCCCTTCTCCCTGAAGGTGGTGGCAGGAGATAACTGTTCAGTGCTCTAACGGATGCTTCTCAGTTCATTTTCCAAATTAATAGTTTTTATTCTCTTTTTATCCTTAGTACAATATGTCTACGTCATGCTACAGTACACGTTCATTGTCAAACATTTACAAACACAGATAAGCAAAAAGGAGGAGGTAAGACTCATACAATCCCACAATCGAAGGATAACCAGGGCTCATGTTTTGCGGTGTGAGTTTCAGACTTGTGCACAGTACATGTGATGGAGAGATGTCAGCACCGCATTCTGCGGTCTAGAGTGTGGGCTTTATTCTCAGGTGCCTTGAATCCAAATCCTGGCTCTGGAATCTCCTAGCTGTGTGACCTTGGGCAGGTCACTTTCCCTCTCTGAGCCTCAGTTTCTCCTCCGTTAAGTAAGGTGGCTGTGAGGATTAAATGAGTCGATGTCTGTGAAGTGCTTAGAGAGATGCCTGGGATACAGCAAATGCTTCATGTTTACGAGCTACCGTTTTACACTATGCATATTTTTCCTTGTTTTGAGCGCTGCGCCCCTTTCTAGCAATGCTGTAATCTACAACTGGCGGGTTTGGACATTAGGCTGGGGGGGACACCCTGACCACCTCCTGGCAGGGCCAGGGCCAGCAGTGGGGGCTGCTGAGAACGGGGGTTGGGCCAGCTGGTTTGGCTGACACAGAGCACTCCTGGCACGCTCACAAGCCGGCCCTGATCTTTATCGCTCAGGGATGCTTCCTGTCCCCACTGAGTCCGGGGCATTTGTCCAAATTAAAGCCGCTGGCTGGTCCCAGCAGCTGGAGGTGGCCCCTGTAAATGAGCTCACCGAGAACCCTTCTTCTTTCTCCCTTGGCGCCCGCAGTGGCTTCAGAAGGATGGGCTCAGCCACAGCTGGGAAGAGGGACAGGGTCGGCTGGCCACCTCTAAGCAGGTCTGAAACTAGGAAGTCACCTGGCACCAATGGGAACCCTCAGAGAGAGGGAAGGGGTTTGGGGAGCCATCGGGCAGGACAGTTAATGGAGCCTGGCTTTCAGAAGTGAATTTGGGGTTGGTGACATCCACTGGGGACAAGCGATGGCGTGCTTTACCAGCTCAGTGACCACGGGCGAGTTAAACAACCTCATCTGCCCTCAGTCTTCTTCTCTGTAAAATGGGGCTAATAGTAGGTCTCACCTTATAGGGTTGTTGTACTATGATATGTAAAGGTCCTAGCACAGCTGGACCCATAGTCAGCACCTCCTCATCATCATTTGTACATCTAAAACAACATGGACCGAGCCAGACACTATGATAAGTGCTCGCTATGCGTTATTTCCTAGTCATGAATCGTCGTTGCTGTTATTAACACCGTTGTCCTGCTGTCTGATTCCACACTGCTTGGGAGTATGTTCAACCATGGCTTCACACCTTTGAGCGTGTGGTGAAACACTCAGCACACAGTCAGTGATCAATAAAAGGCAACCACAGCGGTTGTTATTATTGGGTTTGCTGGCACTACACGGCAGCTGTTGGACGACAGGCAGCTCCCTCACTAACCCAACGCCTGTCATTTGGAGCGCCTGCCCCGTGAGTGTTCTTCTGGGGCTGACCTTGAAATCCAGGTTTGGGACTTCCCTGGCGGTCCAGTGGTTAAGATTCCGCGCTTCCAGTGCAGGGGACGTGGGTTCAATCCCTGGTTGGGGGACTAAGATCCCGCATGCCTCATGGCACAGCCAAAAAAAAAAAAAAAAAAGAAAACCAGGTTTTCCTTGTCCATTTCAGTGCCATGCCCCTGCCCCCATCGGCAGTCCTCCTGGCCGACTATCCACTTCAGCTGCTCTGAAGGATGGTCTCCACATCCTGGGGGTAGCCCCAGGATCCTCCAGAGTGAATGTTGTACCCACGACACGGTATATCCCAAACGTCTCTCCCAAATTTGGGCGTGATTAATCTGGCTGTCGTTGTGGAGGATGGTACAAAATTTGCACCCGCAAACTGTACTTTTAGGGGATGGATCGTGGAGGCAGGGTGTTGGGAGGATAACTGCTCTTGCGGGCTGCTGCCTCGGGCTCTGGCTACAATCTTCTGCTGGCTTGGAGTACGGGCGGGGGGTTTCCCTCTAACTGCTTCCAGAGGCCGACCGATGCTGGGAAATCTTCAGTTCCAGCGTGTGTCTACTGTGAGGGGGCGGGGTAGGCGGCTGGAACAGGCCGGGACCCCAGCTGGTTTTCCCTTCTATCTGAAATCTAAGATCATACTAGAGAAAGATGCTAAGTACTAAATATAATTCTCTGGGTAGTTCTTAGTACCGAAACAAGACAGAATCATTATAGAACACAAGCAAAGAATAAAAATACAAAATAAAAATCAACCAAAATGTTACCACCCAGGCAGATATCACAGTGATAACAACAACGAAAATAATAAGTTAATGTCTATTGAGCACTTGCTAAATGCTTTACATGCTTTATCTCACTTCACCTACTCAGGAGAAGGTATTTCTGAGAGATTTGAATTCGGGACCCTGTGCTCATGAACGCATGGTCAGAACCACCCAAAAGATCTGGTCCCCCATTGATCCTTCCGTCGACCCCCTAGGATGTGCCAGGCATGTGCTAACTCACTTCATTCTCATGGTGACTCAGAGAGGCAGGAACTTTTCTTGTTCCCATTTTCCAGATGAGGAAACTGAGGTCCAGAGAGGTGAAGTCCCTAGCCCATGGTCACTCAGGAGGTGGGATGTGAACCCATGTAGAGCCTCTGTTTTGAGGATTTAATGCATCAACTCTGTGTTTTCCAAACTCCAGTCATTCCTGTATCACCTTGAAAAGTTTTCATATTTATGTACCACCTGGGACTGTTCCTCAGTTAATGTTTTTCTTGAACTTGACTCACTTTTTAAAGTAACAGCTTTATTGAAATACAATTCACTTACCATATGATTCATTCATTTAAAGCGTACAATTCAAATTACAGTTAAAAATAGAACTACCATATGATCCAGCAATTCCAGTTCTGGGTATTTATCCAAAGAAAATGAAAACACTATCTTGAAAAGACATCTGCACCCCCGTGTTCATTGCAGTATTATTCATAATTGCCAAGATATGAAAGCAACCTAAGTGTCCATCGATGAATGAATGGATAAAGAAGGTGTGGCATATATATACAATGGAATATTATTCAGCCA
This sequence comes from Phocoena sinus, assembly GCF_008692025.1. Lineage (NCBI taxonomy): Eukaryota > Metazoa > Chordata > Mammalia > Artiodactyla > Phocoenidae > Phocoena > Phocoena sinus. Next base: position 70,744,292 of record NC_045776.1, on the reverse strand, counting down.
TAAAAGGAGTGAAATCTTGCCATTTGTGACAACATGGGTGGACCTCAAGAGGATTAACCTAAGTGAAATAAGTCAGATAGAGGAAGACAAATACCAGATGATCTCATTTGTATGTGTAATCTAAAAAGAACCCAAACAAACCCCAAACAAAAACAAGACCTCCAGTACATAGATACAAAGACCAGATTGGTGGTTGCCAGGTGGGGGTGGGGGACCTGGGGGTTGAAATGGGTGATCAAAAGGTACAAACGTGCAGTTATGCAGTAAGTCCTGGGGATGTAACGTACAGCACGGTGACTCTAAGTTAATATTGTATTGCATATCTGAAAGCTGCTAAGAGAGTAGATCTTAAAAGTTTCATCACAAGAAAAAAACTTTTTGTAATTATGAGTGGTGATGGATGTTAACTAGACTTATTGTGGTAATCACTTTGCAACACATACACTTGAAGCTAATATAATGTTGTATGTCAATTATACCTTAAATTTTTTTTAAATAAAAAGAATTAAGAAAGTATATAGTTCAGTGGTTTTTAGTATATTCACAATTTTAGGACATTTTTATGACCACAAAAAGAGATTTCGTATTCATTTGCAGTCATTCCCCACTTCCTTCCAATTCCCCCAGCCCCTGGTAACCATTAATCTACTTTCTGTCTCTCAGATTTGCCTATTTTGGACATTTTATATAAATGGAATCATACTGTATGTAGTTTTTATTCTAACTCCTTTTACTCAGCATAATGTTTTCAGGGTTCAGCCGTGTTGTCAAGTGTATCAGGACTCCATTCCTTTTTATGGCCGAATAATACTCCATTGTATGGCTCAATGACATTTTGACTCATTTTTTAAAAACTTAAAAATATTAAAAAAGATGTTCAACGTGCTGGTTATATTTGATCTAAAGCATGGGGAAATACATCACTTAAAGCCTGTTTTTTTTTTTTACTATAACTGGAGATTTATTATATTCTAATACAGATCATTTATAAATGCAATTTCTTTACTCAAAAGTTCCCTCTCTTTTTGTCTGTGTACAATTTGCAAAACTATTCTGAAAGCAGAATATATGTGCACAAGTCTGCAAAGACTGCAAATTAAGAATATGGTAAATGCTTTACAAGTTACTTTCAAAAAACTATCTGCTGTATAACGGATTCACTTTGTTATAAAGCAGAAACTGACACCATTGTAAAGCAATTATACTCTAATAAAGATGTTAAAAATTTTTTTAAACTTAAAAAAAAAAACTATCTGCCACAACTGGGCCTTTACAGTGCCTTTTTCTTTTCTTTTTTTTTTTTTTTTGGATAAAAATATTTCAATGCCAGCCTTCCTTCCGCTGCGTTATCACTGTGGTACATACATACTCCATGCCCTGATGTACTTGGGACCGTACATTGTAAACTCTTAACAGGCCACCCACAAAGTGAGCTGTTTTATCGTGTCGTGTCGTTGTTATATTTGGGGGAGGGGGGTGTGATGAGATATTTTCCCTTTTGTCCCATGAATGAGAAAAACACAGTCTTCTGCTAGAACAGAGGAGAGATTTAAATTTCAGCGGTGATCGCTCGCATGCTGTACGCTGCCCCCATCCACATATTGCGTAGAACGTATGAAAGTGCCATTTTTGTAGCCCAACAATGGTGGAATATTGTAATTTCATATGGTACAACCTGAGGATGACCCCACCAGGTCAGCAATATTGGTCCCTGTTTGCAGATGAGAAAACTGAGCCTCAAGAGGGAGGTGACTCAGCAAACACAGCCAGCACGGGCAGAGCGGGGAGCCAAAGTCCCTACTCATTTCATATAGCCTCCCTTGGCTCTTGCAATGACACTGCTGACTCACCGGTGGTGGATGGGAGCTTTGGCTTATTTTTTCAGCAGCAGGGACGGGTTTCCCTGCACCATCCACGCTCCCCTCCGTTCTGCGTGGGCTGGCCACGTGCCTACTGCATGCCCTGCGGGAGGCCGTTGGCTGGGAACCAAACAAGTCTACCCATCGCTGGTCTCCAAGGCCCCTGACAACCTGGTCCTTCCTCTCCCCATCCTGAGCCAGCGACTCGGGGCCCTTGGCCCCGCTGCAGCCGGGAACGCTGAGCCCTGCGCATCCCTCCCTGGAGGATTGGTCCACATTTGGCAACTCTCTGTCTACGGAGCAGGAGGGCAGAATCCCCAGGGGCGGGCATTGGATCCGGGCCCTAACCAGGCTGTCTGGATTTTTGTGCCTTTCCTTTGGAAGCCTTCCTTTCTGGGGAGGGAACAAAAGGCCTCGAGTGCGTGTTTCTCTCAAGGTCACAGAGCCAGCTGGGAGCTGCTGCGCAGGAACAAGGTGTCAGGATTCCTGCCACCTAATTCCTGCTTCTTCCCCCCGACACCCTCCCGGCCCCCTTGAGCCCCCCTGTTGTTGGAGGCACCAGTCCTTGCTGCCCCCCACAGCAGGTGTGAGCTGGCTGGGAGTGCCACACAGCCCCCGAGCTGTCTGGGTGGAACTCCAGCACCCACTGGCCACCCGCCAGGTGACTTGGGGAGCCCACCGGGCCGGTCATGGCTTGAAGATAGTCCAGCACCCAGCACCCCAGCAGGTGGAGGAATGGGTTTGGCCCTTTCCCCACCCATCCCCCGCATGCTGGGGCCCACCCCTGGCTCAGCCCATGGGCCACCCGCCTCTGGCTGCACCTGAGTGCGCCGGGTTTTGCGGGAGAAATGCTGCCTCGGTCCTCCCCGCCCCAGTAGGACAAAGCCTTCCAGGGACCCTGCCAGTGGAGAGGGGAAGGGGGAGACGGAGGCGGGGTAACTGGACCAGCAGAATCACAGCCCAGTGTGGATGACCACGGTTCCACAAAGAGACAGACCCCAGTTCCAGTCTTGCTTCTGGACAAGTCACATCACCTGCCTCTACTTCCGTTTCCTCATCTGCCAAATGGGTGTGATAGGCCTGCTTCAAAGGACTGATAAGGGTTGGGCCTGTAGTAGGGGCTCAGTAGATGGCCATGTAATGGGGGAGGGGGTAGATGGAGGACAGCAGGCAGGCTCTTGTGTCCAGGAAGCCTGGGCTCAAGTCTTTGGCTTCACCATTTGCTGCTTGTGTGACTCCGGGCAAGTTGAGCCCCCAGCCTCAGTCTCCCTGTCTGTACAATGGGAATGACAGGAGAACCAATTTGAATGTGCTGTTATGAGGATCGATTGAGATGCTCCCTGTGAAGTTCTTATTAGCTTGGCATGTCTTTGGAAGCTGTTATTATGATTATTATTAATATAATAGTAATGTTTCCACAGTATCAGCATCGGATGGATCTGAGTGTGTTTATTGGATGACCTTGCAAACTTGGGGATGTGTTTCTTTGAAAAGGGGGAACCAAAGGGGATGGAAGCAGGAGGATGGATGATGTGAACCCTCAGGGACCCTTCCTGTCCAGAGATGCTGGATAAAATATCGGTCCAAGGCCAGGGACTCTGTGTTCTGCTGTCTGGGCCCTTGACAAATGGGGTCATTGGCCTTGGTGAGGCGAATGGGTGGATGGTAGGCAGGATCCACCCCCAACTTCCTGCTGGGTGTGAGTCAGAAACAGAAAGGCCTGAGTGTGTCCAAGTCCCTCTAACCCTGTGGTCACTTGGGGGCACCCACCTTCCCCCCCCTTCCCTCCCCCGGGGTTCTGGTGGGGCCCAGGGGTGTGATGTGCTCACAGGTTGTTCTGTGGACTGGTTTCTCACCCTTAGATTCGCAGCGGGGTGGGGTGGGAGAGCTGGGGTTGCTGAAGCCCGGAGAGGGCAGCGTCTTTGACCTGTGTCACCCAGCAAGCTGAGGGCAGAGGGCTCTTGACTCTGGGCTCCGGGCAGGGACATTTTATTGCTGAATTGGCCTCTGGCTTCACTGAGTTTAATTTCTCCACTTTCTCACCTGCAGTACATAGTCTTTATTCCTTACTCATAAGTGGCACCTGGCATTAGCCAAACCACGAAGCCAAAAATACACTCCCCTGGACCTACATATTTTTCATGTGGGTGTCCTCCAAAAGCTCAGAGGGGGGATGGTAATAACAGCCACCACCATCATATAGCTGTTAACACATTGAACACATGCTGTGAACCAGGCACGCTGCTCTGCACTTTATAACGATTAACTCATTTCATCCTCCCAGTGGGCCCATAAGGCAGGGATTGTTATTTTTATACCCATTTTACAGATGTGGTAACTAAGGTACAGAAAGGCAAAATAACTTGCCTAAGGCCACCACGGTAGAACTGGGATTTGAACCCAGGCAGCAAAATCTGGCACCAGATTTCAAAAATAAAAATTACATTAAAATTGTGGTGAAGTACACATAATGTAAATTTAGCATCTTAACCATTTTTAGGTGTACCGTGCAGAGGCATTAAATATGCTACCGTCATCACCATCCATCTCCAGAATTCTTTTCATTTTGCAAAACTGAAACTGCACCCACTAAACACTAGCTCCCCATTCCCAGCTTCCCGCATCCCCTGGTAACTGTTACTCCACTTTCTGTCTCTGAATTTCACTAGTCTAGATACCTTACGTAAGCGGGCTCAGGCAATGTTTGTCCTTTTGTGTCTGGCTTATTTCACTGAGCATAATGTCCTCAAGGTTCACCCACGTTGTAGCCTTTGTCAGAATTTCCTTCCATTTTAAGGCTGAATAATATTTCATTGTACATAAACACCACACTGTTTATCCATTCCTCAGTCGTGTACCTGGACACTTGCGTTACTACCACATTTTAGCTGTTGTGAAGAATGCGGCTATTAACATGGGTGTACAAATATCGCTTTGAGATCCTCCTTTCAATTTTTTTAGGTAGTTACCCAGAACTAGGATTGATGGATGGTATGATAATTCTATTTTTAATTATTTGGGGAACCACCATACTGTTTTCCACAGCAGCTGCACCATTTTACATTCCCACCAGCAACGTACAACTGCATCCCACCAACACCTGTTATTTTCTGTTTTTTTTTTTTTTTTTTTAGAAACACCAGCCATCTAATAGGTGCGGCTGGCACCTGATTTTTGTGAGAGATTCTTAGAAGCTGTATTTGTGAGGCCTTAGTCCCTGTTAGAATGTCTGCTGCATCATGGGATGCGTTTTCTGGAAATATTTTGGCCTCTCCCACCCGACTGGGAACTTTCTCAGGATGAGCCCCAGGGCCGCCACAGGGATGCTGGCCTGGGTTAGATGCTGAGGAAACGCTAAAGAACTCGATTCTCACTGACCCAGGGCACACCCCGGCATGTGTCTTTTTTGGGGAGAAACGCTTATGGCCCGGATCTTATTCTTCCGGGATGCTCTCTGGGCAACGTAGTCCCCACCTTCTGGGTCACTGGGGAGGAAGCAGCGGCTGAATACCTGGCACCTGGCTGTTCAGAAGAAATACCCTCCCACCCCCGGCAGCTTTAAGAAAATACAGGTGCTGGGACCACCATTTGGAGGCTCATACTCCGTGGGTCTGGGGTGGGGCCCGAGCATCTGTTTTAAAAAAGAAATCTCCCCAGGTGATTCTTACGGGCACCTGGCCCAAGAGGCACGCCCATATAACATGTCACTCGACTCTGGCTACAGCTGAGGAATTTATCACAAAAATACCCGAGGGACATGTGTGTGTCTGCGTCTTCGCTAGAGTGAGTGAGTTAATGAATGAATGAATGATGAATGAATGAGTGCTGAGTTCCCCAAGCTCTGTCATCCCCACACCATCTTCATAATTTTTGCCCTGTCTCTACAGGCATACCTCGGAGATATTGCGAGTTCGGTTCCAGACCACTACGAAAAAGCCAATACGATAAAAAAAAAGCGAGTCACATGAACTTTTGGATTCCCAGTGCACATAAAAGTTACGTTTACACTATACTGTAGTCTGTTAAGGGTGCAATAGCATGATGTCTAAAGAGACAATGTACGTACCTTAATTAAAAAAATACTTTATTGCTCAGAAATACTGGTCATCACCTGAGCCTTCAGCTAATCGTAACCTTTTTGCTGGTGGAGGGTTTGAAATATCGCGAGAGTTACCAAAATGTGACCACAGACAGGAAGTGAGCAAAGGCTGTTGGAAAATGGCACCTATAGACTTGCTCGACGCAGGGTTGCTACAGACCTTCAATTTGTGAAAAACATAGTATCTTCGAAGGGCCAAAAAACGAGGTATGCCTGTATACTTTCTATGTTATTAGTCACCTAATACTTTAAAGCCACCCCACCTAGGTGTACTGAAACAAATCTATGTAAAAATTGGAAAAGCCGCGCTTCCCTGGTGGCGCAGTGGTTGAGAGTCCGCCTGCCGATGCAGGGGACACGGGTTTGTGCCCCGGTCCGGGAAGATCCCACGTGCCACGGAGCGGCTGGGCCCGTGAGTCATGGCCGCTGAGCCTGCGCGTCCGGAGCCTGTGCTCCGCAACGGGAGAGGCCGGAACAGTGAGAGGCCCGCGTACCGCAAAAAAAAAAAAAAAAACGAAAACAAAAACAAAAAAATTGGAAAAGCCAGTATCTCTGGCCATAAACAGAAGTTTACTTTCCAGGTACAAAGGCAATCAAACCGTGTCAGCAGATTTCAACTAAATTCAGTCATCCCTCGGTATCTGCGGGGGATTGGTTTTAAGAGCCACCCGGGTACCCAAATCCGCGGATGCTTAAGTCCAGTGTAGGATAGGCGGCCTTCCGTATCGGTGGCTTCCTCATCCTCGGATGCAACCAACTGCGGGCGGGAAACACAGTACACGGTGCGCAGTCCGTGGATGCGGAAACCCCGGATGCAGAAAGTGTGTAGGCGGAGGCCAGACTGTAAATGCTGCAACCCCCAAGGGTTTTGAGCCAGAGGACTTGCTCTCTTTATTAAAAAGTGTAATTAGCAAGTGTTACATAAGTGTTAAGGACAGGCTAGCACCCGGTGGAGATGTTCTCCTGCCTGGAACTACTTTTCCTCCATGAGTCAGTGCTATTTATTGTCCAGCGCTTGGACTATGTGGCCTCCCATGCTTCATAGCTGCAAAGTCAGGCAATGGGGGCGTGAGGGAGGAGCCAGGGTGACAGAGTGGATTCCCGTGGGCGAGGCCCACCGTCTTGAGTGGCCATCGCCCTGAACTGCCCTGTGGGTGTGGGATTAACTCGAGCTCAGGGCATCCCTTGCCCCACGGCTGTCCCAGGACTGAAGAGGCTTTTATCTACAGGTTCATTGAGTTGAGACGGGTCCCTGCCAAGGAGGTCAGGTCCTGGGTCGGGCACAGAGCCCAGAGGGCACGGACCTCGTAGCTGGGAGTCAGGAGGGAGAAGGGGCCTGTCCTGCAGCGCTGGAGTCCCTGTGGGGTGGACATAGGCATCCCGGCTCCTCGATCACCGGTGTGGAGGCCAGCGGTCTGCCTCTTCCTGGAGCGTGACCTTGGGTGAGTCCCTTGACCTTTCTGAGCTTTCCTTGGTCTCTCTGAGCTTCCCTTGGTGCATCTGTTAGATTAATTCATTTGGAAACTACTGTTGGATGCCTGCTGGGGCTAGACTCTGAGCTGCTTGCCGCAGGAAACCCGGCAGCTGAGACCCCTTCTCCCTGGGAGTTTATGGGCTGGCGGGGAGGCGGACATGGCAGGGAGGGGAAGAGGTGCAGGAGGCTTTGAAGATAGTCTGGGGGAGGTGCTTTAGCTGAGCGGTCGGCTCAGATTTTTCTGAGGCTGGTGTAACAAGTAACCACAATCTGTGTTACTTAGAACAACAGAAATGTATTCTCTTACAGTCTGGAGGCTAGAAGTCCAAAATCAAGGTGTCAACAGGGCCACACTCCCTCAAAGGCTCTAAGGGGAACCCTTTCTTTCTTCTTCCAGTTTCTGGTGGCTTCCGGCAGTCCTTAGTGTTTCTTGGCTTGTGTCTGTATATCTGCATTTTCTTTTCTTATGAGGACACCAGTCATTGGATCAGGGCCCACCCTAATGCAATATGACTGCATTGAGACATCATTATGTCTGCAAAGACCAAATAAAGTCACATTCCAAGATTCCAGATGGACATGAATTTTAGGAGGACACTATTCAACCCACTATGCTGAGGAAGGGCCATTAAAGCTGAGACCTAAACATGGGTGTGTGGTCAGGGAGGGTGGGGAGTTGGGGGGAGGGGGTCATTCAGGCAGAGGGAACAGCATGTGCGAAGGCTTTCCGGTGGGAGGGCAGTTGAGGCGAGTGTGACGGGGGCAGGGTAAACAAGGGGAGCTGTCGGGGCTGAGGGCAGAGAGACTGGGGGGACTGCAGCACGGAGCCCCGGAAAAGGGATGGATTTCATCCTAAGCGCCTCTGACGAGTTTAAACGGGGGCGTGATGTGATTGGATTCCCCTTTTTGGAAAACGGTCATCTTTTTTTTTTCTAATTGAAGTACAGTTGACTTACAATGTTGTGTTAATTTCTGTCGTGCAGCAGAGTGACTCAGTTATACATATACATACATTCTTTTTTATATTCTTTTCCATTCACGGTTTATCACAGGATATTGAATATAGTTCCCTGTTTTGTTTTTTTTTTAAACAAGGTTATTCTAACTATACACGGGGAAGGGGCATGGCAGTGACCAACAGTATACATGCTTTAAGGTTTACCCTAGCACATTTGCTTCCCACGAGTGCTTTAATCTTCAGAGCCCTGGCAGGGAGGTAGGGCAGTGCTAATATCCCTTGAGGAAACGAAGGCCCAGAGAGGGTAAGCAGTTTTCCTAGGATCACACAGCTAGGATGAAGAGCACTCAGGACACTCACCAATGTCTTCTGTCTTGTGAATGCTCAGGCACCTGGAGGTGAAGGTCCTTGGACCTTGAAGGTCCATTTTCAGAGACAGCTGGGATTCTGGGGCAGGGGAGATGCATTGATTTTATACCTGTTTCTGCCTGTGCTGTGTCATTTGCTCAGCCCAGGGAAGGTTTAGCTATGCGATGGGGATAAGGTAGCTTTGGCAACTTAGTGTGGAGTTAATTCCCTTATATCTGTGAGCTGCTGGGATCCTCCCCTTCAGAGCAGAGAGCTCCAGAGGAGAAAAAGCAGGCCAAGGGCAATAAACACTGCCCTGTTCACCAAAGAGCATTTTGGAGGGTTGTGATAAAATCTTGGGCCAAGGCCCAAAGGAAATGGCAGGATAGTTAACACTGTCCCAGAACCTTTGAGCTGATGTTTCTGTGACATTTGGGGTGTCTATTCACATGGAAAAGAACTCTCTTCTTGAGAAGTAAAAATTCGTATCTATTCGGATGGAACATTCCAAAGTGTGAACATGTTCATTGAACCCGTCCTGGGATTGACAACATAAATTAAGAGCCATCTCCCAGGTATTGAGGACGCTAACATCCTCCTGAGAGACTGGCTTATTTGCTGGATCTGAGATTCCCAGTGTGGGGCAAGGTCATTATTTCCTGCTCGGGTCTCTTGTTTCTTTAGTTCTCTCTTTGTCTTGGTGCTGGGGTCAGCGGGAGGGAGACGGAGGGATTGCTCTGGAATGCCCCCCTTCTGATGAGGCTTTTTCTCCAACTGTGTTTTGAGAGAGCTGTGGGGTGCTCCCTGGGGAGAGAGCTGAGCCAGACACAGCTGACCCCCGCCCCAAGCCTAGCTGCTGGGATGGACCCCTTACCCGGCAGGGTTGAGAGATGGTGTGTGTGTGTGTGTGTGTGTGTGGCGGAGAGGAGTTAAGCTTGGTTCGGGATCTGAGGGCTGGTTTCCTTCCTCTCCTGGTGAAAGGCCCTGTCGAATGAATCACATCCTCTCTTTAGCGTTCTGGGCCCGCAGAATGTCAAGGCCAGCCTGGTGTTGTCAGAGGGACGCCCACCCAGGGGATGTCAGCCTCTGGTTTGGGACTCCGTGGAGGGACTTTGGGCCACCCCAAGGGGTGATGCCTGTAGCTTCCCTTTGAGGCATGTATATTTCATTCATTCACCCATCCATCCATGTATCCATCCATCCATCTGTCCTTCCACCCATCCACTCATTGCAAATCTGGGTGGTGCTCAACCCCTTGCTGGAGACAGGTCCTTGGGTTAATCATGCACCCTTTGTTATTCCAACACCTGCCTCGGCCTGGCCCTGTGCAGCCCCCAGGGACTCACCTATGGAAGAGACAGACAAGCTCCCGCACCCTGGTCTGCCAGCTTCTCCTGTAAAGGACCAAGATAGTAACTATTTTCAGCTCTTCAGATCATAAGACCCCCATCACAGCTGCTGACCGCCAGACACAATATGTAGCCAAGTGCATGCCGCAGTGCTCCAGTCAGATTTTATTCAGGGACACTGATACGTGGTTTTCCTATAATTTTCATGTTGACACACGAAATATTATTTTTTTGATTTTTTTCCCCACTGGTTTAAAAATGTGTGGGCTTCCCTGGTGGCACAGTGGTTGAGAGTCCGCCTGCCGACGCAGGGGACACGGGTTCGTGCCCCGGTCCGAGAAGATCCCACATGCCGCGGAACGGCTGGGCCCGTGAGCCGTGGCCGCTGAGCCTGCGCGACCGGAGCCTGTGCTCCGCAACGGGAGAGGCCACAACAGTGAGAGGCCCGTGTACCGCAAAAACAAACAAACAAACAAAACAAAATAAAAATGTGAAAACCATCCTTAGCTCACAGGCCCTACAAAAAGAGATTTGGCCCATGGGATTCTAGACAGAATCCAAGTGAGTAAGCCGACAGAAAGATCATTTTGGTCGGTGAGAAGGGTGGTACAGAGGATACAGCAGTGAGACGGAAGCGCTTCTGTTTGGTGTTCAGGGAAAGCCCCTTCGAAGAAATGACATTTAAGTGGAGAACTGAGTGGAGGGAGAGTCAGCCCCTTGTCCAGGCAGTGGGAACAGCGGGAGCAAAGGTCTGAGGTGTAGGGAGGAGTTGGCGGAGTGGGGGGCGGGTGCAAGTACAAGGAACAGAAAAGTGCGCATGGCCCAAGCCAAAGGGTGAAGGGGAGAGATGGGTAGTGAGGCCCCAGAGATGAGAGCTCAGCCATTTCAGATGTTGATGAGGGTGTTGCACCTCAGTGTTTCCCCGAGGGATGGGAGAGCTGGGGTATTTATACTCCAGCTCCTGGGGCCTCAACTCCTGGCTACTTCCGGCTGTCTTGCACCCAGGCCCCCAGGGCAGGGGGAAGCCCTCAGGCAGAGACTACAGGGCTTTTGAAAATTGTGGGAGTGTTCAGGGTTGCAGATAGGACACTGACAGCATCCACTGCACTGGGATTTAGTGCCTTTTTCAAGACCTAGCTCAGGTATCTCCCCTGCAGGACGGTCTTCTCCACTCCCCCTCCTGGCAACCCCTGGTCCTCCTTCCTCTGGTCCCGCTCAGCCCCCAGGTCAACCACCATCCTAGTGCTTCAGGGCTTGATGCTGTAATTCCTCCTTGGTCTGGGTTGGGGCCACACCTTGTTCCCAGATACAGGGTTTGGAAATACCTGGTGATGATGAGTTCAGGGCAGTGAGGCAGGACCCCTGCCCTGGGGCGCTCACAGCCCTGGGGGGAGGCAGACAGTGACAGGTGGCTGTGTTGCAGGGGATGAGGGCTGGGGAGGCTGTGGCTGAAAAGCGGCTGCTTTCTGAGCTCCTACTGCTCGCAGACCCTGTGCTTCTCACCCCTGGACGATCCCTGGCGTCCCTCTGGGAGTTCCATAAAAATAGCCACGCCCAGGCTCCACCTGCGGAGATTCTAACTTGGCCCAGGACTGCATCTGGATATAAATCTTGATCCAGTCCTTTGGGCTTGGAGTGCCAAACGCCTCTGTATTGGTTTCTTGTGGCTGCTCGAACAAACTATTACAGACCTTAAAGGCTTAAAGCAACAGACGTTTATTCTCTTCTGGTTCTGGAATCAGTTTCACTGAGCAAGAACCGAGGTGTCTGCTCCCTCCAGGGGCTGTTGGGGAGAATCCTTGCCTTTTCCAGCTTCTGTAGGCTGCCGCATTCCCAGTTCCCTTCCTGAATCTTCAGAGCCGCAGCTGAGCATGTCAAGTGTCTCTCTGCTGAGGCTGTCACGTGGCCTTTTCTCTTCCCTAGGCAAATTCTCCCTCTGCATCCCTTTTATAAGGACACGTGTGACTGCATTTAGGGCCCACCCGGGTAATCTAGGCTTATCCTCCCATCTCAAGATCCTGAACGAAAGCACATCTGCAAAGACCCTTTTTCTATGTACGGTAACAGGGATCCTGCTTCCGGGGCTTAGGACCTGGATATTTTTTGGAGCCATTAATTCAGCATCGTGCTCCTGGTTCCGAGAACGCACCTCCTGAGCCCCCAGCCCGGGCAGGTGCCTCCCCCCACAGCTCACCTTATGGACTCCTGCAAGGTTGGGTTCCTTTTTTCTGCTTTTCAAGTGGGGAACCCGAGGCTTGCGGCGGGGAGAGTGATTTTCTGAAACCAAGCTTGCATTTGAGTCTGACCTCGCATCCTTTAAGCCCTGAATCGTGTTGGCCTTCATTCCTCATGCTCCAGGGAGGGGGCAGCGACGGAAGTGCTGTAGCTAGCTAGAGGGGGTCCTGCTGAGCTCCCTCTGCGGGTCGCAGGATTCTAGAGACTACTGCCCTGGGGCTGGGAGCCTGCTTGTTATGTTTAGGGTGTCTCTGTTCCGACGCCCCTCAGTGGGAAGAGTTCCCATTTCTTCTTCACATGATCCTTTTGGGGAGAAGGTCACTATTGATGTTAGTTCTTTAAAAATGGGCTTTGGGGTGATTTAACTCACCTGAGGATCGCAGTGGGCGTCAGCCCCAAAGACAGGGGAGGAAAGGGAACCGCTCTGTCCCAGTTGCTGCCCTGGGGCCCTCCGTGCCCGTTCGGGCTCTGCATCACTATCCCCATTTCACAGGTGAGGAAACCCAGGCTTGGGCAGGGGGATTGCCGTGTCCAAGGTCATGCGACCAGTAAGTGGTGGAGGCAGGATTTGAACCCAGGTCTCCCTGACTCTGCCCTTTGCGCTAGTGGTGAATCACCAGGCCTGGCACGCTGCCTGATTCTGAGTGGTGGGATGGTTTTTTTTGGTTTGTTTTTTTAAATTTATTGAAGTATAGCTGGTTTACAATGTTGTGCTAATTTCTGTTGTACAGCAACGTGATTCCATTATACATATATACTTTTTCATATTCTTTTCCATATGGTTTATCGCAGGATATTGAATCTAGTTCCCTGTGCTGCACAGCGGGACCTTGTTGTTTCTCCATCCTATATGTAATAGTTTGCACCTGCTAATCCCAAACTCCCAATCCTTCCCTCCCCCGCACTTGGCAACCACAAGTCTGTTCTCTGTCTGTGAGTCTGTTTCGTAGATATGTTCGTTCGTGTCATATTTTAGGTGCCACATACAGGTGATGTCCTATGATATTTGTCTTTGTCTGACTTACTTCGCTTAGTATGATAATCCCTAGGTCCATCCATGTTGCTGCAAATGGCATTATTTCGTTCTTTATTAGGGCTGAGTAGTATTCCATTGTATATATACACCACATCTTCTTTATCCGTTCATCTGTTGATGGACATTTAGGTTGTTTCCATGTCTTGGCTATTGTAAATAGTGCTGCTGTGAACGTTGGGATGTACGTATCTTTTTGAATTATAGTTTTTGTCTGGGTATATGCCCAGGAGTGGGACTGCTGGATCATATGGCAACTCTATTTTTAGTTTTTTGAGGACACTCCACACTGTTCTTCATAGTGGCTGCACCAATTTACATTCATGGTGGGAGTTCTGAATTGAACTTTTTCGGTCCCTTCTGGTTTCCCTGCTTCGTGTCGGGAGGGGGTTCACGGGTTCACGCTCTTCCTCTCACCCTCACATTCAGTCCTTCAGCCAGTCCCATCATCTTTTTTTTTTTTGCGGTACACGGGCCTCTCACTGTTGTGGCCTCTCGCGTTGCGGAGCACAGGCTCCGGACGCGCAGGCTCAGTGGCCATGGCTCACGGGCCCAGCCACTCCACGGCATGTGGGATCTTCCCGGAAGGGGGCACGAACCCGTGTCCCCTGCGTCGGCAGGTGGACACTCAACCACTGCGCCATCAGGGAAGCCCGCATCATCTGTTTTTAAAGCCATAACATCTCTTCTCTCCGTCCCACTGTCACTGAACCCGCCCAGGCCCCCAGCCTCTTGCACCTGGGAGGCAGCAGGGACCTCCACTCTTGTCCTCGGCAGTTTATTCTCCTCTGGGTGCCCGGAGTGAGCTTCCAGATGGTTCACAGCCCTGCTAAAGCCCACATTGGAGTGGATTCCCACTCCTTCCCACAGAGGCTCTGCCTGACCCCCCCCATCCATCCTGCCCCTCCAGATGACCTCATCCTCTCCCTTCCCACCTGCCTGCCTCTGGCCTTCCTTTTGGAAGGCTCTTTCCTGAGCTGTTTGCATGGCAGGCTCCTCCCCTTCCCTTGGGTCTCAGCTCAGGTGTCAGTCCCCTCCCCTCCCCATCCCCCCAGGGTAGAGTTGCTCCTCGCAACCCTGACTCTTATCACGTAACCCTGCTTTATTGCCTTCATAGCCCTGGTCGGCTCCTAAACGATTTCCTTTCCTTTTGTCTACTGAAAGCTCTGCCTTCTAGAGCAGAGCCCTTGTCAGTTTTGCTGTGAGGCTGCATCCCCCATGCACATAGTCGGTGCTTAATTAATGGATATTTGTTGAGTGAATGGTCCTGGTGAGGAGGTCCAGGTTCCAGTGTGGACCTTGCCCGGGCTTCCTGGATGTCCTTGGGCAACTTTCTTCCCCCTCGGGCTCTCCTCACCAGTGTAACCTAGAAGCTTGGGCTGCGTGGTCTCGAAGATGGAAGACTCTGGCCTTCCAGGCCCCAGGAATTCAGGGCTGGTCAGGGCTCTGCGGGGATGGGCTGGCCCAAGGGAAGATGTGGGAGGAAGGCAGACCCTGAGCCACAGGAAAGGGAGAGTCCCTGGGTGGGGAAGCAACTATTTGGGACAAGTTCACGAGGTTTAACCAGAGCTCACGAGCCCTCCTCTCCATGGCCCCCCAAGAAAACACTGGCTGTTGTCTTAGCTGCTGTGTTGGTGCCGGGAGGGTGTGCGGGGCGAGTGTCCCCCCTGCCAGGACCTCTGCCTAGCAGGCTTTGTTTGAGATTTGAACAGAAAAGAAGGCTATCCTCTTTAAAATGCAGCTCCAGAAACCTCTCTGGGCTTTGGGGATCTAGGCAGAAGATGGCAGGGAGCTTTTTTCTGACTCTTTGTTAAACATTAAAATTTTTTTTCTAATGGAACATTATACATGCCAAACACCAGGAAGAAAAAATACCCTCCAAAGTAAGCCTGCCACCATTGGATAATCACCGTGAACTTTTGGCATGGGGATTTTTGTATTTTTGAGGGTGCCTTTGGTTTTCCCATAGATTATGCTGCTTTCAGTCTTTTTTCAAAACCCCAGATGTATACAGCTTTGAAGCTTCCTTTTTTTTCCACTTAAATCATGCTATTAACTAGTTTCTCCCGTTACCCATCTTGGTGAACTTCATTTCGGACAAGTGCATAAAATTTCCAAAGAATACCATAGTCTGTTTAACCAAACCCCAGTCATTGGACATTTAGATTGTTTCACATTCCTTGGTCCATCTCTCCAGCCTCGAGTACCTGGTGTTCTCTGGCCCTGGAAAACCCTGTACTTTTGGTTCCCTGAAAGGGTCTCCCGCCTCAGGACCTTTGCACAGGCTGTTCTGCTGCATCTCCCTCTGTTGTACCTTCCTGGTGTGCCCCGTTTACTTTCCTCACAGTTTGTATGGAAACCTTTCTTGGGTTTCTCTTTGAGTTCTGCTCGGCTCCCCTCACCCCTGACTGTGAGCTGCCTGAGAGCCAGGGGTGTTGCTGTCTCTGGAGGGGTTATGGGGATTGTTAGTTTCATGCCCCCTAGATGTTTATTCTTGTGTTGTAAAAATGGGGCCTTGGCTTCCTTTGAGTCTTAACTAGTTGAGTGGCTGGCCGGGGTGGGGGGGTGGGGGGGGTGAATATGTTTTATGATGGGGGTAGGGGATACATTTTTATTTTATTTTATTTTATTGTTTGGCCGCTCTGCTTGGCATGCAGGACCTTAGTTCCCCGACCAGGGACTGAACCTGCACCCCCTGCAGTGGAAGCGTGGAGTCTTAACCACTGGACCGACAGGGAGGTCCTAATATAATTTTACTTTAGCCCCCAAAGCATGAGGCGAAGATGAAAATGACCCCCACAGATGCATGACACCCCACCTAGTTCCTCCACTGACATACTCCATGTATGTGGACCCACATGACAATGGTGGTTACCATGGAGATCCACAGGTGTCATTGTCACCACAATAAATAGTAAGAGCTGCTCTTTCTTGAACTCTTAGTTTAATTAATTAGTTTAATTCAGTTACTTCTCACAGCCAGCCCCCGAGAGAGGCTCTCATCATCCCCGTATTACAGATGAGGAAACTGAGGCTTGGAGAGGTGTTGTAATTTGCCCAGGATCACACAGACTAGAAGTGGCTGAGGCAGTATATAAACCCAGGTGGGGTGGTTCCAGAGCCTGAGCTTCTAACAGCAGCCCTGGCCCACCACACACACACACACACACACACACACACACACACACACACACACGTGCCAGACATGAGCACACGCCACCAGCTGCCTTGGGTGCTGGTATTGGCTTTGGGCTACAGAACCACTGCCTGCAGCCCGGCTCCAGTGTGAACAGGTCACCTCTGGGTGTCAACAGGCTGGCCCAGCAGGCGCTGGCTCACGCCCTGGCCTTGCCCATCCTTGAGGGGTGGAGTCATGACCTGGACTTGCAGGTGGGCAGCTTCAAGGATGCTGGGCTTGGACTTCTGCCGTAGCCAGGACGGCTGGTCTTCCCGCCACACCTGTGGGAAGGGCCTGGGGCTTGATGGGTGTCCCAGGCCCTTTTGCCCAGAGGCTCAGGACACACAGCCAAAGTCACAAGCCCCAACCAAAGGCCTCCCCTTGACCGCTCAGCCCCTCTGTCCTGCTGAGGGCCTGGCCCAGGCAGTGCCTGTCACTCAGGCCAGCTTTGGGGACCCACCCTTCCGTATTTTTAAGATTGTCCCCTGTCTTCATTCCTGCCAATCCAGGAGAGTGGTTCAGCCTTTTGGACTCTGAAGTTTGACAAGATGAGTGACCTTGGACTAGGCTTTTAATTTCCTTAAGCTTTAGTTTCCTCCTTTCTTAAGTGGGAAAAATCATGATACCTGTAGTCCTGGGGTAATGGGAGGAATCAAGGAGATAATCTCTATCCAGAGTTTATTTTAGAGCTGGGGACACGCACAGCAAGCATGGGGTGAATGCTTGTTCTGTGGTTGGGCTTGTTATTTCCACCAGTATGGGGAGGTCCGGGACCTGGGTTTGCCCTGTCCATGCTTGTCCCCTTGCGTCCCCTCCTTCCTTGGCGTGGCCACACCATATCAGCGTTTGCAGACATGGGTCTGGGGACCCCTCCCCCTCCTCTACAGAGCAGGACATGACTCATGCCTGCGCTGGCGGACACCGCCCTTGGCATAACTGACCACGCCCGCAACTGATCTCCTGAGAGGTTGTCTCTGGGGTTTAGGTATGTTGCCAGCGGGTGGGGGTAGGGACCAGGGCTTGGACCCTGCCAGAGCTGAGACTGACCCCTAAAGAGCTGGATTCTTTAAGGATGCCCATGCCTGGGTCTCTGCCAGGAAACCAGAGTCTTAACTTGCCATGTTGTGGCTGTAGGCTCTGGGCTTTTAGTGGAGGACATGGTCTCAGATGGAGGGAACACACCTACTATGTGCTTGTAAAATCCTGTCTTTGTAATTGCCGACTTGTGTGAACATTATATGTGTCCCCTGCCACCCCCAAGCTGGCCCCGTCTTGTTCACAGGTGCATCCCGGCTCCTGGTACAGTGCCTGGCACATAGTAGGAGACCAGTAAAAGTGGAGTCAATAAATAAGCAGTGCCAAGCACTTTTACGTCCTTAGCAAACCTCCCAGCTACTTTTGGAACTGGATAGGATCACAAACCCATTCAACAGGTGAGGAGGCTGAGGCTAAGGAAGGTAAGGAGCCCAAGTGCACAAAGGCAGGATTTGAGTTCGATTCTGCACGCTGTGAGCTGCAACCTGAAGCTCTCTTCTGACTCAGATGCCCACTTGCCAGGTGCCGATCTCAAAGCAGCTCTCTCTGCCTCTCCCTCTACCTGCCTTGAAGCCAGCAGTTCTCACCTGGACGCACAGGATGGAGGATGCTGACATGTGAGACGCCCTCCCCTGGGAGTGGGGGACTCAGGGAGGCTCCTGGCAGGCAGGCGGTAACTCCACCCTCTCCCACTCAGGAAAGCAGATCAGGATGCAGGGGAGGCAGGGAGAGGAAGGTGTTTCTGGGAGAACCCCAAGTGCACTCTCATAGGTGGCCTCAGATCTGCTCATTGTCCCTTGTCCAGATTCAGCCCTTGCCACTTTTTGCCACTTCAGCCCAGCCAGGTTAGCAGAAATTGCCTTTCCCTCAATGCCCTGAGCTCTTTTCCAACTCTAGACCTCATGATCTTCCCTTGGCTGGCTCCCTCTGATCCTTTAGGTTATGCAGCTGAAATGCCACCTCCTCCAAAAAGTCTTCCTTGATCACCCAATCCATGGGGCTCAACCATGATTCACTTCACAGACCTCATTCCCTTCACCTCCCTTGTCACATGCTGCCATCTTTGTCCATGTTGGCTTATCCATTCCCTGTCTTTCCCACTCCCCAACTCTAAACTCTGTGTAAACAGGGTCCTCGAGTTTTGAGTTCATCAGTATCTCCCCATCCCCGAACATGGGGCCTGGCACATAGTGGGTCAATAAATCTTTTGAATGATCGGTAAAAGAGCAACTTGAAGACATTTGGCCAGCGCATACGTTGGCACCTCCCACCGTCTTGGTCATCGGTGGGTTGTGGACCGTTTCACAATGGGGTGTGCCTCCCCATCACATCACGAGACCCTAGGGGAGAATGGGTGTTCTGAGCAAGTCCATCTCTTGTGAGTCAGTGATTTTGGGAAAAGACGGGTATCTTAGGTTGGGCTCCCCCAGAAGCAGAGCCTGAGTCAGGGGTGCCAGGGCAAGTGATTTATTTGGATGGTGGGACACAATTAGGCTTTGCTAACAATCAAAGGGCAGCTGGGGTATGAAGTATGCTGGGAACCTCAGGGAGACTATGAAACACGCCTCTAAATTGTCCCACCAGCAGTAGAAAGTTGTCCACCAGTGCCAAGGAGGTTTGGGTGGGGCTCTGACAGCATCTGCCACGGTGGGCAGGCTCTTACTCGGTGGCTGGCATGCCTGGCCTGGCAAGCTCTGGCGGGGACCTGCTGGCTCCAGCAGACAGAGGGGGATGGTGGCTCCGGTGAACCCGAGCATGAGCCCAGAGGCTGTGAGCAGGGAGAGGTTGGTTACTTGTTCCTGTTTCTGCCGAGATCTGGGGGGATCTCCGAGCCCAGGGGGGTCATTTTCTTGGGTTCATCTTCTGAGGAGGAGATTTGTCATAAGCAGAACTCCTGCGTACCGAGCGCCTGCTGTATACACTTCCCAAGCCTCTTTGGTTCCTTGTGTTGTTGGAGATGCTGGACGGAGTCTGTCTGTCCCTCCCCCCAGCTCTCCACGTCTTTCCTGTGCTGGTACCGAAGGCCACAGGTCTAGCCCCGCAGGCCCCCTCCTCGTCCCAGTCTCTCTTAATTGTTAATAGTACTAGTATTGACGAGGACAGTCATCGATGTGTGTGGCACCCACAGGCGTTGTCGTAAGCACTTTGCAAGTTTGATTCCTTTAATCCTCACAAAAGCGCAGGAAATACCTACCCATGATTCCATCTCATACTTGAGGAAGCCAAGGCTCAAAGAGGTGGAGTTACTTGCCCAAGGTTACACAGCTGGTGAGATCGAGACAGGACTGGACGCCCAGCTGGTTGACACTGGAAGTCCACGCTCTGCCCCGTCCTACAGAGGGACACGAACAGGGCGAGGAGAATGGGGGGGCTCCTGGCTGCCAGTCCTGCATGTTGTCCCCCAAGCATGTCGTCCACTGTGCTGTTAATAACTGCTGATTACCCTGAGCAAAATTAAG
Organism: Phocoena sinus; assembly: GCF_008692025.1. Taxonomy (NCBI): domain Eukaryota; kingdom Metazoa; phylum Chordata; class Mammalia; order Artiodactyla; family Phocoenidae; genus Phocoena; species Phocoena sinus. The sequence continues at coordinate 70,724,265 of NC_045776.1, read as the reverse complement.
GTCTAGAAGAACTGAGTGCAGGTGGTTTTTAATCCAAATTTAGGAGATGGTTGTGTTTTCTGTCACCAGATCAGGTAGATTGTCTTTAGGGGAGGGGCTTGATGACTCAGGGAACAGACCCCTTCTGCCCAGGTGGCTCTTCTCAGAGCCCGTGGTTGGCAGGGGTGGCTCAGGGGAGGGCCCTCTCTGCGCTCGGAAGGATGTTTCTTAGCTTCATTGCTGGTGGCTGAAAGCAAGGAGGTTTTGATGGGGGTCCTTCTGTATATCTTTTAGAGATAAAAGTGAAAGGACTCGGGAGCAGAGGGTAGACCCTCCCCCAACACACATGAACGCATGCGCGTGCAGACACACACACACACACACACACACACACACACACACACACACACACTGTGGACATTCCCTCCCCTTACAGCTGGGCTCCTGGTCCATCCTCAGTCTGTCATTGTCATTCACGTTAGACTTACGAGTGGGAGGCAGTGCATTGTCCCAGAGTCCAGGCCAGTGGAGACCCTGGAGTCTGTCTTAGGTACGGTTTGGTTCCCAAGAACCAAGCTTGAGACGGGAAGCATTGATTGGATGGGGGAGGGGTGCTCTCAGGAGTTGGGGAGTGAGGGAAAGAGGAGGGGGCAGGGGAAGGGATGTGGTCTCACCCAAGTTTAGCTTCAGCCTGAACCACTGCGGGGCTCTGGAGCCACAGAATGAATCCTGCCTTGATGCAAGGGTAAGTGGCCTTTTGTATCCCATATATGTTAGTCACTGGCTATGGATGCCCTGGTTGGTAGGGGGTTTGCAGGGAGGGTTGGAGGTCTTGGCCTTTTGGAGGACAGCTCTCCTGGAAAAGTATGTATCTGTGAACAGACAACCCTCATAGCAGCTGCGGGGAGGGTGCAGCACCAGGGAAGGGGATCTGGTGGAGGGAGAAGGCAACAGTTTCTCCTGGTGCTTCTATGCTACATTTGTCCCTAATTGGCTGTGTGACCTTAGGCAAGTCACTTACCCTCTCTGGGCCCAGATTTCACCTTCTATACCTGGAGGGAGTTGCACAGAATCATCTTGGCCCCATCCCGTTTTTTGTGTGTGTGTGTGTGGTACACGGGCCTCTCACTGTTGTGGCCTCTCCCGTTGCAGAGCACAGGCTCCGGACGCGCAGGCTCAGCGGCCGTGGCTCACGGGCCCAGCCGCTCCGTGGCATGTGGGACCTTCCCGGACCGGGGCACGAACCCAAGTCCCCTGCATCGGCAGGCGGACTCCCAACCACTGCACCACCAGGGAAGCCTGGCCCCACCCCATTTTTAACCTCCATCAAATGACTCATTTTCTCCTTCAGACATTCATTTGTTTCAGCAAATGTTTATTGTTTACCTGTTATGTGCCAGGTGACTTGCTAGGCTCTGATGATGAGACAGGGGAGGGAACAGGACAGAGAGGGTCTCAGCCCTCAGGGGGTAAGACAATCAATTCAACAGACTTAAAACAGTAGGATCAGTGTCACAAAGAAGCAGAGAGCTGTGGGGATGAAAGCCTACCTGGGGTGGGAGCAGAGGTCTGGGAAGGCTTCCTGGAGGAGAAGCATTTCATCAGAGAGCTGTTGCTGCATGAACGCACATGGGTACCGACATCACCCGGGAGAAACAGAAATGACCGGCATTTCCTTGCAGGTCTCTTTCCCATCTGGGGGTGGAATTCTTACAGATCCTGACTCCCTCCAGGCCAAAGCAAACTGAGATCTCCAGGCTGGGTGGAGCTGGGGGAATGGGAGGGGGCACTTGGTAGGAGAGGAGGTCCTGGGGTATGTGGGGGGCACATCAGGCAGGGCTGTGGTGAGGGGCACGGCTTCGTTTCGTAAGCACCTGGAGGCCATTGGAAGTTTGAGGGCTTGTCTTCTCAGGCATAACTTACAGTAAAGTACACGAATCTTACGTGTAAACTGAGATCTCCAGGCTGGGTGGAGCTGGGGGAATGGGAGGGGGCACTTGGTAGGAGAGGAGGTCCTGGGGTATGTGGGAGGCACATCAGGCAGGGCTGTGGTGAGGGGCACGGCTTCGTTTCGTAAGCACCTGGAGGCCATTGGAAGTTTGAGGGCTTGTCTTCTCAGGCATAACTTACAGTAAAGTACACGAATCTTACGTGTAAACTGGACACACGTTTGCATATGAACACGGCACGTAACCACCACTCATACCAAGATATAGAACATTTCTAGGCCCCTAGGAAGCTTCATCATACCCGTCCTAGTCAATACTCCCCAAATGGACCTACCTTCTGTCACCATTGGCTCGTTTTGCCTATTTCCTGAACTTCGTGTTAGTGCAGTTTTACTGTGCGAGTGCTTTTGGGCCCCGCTTGTTTTGCTCATCGTAATGCCTGTGAATTTATCCGCATGTTTGCATGTTGCCATAGTTTGGTTTCTTTCATTGCTGTATTATATCCCATCGTATGAATACGCTGCGACTCGTCCAGGCTACCGTGGATGGACACTTAGGTGGTTTCTAGGTTTTGGCTGTGACGGATGAAGCTACTGTGTACGTTCGTGTACACGTCTCTCGTGGACCTGAGCACGCATTTCTTTCGGGTAAATACTCAGGAGAGGAATTGCTGGGTCGTAAGTTAGAGGCAGGTCAGCTTGAGTAGGTTCTGCCCAACAGTTTTCTAAAGCGTGCCGGTGTAAAAACGGTTCCACTTCCCCCCGGTCAACATGTCAGTCTGTTGTTCTGGCCATTGTGGTAGATGTCCGGTAGTATCTCATTGTGATTTTTATTTGTTTTCCGGATGACCAGTGAAGTTGAGCACCTTCTCGTGTGCTTATCGCTCATTTGGAGATTTTTTTCTGTGTGTGCGCAGTGCCCATTCAAGTCTCTTGTCCTTAAAAAAAAAGCAAACAATAAGCCAGATTGCCTTTTTCGTATTGGTTTAGAGTTCTTTATGTATTCTGGACAGAGTCCTTTGTGAAGTATATATGTCTGTGTGTATACACGTGCACATGTATAAATATGATATAATATTTTAAATTATATTTATAAACATAATATAGATGAAATACTATATATCATACCATTTGCATACATAAGATCTTATCCCAGTCCATGTCTGGCCTTTTCATTCTCTCCATGGTGTCTTCTGATGAACAGAAGTTTTCCTTCATTTTATTTAAGATCAGTTTTTCCCATGTTTCCCTCTAGAAGCTGTACTGTTTTACCTCACAGGAAGCGCTGTGAGGCGAGTGTGAAGGTGAGAGAGGGAAGGCAAGGAGCTAACAGAGGGTGTGTCATGGAGACAGGACATAATGTGCACCTCAGAGTCTTCCCCCAGAGAGGGAAGGAGCTGGGGTATTGATACACCAGTTGCCATCTGTCTATGGTGGAGGGCTGCGCATGGGGCACTGCCCAACTGGCACTTCTGGCCTGTGCTCCCATAGCCAGAAACCAAGCCAGTGAGTTGCAGGCATCTTCAGTAGGCAGCCTTCTGCATCCCGGGGTGGGTGCTGAGAGTGTAAGGCAGGACACCTGAGGTGTCTGATGCACCCTTCTCGAGAAAGGCTTGGGCTCTCTGATATTCGTATTACATTCAGAAATTTAGTCTGTTTCACTTTGTGCTTTCACGTACCTAGCATTTCTCTTTTAAATTGTTTATTTTATTTATTAATTTTTGGCGGCATTGGGTCTTCCTTGCGGTGCACGGGCTTCTCGTTGCGGTGGCTTCTCGTGTTGCGGAGCAGGGCTCTAGGCGCGTGGGCTTCAGTAGTTGTGGCACGAGGGCTCAGTAGTTGTGGTTTGCGGGCTCTAGAGTGCAGGCTCAGTAGTTGTAGTGCACGGGCTTAGTTGCTCCACGGCATGTGGGATCTTCCCAGACCAGGGCTCGAACCCGTGTCCCCAGCATTGGCAGACGGATTCTTAACCACTGTGCCACCAGGGAAGTCCACGTACCTAGCATTTTTAAAACGTTTCGTTTTTTTCTATCATGAGCACATTTATTTGATCAGAAGTCAGCACAGCAAAGGAGTCCAGACGGTGGGCTTCATGGTCTTGGTGTCTCTGAGCCTCAGTTTCCTCATCTATAAAATGGGAGTAAAACACTACTACCTGCCTCAGAGGTTGCCGGGAGAAGTGAAGCTTTGCCTATAAAGTGTTTCACCTGGAAACTGGCTACACATTCAATAAATAGAAACTGTTCTTGTTGTGATTAGTATTATATAAAGTTAAGAAATTATAAATAAGCAAAAAAAAAATAGATTAAAATCCCCTGTGGTCTCATCTCCCTCCCACTTAGAGTCACCCTCTCTGAACATTTCTTATATATTCTTCTAACACTTGCTGTAAGCATCCTTGTATTCATATTTATATACCCATCCACGTGCATCTATATAAAACAAGAAATGGGATCCCCATGGTCCATAGCTTACCTAAACGTTTTACAGTTTAACTTTTACTTATTTATTTGGCCAGGTAATACATTCACGAGGCTCAAAATGCAAAGTTACCAGAGTGCGGACAGTGAGAAATCTCCCTCCCGTTTCTGGCCCTCAATTCACCCATCTCCCTGCCTGCCACCGCCAGGGAATGAATTTAAAATTTATTCTTAATTGTATTCCCCCCTGCCACCCTGAAACTCTTTGTAACCGCCTCTGTTGGGCAAGGAGCCCCTTATATCCTTGTAAGTGGCAAAGGTTACCCTAGAAATTGAACCATGTTAGCCTTGTGTGTTGATGGTGTCATTCTGGCCCTGTAGATAGAGGTTTTCTTAGCGCTGTATGCCAGTTGATAAAGATGATGGATTAGGGGGTCAAAGGGACACCGGCTGATCTCTCAAACACGTGACACTCCTAGCTTTAAACCACAAGTGCTCTGTGCCCGTAATGAATGGCTGGAACTGCTGTTAACCGGAACCTTTCATTAACCGAGGCCTCTCCTCTGCCTCCCTCGCCTCTCACCCTGCGTTTAAGGCAGAGAGAGAAAGAGGTCAAAATAAACAGTTCTCGGTGATGCTAAAGGTCGTGACTCCTGACAGTGGGTGAATAATTCATGGTTCAGTTAAATAAGGTTGGGCCTGGGGTTGAGGCAGCCAGCCCTGTGGCCCAGGCCTCCTCCGTGTTAAGAAGGCTGAGGATGAAATTAGAAGGTCCGGGGACTGAGTGCCAGCTTGTCCCTTCCCAGCCCTGTGACTCTGAGCCTCAGTTTCACATCTGTATATTGGGAATGTACAGCGCGGTCCAATAGAACTTTCTGCACTGCCCAGCAAGGCACCCAGCCTCCCGTGCCTGTTGAGCCCTTCAAATGGGGCTGGCATGACCAAGGCACTGAATTTAAAATTGTATTTGATTTTAATCAGTTGACATTTAAATTTTAGTAGCTGCATGGAAAAGTGCAGTGCCAGGACCTACCTTGTAGGATTTGATACTGTCAAGGTCCAAACAAGCAGGAATGGGGGGTTAAGAATTTTGGTGGCTCTGGTGGGGCTAACCCAAAGGACTTCACAGAGGCTTGAGCTTTGGGGTTATTTAGGTAGCCATTCAGCTCTGTGCTGCCTCCAGACAGTCCTCCCTTTCCTTTCTCCCCAGCCAACTTAAGCTCTGTATGAGTTTCCTATTGCTGCTGTAACAAATTACCACAATTTACTGGCTTCAACGATGCAAGTTTATTACCTTATAGTTCTGGAGGTCAGAAGTCTAGTGGAGGTCGGCTGGGGTGTGTTCCTTGCAGAGGCTCTAGGGGAGCATCCATTTCCCTGCCTTTTCCAGCTTCCAGAGGTTGCTGCATCCCTTGGCTTGTGGCCCCGCATGGCTCTAATCCCTGTTCCCTTCATCACATTTTCTCTCTCTGACTCTGACCCACTTGCCTCTCTTCCATAAGGAACCTTGTGATGACGTCGGGCCCACCCAGCTAATCCAGGATAATTTTCCTATCTCAAGAGACTCCGCTTGGTCACATCTGCAAAGATAACAGAGTCACAAGTTTTGGGGATCAGGACGTGGACATCGTTGGGGGGCATTATTCTGTCTACTCTAAGCCCTTCCTCCCGAGGGCCTCAGTCTCACCTCCCTGCTGTGGTCACTGTCTGTGGCCATGTCTGCAGCCGTGTCTGCCTCCCCAGCTAGACTGTGCTTTGAGCACAAGGATGTTTTGCCCCAGAACTTGCCTGAAAACCCAGTCTGAGCTAGACAGGTCCCGTGAAGGGCAAAATGGCAAAGCGTATACACTGTGGAGTCAAACGCCTGAGTGGAATCCCAGATCTGCTAACTTACTAAGCAGTTGACCTCAGCCAATCACTTTGCCTTTTGAAACCTCAGTTTACCTATCTATAGAATGGGGATAATAATAACATCAGCCCCAGAAGGTCATTGAAGAGATTAACAGGGCCCAGCACAGGGGTAGGGGTGGAGGTGGGTGGGGGCGTGGCGTGGGGCGGGGAGGGGATGCCAGTACTTAACCCAGCAACTGTTGGCTGCTGCAGGATGAACTGGGTGGGACCGAACTGGGTGGGATTGGGAGGGAGGCTGCCTGAGTTCAAATCCCAGCTCCACCCCATGGGCAAATTGCTAAACCTCCCTTGGCATCGTTGTCCTCATCCATCAAGTGGGCCTAATCATGCGACCCACCCCAGAAGGTGGATTAAGTGGGGAAATTCATTTAACTCACAAAATGAGTGCCCAATTAGTGTTAGTGATCTGATGATGGTAATTATTAACACCAACCTTTCCCAGAGCCCAGCACTTAATAGGTTGGAGGACAAAGCAATTGAATAAACTTGGGATTGTTCATTGGGTTCTCTTTTTGGCAGCCGGGCCAGGTACATTTCTTCAGCTCCACTGAGGCCTGGGTTCTGTGCCAGGAGGGCCTGTCTGTCGTGCCCCGAGGCTGGCAGCGCCAGGCCCTGACAGGTTTACAGGGGAGCTGGGAAGCTGGTCCCAGAGGACGAGGAGGAAGAGTCTTTGGTTGCCTGAAGGGTATCGGAGGCACAGTGACCCTCCTGGGAAAACCAGGAGAGGACATATCAGCGTCACTGCAGGTTCACTGCCATGGGCGGAGCCCCGATGAGAACGGCTGGTGGGGGTGGAGTGGGGTGGGTGCAGCAGCCGGGGATGGACCTGGGACTGTTTACATCCCTGGGACACCACTTCGTCTTGACCATCCTTTCAGGCTTTCCTTGCACCTGGTTTTGGGAGGGATGCTCTTTGGTGTCTACATTCTTCGGTGCTTCCTCCTGATTTTAATCAAGGCTTGTGTAGATGACAGGCTGGTATTGGATCTTAGACCAGCCTTGAGAAAAGTATCCACTTACCCAGTCCCTGAATCACTATCTCTCCCAAATTCCTTCATCAGAGAGCTATTCCTTTAAATCTAGCTAAAAAAACTCCCACCAACCCACACGTCCCTCCATCAGGCTTCGTGTTCTGTTTGTTTGTTTGCTCACTTATTTATCATGCATTTGCAGAAAGCTACTGTGTATGTGCCAAGTATACTGATGGTGTTCCACGTGCTCCATCTCCTTTAATCCTCGGAATCCTTTGAGGTAGGTATCACTGAACTTAATTTACCCATGAAGAAGCTGAGCTTTCAGGGGTGAAGTGGCTTGTCAAAAGCACTACTACAGGGCTTCCCTGGTGGCGCAGTGGTTGAGAGTCCGCCTGCCGATGCAGGGGACGCGGGTTCGTGCCCCGGTCCGGGAAGATCCCACATGCCGCGGAGCGGCTGGGCCCGTGAGCCATGGCCGCTGAGCCTGCGCGTCCGGAGCCTGTGCTCCGCGACGGGAGAGGCCACAGCGGTGAAAGGCCCGCGTACCGCAAAAAAAAAAAATAAATAAATAAATAAAAGCACTACTACATTCACTGTGTTTACTTAGAAGACATTTGTCCACTTAACAAATTTGTACCCAAACTCCCTGTGTCCGTTAGGAATGCTTTTGCCTTCATGTAACAGAAACCTTAACAATGGCTTAAATAGTACATTGTTATTTTTCACATAACAATAACAACAACAAAAATCCAGAGGAGAACGGTTCAGTTAGTTTAGTAGCTCAGCTATGTCATCAAGGTCTTTTCCATGTCACTATCCTTAAAGTATCACTTGTGATCCCATGGTCCCAAAATGGTTGCCTTGGTTCCAGGCATCACGTCTTTGTTCCAGGCAGGAAAATGGGGAAGGAGCACCACAGGCTGCATCTGCCTGTTTTTGACTCCAGTGCCATGATCTTTCCACTTTACCGGTGAATTCCAGTCACATGGGCTTTTTAAAAAATAATTAATTAATTAAATAATTGATTTATTTTTGGCTGCGTTGGGTCTTCGTTGCTGCGCGGGGGATTTCTTTAGTTGTGGCGAGCGGGGGCTGCTCTTTGTTGTGGTGTGTGGGCTTCTCATTGCGGTTGCTTCTCTTGTTGCAGAGCACGGGCTCTAGGCGCGTGGACTTCAGTTGTTGTGGCTCACGGGCTCTAGAACGCAGGCTCAGTAGTTGTGGCTCACGGGCTTAGTTGCTCCGTGGCTTGTGGGATCTTCCTGGACCAGGACTCGAACCCGTGTCCCCTGTCTTGGCAGGCGATTCTTAACCACTGTGCTACCAGGGAAGCCCCTGTCACATGGGCTTTTGCCATTTGTACCTAACCCCTGTATCATCATTTTATTTTTAAACTTTCACTTTTCTGAAAGTTAAATAAAATTTTAAAGGAACCATTACAAACGTCTTACTGTAAATAGCAAACCAGTGTCACTTGTCTTAAATTGAAAACAACAGTAAAATTAAATACAATGAAAACAAAATTATATTTTAAAATCTGCTGCTGCAGCTGATGGTCTGAGCTTGGAGCTGTGTCTTCTTTCTTAAACCTGGGAGATTAGCAGATAGTGTAGGTGTTAAAGTCATGGTGGCACCCAGCAGAGATGGGCTCAGGAACTGCATGAGAAGGCACCCATGAGAATCAGAAAGGAAACAGTTTGCACAGAATGTCATTCACAGAAGCTTCATGCTGTGCCTGGATGTCAAAGCACCCTAAGTGTTACCAAAGACCATCTTGTGTCCCGCATGGGCTGCCTCCCACCGCTGGGGAACCCAGCACTCTCCTATTCTGCCTTTCCCGTGCCAGGCATCAGGTAGGTTCTGGGAAGGGGAACCCAGAGCCGGAGGGGTCTGTGTCCTGGGTGGGCTCAGGAGGGATCTGTAAATCTTGCAGCGGGGAGACTGTCAGGCTTATCTCTGATACAAGGCATGATGATCAGGTAAATAGCCAAAGAAGGTTGGAAGACACTTTGGCTTAGGAAGTCAGCGCAGGCTTCCTGGAAGAGGTGTCCCTTAGTCTGCTGTAAAAGCATGAGTGGGATTTGGGCAAATGGAAATTGTGCTGTGGGTAAAGGGCTCTCCACGGAGAAGAAATAAGTGAAGAAGATACTCAGGTCGTGGGGTACCTTTGGGAATCTGGGAGTGGAGGCAGGGCCTGTAGTACAGATCATGTTGGTTAGTTTTGGCCTTTGGGTGGGTTGGTGGGGGGGGGTCTTGAATACCTTGTCCAAGGCAATGGACAGTGGGAGACATTTATTTTGGAGCTGGGGAACACATGATCAGACCTTCCCAGGGTTTGAGTTTGAACATAAGGCAGCTCTTGGGCCAAAATAAGCTAATTCCTCCAGAAACCTATCTGTGCTCGGAGGGAATTATTTATTTATTTTTCTGAAACACAATATGCGCCTCTCAGGCTCCCTAAGGAGAGAGCATGTTATACTCAGATTTTTCTGAGTCCAGCATTGATCTGTGTGTCGTGTTGAACTGAGCTCTGAGGTTGAATTTCCTCTGCCGTGAACGTCATTTCTGGGGCAGGGCTTTCTTCCTGCCTACCCTTCCAACGCCAGGCGGGACACAGCCTCTGGGCTGGGCCCAGACTCACCTCTCCCTGTGAGCCGTTCTAATTGCCCTTGCAAATCTTACAGTCAAGTGCGTGATGGTGGTCCGGCCATAAGTGAGACCCAGTAAAGCTGCCAGTGATGGCACAGTCAGCCCTGGGGCCCTGGTTTATTTCTCATCTTTACTGGGTCTGCCCCAGGGCAGAGGTTAAGAACCCTGGCCTCCTAAGCTTTGACTCAAGTCAGCATGGGACATGTTTCCCTTAGGTGTGAAGGGAAACACATGGATGTATGCTCCATTCTGCATATATCCAAAGCTCTGAAAAAAGTGTACACCCTTGGAACCAGCCAGCCCACTCCTAGGCAACATTTACCTTGGGAAAGTCATTGCACGTGGGTGTTCGTTGAAGTGTTGGTTTTAATAGTCAGAGATTGGAAACAACCTAAGGATACAATAGTGGAGGATGGATTCGATATAATGATGAGATATCCATGTAATGGGATACTGCAAAGCATGAGAAACGGCTGTAGAGTTGTGTAGCTATTGATGTGAAAGGTATTTATGACGTATTTTGAAATTAAACAAAACAAAGCAAGTTTGTAAACAGCACGCATGACCTGATTGCATTTTAGTTTTGACAAAAAGTACCCTCTTATATTGGAAATGGCCAGATGGATGGACATCAGAATGCTAGTAATGGCTGTTGGCTCTGGGTGGTGGGATATAGGATTATTAAAAACATTTTGCTCATTTATATTTTTGAATTTTTCTGCAATTACTATGTGGAGAACCTGAAGAGACCTCGTGAAGACGTAGGTCTCTGCCAGAATAGCGTGAGAGCTTTAGATAACTTAAAGGGGGGATGTCATATCCTTGGGGGAGTCCAGTCTCTCAGGGGACTGAGTTCTCTACAATCTAGAGCAGGGGTCACAAACTCTTTCTGTAAAGGGCTAGAGAGTAAATATTTTAGGCTTTTTGGGCCATACGGCCTCTGTGGCAACCACTCCGGTCTGTCTTCATACCTTGGAAGAAGCCATCGATAACATGTAAATTAATGGGTGTGTCTGTCTTCCAATAAAACTTTATTTACAAGAACAGGCAGTGGGCCAGATGTGGCCTACAGACTGTAGTTTGCCCGTCCTTGATCCCAAGAAAAACAAACAAACCCAAAAAAGCTGCTTGCTTAATGGTTTTGGTGAGTGCTGTAGCCAGCCCAGAAATAGCACAAATAGTAGGAAGGAACAGGCCAATGGAAGTTGAAAAGGCGGATGTTTAAGTAAAGGCATAAAGGCCACTTGTAACATTCTTTCTCCAAATCAGCAGTTGCACCTGGACAAGCGGTATTGGGGTGAGGCAGTTTGGATTATGCTTTGGAGTGTCTAAGATGCCAATTAGCTCACCAGAGGCTCTGAAAAGTCTTGTGGGAAGGACAATAGTTTACACGCTGTTGAGCTCGCATTTCCCAAACTCTTTCTATTGATATACACCACAGGACCCTTTGTGTGGGTGTGAATGTGTGCCACCCATGTCTTGTGGTACGGGGCCAGTTGGGAAAAAGCCCCCTCAAACTGTTCCTCTGTATTCCAGAGTCTGAAAGGTCAGATGCCCTGAATTCTAATTCATTACAACTTGAGATTGACACAGAAGTCAAGGCTGTACTAATTAAGGCAGTTCTTACAGAATCACACACACTGAATAGGAAACTTAGCTCTCACTACTTCCATCAACACTGAATGAGAATTTTATTGAGTCCCTTAACAATCCTTTATTGAGCACCAGTTGTTCAGAAGGAATTGTGGGGGACCAGGGGATGTAGAACAGTCATCTCAGAATCTCAGAGAGCTGGGCTTCACGGGGGATGAGCCAGGGGCAGAGAAAAGTTGCATAATGCAAACCTGATAAGTCCTGGGGTTGAGCCCAACCACAGTCACAGAATCTGGCAGGGACTTGTCCAAGCTCTCATTGCAAGTTTGTGGAGGAACTGAGACCAAAACTAGGGTGAGAGACATATTGGGTGATTCCATTTCTTTGAAATATCCAGAAATGGCAACTCCTTAGAGACAGAAAGCAGAGTAGTGGTTGCCAGAGGCTGGGGAAGGGGAGAAGAGGGAGTGGCTGCTTCTTGGGTATGGGATTTCCTTTGGGGTGAGGAAAATGTTTTGGAAGTAGATAGTGGCGATGGTTGCACAATACCGTGAATTTACAAAATGACACTGCTTTCACGCTTTGAAATGGTTGAAATTATGAATTTCATGTCATGTGGTTTCTACCACAGTTTAAAAAAAAAAAAGTAGGATGATGGAATAATTTATTGTCCAAACCTGGGCACTTTTGAGAGTGAACGCGTTCTGTCCCAGGTAGACCAGGATCTGTGATCACCTTGACTAAAATCACCCAGTTCTGACTCTCGGACCAGTGTTTTGTACCCTCCAATGCGACTCTGACTCAACAAAAGTGCATGGTTTTTCGAAAGTTGTGCCACTCAGACTTTTCACCAAGATAGCCCCACGTTGCCCCAAGGAGAATAAGTGAACAGGCTCGCGCTATATGACTGTTTCTCCCGTACCTTTGGGCCTTTGCACATGCTGTTCCCTCTCCTGGCTCCAACCTCCTCCTCTGCTTGGCTGTCTCCTACCAGTCTCAGATGAGATGTCACCTCTTCCAGGAAGGCATCCCTGACTACTCCTCCTTTGGGCTTTTACAGCCTCATTTTCTGCCCCTATTAGAGCACCCCCCGATTGTAATCAGGAATGGGGTCTCCTTTGCTTCCCACTGCATTCCTAACGGGGATGGGGGCAGAGCCCAGTGTGGACCATGAGGGCTTTTAATGGAGATTTGCCTAAAGGACATGGGTCCCCATGAGCTGAGTCACATGGTAATTAGAGCTTAAGCATTAGGTTTCCTTTATATTTGTCTTTAGTTTCTTGGGTTTTTTTAATTGTGGTAAAATATAAAATTTTTATCACAAATTTAGCATAAAATTTATCATCGTAACTATTTTTAAGTGTGTAGTTCAGCAGCGTTAAGTACATTCACTCAACCATCACCAGAATTATTTTTCGTTTTTTTTTTTTTTTTTTTGCGGTACACGGGCCTCTCACTGTTGTGGACTCTCCCGTTGCGGAGCACAGGCTCCGGACGCGCAGGCTCAGCGGCCATGGCTCACGGGCCCAGCCGCACCACTGCATGTGGGATCTTCCCAGACCGGGGCACGAACCCGTGTCCCCTGCATCGGCAGGCGGACTCTCAACCCCTGCGCCACCAGGGAAGCCCCAGACTTATTTTTATCATTTCATACTGAAACTCTGTACTCATTAAACAATAAAGCCCCATTCCCTCCACCCTCCACCCTCTGGCAACCACCATTCTACTTTCTGTCTCTATGAATTTGACTACTCTAGGTGCCCCATATAAGTGGAATCATCCAGTATTTGTCCTTTTGCGAATGTCTTATTGCACTTAGCATAATGTCCTCCAGGTTCATGCATGTTGCATGTGTCAGAATTTCCTTCCTTTGTAAGGCTGAATAATATTCCACATTTTGTTTATCCATCGATAGACGTTTGAGTGGTGTCTACCTTTTGACTATTGTGAATAATTTTGCTTTGAACACTGAAATTCAAATAAATTTGAAATTTATTAGGATTTTTTTCTCCATTAAGGAAGCTACATGCGGAATATACAGCATACTATATATATGTATATATATATATATATATATATATATATATGTACACACAACATACAGAATATCTTTAAATAATACAACTCTCAGCGACAGGGTGATCTTTGGGGGAGGGGCATTCTGCCTTTGCTTCACTATGTTCTATTTTAAATAAAAAAATTTTTTTTGCTCCTCTGGATGGAATTCTGAGATGGCAGTGGATGGGGGATGTAGTGGTGCTGGGAGGATGGGAGAAAAGCAGAAAGCAGTACAAATACGAGACTTCAAGCAGATTCTCAGAGCGACTGGGAGGTAAAGACACAGAGAGGGTTTGGTGGAGGTGTGCAAATATCTGTTCGAGTCCCTACTCTCAGCTCTTTTGGACATACACCTAGGAGTGGTCATATGGTACGTCATTCTTTCTTCCTTTGGTTGCGCCGGGTCTTAGTTGCAGCAGGTGGGCTCCTTAGTTGCAGCTCACGGGCTCCTTAGTTGTGGCATGTGAACTCTTAGTTGCAGCACGCATGTGGGATCTAGTTCCTGGACCAGGGATCGAATCCAGGCCCCCTGCATTGGGAGCACGGAGTCTTAACCGCGGCACCACCAGGGAAGTCCCCGTATGCTAATTCTATGTTTACTTTTTGAGGATCTGCCATACTGTTTTCCTGGGCAGTGCACAAGGGTTCCAGATTTTCCACATCCTCACCAGCACTTGTTGTTTCTGGTTTGTTTGTTTTTGGTTTTGGTGTTTTTTTTGCAGTACACGGGCCTCTCACTGTTGTGGCCTCTCCCGGTGCGGAGCACAGGCTCCGGACGCGCAGGCTCAGCGGCCATGGCTCACGGGCCCAGCCGCTCCGCGGCATGTGGGATCTTCCCAGACCAGGGCACGAACCCGTGTCCCCTGCATCGGCAGGCAGACTCTCAACCACTGCGCCACCAGGGAAGCCCTCTGTTTTTCTTGATGGTAGTCACCATAATGGGTGTGAAATGTCCTTTACATTTGAACATCATAAAAAAGCACTTGTTCTAGTTAAGCCCATGTGGACTTTGGAAGGAATCCTATGGAGGGGAGGGTGGATCAGCATACCTCCTGCTGCCCACGGCAGATCCATTCACTCCTCCAGCTTCAGTTTCCTCACCTGTAAGATGGGCTTCATAATAGGACCTGCTTCTTTTTTTTTTGGCCATGCTGCATAGCATGAGAGATCTTAGTTCCCCAACCAGGGAGTGAACCCTCATGTCCTGCAGTGGAAGCACAGTCTTAAGCACTGGACTGCCTGGGAAGTCCCAGGACCTGCTTCTTTGTATTGTTAAGGGGACGAAATGAGTCATATTCGTAAGGCACTTAGCACAGTTCCTGGCACACGCTTAGTGCTTAATAAGTGATAGTTATCTTTATCCTCAGCTTCTCTTTAAAAAATTATTTATTTATTTATTTGGTTGTGTCGGGTCTTAGTTGAGGCAGGCGGGCTCCTTAGTTGCAGCTTGCAGGCTCCTTAGTTGTGGCTCACTGGCTCCTTAGTTGTGGCATGCATGCAGGATCTAGTTCCTGGACCAGGGATCGAAACTGGGCCCCAGGCATTGGGAGCACAGAGTCTTACCCACTGCACCACCAGGGAAGTCCCTATCCTCAGCTTTTGAAAGCTCTGAAAGTGGGCAGGAAGGGAGCCTTGGTACCTCTACATTTTGAATTGATGGGGAGAACACAGCTCAGAGGGAGACTTCCGGTATTGAGGCCTAAAAAGAAATCTGCACAAACAACGTTAATGGAAATAAAAAGGAATTTCAAAGTGAAAAGGAATTTAAAAATATAACAGTTCCACCCTTGTCCCCAACACTTTTCCTTTTCACCTGTCCCTTTCCCCTTCCAGACCTTGACCATTTGTATAAACAATTTTTGCCGTTGTCACAGCCTTGAATACAGAAAATTACCCACCTGCCACCCTCTCTCCAACAGCATTCTCATGAGCTCTTCTCACTTTCCTGCACAGGGTCCCCAGTCCTCACTTTCAAGAGATGCAGAACAGCCCCTTACACGTGGCTGAGAGACTTTCACCTTTTGTGGAGAATGTGGATTATTTCTAGGTTTTTGCCATGATAGCCATGGCAGCCATCTTTTGGAAAAATAAATTTATTTATTTATTTATTTTCATTTTTGGCTGCGCTGGGTCTTCGTTGCTGTGCGCAGGCTTTCTCTAGGTGCGGCATGCGAGGGCTACTCTTCGTTGCGGTGCGCGGGCTTCTCATTGCAGTGGCTTCTCTTGTTGAGGAGCACGGGCTCTAGGCACGTGGGCTCAGTAGTTGTGGCTCGCGGGCTCTAGAGTGCAGGCTCAGTAGTTGTGGCTCACAGGCTTAGTTGCTCTGCAGCATGTGGGATCTTCCCGGACCAGGGCTTGAACCCGTGTCCCCTGCACTGGCAAGCAGGGAAGTCCCGCAACCATCTTTTCTGATCACAAACTCAGGCCTTGTGGTGTGAAGGGATTTTTGTGCCACTTGTGGGCAGACTGGGAACTGGAGATCTGGTCTACCCGCTGACGTTGCAACTTCTGTGACATTTCAAATGGCTTCTGAGTCCTGGGTTTTTTCAAATAAGAGTTATCACCCTAAGTTCAGAGTGCGTTATTGCTGCACTTGGATGGACAACACTGCAGGGGGCATCTTGGTGTGTATGGTTTTCTCTTCCTTTAGATTCCTTCCATAGGACACGTTTTTAGACGTGGGATTACTGAGTCAAAAATAAATGAATGTTTTGGGGGTGAGGTATATGGGGGGAAAACACTTGATTCATAGTCAGAAGATTTCCACTGTAACGCTACCCCCCACTAGCTTGAGATCGGACTCATTTCCCTCATCTGTAGAATGGTGGTAATAAACTGAAAAGCACAAGATTGTTGAGAATATTACACGGGAGAAGGCAGAAGGTGCAGAGTCACTTAGTGTGGTCCCTGAGTCTTGATGGGGTCTCCAGTAATACTAGTGGAAAGTGAATATTGCCAACTTGCTTTTGTAACTTACATTGTACCTGGGAGCAGATGAGCGTGTCAGTTTTCCCACACCCACGCCTGCCTTGGATACTATTATTTTCTTCTTTCAGGGATGCTCTCCCTTGAGGTATTTTTTGCACACTGACTTTATGTCCGGTGCAGCATCAGACCCTGGGAGTACAGCTGCGAACCAGACCCAGGACCCTCCTGGCCTGGAGCTCCCCCCACTCTAGAGGCAGTCACCACATGTGGGATCAGTGCTGGGCTAGGGAGAAGCTCTGGGAGTTAGATACCAGAGCAGAGAAGAGGCACCTGAACCCACCCTGGGGCATCAGGGAAGGCTTCCTGGAGGAGGTGGCTGCTTGGAGCTGAGATTAGCCAGGCAGTAGGAAATGGCAGTGTAGAGGCGGGAAGGTGAGGAAAAAGCATGATGTGTCTTGTGACCTGTCTGAGGTTCATGTGCTGCAGTAAGTATGTGAGTGAGTGTGAGAGACAGACAGATGGATGGAGGGGGAGCTGTCAATCATGAGACTGAAGCTGGAGAGATGAAGAGGATCCAGATCCTGCCAGGCCCCAGGGAAGGAGTTTGATCTTCATTCAGAGGGCAGTGGGGAGGTGTGGGGAGTGACATGGTGGCCCCTGCGTATCAGAGAATCACTCTGGCTGCTGCTAGAACAGATTGGAGGAGACACCAGCAGAGAAAGTTACTTACCTAATGACAGCATTCTATGCCTCTTGCTTATTTATTTCGTTTATTGTCTTTTCCTATGTTCATGATCGTCAGCTCCATGGGAACAGGGCTTTCTGTATGTTTTGTTCACTGCTGTGTCCCCAGAGCCTGGTACATGCTAGGTGTTCAGTAACTGTGTATTGGAATGAATGAATGAATGAATGAGCTGGGGCCACAGCCATGGGGATGGAGAGGAGAGGATGCATACACTCCATCGATATTAGACATTGGTCCCCCTCCATCTGGGGCCTGTGGATGGACAACGCTCATGCATTTACCACAGCCCTGCTTTCCTGGGGAGACCTGGACATGCACTTGGCCCTTCACACGGGGCACCACACAGGATGGATTTGCAGATTTGGGAGCCCAGGTCACATTCCGGAAGACGCTGGAAGGTGTCAGGACTGGCTCACGGCCCTCACCAGATTGTGGCATTCCCAGGAAGCGGCACCCAGAGATGGCTGAGTGAATGACTGTGAGCTCCCAGATCGGATTTAGGGGTGTCATTATGAAAGATTGGCAACAGCTGTTGAAATGAATCAACGCCTCTGAATCTGAGAGAGAAGCTACCAAATGGTTGGGTTCTGAACGGAAGGGCTTCTCCTGCCTTGTCCCTGTGAGGTTCTCTCGGATTCCCTGGGAGCCTGTGCGCTCCTCGGCTGCACCCCCAGCACCCGGCACAGAGCCTGGCTTGTAGAAGGAAGGTCAGAGGGATCGGAGGAATGAATGCTCGTGAACGACGCCTGTCTAATTTCAGTGACGATCGGTTTCGGTGGCTCAACCCTCAGGAACATGGTTTTCTCTGCATGAAATCGCAGGAAATGGGAATTTCAAACCTTGCAGATTAATTCAGGGAGATCGAGCCGGTGGACCTGGCAGGTTCAGCAACCGCAGAGGTACACCCACCACTACCCCCACTGCTGCCCCGCATCCTCCGTGTCCTGGTCCACTGCAGCCTCCTGACCTCCCAGATCAGCCTGGCTCCCCATCTGTCCCCCCATGCCGACCTTCACGGTTATTTGTAGATAAAACCAGACGCAGCTCATACCTGGTGTCCCTGCTTTCTCCAGGGAGCTCTTGTTTACCTGGCTCTGGCCATCGTGCTAATATATTTAAAAAGAGCGAGCGAGGCCACCCCAGGAATAAACAGCATCTGTCCTCTGTGTGAGTGGGCTTCTGAAATGTTTTGGAAGAGACTAACATCTCTTAAATTAAGCATAACATATGTGATGCATTTAAAGCAAGATTTTAAAGCGAACATTTCAGTTGGTTTCCTTGTATTTTACAACAGGTTAAAGGAAAACCTGAGAATCATGGGTTTCTAGGTTTGGGAAAGAGTTCAAAATATTATTTAGCCATCCACTATGGTGGTTTAAAAACTCTTTTTCATCCCCCTTTGTTCATTGATTGATTGATTCATTCATCGATTTGTTCATGCAACCGTATTTATAGACCAGGCATCTGCCTGGCATTTCAAATGGAAACTTGAGAGGGAGCCCAAGATAGAAAGGAGATTACAGATAACAGAGACACCGTTCTGGTTAAGAGGGGTGCGGACCAAGAGCCTTTCTCTTGTTTCCCCTTTTTCCTTCCCTGCAATCTGGCTACTGAGATGGGTTCAGAGATCCCAAAGTGGGGGCAACATTTGTGAGCCATCAACCCTGATTCAGCAACAGCGCTCTTGGTGGTTCTTCCCAGGAAAAGCTGTATAGAGAAGCATTCGTTCATTCCACCTTTGGGCAGATGAGCCGGTGTGACAGACAGTCTGGGGTTAATGTGGTCACAGCAGGTGTCTGACGGCGGCCTGTCCCAGGCAGTGCATCAGGTGAAACTGGTGGGGCCTCTAGGCGGGGTCAGCAGGTTGAGCTCCCAGCTGGGCTCTTCGTAGCTCCTTGGTTCTGTCATTCAGTAGCAATTGACCTGTGGCCACACCAGAACTTGCCAGAGCCAGAGGAACCAGTTCACCTTGTGACCAAGACTGCTTAGTGTCATGAAACTCAGGACTCTGGCCCTTATTTAGAATCTTAGAAGGGTGGGGAGCAGGGCCAGGAGAATAGTTCTTCATTCATTTATTTATTCGCTCAATAATTATGTGCTCAGTGCTCTTATCTGCCAGGCCACTGTGCTAGCTCTTGGGGATTCAGGGTGACTCCTGGGGGCTTCCCATTGATGTGAGATGAAGGATCATGAACTATTAAATGTAGCTGTGTAGCTATGAGGAGTCTGGCTGAGTGTCTGTGGGTCTCTCTGGACACGTAAGAGGGAGATGATACTAGGTTGGAGGGGGGCAGCTGTGTCTGGACTGCAATCTTAGGGGAGGGCCTGCGTCTGTGTGTAGTGACAGGGATATCGCAGAGAACAGGCACAGCACATGCAAGGGCCCTGAGGAGGCATGTGAGGACCTCCAAGAGATGCAATGTACAAATACTGCTGATCAGGAGAACCAGGGGAAATAGCTCCCAAATTAGCCAGCTCTTTGAGTCTTCCGGAGTTCCCTCCTCTAAACCGAGGGAGTCTTCCGGGACCACCACTCCCAATTTTAGACAGTTAATCCTCCTTTTCCTGTGCTCCCATGTCCCCCTTTATAAACCATGATGTTTATTGCCCAGTGTTGTAATCGCTTGTGTGTGTCTATGTGTGTGTGTGTTTCTCACACAAGACTCTGAGGTCCCTGGATGCAGGGGATATTTCTTATTCATCCTTGTGAACGTGGTCGGTGCTCAGTAAACATGTATCAGAGGAATGGGGGAGATTTTTATGGAGCACCTACGGTTTGTACTCGGCACCCTTGATGCCCACATGTATAGATAAGGCGACAATACTGAAAAGCTGCTAGGAGCGTGAGTTTTACAAGCTGGCGGAGACACCAGCAGATGCAGTTGGAGCTCGAAAGCCTTTGCGCCGCCTGTGCACATATTGCCGGAACCCCGGAACTGAGGCTCTCGCCCTGTGTCTCCCCAGACCTGCTTGAAACTCAGCCTGCTGGGACGAGCCTCCCCTCCCCTGCCGGCTCCTGCCATGGGAGTGTGCGGACAGCCCCGTTGGAGATGAGACACGATACCGCTGGCTTTCTCTGGCAGTCACACGTCCCCAGCCAGGACCTGCCAGCTCGGGTAAGTGGGGCTGGAGTGTCCGGGGGTGGGCAGGGCTCCTGTGGGTTCTGCTAGGGAGTTTTCTCTCTGTCCTTTGAATCCTGTTCTTGTCCTGTGTCTCTGTCCGGGCTATGTCTGTGTCCCAGAGGTCACGGGAGCTGGCTCTAACGATGAGCAGTCCTGATTTGGGGCAGGACCCTGTGCACCTTAGAACTCCACCCCGAGTCTTTGCAGACGGGTTCCTCCCAAGTCTCCGATTTTCCCGTTCTCCATTTCTGTGCCTCTCTTCTGCCTCTAACCCCGTCTAGACAGTGTTCTCCGCCTTGGGGAGAAGGAATCTTCTTAGCACCATCGAGTGTGTAAGGAAGAGAAAATATCAAAATCTGTCTGCCTTTCTTTCCTGCAGGCTGCTGAGTGAGTCAGAGCCGGGGGCAGCATTGTAGGGCCCCAGGAAGGGAAGTGGAGGCTTGCGTTGGACTAAAGTGCCTTCTACTTTTAGCCCATCTAGACGGGGGCAGGCTGGGGACAGTTTTGTAAGGAAAGAGAGCACTGGAGTGAAGGTGGGGTTAGGGTGGGGGACGAATCAAGAACAGCAGCTTGTCTGGCACTTTTTAAGACCAGAAAGGAAGAGGACATAATTGTTAAAAAGGCAGAGTTGAATGGGTCCAGGACTTGAGATCACGTTTCAGCTGTGTGATGGTTGGCAAGTCGGGCCACCTCTCTGAGCCCTTTCCCTTCATCTTTATAAGGGAGATAAGGATAATCCCTGCTTCTCGAGGTCATTGGAGGATGGATGAGAGAGGAGGGCTGCTGCCTTGAGAGAGCAGAGCTCATGACTGGATGAACAAGGGGCTTGTGCCTGAGCCGCTGCAAAACTGGGGCTGGCGATCACATACCCGCCTCTTAGGGTTCTAAAGAGGATGTGATTTGTAAAACAGAGAAAGCACTGGGCTTACCTGAGGCCTCACTCATGGTAAACTCTCGTCATCGTCATCGTTAGCTGATACTCTTCTTACTGAGACTGTGAAGGCAGCCAGCGTAAAATAGGCGTTCAACCAAAAAGAGCCCAGAGGCAAACAATCACAGCAGCATGTGGAGTGGGAAATGAGGGTGGCTTTCTTTTAAGGCTTCTGGAAGGACTGAGGAAGGGAGAGATAAGGGACTGTCTGGACGGTTAGAGTGCCAAGGCCTGTGACCAACTTTGTGACCGTTGGCTAGCTGTGTGAGGTGGGGCTTGTCACCTACCCTCTCTGCTTGGCTGTGACGAGGGTCAGGACCAGCCTGATGTGGCTGGGCTCTGAAACGGGAAAGTACTGCGGGGTGAAGGGCTCTCATCAGGGTTTATGCTGGGAGCGTGTGGTGTGAATTTGGAGTCTGACCTGGGTTCGAATCCCAGCTTTGTCTCTTTACTCTCTGAGTGACCTCAGGTCGGTTACTTGGCCTCTCTGAGTTGGTTTCCATACCTGTACGGCAGAGATCATCACTTTTCACCCTGAAAGCTGGCCTTGAGATTAGCTGAGTCAGGAAAGTCCAAGAGAGTGTTGGCACCTTTTCTGTATCCTTTGAGCCGGAATGAACTTCAGAGTCGGGCCATTTAGTCCACTGCCCTTTGCCCACAGCTGAGAGGTGAAGGCACTGGCCCAGGCTGGCCCGGTGGTCGATGGAGACCTGTCGTCCAGACCCGGGACTCTGGTCTTTTGATCCCCATCCCCCAAATCCCTCTGCTTCAACCCAGACACTGACTGAATCTTAAATTTACTATTTTTTTTAGCGGTTGCCTCTCTGTTTCTGATGTTCGTCTTCCCCATGGATCCACAGCCGTAACCATGGTGACGCGGGTGGAGGTCGGCTCCATAAGTTCTCTGACAGGAGTGCCAGGCCTGGGCGAGCTCTCCAAGGAGGAAGCTCTGACTCGGACCTACTTCCGCCAGGCTGGCAGCGCCTCCGGGGCCCCCTCAGCGCTGCTCTTGGAAGGGAAAAGCCCCCTCAGGAGCCCAGTCCGCTTGCTCCCTCTGCCGAGACTCACCCCCAAGCCCTTCTCCAAGGAGAAGGCCGGGGACGTGATCTCCTCGTGGCCCAGCCTGAGCAGGCCGTCTCCTACCGGGGGGCTCCCCCGGGGCGTGGCGGCAGAGGGGCTGGACGAGAAGATGCCTGGCTTGGTGGGGCAGGAGGCGGGGAGCGGGGACGGCCTGAGCAGCTCGTCTCTGTTCTCCAAGGCCGCGGTGCTGCGGCCTACCCCCAGCACCATGATCCTCTTTGAAACCACCAAAGCCGGGCCTACCCTAGGGAAGGGGGTCGGCCGGGGGCCTCCGGAGGCCGACGCAGGCGTGTCTCAGGGGCCCCCTTCTGCCTCCCGGCCTGAGGTGGCCACCAAGCCTGCCTTGCCGGCCCGAAAGCCTGCGGGGACTCTTCCCCGACCGGCCTCCGTGTCTCAGGTCACCAGGCCGGCGGCCACCCAAGAGGAGACAGGCCTAAAGGAGCCTCTGTCAAAGGCCAGCAGCGTGGAGGACGCGGGTAGCCCCGCTCTGGAGCCCAGGCCTCGACTGAAGAGAAGGCCCGTGTCGGCCATTTTCATCGAGTCCATTCAGCCTCAGAAGCCAGCAGGCCCTGGCGGGGCAGCCATGGTGGGGAAGGCGCCCCCCACCCCTCCTGAGAAGACGTGGGTGAGGAGGCCTCGGCCTCTGTCCGTGGACCTCACGGCCAGGTTCGAGAGTAGAGAGGCCTTGGCAAGGAAGGTGGAGGCCATAGCAGGATCCACGGCCCAGTGGCGGGGTCCCGAGAGGCCTGACCTGGACCCCAAAGTAGATGGGGAGCGTCTGGTCAAAGCAGAGGCTCCCCTTCACGACCCAGATTCTGACTTCCTGCAGGTGGCCAGGAAGATCCAGGAACGGAAGGAGAAGCTGCTCTGCAAGCAGGCAGAGACGGGCCACCTCAGAACCATGGGGGGCTCGGCCAGGGTCACCCCCATCAGTGACCAGAATCTTGGGGAAGAGAAAGCCAAGCTGGATGGCGAGCCGGAGAAGGCCCCCAGGGGCCCCCAGTCCCCTTCGCCCAGGCCTGGAAAAGGCCAAGAAATCGCTGAGGTCAAGAGCAGAGCGGCTGATGGGGAAACCCAGGCCGGGGGAGAGCGGACCCCGAGGGGCAGCGTGAAGAAGCACGTCAGCCTCTTTGGCGAGGAGAGCGCCTCAGCCTTGTCATTGGGGTCTTCGCCCCCATCAGCCCCCGCTGAGTCCGCACCGGCTGCACCGGAGCTGGGGAAAGCCGGTGTGAGCGTCCAGGAGCGGATCAAAGGCTGGGCCACCGAGAGCTCGGAAGCAAAGCCAGAGATCAGGAAGAAGGTGATCCAGGCACGGCCGCTGTCAGCGGATTTGACCAAACTGTAAGTGGGAGCATCCCACTGGCTTCCCCCAGCCTCCAAGGTCCTCAACCCCTTACCAGAGACCCCTCGGGAAAGGAAATAGCAGGGCGCCAGGCTCCGTGCTGCGCGCCTTACGCCCCCTCTCAGTTGACCCACAGCCCGCAGAGGAAGTGGCATTAGCTCCAGTTTCTCAGATGAGGAAGCTGAGGTGTGGAGAGACAGGGGAGCTGCCCTCGTACGTTTCCTCGTACATTTCCTCGTACGTTCCCTTCTGTGCACTTTTCAGGGGGAAATATTGTGCCCATTTCACAGATATGGACAGGAAAGGTGAAATACCATGAGGAAGTCGGGAGCCTGGTGCAATTCCAGCTCAGCCTGTCTCCATAGCTAAGCTTTCCTTTCCTGAAGTCCGAGGACACCTAATATATGGCCTAAACCTCTGTGGATGGCCCCAAAAACAATCAGACGGGTCATGATAACTTGGGTGGGTAGCTTTACCCCTTGAGCCTCGGTCTCTTTATCTCCAAAACGGAAATGATGCTAAGACCTGCCTTTAAGGATTAAGGCAAAGACTCAGAGAGATAATGCTGAGAGTCACTCAACCCAAGGGAGCCCTCAACACGCTGTAGCTCCAAATGATACAATTAATCCTAATGGTTACTGATGATTTTCTAAGCTTGGCCTGGCCTCTGACATCTCTTGCTCCTTCGTTTTTTCCACAAGTGGCTTCTCGGCCAGGACAGAGGGATGCCGCCGGGGGTTTCTGCCAGCTTGTTAATGACATGCCTGCCGCTGACGTACTTTGTCAGGGATGGAGCTTCCAAGGGGAGCTCTGGGCAGACTGCCCTTCAGGCCCTGGGAACCCGGGCAGCCAGCTTGGCCAGAGTTAGACCAGTGGCTCTCAGCAGTTAGAATGACCTGGAAAAAAAAATACCGATGCCTGGCCCCCACCCCACCCCCTAGAGAATCTGATTCAGCTGGTCTGGGGAGGGGCCCTTGTCGTGGTGGTTTTTAAAAGTTTCCCAAGTGATTTTCGTGTGCAGCCAGGCTCGTGAACCCCTGAATTCAGAAAACAGAGAAATGGGAGAATTCCCTGGCTGTCCAATGGTTAGGACTTGGCGCTTTCACCGCCATGGGCCGGGTTCAATCCCTGGTCTGGGAACCGATATCCCTCAAGCTGCACAGCGTGGCAAAATAATAATAATAAAAAAAATTAAAAAAAAAACCCAGAAAACAGAGAAAGGGGCACCCATGTCGGGGACCTCACACACCTTCCCTCTCTGCATCCCCCAGTGTCTCAGGTTATTCCCATCTGACAGGAGGGGAAACCAGGGCTCTGGGCTTAGAAACAACTCATGCACAGCCTCACGCCTCCCAGGAGGCAGACCTTGGACTGATGCGTGTGGGTCAAGTTTAAGCAGTTTGATTTCTTTCACCTCCCTCTTCTCTGCAGCCCCCAGCCCTGAGCTAATCTTTCAGCGTCCGCTCCAGAGAACTCTTCAGAGATGGAAAAAGTGTAGCTCCAGAACTCCCCTTTCTCCCTCTTCCCCTTACAGTGGGGAAACAGGCCCAGAGAGGGATAATGACTGGGCCCAGGTCACTCGGAGAGGCAGAGGCAGGCCCGTGCCCCGACTGCCCACTGCCCCCGTGGTCTCTGCGGTGGGGCTGCTATTGTGAGGTTACAACCATTAATTATCCCTCCTGGGGCATCTTCACTCTTCTCTAAACGACTTCACGTAGCTATTAGGGCCTTGGGTAGCCTCTTATCCGCCCTACAAAAGACTGGGGAGGTGTTAATTATCCCCGTTTTATGAGTGAGGTCACAAGCCTGATCCAAGCTCCCTCAGTGGGGAGGCAGGAGAGCTGGGACTAGCACCCAGGTCTCTTCACCCAAGCCTGGGGCTCCTGCTACCCCGATGATGCTGTGTTTAAGGTAGGCTGTCCCCACTGGGCCGGAGGGGTTTGGCAACTGCAAAGGACATGTCCCTTCTCGGAGGAAATTGGGCAGTGTTGCTTTGATGATCTCAGTGCTGGTTTCACCCCTGGGTTCCTGAGCTAGTTACGGGGTGCGGGCTGGAGGGAGCCACAGCTGCCGGTCCCTGTACAAGTAACTTGGATCTCTGTGCCAGGTTTTCAAGTGCAGCTTCAAACAACGAAGTCACGTGTGAGAAGTGTTCTGAGCTGAGCAGTGAGCCTGCTAGAGAACCAAGAGAAAAGGTAAGGAGCCACTTGGCGCGTCCTTTTTTCCCAGCAGGTAGTTATACTTATTGGAAAAAGGGCTTTTATGATCTCCAGGACCCAGGAAAGAATCAGAAACCTCTCATGAACTGTTAAGACATTTTTTTCCTTTAACGTTGGGACTTTTAAAGTCCCTTCCAGTATGATGGGCTGTGTGATTCCCCGTTACAAATATAATCGTCAGGCATTTCTTTTTGTCTGTGCAAATGGGAGGAGGGACATGGCTTTCCTGTTTAAGAATGTCTGCTTTATTAAGAAATCAGTGAAGATGTAAAAATGTTAATAGAACCCCCCCTCAATTTTCCCCCATTATGGTCCCTGCTTCTTTCCCCACCCTGATGTGTCACCTAGACGAAGAAGAAGGAGGAGACTTACCATCAGTTAAGTTGCTTAAAACATATTTTCATTTAGTCTGTTTTCTTAAATATTTATTTATTTTGCCTGTGCTGGATCTTAGCTGTGGCACACGGGATCTTCGTTGCAGCATGCAGACTCTTAGTTGCAGCATGCGTGCGGGATCTAGTTCCCTGGCCAGGGATTGAACCTGGGTCCCCTGCATTGGGAGCATGGAGTCTTACCCAGTGGACCACCAGGGAAGTCCCCATTTAGTCTGTTTAATTTAAAAAAGCTCATGAAATAACTGCTAGGTATAACGGGTTTGTGGTTGATGGTTTCTGCAGTTTCAACTTTTCTTAAACAGCTTCACTGAGGTATAATTGACATACAGTAAACTGGACATGTTTAAAGCGTATAAGCAGGTGAGCGTTGGCATCTTTGTACACCTGTTGAAGCTTTCATCACAATAAAGACAGTGGGCATTTCCAGCACATGCAAGTTTCTTCTCTGTGACCCCCCCAGAGCAACCACTCATCTGCTTTCAGTTACTGTAGATTCATTTGCATCTTCTAGATTGTTATATAAATGCAACCAGTGCTCTTTCTTCGGTCCGGCTTCTTTCACTCAGAATCATTATTTTGAGCTTCATCGTGTCGTCATGTGTATCAATAGCCCATCCTTTTTCATTGCCGAGTAGTACTCCGTTGTATAGGTAGCCCACAGTTGGCTTATCCATTCACCCCTTGATGGGCATTTGGGTTGTTTCCAGTTTGGGGCCATTGCAAATAAAGCTTCTGTGGACATCTGTGGGCAAGGCTCTGTAGGGACATCTATTTTGTTTTCTCTTGGATAAATACCTAGGCATGGAATGGCTGGATCACATAGTTTTACTTTTTAAGAAAATTATACAGAGTTTTAAACACCAGAGCTTGGTTCCAAGCCCATTTGAATCCCTCCCATCATAAACCCCTAACAAAGGTGAGCTGGCTCTGAATGACAGTGCCTACCACTCCTGAGGTGGGCGGTTTGCCCTGTTTTTATCCTTGGATCTTCTGAGTCACTTCTTTTTTTTTTTTTTTTTTTTTCTTTGGTACGCGAGCCTCTCACCGTTGTGGCCTCTCCCGTTGCGGGAGCACAGGCTCCGGACGCGCAGGCTCAGCGGCCATGGCTCACGGGCCCAGCCGCTCCGCAGTATGTGGAATCTTCCCGGACCGCGGGACGAACCCGTGTCCCCTGCATCGGCAGGCGGACTCTCAACCACTGCGCCACCAGGGAAGCCCCTGAGTCACTTCTTAAAAAACGGTAGAGAGGGACTTCCCTGGCAGTCCAGCGGTTGAGACTCCGCACTTCCATTGCAGGGGATGCAGGTTCGATCCCTGGTCAGGGAACTAAGATCCCTTAGTTTTCCCAAAATGGAAACCCCTTACCCAGTCACTCCTCATCCCCCACCTCCAGCCCCCGGCAACCACGAATCTACTTTCTGTCTCTATAGACTTGCCTATTCTGGGTATTCCATATAAGTGGAATCATGTATGTGGCATTTTGTGTCTGACTTCTTTCACTTTGCATTATGTTTTCAAGGTTCATCCATGTTATAGCATGTATCAGTACTGCATTCTTTTCTATGGATGAATAATATTCCATTGCATGGATATACCGCTTTCTGTTTATCCATTCATCCATTGACGGACATTTGAGTTTCCAGCTTTTGGCGATTGTGAATAATGCTGCTGCGGACATTGGTGTACAAGTTTTTGTCTGAACACCTGTTTTCAGTTCCTTTGGGTATATACTCAGGAATGGAATTCTGGGTCGTATGGTTAAATCTTTGTGTAACTTCTTTTTTTTTTTTTTTTTTTTTTTTTTTTTGCGGTACACAGGCCTCTCACTGTTGTGGCCTCTCCCGTTGCAGAGCAACAGGCTCCGGACGCGCAGGCTCAGTGGCCATGGCTCACGGACCCAGCCGCTCCGCGGCATGTGGGATCCTCCCACACCGGGGCACGAACCCGTGTCCCCTGCATCGGCAGGCAGACTCTCAACCACTGCGCCACCAGGGAAGCCCTGTGTAACTTCTTGAAGTAGACCTTTTGCTAAGAGAAAAGAAAAATTTTAAATATGACTAAGCAATAATACATGAATATTATAACAACCCAACAGAACTAAAATGTGTAGGATTAAAAGATGACGTTCTCTTCCTCATTTCTTCTTCCTACCCTCACTCCTTCACCCACAGTTTTTTTTTTCAAATTTATTTATTTTATTTATTCATTTCTGGCTGCATTGGCTATTTGTTGCTGCACACAGGCTTTCTCTAGTTGTGGCGAGTGGGGGCTACTCTTCGTTGTGGTGCACGGGCCTCTCATTGTGGTGGCTTCTCTTGCTGCAGGGCACGGGCTCCAGGCGTGCGGGCGTCAGTAGTTGTGGCACGTGGGTTCAGTAGTTGTGGCTCACGGGCTCTAGAGCGCAGTTTCAGTAGTTGTGGCACACGGGCTTAGTTGCTCCACGGCATGTGGGATCTTCTCTGACCAGGGCTTGAACCCGTGTCCCCTGCATTGGCAGGCGGATTCTTCACCACTGCACCACCAGGGAAGCCCTTCACTCCCAGTTTGATTGTTATCTTTTCTCCACTGTTTATGTACACACGTACATATTTATACACATGTACACATGTAGTTTTTTAAAATGGTATTTTATTATAAATATATACTTCCTCATCCTGCTTTTCTTCCACCAGCACGACATTTTGTGTGTTCTTAGACGTTAGGACATTGGGACCTGCCCCCACTTCTGTGGATCCAAGTGCCTGTGTGGTATTCAATTGTTTGAATATTTCAGAATTTATTTAGCCAGTGCCCTTCAGATGGGCATTTAGGTTGTTTGTGTGTTCTTTCGTTTCACAAACAGTGCTGTATGAACTTTCTTGTTCACATAGACTAGTGCATGTGAGCAAAGCAAGAATCCTGGGAGGAAATCGGCCAGATAAAAGGAAATGAGTGTCCTAAAATCATGAGAGATATACTGAGTTGCCCAAGAATCATGCCCATTTATCTTCTCACCAACAGTGTCTGAGAGTGGCCGTGTCTGAGAGTGGCCATTTCACCACATCCTCACCCACACTGGCTATGTTCAGTCTGTAAGATTTTATGGTGTCTCACTGCTGTGATTTTAAAAGCAGCTATTTCAGGGCTTCCCTGGTGGCGCAGTGGTTAAGAATCCACCTGACAGTGCAGGGAACAGGGGTTCAAGCCCTGGTCAGGGAAGATCCCACATGCCGCGGAGCAACTAAGCCCGTGCGCCACGACCACTGAGCCTGCGCTCTAGAGCCCGCGAGTTACAACTACTGAACCCATGTGCCACAACTGCTGAAGCCCACGCGCCTAGAGCCCGTGCTCCGCAACAAGAGAAGCCACCAAAATGAGAAGCCCTCGCACCGCAACGAAGAGTAGCCCCCGCTCGCCGCAACTAGAGAAAGCCTGCGCGCAGCAAGGAAGACCCAACGCGACCAAAAATAAATACATCAATCAATCAATCAATAAATAAATAAAAGCAGCTATTTCAATCACCTCATCTCTTTCTTTCCATTTCAAACTGCCCCCCGAGGTTTTTTTTTTGGCTGCACTGCACGGCTTGTGGGATCTTAGTTCTCTGACGAGGGATCGAACCCCGGGCCCTGGCAATGGAAAGCCGGAGTCCTAACCACTGAACCACCAGGGAATTCCCTCCATTTCAAACCCTTTAACTTAAATTGGATTTTTTTTTTTTCCACAGCAAAAGGAAGGGCATGGTGTGGACGGAACATCTGTCCCAAGAAGCCCCTGGAAGCCTGCGACGCCCCGGGAGAAATCCAGGCAGACAGAGTGGAAAGACAGTTCTGACCAAGTCCCTGGCAGCGGTTGGAGCGAAAGTGTGGTGGGGCCTCTGAGCCCTTCCGCCAGCACCCCGGATGATGACAGAAGCTTCCAGACCGTGTGGGCCACAGTGTTCGAACATCACGTGGAGAAGCACACCGTGGCTGACCTGTCAGGACACTGTCCCACAGCCATGACCCCCAGGGACACGGCCGACGTCTTGGAGCTCAGATCCAGGTTCCTCGGGTCGAGAAGCTCTTTCCCGCAAACCACATACCCGAAGAAAGAGTGGTTGGAAAATCCCGACCCAAAGAAATCTGGGCGGACCGCCTTCTCCAGCGGTGAGCCCAAACAGCATCATACGTCTTCCCTCCTGGGAAGATACCCTGTGGGCGACAAGTGCAGTAATAACCCCTGCCTCAAGCTCTTGGAAAGCCCTCCCGCATCCGAGAGGGTCGAGCCCACGTATGACATCATGCACGCGGTCGGTGAGCGTGCGCACAGCGAGGCCATCCCCATGGCGCCCGAGGAGAAGGCTGTGACGCTCCGGAGCAGCCAGTCTCGGCTCTCACTGTCCCAGGAGGTCACCCCTGCCGTGACCCCTGCTGACCCCGAGCGCAGGCTGGAAGGCCAGGTGGGGTCCGTCCAAAGGGCCAGTTTGATCTGGGAAGCTCGAGGGACGCGTGAGGTCAGTGGGCCAAAGCCTGAGTTCCACCGAGAGCTAAAGGACACGTCTGGAGGCAATTGTCTGTCACCCAGATGGACAGGTGGGGTGGCCATCAGCTGGCAGAAAGCCGCCGTGGGGGTCAGTGAAGAGAGAGGCTCGGAACCAAGCCCCGAGGCCACCTCTGCGAGGACCATCCAGGCTGCCATCCAGGAGGCCCAGCACCAGGGGATCGAAGGGGCTGGAATAAAGCCAGGGGAAAGGGGTGCCCCCCAGGGGGGCCCTCTGGAGCCTCCTTCCAGGGCTAAGGGCGAGGCCTCTGACTTCCGAGCCCGGCCACAGGCAGACGTGCTACTGCAGAAGGGGCCCCTCGCCATGGCTGGCGGCCAGAGTGGAGCGAGGCCGGCCCGGGTGCCGGAGCCCGAAGCCAGGATGCGGAAGGTGAGCCCCAGCGACCAGAGGATGGAGAGGTGGAGGCGGCGGACGTTGCCCCACGACGCGAAGTTCGATGAATTCAGTTTACTGGCCCCAGAGCACTCTTCCAAGGCAGAGCAGAGATGGACGGGTTATTTGACCCGCACCGCAGGTGCCTTAGGAAAACTCCAACTAGCCCACGGTTGGGAGGAGCCCCAGCAGGGGAACCCGGGCGTGTCACAGGTTCTTTCAGCAGCGAAGCAAGGGTCATCTGTGGAACCCAAGGCGACCTTTTTTGCAGTGACGTATCAGATTCCCGACACTCAAAAAGCAAAGAGCATTGTTAAGCCTGGGTCCGAAAACTTGATGGAACATTCTAGAAAAATAGCCCCACCTCTATCGCCTCATCTTTTAACATCTACCTTGGTTTCTCTGAACCATGAAGAGCTGCTGGAGACCATGGGCAGTAAAAGCCAGGCTCCAGGCAGAGAGCATGACCGCGCAAGCTTTCCAAAGACTCCGAGGCCAGCGTCTCTTGGGGACAGGATTCTGGGTCCTCCCAGCGAGAGAATCTCCGATGGCGATGCTTTATGGGTTCGTCGGGGACCGGAAGACAGCGTTGGTTTTCACAGCGACTGGAAGGACCGTGGGAACAAGACGTCCCCCCGTGGTGCTCCCAAAACACCTCCGGCTCTCAAAAGTTGCCCGAAAGCCACCCATCTCCTGCTCAGAAGGAAGACGGAGGTGGTCAGCGAGACGTTCCCAGGTAAAATCAAGGACGGTTACAGGTCCAGTGTCCTCGACATTGACGCCCTGATGGCTGAGTACCAGAGACAGCCGGCCGCAGGCCCCAGGGAGGCTCAGGAGCTGATGGGGGGGCCGCCCACAGAGCCCAGAGGCTCGAATCCTGAGAGGCCTGGCCAGCAAGGCGAGGTGGATCGGAGACGGAGGAGCCTGAAGGAGGGCCCTGAAATTGAGGGCCCCCGGAAACAAGCCAGTTTTGCCGAAACAAACCCCAGTCCTACCCCCGGCTCGGGCAAGCAACTGGCAGAGACCCCGGAGGCAGCCACGAACACCAAGGTCAGCCCTCCTCTGTGGGCTCTGCCGCACTCAGCTCCTCCTGAGAAATATCCAGGGGCCTCTTCTGGCCCTGCAGGTCCCAGGAAAAAAGGCTCGGGGGTCACCGAGGATGAGAAAAAGGCCTTTATCAGTAAACATCACAGTGCAAAGTGCCCGCATTCCCTGGCTGAGTCAAAGCCCACCACCTCCTGGGAGGATCTGGGCAGCGGGGCCACCATGCCACCCAGGTCCTCCCCCACCGACCAGAAGAAAGGGCTCCCAAGGAAATCTCTCGGGAGGGGAGAGGAGGGCAGTGTGACCCAATGGGGCAACCACCCATGGGACTGTGGAAGGTCACTGCTGGATGTCAAGAGGGCCCACTCGGAGAAAGGCCCCCCTCTCAAAATCCGAGAGGGCCTGTCCATCATGCAGGAAGCCAGAGAGAGGAGGCAAGAGCAGCCCAAAGGGAGGCCCAGCCTCCCCAGGGAGAGTTCAGAGGCCAAAGACATCCAGACGGGGCTCTGTCAGCAGGAGTCGGGGAATCGAGACAGTCAAAAGGTGAGTACAAACCATGTTGCAGTTTTGTCAAACGTTGTTAAACGTGCAGGCCAGGGATCTCAAACTCAGAATCCACGTGGGTAGGCCAGGTGAGTATGGAAATGAGTGGAGTCAGGCTGGGTGTGAGACGCTAGGGAGTGGTGGGGCTTGTGGCAAATGGAGAGCCCACGCCTTATCGGAAGGGGGCAACCGCTGCGCAGCCCCAGCTGATTCTTGACAAGGAAGGTGGTGTTGAGATGGCAGATCTGATTTATCAAGAGAACCGGAAAGATCCAGATTTTTGTCCGTAATCCCCTCCCCCCATTATGAAATGAGGACAGAGTACTAAAAAAATGCTGCTTAGTCCAAACAAAACTTGTCTGCTGGCACTATACAGCCTGTGGGCTGCGAGTTTTAAAGCTCTGGGCTAGAATGATCACAATGGGTATCATTTATTGAGCACCTGCTGTATTCCAGTATGCTGCATCCCGTTCGTCATTGTATCCCCAGAATCCAGCATCCTGCTTGATGTTCCGTGAACATTCAAGAAGTGTTTGTTGAATGAGCGAGCTCACATGAGCCTCAGGACAATCCACACGAGAGGGATTGTCGTGGTTTGTGTTCCTATAGAAGCAGCCCCCTGCAAGTTGTTTTAGGAGGTGACCCCCTGAGGAGCTGGTGTGGGGAGGAGAAGTGAGTCAGGGAAGGGAAGCAGGTGATGAAGGTGTGGGCACCTGAGGCTCGTTCTCACTGGAGACCCCTGGGGAGCAGCACAGGTCACCTCTGGGTGGTCCTGTCCAAGGGGGAGGGGACCTGGAGTATTTGTTTCCTAGTTCGCCTCTGTCCTTGCCTGAGGCTGTGTCTGGGGCTTTTACCATTCAGACTCCTCTGACCTGGCTGGGGCCATGCTCAGTGGTGGAGAGGAAAATCCTCGCGCAGCATTGGCGTGTACTTGAGTGGTGTGCAGGGCACCCATAATGTCTGCTGCAGGTATGATCACCTTGTTCAGATGGAAAAAACTGAGGCTCAGAGAGGTTCAGTAACTTATCCCAAGTCACAAAGCACCAAGTGGCATAGCCAGTGTTTGCACCTAGGTCTGGCCCGACACCCGAGCTTTCAGTGGAATGAGAGATCATGAAGGTGGGGAAGAAATCTGAGGCATGGAGTCAGCCCTCAGGAAGCTTTTGATCTCTGTGTGGAGGTGGGACACGGTGATTGACGGCCAGAAAAGGATGTGGTGCAGAGTGAGGTGCTGGAGAAGAGGCCCAGGGAGACATCCCGGAGGAGGCCCTGGCCTGAGCCCACCCTTGAGGGATGGATATGAATTCGGACGGGCTGATTAGAGGAGGTGAGGGCATTCTTGGTAGGAGCACAGCATGGGCAAAGGTTCAGAGGTGGGGAAAAAAATGGCATGCCCTGGGGCCAGTGTGGTAACTGACTACGGGGCCCTTCCTGTCACCCCTCAGCCACCCTAGAAAGGGATGTTGTGGAAATTAAGCGATAGGAGAATTCACCTAAGGTTCAGGGCATGTAAGTGGTGGAAGCAGACTTTGAACCCACGTGTCTTCCGATGACCATATTCAGGCTTGCGTTGGAATCTCCGCTCTGCCGCTCACCGGCTCAGCTGTGTGCAGAGCAGGCACTTGGCCTCCCCGAGCCTCAGTTTCCCCCTCTCTGGAGTTAGGAGTTAACGGGGATTCCTATCCTTGAGGCGCTGCTACCAGGCGGAGAGGAGGTAAAGTGCCCAGCGTGGGTCAGGCGGGCAGCGGGCTCCGCAGATGCGCCTCCAGGAAGAGTTTCGCCTACCCCCCCCCCCCCCCGCCCACCCCCCACGCCCCAGCTCCAGGCTGTTGTTATGGGGAAGCGAGAGAGGGAGGAGGCCATGGAAATGTGACACTGCATCTGTGTGCCAGCACCTGGCTGAGGGGCCCGCCGGCAGCAGGAGACTTGGGGCCTCGTGGAGGGGCCACCCAAGCCCGGCCTTGGACGCCCGCCCGGGGTGCCGAGGCCCCAGGAGCGTTCATTGTCAGGGGATCTGTTTTCTCACAAAGGGGACTGGGAAGCTTTGGAACAGCTCCCCGTTTCTCTTCTCTGCTGCCCAAAGATCTTTGGTTCTGGACCTTTAAAAAATAAATAAGAGCAAAACAGAAGTAAAAAATGTTGGTTGTTGAAAATTCAAACCTTACTAGAGTGTATAACATGTATAGAAAAATGTCCCCCCGGACCCCTTTCCTTTCCCGTCCCCCAGATGCAGCCACTGTTACAGTTTTTGATCTTCTTGGAGACTTGCCTACACTCCAGAGTGGCTTACCCATCGCATATGTATTGATTTATAATTGTTGTATTTTTCTTATTGCAAAAGTAGTGAATGCTTGGGCACAATTTAAAATATTATTGAAACATATGGTTTAGGATGGAAAGCTCCCCCATGAGGACTCTCTGGTGCACTGGGACCCTCCCCTCCAGACTTGTTGGTGGTTCTCGGCCATGGGCAGCTTTGCTGCCAGGGCGCATTTGGCAAAGTTTGAGATGTTTTTTGTTGTCGTAACCAGGGAAGAGTTTGCTCCTGGCATCTACTGGGTGGAGACCAGGGGTACTCCACAACATCCCACGGCGCAGCCCCCAACACAGAGAATCATGGAGCCCCAAATGCATGTAGAGCTGAGGCTGGGGCACCCTGGCCCAGACACAGATAGGTAAATGCATACTGTTCTGTGGAAACATGGCAGCATTCTTCAGAAAGTCTCACAACTTGCTTTGTTTTCTCTGTCGTGTATTTAAACTTTTTAAAAAATGTTTTGTAAAATTTTTAAAGATTACTTTCCATTTACAGTTATTACAAAATATTGGCTATATTCCCCGTGTTATACAATACATCCTTGAGCCTATGTACACCCAATAGTTGGTACCTCCCCGCCGCCTAGCTTATGTTGCCCCTTCCCCCCATGCCCCACTGGTAACCATTAGTTTGTTCTCTATATCTGTGAGTCTCCTTCTTTTTTATTATATTCACTAGTTTGTTGTATTTTTTAGATTCCACATATAAGTGATACATACAGTATGTGTCTTTCTCTCTCTGACTTATTTCACTTAGCATAATGCCCTCCAAATCCATCCATGCCGCTGCAAATGGCAAACTTTCGTTCTTTTTAATGGCCAAGTAATATTCCAGTGTGTGTGTGGTACACACACACACACACATATACACACACACGCACACCACATCTTCTTTACCCATTCATCTGTTGATGGACATTTACATTCCATACCTTGGCAATTATAAATAATGCTGCTGTGATCATTGGGGTGCATGGATCTTTTTGAGTTAATTTTTTTTTTCAGATATACACCCAGATAACTTGCTTTAAAACTTTAACAGAAAAAAAAAGTGCATATATAATCACCTTATTATTTTTAATGGTTGCAAAGTATTTCATTATGTGACTGAGCCCAAGCTTTTTTTATCCAGACTTTTGTGGATGGACATTTGGGTTGATTTGAGTTCTAGGGCTTCTTTGAGCATCTTGAGGTGCATCTCTGCTTCCTTGGGTGAGGATTTCCTGATCGACAGCCGATTCTGCTCATGTGCCCCACATGGGGTGTGATTGCAATTAAAGTTATTCCTCCCTCCCTCCCTCCTCTCCTCTCTTCCCTTCGTTCTCACTCTTTCTTTCTTTTTCACTTAACATTTATCAGAACTTTGTCCCAGGCCCAATTATAGTATTTCGTTTCATCAAATGATTTATTTTCGTTTCAAGAGAGAATATTTTCACATGGCTCCAAAAATACTTATAAAGTAAAAATTCCCCCAGACCTCTCATTCTCCATCCCTCCTGTTTCCTCCTCATCCCGTAATCATATTCTTTTCTGCCCAAATTCTTTTAGAGTTTCTTTCCGAAAATACAAGCAAATGTGAATATGTAAGTCTTGTTTTTCCTTCCCTTTTCCATAAAAGAGAGCGTTCTCTAAGAGTGGTTGAAACTTCGGTTGCCTATGGGTAAGTCCTAAAAGACAGCAGCGCAGGGCCTTCCTCCCAGACCAATTTGGCTGAAGTCTCTGGGGTGGGGCCTGCCTTTGTCAGTTTTAGAAGCTCGCCTGGGGATTCTTGGGTGGAGGGTCAATGCTGAACCCACAGATCTGCTACCTGCCTTTTTTTTTTTTTTTTTTGTATAAAGCCTCTTCGAGAACTTTTGCATTCAGCCGCAGACAGCGAGCGTCCTCATTGTTTTTAACTGCTGTCATAGTAGACGTGGATGATATTTCCCACCTTTTACTATTTACAAACCAGGTATGTGCAGGTGTATCTGTGGGTTCAGAATGGCGATTGCCCTTCCACGGGGGAAAGGGGCTGTGATTTTGCACGACTGCCAGCGTGCCATGCAGTGGAGCTGTACCAGTTCACATCCTCCCTAGTGATGACAGGGCCCCATCTTCCCTCAGCCTTGCCAGCCGGCTGGGTTATCAAACTTTTGGAGCTCATGCTCCCAGTGAGTGCCCTCCATCTTGTCACTTGTGTGTGAGGCCATCTGTATTTCCTTCCTGTAACCTGCTGGCTTAAGTTCTGCCACTTTCCTTTTGGAAAAAGAATTCTTCATTAGGAAGATGAACACTTTGTACTTCCATGATTTGATTTCTTCCTGGAAACAGCCCTGGACTGCAAATGGGGCAGACCCGGCATTGGGCAGACCTTGCTTTGTGACTTACCAGCTGTGTGGCTCTGGGCACCTTGCCAGACCTCTCTGAGCCTCAGTTTCCTCACCTGTAGAATGGGAATCCTGCTTGCCTCATGGACTTGCTGGAGATTTATCACAAAGTAACATACAGTCAAGTGCCTGGCCCAGGGCCTGATGTGGAGAAGGTTTGTGGAAGTCAGAGGGATGCACTTAGGGTCAACCTTCATCTCTTCACACGTCGAATAAGTGTACGAGTCTGGTGTCAGGCCCTGTTCTGGGCACCAGGGCTGCTGGGAGGGCTCAGTCCACTGTATCAAGTTGTGCCGTCCAATACGGCAGCCACTAGCCACGTGTGGGTCTTTCCATTTAAATTAGTTAAAATTAAGTAAGATCCAAAATTCAGTTTCTTCGTTGCACTGGACACATCCAAGTGCTCAAAAGCCACAAGTGGGGCTTCCCTGGTGGCGCAGTGGTTGAGAGTCCACCTGCCGATGCAGGGGACACGGGTTCGTGCCCCGGTCCGGGAAGATCCCACATGCCGTGGAGCGGCTAGGCCCGTGAGCCATGGCCACTGAGCCTGCGCGTCCGGAGCCTGTGCTCTGCAACGGGAGAGGCCACACAGTGAGGGGCCCGCATACCGCAAAAAAAAAAAAAAAAAAAGCCATAAGTGGCCCATGGCCATGGTATTTCTCAGCCCAGATGGAGAGCCTCGCCATAATCACAGAGTGTTCTAGCAGACAGGGCTGGTCCAGATGGGCAAGCAGAGTGAGTGAGTGGGATCATTCAGAGAGTGGTTTAAGTCCTGGGGAGATAGAGTAACCTCCCTGTCACCCCCTTTCTCTAAGGGATGGTCTCATGGGAAGGGACTTGACAGATGCCATGTGAATGATGGGAGCACCCCAGACAGGCCAGGACCTGCGGGGAAGAGGCAGAAGCAGTGAGTGAAGATGCCCCAGCATGGAGATGAGCTGGTCCTGGGGATGCTGGAGGGACCCCAGTGGGCCCTGGGATGCTGGCCAGAGCTGAGCTGGGGAGGGGAGGAGGGCCCAGAGCGTAAGGAAGCTAGCAAAGGGTTCTGAGCTGCTGCCACCATCTGTGTCTCAGAGAGACCCCTGGCTGCCCTCTGGGTGAGGGTGGAAGCAAGGAGGCCTGTGAGGAGGCTGCCATGGTCCCCAGACAGGTGACAGGGCTTGCACCAGGGTGGTGGCTGTGGAGGAGTTAGCAGCATTTTTTGAGGAGGTGGTAACCGCTTTACTGAGATATAAATTCATGGCCCATGCAATTCACCCATTTAAAGTGTACAGTTAATTCAATGGCTTTTAGTATATTCACAGAGTTCTGTAACCATAATCACATTCAATTTTAAAATATCTTCTTCATCCCCCAGAAAGCCCTGTACCCACTGACCAGTCACTTCCTGTTCTCCTAATACCCTCCAGGCCCAGGCAACCACTCATCTACTTTCTGTCTCTATAGATTTGCCTATTCCTGGACATTTCATATAAATGAAATCACACAAAGTGGTCCTTTGTGACTGACCTCTTTCACTTAGCATAATGTTTTCAAGGTCCATCTGTATTGTAGCATATATTAGTGGTTCATTCCTTTTTATGGCCGAATAATTCTGCAGTATAGCTGCACCCCATTTTATTTATCCATTCATCGGTGATGGGCATTTGGGTTGTTTCCACTCCTTAGCTATTATGGAGGAAGGTGGTATGAACATTCCTGCACAAGCTTTTGTATGCTTTCATTTCTTTGGCTATATACCTGGGAGTGGCATTGCTGGGTCACATGGTAATAACTCCAGGTTTCACCTTCGTGGGGCTGTCAGACTGTTTTCCAAAGCAGCTGCACCATTTTGCATTCCCACCAGCAGTGTATGAGAGAGTTCTAATTTTTCTGCATCCTAGCCAACATTTGCTATCATCTGTCTTGCTGATTCTAGCCATCCTAGTGAGTGTGAAGTGATATCTCATGGTGTTTTTTTTTTAATTGAGATATAATTGACATGTAATGTTATATCAGTTTCTGATGTACAACATGATGATTCAGTATTTGTGTATATTGCAAAATAATCGTTGTGGTTTTGATTTGCATTTCCTGTTGAGCATCTTTTAACGTGCTTATTGGCCATTTGTGTACTTTTTTGGAGTAATGTCTATTCAGATCCTTTGTCCATTTTTAGATTCGTTTGTTATTTTATTATTGAGCTGTAATTATTCTTTGTACATTCTGGATACAAGTGCCTTATGAGACATAATGATTTGCAGGAATGTTCTCCCATTCTGTGGGTTGTCTTTTCACTTTTTTTAAATTAATCAGTTAATTAATTAATTAACTTCTGGCTGCGTTGGGTCTTGTTGCTGCGCACGGGCTTTCTCTAGTTGCGGCAAGCAGGGGCTTCCCTTCTTCGCGATGTACGGTCTTCTCATTTCAATGGCTTCTCTTGCTGTGGAGCACAGGCTCTTGGCGTGCGGACTTCAGTAGTTGTGGCATGCGGGCTCAGTAGTTGTGGTGCATGGGCTTAGTTGCTCCGCGGCATGTGGGATCTTCCTGGACCAGGGGTCGAACCTGTGTCCCCTGCATTGGCAGGCGGATTCCCGACCACTGCGCCACCAGGGAAGTCCCACTTTTCACTTTCTTAATGGTGCCCTTTGAAGCATCAGAGTCTTTCATTTTGATGTAGTCTAGTTTACTTGTCTTTTGTTACTTGAGCTTCTGGTGTCCTATCTAAGAAACCCTTGCCTAATCCATGAAGGTCATGAAGATATAAGCCTATATTTTCTTCTAAGAGTTTTCTCCTTTTGGCTGTGACATTTAGGTCTTTGATCTATTTTGAGTCGATGTTGGTATATGATGTGAGGTTTGCAGCATGTTTTGAAGGCCGTGTCAACTTTGTTGATGGGACAGAGAGAAAGAGGAGACAGAGGGTGACCCGAGGGTCTTGGCCTACCCAGCTGGTGACGGGGACAAGATTGGAGGGGAGGAATGGAGAGGCCTGTTTTGGGCACATGAGGTCTCAGACCAGTGTGAGCAGTGACTATAGATGGTAAATGGGCAATGGGATCTGCAAGTCTGGAGTCCCAACACAGAGAGACAGAATCTGGACTCGTCCGTGTGTACACAGGATTTATTTAAGCCATGGGGTGTGATAAGAAACCCCAAGGGAGTGATGTAGAAGAGGAGGCTGCGTGGCTGGCCTGGGTCACACTTTCACATGTCCCTCTGAGATGCAGGGAGCCTCAGAAGGAATAGCCAGGGAGGTCAGAGGAGAACCAGAGAGCCTCATAAGGCATCAAAAAAGAGGCTATGAGGCAAGGGATCAGGAATCCAGCTATGCTCTTCACTCATGCTCCGTGTTCTTAAGCAGATGCCTTCGCTCTCTGGGCAGGGACAGTGTGAGGTGTCCACATTCTAGAGTCCTGTGTTTACTGGCTTGTGACTCTATCCCCTTATATATAAAAATAACAGGATTCATACCAGCACACCTACTCTGTTGTATTCATGTACCATTTCTCTGTATATGTGCACATGTGTTTGGATGCATGGAAGGATGTCTGAAATGAGGTCGCCAAAGTTGCCAGTGGCAGTGATGAGGCAGGCTAACATTTACGGAGGGCTCCCCACATGCCAGGCATGGGGGAGTCTAAGGTGAAGCCAACCAGGCACCCAGGTCTCACGCACGTCTGCCCCCTGGTGGCAGCACTGAGTCACACGCTTTCCATGGGCTGGTCCATCCCTGAACTGAGGACGATTATTAGGGGGTCTTTCCCCACATGATCAAGGCTCAGAGAGGTTAAGGCACACAGCTGAGGTCACACAGTTACTAAGTGGCTGAGGCTGGGCTGAACCCAGACCTGCTGATCCTACATATTACCCCCCTTCATTGAGGTGGACCGCCTGCCATGGGATGGTGCGGGGTGGGGGGATGGAGCATCTGGTGCTTTAATTTTCTTCTTTGCCCTTTTAGGCCAGAATGGACTCTCTCGGTGTCCATTCTTCCTGCAAATAGGGAAGCCCCAGTAAAGTCCTCTTCTTGTGTCCTGTGCCTCAGGTGCCGCCGGGGAGGGAGTTTGCCCTCCAGGACAACGAGCCGCTGCTCTGGCAGGTGATCCCTGTGGCCGCGGGCCCCCGGAGAAGCCACAGCTTCTGCAAGGACAAGAGGAGCGGGCCCTTCGTGGTGAGTGGTGCTGGCGTGGCCAGAGTGGACACAGTTGGGAATGTCCCAGGCTGGCCCCAGGGCCTGCGGGGGACGGGGACAGGCAGGTGACTGTCCGGGAGCCTGGTGTTGTCTGGCTCTGCCATGGTTCATGACGTGGAGGGTGTTTGGTGGCTCTGCTGGGGAAGCCTTCTCCCCTCGTGGGTTTTTGGCCCCTTGTGGAGGGGTAGCCCCTGCTGCTTGGCATGGAGCGGTGAGGAGAACACGTGCTGGGGTCCGAGCGCCCTGGGTTCAAATCCCAGCACTGTCTCCTCTCAGACTCTTTGAGCAATTTTTATTAATTTCCATGCACCTCAGTTTGTTCACCAGGAGAACAGCGCTGTGATTCCTGCTTCTTTTGCGCCACTGGGAGGATGGAGTAGGATTGCGTGGGGCCCAGCATATGGTAATTCAGACAGTGATCGATAGTGTGGTGACGACAGGAGGAAGGTGGGGTTAAGCTGCTTCTGGAGCCGGATCGCCTGGGTTCACATCCTAGCTGTGCATGCAGATGGGCACCCGGCCTCAGTTTCCTCATCTGTAAAATGGGGGTAGTAATAGCATCTACTTCACAGGGCTGATGTGGGGTTCAGATAAGATAATTCGAGAAGTGTTTAGCTTGGTCCCAGGTACACGGTAAACACTTTAATAAGTGTTACGTTACCATTATTATTATCATTGTTGTTATTATTCTTGTTTTCGAGTGTCCTTTTGGCTGTCACTGAGCTCTGTCTCCTCAGCCAGCACTTCCTCCCTCTCAGCCTGTTTCCTCACTTGTGGAAGCAAGTAGTTAAATGAGGCGGCAGGACCCCAGGGGAGCCCCCTTCCCTGGAGCCTCAGTTTCCCCAGCTGGGTTCCAGGGCTTTACCACATCTGAATTTCTGTGATTTTCTTTTCTGTTTTTTTTTCTTTTCACTTTCGCTCCATGATCCTGGGAGATCTGCTGAGCTCTGCATTTCCTTCCGGGCCCTGGGCCCCACGTGGGGACATCTGAGATAAGCCTTTTTTAATGAGGCAACACCAGCTCTGTGCCTGAGATCATTCTGAGTGCAAGGCTGCATGCATTTCAGTGGTTATCTGTGCCCGGTCTCACGTCTCTGAGACGTGGGCTCCTGCAGCATTGAAGCCTGAGGTCCATTCCGTCTAGCTTTATGGCCACGGGCAAGAGGCTTCAGTTTCCTAAACCTTGGTCTCCTCCTCTGTAAAATGGGTGAAGACACTGCCCCTGGCAGGCTTCTTGCCGAGACCTGATGGGAGAGTGAAAAGGCCTGACTGTGGGGCTGGGGGTGACAGCTCCCATGCAGGGACTCAGACGTCGGCTGAGAAGCCCTGGAAAATTCCTCAAGTGTTCAGATCTCAGCCACCGATTTCTTTCTCACCCTTGTCTCCATTCCCTCTCAGGCACTGACTCAGCTTATCTGATTGTGTGTGTGTGTGTGTGTGTGTGTGAGAGAGAGAGAGAGAGAGAGAGAGAGAGGGAGAAGACAAAGGCCATGGAGCGAAGAGCATTCAAACCCTGTCTTTTTACAGTCTCTGCTTGCTGGCCCCTCCCCTTTCTCCCTCT
The DNA here is from genome assembly GCF_008692025.1 of Phocoena sinus. Lineage (NCBI taxonomy): Eukaryota > Metazoa > Chordata > Mammalia > Artiodactyla > Phocoenidae > Phocoena > Phocoena sinus. The sequence goes on along the minus strand of NC_045776.1, from coordinate 70,681,076 downwards.
GTCACTGAGGAGCCTTTGTCCATGGAGTCGTCAGGTGGCTCCCTCCTTCTGTCCCCCAAGACCCCTGCCCCATTACTGCCTGCTTGATCACCTCTCCCCCAGAGGTGGACGGGTTGGGGTACTGAGCCTGAGCAAAACAGAGCTGGGGCCCCAGACCTCGGTTCCCTGCTTTCAGGACTGACACCTGCAATTCCAGGTAGTGGCCACCAGGGGGTGATGGTGTTCAGCTCACTTTCTGATGGCTCCAAAAGCCTGTCTGGGGGGACCTCAGCATTGGGGCTCTGGAGGCTGAAAGAAGTAGGTTCAAGTTCTGACTCTGGCACTCTGTGACCTCAGGCAAGTGGTCTGATGGACCCCACTGAGCCTCAGTTTTTGCTTCTGTAAAATGAGGCTGGTCCTAAGTGGCCTCCAGAGTATTTTTGTGAGCAGTAAATGAGGTCACTCAGCCCTCAGGAGAGTAAATTCCCAGTTAATGCCTTGGCTGCGGGGATCACTGTTCCCGCTTTCCTTTTCCTCTCCTTCTCTTCCACCTCCCTTGCCCCCTCCTCCTCCTCCTCCTAACTCCCCCTCCTCCTGTCGTCTCCTTTTTTTCTCTCCTAGTCCAACTTTCTCATTATGAACGGGGAAACTGAGGCCCCGAGAGAGGGCCTGACGTAGGCAGGGCAACCCTTCAGGTGAGGCCTGGGGTCCTGAGCCCTTGGCCCTGCCAGCTGCCCCTACCCCTCTGGAGGTAGGAGGTGGTCAGTCCTGCGTTTTATACTCCGTGGTACGTTCGAGGATTCACTCACTAGTGGATAAACGCCATCCGCCGTTACTCCCGTCACTGTTTTGATTGATGACTTTGTACTGTTGACTTCCAATTGAGATTCACGTTCATCTCCCTTTTTTGAGTCTGTGCTCCAGGCCTTGTCAGTCCCCACTCCCCACTCATGTTAGGGAATATGAATCCCTTGCAGAGGAGGAAACCGAGTCTCAGAGAGGTTAAGCCACTTGCCCGAGGCCACACAGTTAGCAAATGGGGGAGCTGGAATGCATACTGGGCCTGTTTCGCCTCCAGCCTTAGCCCTGGGCTCCTTTTGTCTCAGGCCTGTGCTTTTGGCCTGGGACCACTCTGCCAGCCCCTCTCTCCCCTTGGGCCTGCAGTGCTTGGGGCATCGCTCACAAGGAAACAAGACAGCCAACCAATCCCCGGGGCTGAGAATGTGATATTTGTCCAGCACAGGGTTGGCCACCCTCCAAAGGGTGCCTGGGACCCACTGGGGCCGATGCCCTGCTGATCTGCAGAGCCCTGCCCACCCCCAGCTGGTCAGACCCTGAACATGAGGTCAGATCGGTTCCGCCCGGCCGCTTCATAGAGGCGGCAAACGAGTGAGTTTAGCACTCAGTGCCTCTCTTTTTTTCCTCTGTAAAGTGGTGGATTGCAGGAATAACAGTGCCCACCACAGTGCCCACCACAGTGCTTACTGGGTGGTGTAGATACTAGTTTATCCCCATTTTACAGGTGGGAAAACTGAGGCTCAGAGCCAGTAAGTGCCTCTCCCAAGGTCTGAGTCTACCTCATTGTGTGGTAGGAGGATGGGGCTGAAAAGAGATGATGCGTATAAAGCACTGATGGAGAGTAACTGCCTGATAAATGTTACTGTGTTTTTCTTTGGGGTTTTTTTAAAAATAAATTTATTTATTTTTGGCTGCGTTGGGTCTTTGTTGCTACACGTAGGCTTTCTCTAGTTGCGGGGAGCGGGGGCTGCTCTTCATTGCGGTACGCGGGCTTCTCATTGCGGTGGCTTATCTCGTTGTGGAGCATGGGCTCTAGGCACGCAGGCTTCAGTAGTTGTGACACACGGGCTCAGTAGTTGTGGCTCGCGGGCTCTAGAGCGCAGGGTCAGTAGTTGTGGCGCACAGGCTTAGTTGCTCCGCGACATGTGGGATCTTCCCGGACCAGGGCTCGAACCCGTGTCCCCTACATTGTCAGGCGGATTCTTAACCGCTGCGCCACCACGGAAGTCCCACTGTGTTGTTAATTATGATTTGCTGTCAGCTGTTTTTTTCCTCTATATTCTCTCAAAGAGCTGCTGATGGAACGGGAAGTTGTCCCATCTTTTAGGAGTTTTTTTTGCCGTTGAGGAAACGGAGGGCAGGGGAGGGGAGGTGTTCTGTCCGGGGGGTCCCACGGCAGCCAGGCTGGGCTGGGACTGGAGTTCTGAGTCCCTGGCCGGTGCTCTCTGCTCTTTCTGCTCCCCCGCTTCTTTCAGGGCCGTCCTTAGGACCTCCGGTCTGTGTGGCAGGTCGTAGTCCTGCGCCCAGCCTCCTCCCTCCACCATCCACGGGTGGTGGTGGATGGGCACGCCCTCTTTTCCTCGTAAAGTGAGCCTTTGGCTCGCACTCGTGCTGGGATCGTAAAACACAGTGATTCAGTCGTGGACCACGACCTTGGGTCATGGTTCACCCCAGAGGCCCCTCCCGTGACCGTGAAGGCACAGATTCACTGGCTCTGGGGCTTCCCTGCGATGTGGCAGATGGGCCTCTGGTAACCTCAAGAATGTTCTCCCAAATCCCCAAACCCGTCGGTCAGCATTTGGTGGCTCATCTAGTGATGAGTTCACCCCCTCGTGGGCCTGCTTTGTGCCAGGCCCTGAGTGAGGGGGCCCTGGAGAGTCTCTCACTCAGTTTCCTTGGGTCCACAGTCCAGGCGGGCCTGGGGGTGGCCCGGGAGGGCGTAGTTAGGTGAAGGCGGGCACTCAGGACATAGGGACAACGCATGCAAAGGCATGGTGAGGTGAAGCGAGAGGCGTGTCGGGGGGTCAGTGACCAGCCCAGTTGGGCTGAGATGGAACATTTCGGGGGTTCAGTCTTTCTTTTCTTTTTGTTTTTTTTTGCGGTATGCTGGCCTCTCACTGTTGTGGCCTCTCCCGTTGCGGAGCACAGGCTCCGGACACGCAGGCTCAGAGGCCATGGCTCACGGGCCCAGCCGCTCCGCGGCATGTGGGATCCTCCCAGACTGGGACACGAACCCGTGTCTCCTGCATCGGCAGGCGGACTCTCAACCACTGCGCCACCAGGGAAGCCCCCCAGTCTTTCTTTTGACAAATGTTTATCTGCATGTTAGGAATAAGACACAGGTGGATAAGAAGGTAACTAAATAACTGCCTTGGGTTCTAATGGCTCTGGTTCACTGAGCCCTTGCTGTGTGTGCCAGGCGCCCTGTTGCGTGCTTCACCTGCATTCCCTCGTTCAATTTGCTCATGGTTCCAAGTCCCCCCCTCCCAAAATTAGGGAGTATATCTCTCCATCTGGGGAGGTCTCACAGAGGAGGGACAATTGTTTTAAGTCTTCAAAGATGAACAAGCGTTTGCCAGATGGGTGTGGTCTGGGAAGAAGTGGTTTGCCCCTGGTGGAGGGAGCAGCTTGGGCCAGGGTTGGGGGGTGTGAAATTGTGTTCTATTCCTGAGTGTCATGCAGGGTCCAGGAGATGGCCTGGAAGTCATTCCTGGACACCGCCCCACCCCGCCCAGTGTGTGTTTTAATCCTGAGCTCTCACTTTTCCCATACGTCCTGCTGATGACCCAGTGGTTCTTGCTTTTGAGCAGTGACACACCTCCTGACAACTCTGTCATCATGCTGTCATCTTTGGACAAGGATCGGCCAGGGCAGTCCCTGAAGCTTTGAAAGCATTTGAACCTGATAACTTTATTTTTTTCCTTTTTATGATCTCTCTCTTTTTGAAAAAAAATTTTATTGGAGTATAGTTGATTTACAATGTTGTGTTAGTTTCAGGTGTACAGCATAGTGAATCAGTTATACATATACATATATCCACTCTGAGCCTGGTAACTTTATTATAGTGACTGGAGAATGGGGGCACATTTTTTTGAATTCTAATGACAAGAATAGTAATTCTTGTGAGTGCGATCAGCTTGAGATCAGAGGGAACTCTTGATGTGGCCCCAAAATGGAGACATCAGTGGTCCTGGTTAGAGGTTCTCTTTGAATTTCAGTTGGTTGACTGGGCTGTCAAAAGAGAAGGAAAAAAAAAGCAAAATGGAAAACCATATATGAACTGCTAGAAAGAACTCATCAAAGATTGTGCTTAAAAAACAAGTTGTACATAAAGATATGATGGCTTTTTATTTGCTGGGGATGTGAATTCTCCTCCCCATACTGTGTTGCTTGGTGTTCCCACATATGAAGTTGGGCCTGTGTCCACGTCATGCTGGACTGTACCAGGAACGTGGCTCACTGGCTTAATTGAAAGGCCTAATTTGCCTCACGCAGCAAGATATCTGGAGGTGGGCAGCGGCTGACTTAGGTCAGCACCTCTGAGAGTCTCTTGGGCTTTCCCTCCTGCTTCGTGCCTCATGGTCCCAAGGTGGCTGTCACTTTTCCAGCCATTCGGTCCACTTTCAGGTGGGAAGAAGTGGGAAGCCAGAGGGGCCATGTCAGCTGAGTTTGCAAGAAAGCAACAGCTCTCCCTGGAGCACCCTCCCAGAGGGCAGTAATGGGTCACACGGCCACTGCTAACAGCAAGAGGGTCTGGAAAAGTCAGTGTTCCATGCTGGAAGTTGGCCACGTTGGAAATGGCCATTGGTCGTTCAGATAGCATTGTCGGGAATTCCTTGGCGGTCCAGTGGTCGGGACTCCGCGCTTCCACTGCAGGGGGCATGGGTTCAATCTCTGGTTGGGGAACTAGGATCCTGCAAGCCGCGCGGTGCAGCCAAAACAACAACGGCAACAAAAACCGAATAGCATGGTTTAGTACAGTCCGGCTTCCTTGTCAAGGAAGCCTGGGGCCTCCAAACCAGGATACAGGACAAGAGAGAAAATCTACCCAGCATCTGTGTGCTGTGATGTGAGATGTGTGCTGGGCACTGGGCTTCAGGGATTGGAGGACACAATCCCCACCCTCCAAGGCCCCCAGTCTGCTGGGGAGCAAGCCTCAGGGAAGGGAAGGAAGGCTGAGGTGGAAGGAACAGGCCGGGTGGGAGCCGGCCCAGTGGCCAGAGTGACTCCTTCAGCCTGGGTGAGTCCGGATGATGGGCCAGCTCTAGGCGCGTGACGTGGAGCTGAGTGGTGAGGATCTGGACAGCAAGCTGGGCTCTTAGGAGGCCCCGGAATCCTCTGACAGGTGGCTAATTTCATTTGTTAATGGCTTCTTGTCTTTCACTGTTGAGTCCAAAGGGCTGGAGAAGAATGGAGTAATTTATATCTCAGCTGATTAAAGTTCCTTTTCTGGATTAAAACCAGCCAGACCAGAAAGCTTTCATTTCCTAGGTCTTAAAATGCAAATGACCAGGGCTTCCCTGGTGGCGCAGTGGTTGAGAGTCCCCTGCCGATGCAGGGGACACGGGTTCGTGCCCCGGTCCGGGAGGATCCCACATGCCGCGGAGCGGCTGGGCCCGTGAGCCATGGCCGCTGGGCCTGCGCGTCCGGAGCCCGTGCTCCGCAACGGGAGAGGCCACAGCAGTGAGAGGCCCGCGTACCGCAAAAAAAAAAAAAAAAAAAAAAAAGCAAATAACCAGTTGTGCCTGAGATTTTGTACTGGGAAGATTTTGTATTTATTCATTTACCCAGTTCTCTCTCCACCCACTCACTCATCTACCCTCCCAGCCATCTACCTACCCATCCATCCAGCCTCCACCCAGTTATTCATTCATGCAAAGCTTCACAGATACCAAAGATGAGCAAGCTAACTTGTCCTCAAATCGCTCACATTCCTAGACTGTAAAGCCAGGACGGTACAAACTAGTTATTTGTTGATTTAGTCACTCACTCTTTCTTTCAACAGAAATGCATGAGTATCTACTATGTGTTATGTGCTGTTTTGGGCCCATCAGGTACAGCAGTGAACAAGACGTGGTTCCTGCTCTCCTGGAGCTAATACTCTGGTGTTGGGTGGGACAATGTGGGGTTTTCCAGGAGCTTCGAGGGGGTTACCTGGGGAGCGGTGGGGATGAGCCTTCAGGGTTAGAATAAGGGGCGTGATGTTCGCCGGCCAGAGGCGTGGAAGAGCCAAGGGAAGTTAGGACCAGGGTTAGAGAAGGTCAGAGGTGCGGCCTGGAGCGCCCTCTAGTGGCATTGCAGAGAAGGGTTGGAGAGGGTAAACTGGAAGCTTGGAGACTGGTTAGGATGTTGGAACAATTTGGGCAAGACGATTAAAAAAAAATTACTGTGGTTAAATACACATAACATAAAATTTACCATTTTAACCATTTTAAGCTTACTATACATCTATAATAATGTATGTCATTAGATAAATTCTCGGTGTTTTGTAACCATCACCACCATCCATCGGCAGAGCTTTTCTCATCATCCCGAACAGAAAGTCTGTCTGTGCCGTGAAACACTAACTCCCCACTCCCCGACTCCCACAGCCCCCGGTAACCTCTACTCTACTTTCTGCCTCTATGAATTTGCCCTTTCTGGGTACTTCATATAAATGGAATCATACAATGTGTATCCTTTTGTGTTTGGCTTGTTTTGTTTATTTATTTGTCCGTGGTGTAGCACGTGTCAGCACTCCACTCCTTTTTATGGCTGAAAAATAGTCCGTCGTATGTACAGAACACATTTTGTTTGTCCGTTCTTCTGTGGATGGACACTTGGGTTGTGTCCACCTTTTGACTATTGTGAATAATGCTACTAGTGACATTGGTGTGCAAGTATCTGTCTGAGTCCCTGCTATCCATTATTTTGAGTCTATACCGGAGAGTGGAATTGCTCAAAAAAATATGGTAATTCTACGTTTAACTTTTTGAGGGTTCACCACAGTGGCTTCACCAATTTACATTGTCACCAGCAATAATGCACAAGGGTTCTAATTTCTCCACATCTTCACCAACACTTGTCATTTTCTGTGTTTTTTTAAAAAATACTATCTATCCTAATGGGTGTGAAGTGGTATCTCCTCGTGGATTTGATTTGCATTCCCCTAACAACTAATGATACTGAATATCTTTTCTTGTGCTTCTTGGCTAGTTGTGTATCTTTGCCCATTTTTGAATCAGATTGATGTGTGTATACACACACACACACACACACACACACACACACATATGTATATCCTGGCTATTCGTCTCTTATTAGATACGTGATCTGCAAATATTTTCTCCCATTCTGTGGACTGTTTTTTCATTCTCTTAGTAGTGCTCTTTGATGCATGAAAGTTTTCAATTTTGATTACATCTATCTACTACTTTTTTGTTGTTGCGCAGAAAATAATTTTTTTAATTTGTGTTATAATATGCATACCAAAAATAATTTTTTAGTTGAAGTGTATCTTAAGCCAGAGAGCCTGGGTTTGAATCTTAACTCTGCTACTTCTCAGCCATGTGACCTTGTGTGGGTTAATATCTCTATGCCTCTGTTTCCCCATCTGTAAAAGAGGGATAATAATAGAGCCAACTTGTTAGAAATGAACTGAGTTTAGATGAATTAATGTCAGAAGGCACTGTGAACAGTGGTTGACACCTAGTAGGTGTTTTTTAAGTGTTTGCTGTTGTTACCGTGACTGTATATCATATATTGAGTTTCTACATGACAGTCCCTGCGCTGAGTGCTGTACAAACGTTATTCCACTATCCCATTGAATCCTCTCATACCCCAAGAGGTTGTCCCCATGTTGTAGATGAGGAACCTGAGGCCTGGGCCCTTAGACTTTGTTGAGGGCCATATCCTGGCATTTTCCCCCTGAGTGACCCCACTGTATCCTGAGGTGCTAGGAAGATGCCCATTTTAGAGATGCTGAACTCGAGGCTCAGAGAGGGGAGGTGACTGGCCCAAGGGCACACAGCAAAGGAATCGCAACACCTGGATTGATTCTTGGCCTGTGGACTCGCCCCTTGCGGCCGGGGAGGGGTGAGGGCGTTTTGTGAGGACAGGGGAGTCCTGCTGGGCTGAATTCTGTTTCAGTTGTGCCACTGGAACTCCCGGGGCTCTGTGGGTTCCTGGGCACTGAGGCCACGGAGGACCCCCAGCCAGGTGCCTGCCACCCACAGAGGCCAAAGGCCAGTGAATGACCTGAACACCTGCTCCGCTTGCGAAGCCTCCCTGCTGGGGCTGGGCGGGCAGCTTGTGGGCGCTGGGAGGATATCCTGGGACCTGTTCACCTTGTCCACGTGTTAACCCATTCCGTGCCATGGCACACTGCCGCCATTGCACAGGTGAGGAAGCAGAGGCCCAGAGGGCAGAGGATGATCTCGTCCTTTAGTTTCACCTCCTTGGGAAAATATGTTGATGTGCCCTTGCGTGAGAATGATGCTAATACTAGAATAATCCTGACTCTCATTTCTTTTTTTTTTTTGTAAGAAAGTAAATCATTAATGAACATACACTTTCAACTGCTAACAGTCACAATTACTTGCTTCACCTGTACAGGCGATTGAGACACAGCACCCTGGCAGGGTTGCTGGGGCCACACCATTTCTGCTTCCAGGGTGCACACAAGCGCTCTTGTGTATATGTACACACACACACACACACCTGCGGGAACCCCGAATAAGCCCCACTCGACCCGTATTCTCATCTAACCTTGTTCAGCTGCCACTCTCTGGCTTCGGACACCTCGCTGAGCTTTATTTCCCTCATCTGTGAAATGGGGTGAAGCCCACTCCATGCCCCTCACAGGCTGTCATGAGTGGATGAGAAAGACATTGGTAAATTGCCAAGTTGGACTTAGTGGTCCAGGGCCCAGGCAGAGTTCGGAGTTCATTCCAGAAACGTTTGCCGAGCACCTACCGCACGCTGGAGAGAAGCCAGGTTCACATCGGTTCCTGGAGGATAAAATCCCGTCGCACTCAGGCTCCAGTTCGTGGGCACAAACGGCCTAAAGGACTGTGGGTGGTTTGGCCCCTGGCCACCCACGTGACCTCTGCTCCCAGCACTCAATCTCCACTCACCCCACTCAAGCCACACTGGCCTCCAGAATGTTCCCTTCACTTGCGGGTGTGTTTCCAGCCAGGCCCTTAGCACAGGCTGTTTGCTGTCCTCCAGATTCCCTCCTGACTCCCCTCCTCTCAGGGCATCTCTCAGCTCAGTGTCACCGCTCAGCGGGGCCTTCCCTGATGCCACGTCTCTAGAAGGACCACAGACGCCTGTGTCACATGCAATGTCCTCCCGTCACCCCGTGTCTTCCTCCCCCATCAGAGTGGAGGCTCTGAGAAGCAGGGAACACCCAGCACGGTGCCCAGCACATAGCAGACATGCAGCGCGAGGGTTTACTCCACTTCTGGTATACTCACAAACTTGTGCATCCATCAAGCAATCAATTTGAGAAGATATTCATTACCCCCCAAGGAAGCCAAGCACCCCTTAGCAGTCAGTCCCTGGGCCCCTCCTTGATACAATTTATCCACCTCCTAGGATGTGCCAGGCACCGTGTTCGGTTCATTCTCACGGTGACCCTATGAGGTGGGAACTATTCTTGTTCCCATTTTCCAGTTGGCAAAGCTGGGGCCCAGAGAGGTGAGGTCACTTGCCCACATCATGAAGCCAGGAGGTGACAGAGCTGGGATTTGAACCCACACGGAGCTTGTGCTTGGAGGATCTAACACATGAATTTGATGTTTCCCAAACCCTAGTCATTCTCATGTATCACTCTGAACATTTTTCATTTTCATGAACCACCTGGACTAATACATAGTTAACGTTTTTCTTGGACTTGGCTCACTTTTCAAAATGTAACAGCTTTATCAAGATGTAATTCACATGACATACAATTCACTCATTCAAAGGGTAGAATTCAGTGGTTTTTAATACGTGCAGCCATCACCACAGTCACCTCTAGAATGTGTTCCTCACCCAAAAAGAAAGCCGTACCCATTGGCTGCCACCCCCGGTCGGTCCCCAGCCCTAGGCAAACCCTCTCCTGTTTTCTGTCTGTAAGAATTGCCTGTTCTAGGTACCTTGTATAAATGGAATCACACAGCATCTGTCCTTCTGGGTCAGTCTTATTTTACTCATCTTTATGTTTTCTAGGTCCATCCGGGCCATGGACGGATACTCCGTTCCTTTTTACGGCTAGATAATACTCTGTCACGTCAACATACCACACTTTGATTGGCTGTGTGTCGATTGATGGACATTTGGTGTGTTTCCACTTTTTGGCACTCCCCTCATTTTTACAGTCCCCTTGTACCGGTTTCATTTCTTCACTCTTCTAACCTCTGTCTGCACTTACTATTTATTTGGTTCCTGATCTCCTGTCTCCCTACCGCGAACAAGAATTGAGGGATTTCCGGGCTCCTGACTCCTTTGTTCAGCGCCATGTTGAATGAATGAGTGAGCAAGTGAACCAGAGGCTGAGTCAGCAGCTGAGCAGGGAGGACGGATAGGCACGTGCACAGCTAACCGGCCTGGCGAGAGGAACAGCGCTCGGACACCCTTGACTTGGTTGTGGGGAAGCCAGAAGGGCTCGAGGTACAGTGAAACTGGGTCTTGGTGGTGTGTAGAAGTCAGCCAGGTAGGGAGAGGCAGGAAGGGCAGCCCAGGCAGAGGGCTCAGCCTGAGCAGTGGCCGGGGGGCTTGACCTCTTTGCCTTCGCAATAGAGATTTGTTGTCCTCGCCACACTCCCGGGAGGGGACCCCTGTGCTCGCAGGGTGGCCTTGTCACTGAGCAGAGAGGAGGGCTTGGAGCAACGCAGAGAATTTAGTCAGGGGGATGGGACAGCGCTCCGAGGACCCCATTCTTTCCACCTCAGAAACCCCCTGACCTGGTGATTCCCTAAGTGCCGGCTTCAGATAGATGCATTCAGGGCTTCTGAATCCAGATTTGTGGGCGGTGTCCCTCGAGATCCTGTATCAGGGGCTACCCTCAGAAGCCAGGCCAGGCAGGGATGGGAATTTTTAATGACAAACAGTGTAGAGGGCGGGGGCCCTCCCAGGGTGGTCCTGCCCAGAGTGGCTGGACCACCCGATGTTCCAAGCAGAACTGATGACGGGGATTTGATCTCATTGTGAAATCTCACTGTTTTTATACATTGGAGAAAAAAAAATTTTTTAACCACACCCAGCCACCTTCAGTTAACACAGGCGATATTGGCAGTCTCGATTCACATACGATCTCGCTGAATCTTTGCCACAGTTCATAGGGAAACAGAGGCTTGGGAAAGTGGGCAGGTGCCACCGGCGGGCTGGGTCCAGGGATGTCAGACTCTTGGAAGCCTCCACCTTCAAGGGGCATCAGAAATGCCCTGAGTGTCCTCCAGGGGGGGCCTTGCTACAGTTTCTGTTCTCTCCCCCACTCGTCCTCCTCCCAGATTAAAGGAAAGCACCAGTTTCCTGATGCAGTGTTCACAAGTGACCACCAGAGGGCAGGATGGGGGCGATCTAAATGCTTTCAACATTTTGCTTTATTAGGAGTTTTTAACCCCTTTTGCACTAGGGCCTTCATTCTAAACCCGAAAAAGCCAAGTCTTCCACGGCCATTTAGATTTTTATTTTAACGCTTGTCACTGATTTTGGAGCACGTGTCACTCAGCTTGGGTCCCCATCAGGTCTCTTGTCAGTTTCGATTTTTCAAGCCAGTCAGGGCTGCTGGGCTGAAGTTGGGACGTTCACCTGCAGCCCTTACAGCCCTGGCCACCCCAGTTTGTTTTCACTGCTATTGTTTCTCTTTTGAATAAATTATTTTTGGGGGAAAAAAAGTTTCCCCAAAGTTTTATTTCTAAAAGAGGTGTGTGTGTGGGGGGGGGGGGGGTGTATGTGTCCAGGGGGTGGGTAGCCCATAATAAGAGCCCCATGAATATAGAAGTGGCACTTCTGACCTAAGAAGATGTATTTCCAGAGATGCTAAATCTTCTACTTGAAGACAGGGTCTCCTGAGAAGAGAAACGTTTGGTCGTATCTCAAGCCTCGGCTCCATGCCACTTCCTCTAAGAAGCCCTCCTGGGTTGCACCCTTTCCTGTGCACTCCAGGCCCTTCAGCCTCCAGTGCCATAATTTATTTCCAAGTGCTTCCCTCCTGTAGATTCTGAGCTCCCAGAGGGCAAGAACCTGGTCTCCATCATTCTCACTCGATGTCCCCACCACCTCACACTTCATCCTCAAGGCTTTCAGTGAGCGAGTACTTGAAATCTGCTAGGCGCTCTTCTGACCTCACCTCACCTCATCCCCCAGCTGCCCTGTGAGGGAAGAAATTATTATTGTTGCCGTTGTGGTCGTTGTTATCTTTTTCACCGACCTCGTTTGGCATCAGAAGGAACCGAGGCACAGAGAAGGGGAGCAGGTTGTCCAGGACGACGCCATTTGGCAGGGTCAGAGCTGGGATTCGAACCCAGGCCCATCTGAGTGCAAATCCCTGCTCCTGGCAGCTTCGTGCCCCGGCACACTAGCATCATTGTAGGTACTCAAGCAGGGCTCACCGAGTTAGCAGGGAGAGCTCTCTGGCTGGGGTCTGGGTGCACGCAGCCCTGCACACGCCTGCCTGGGGCTCTTCCTGCCGCCGCCGCCCACCTCCCTCCGTCCTTCGCAAGCTGCCTCCTCTTTCTTCTTTCTTCTCCTCCTTCTCCAAAAGCCTACTGAGGTAGAATCTACATCTTATAAAATTCACTCGTTTTTTAAGCGTACAATGTAATCATTTTCAGTAAATTTACAAAGTTGCACAACCATCACCACTGCCTAATACCAGAACCTTCTCGTCACCACATTAAGAAACCCCGTACCCATTAGACCCCGGCCTAATGTGTCCATCCTTGCGCCTTCTCTGGACATTTCCCACCATGAGGTCTTCCCCCCTGGTTTCTCTCCCTGAGCACGGTGGTTTCGGTGCAGCCAGAATGCCTCCACCTTTTGTGTTGGCCTGGCTCCCTCTCAGTGCTGGTGTCTTCCCTGTCCCTCCCTTCCCTGTCTGCCTCTCCTCACGGTGGAGAGAACCCAGGGGTCAGGCTGGGCGAAAGCGGATGAAAAATGTTCTGGTTTGGTTTTTTTTCGGGGGTGTGTTTTAAGTGATTTCCAACGTCCTGCAGTTGATAACGCCCTGTGGGTTGGCCGTGCCCTGGTGGGATGGGCTCAGAGTGCCTTGTTTGCGGTAGATAACCCCCCATCCTGCAGGGCTGACCCCAGCTTGGACCCCTCCTTGTTGCCCTGCCATCCAGGGCGGCTGAATTTGATACACCACTCGTCGGTCATGGCCAAGGTGACTTGAGTCCTGCCTGAGAGCTCCATGCTCTGAGCAGTTTATTACACATATTTCTTCATTTCCTCCTCCCAGCGACCTGGTGGGACAGGCACTGTCGTCATCCCTATTTTACATAGAGCTGGGGCACAGAGACGTTAAACAACCAGCCCGATATCAAAGCTGTCTAGTGCTGGGACGAGGATTCGAACCCAGGCAGTCTGCCTCCAGCATCCACACCCTTTCCCTGCACTCTGGCTGCCTCTGTGAGACTAGCCATCCCCTCCCTGGGTCTCAGTTTCCCCTCCGGACAGTCTTCTGCTCTGTCTGTGCCCTGACCCTTTAGGGGATTGTCAACTCCTGGAAGATGGGGGCGTGTGTCTGGCTTCTGTGGGTCCCTTTTGGTGGCTGAGGAGCCGCCATCACACAGTAGGTCTGCCTTCTGTGTGTCATGGCTTCCCAGATCTAGCAGTGAACTCCTTGTCAGCAGGAGAATTGGGAACCCTCTACCTTTCAGGAAGTGGTTACAGAGCACCTGAGTGCTGGGCTGCGTGCCAGTCCCTGGGACCTCCTTGCCTGTGGGGAGCTCACAGCCCTGCGGGGAGGACAGGCGCTCATCACGAGAAGCACCTTCATATACTCGAAGAGGAGGCCCAGTGACTCGGGCTCGCTCACTCAGAGGGCTTCCTGCGGACGTGCTGCTTGCACCGGCCTTGAGCGATGGTTGCATTTCCACAAATAGAAAGGGCATTCCCGGCGGAGGGCCCTGCCTGAGCACAGGCTGGGAGGCTGAGGGTCCATACACGGTTGAGGAATGGGTGTCACTGTGATGGTACGTGGAGGCTGTACGGCTAAGGTCACTGAAAGCCCAGCCAAGGCTGGGGTGCAGGGAATGTGGCAGGGCCAGTGGCCCATGTCCTCATGCAGGAATGCAGACCCTTGGGCCAGGCCAGCCTTCTTTTCTAGGGACGACGGAAATCTGCATTGCTACCCACCGTTGCAACTCATTCAAATAAAACAAAATAGTGTGCCTACCTCCCCCTGCCCCCCGGCCCCCCAAAAAACCTGACACAAACAGAGTCACTCCTGGGGGCTACCAGTTTTCATCCCTGTTTTCCTTCGTGAACGCAGATGTTGATTTTTAACAGCCTCCCGTCATTTTTATAGGCAAGAGATTTCTGCTCAAGGCTAAGCCCTCTCAGTAGGTCGGCATGGTTGCTTGTACATTCAGTCTTTTCTGGAATGAATGAAGGACATTAATAAGGATCTCCCGAGGACCTACTGTGGCCGGGTGTCATCTTGGGACGTGGGGAGCCAAGCTGACCAGGGTGGGGGCCCCTGGGGAACTGACCTTCGAGGAGGGATGGAAGGAGGAATCACCAGGATGCAGAATATTCCTCCAGAAGTGGCGTCGTGGGGCCCTGTGTCTGGGGGCCACCCTGAGCCTGGGCTGGAGGCTGCTGGATGGTTAGCTCTTAATCCAGAGACCCCGGCATGAATAGGCGCGAACTAGGTGGAGAGGAAGGGGCGTGTGTTTGTTTTCCAGGGCTGCCGTTATGAATCACCATGTGCTTTGTGGCTCAGAAACAGTAGATACTTATTCTGTGTCCGTTCTGGAGGCCAGAGCCTGAAGTTAAGGTGTCGGCAGGGCCACGATCCCTCCAGGGATTCTAGGGGAGGATGCTTCCTTGCCTCTTCCCGCTTTGGGGGCCCGAGGCGTTCTCTAGCTTGTGGCCGTACCCCTCCAGTCTCTGCCTCCGTCCTCATGTGGCATCTCCCCGGAGGTTGCGTCTTCTCTTCTGGACACTTGCTGGATTTAGGGCCATCCAGGGTAACCCAGAATAGTCTCATCTCAAGATCCTTAATTTATTAATAATTACATCTGCAAAGACCTTTTTCCAGATAAAGTCACATTTACAGGTTCTGGGCGGACGTACCTTTCGCGGGGGCCACCATCCCATCCGCTACAGGGAGAACAGCATGAGCAAAGGCCCTGTGGTCGCCTGGCGCACCCGATTGGGGTGGTGTGGGGTCAAGTGGTAAAAGGTGAACAGGGGTCTGGGGTGGGAGGGATGGGGAGCCTGGGGAGGCATCCAGGGTGTGTGTGGGGTGCCTTGGTCACCATTGTGCATGCAGGTGGTTCCCCTGGCCAGGTGAGAAGGGTCCTACAGGGCAGGGTGGGACCAGCCCAGCTGATCAGAAGGCGATAGCCCTGACTAGGTAGGGGTCGCTTTGGGCCTGGAGTGGAGGTGCAGCAGAGGGCCCCCTGCTCCTGGGAGTGTGACCTGGTGACTGTGGCCTCCTCCAGGCTGAGAAAGCGGGACTTTGAGCGGGTTGGGGGTGGGGGTCTCCATCACTGGTGCCTGCCCACCCCCACCCGCCTCGTGAGGCTCAGCTCTGTCTCCACCTGGGACTTGCCAGGTCTGACTTGTTCACTTTTCTTTTTATCCTTCGCACCCCCGCCCTGTCTCCTGCCTTTCTGCCTCCACCCCACCCCCTTCCCTGCTCGCACCCCACTGCCCTGCTCTCTTTGTCTCCTCGTGGTCTCTGACTTTCTTCGGGTTCATCTCTTTTCCCGCCTGTGTGTGTGTGTCTCCATCCCCCTCAGTGACCGAGCCCCTTCCCCCGATCTCTGTCATCCTCTCTGCCTCTTCTAGCCCATTTCTCTCTCGATCCATCCCCGTCAGACCTATGGGAGGCAGAGCAGCTGGCCGTCAGCAGCCTCCGTGTTCCTGGTGGTGGACGATTGCTCCCTAGGACAGGCAGACTCAGCTAGGGTCACCTCCCGCTGTTCTGTTAGCGCCTCAGCGAGCAGGACCCCACTTTCCAACTGGACCATCAGCCAAGCAGTCAGAGGGCAGGGGCCAGGCTGCACCTCCACCTGCGCCATCAGCTGGGGCCGGCCCCCAACTGGCTGTCCGTTGGGCAGTGAGCGGCGGGGACCCCTCGCCTGCCAGATGTGGGGCGCCGAGTCAGAGGGGCCATGGGCCTGCTTCTGAAGAGCTCAGAAGTTCACGCCGTGGCTTCCTCCGCCGCTGAGCTCAGCCCCGCGCTGGTGTCCTCGGGGGCTTCCTGTCAGCCGCTCTGTCCCGGGTCGGGTTGTGGGTCTGATGTGTACGGTGCGCGTGGTCCCTGGGGCCGGGGGTGCCTCTGTGCCAGCCCCCGCCTGGGCTCTCGTGCGGGGCGCTCGCCGTGCGCCAGTCCAGTTCCGGTTCAGGCGGGGGCTGACCTGACGGAGGTGGTGTGGAGCCGGGGCTCTGCGGCTGCCCTGCCGCTCACCTCGGCAGCTGCCTTTGCTCTCGAGCTCCAGCTTCCTCGTGTGGCCCGTGGAGATGATAATGTTTCCCCCAGGGAAGCACCGTGAGGACTAAACGAGATGCTTTGGTATTATTCTGCCCCATCCGAAGCAGAAAGCCCTGAAACGCAGGGATACTCCATCCCATTTTACAGAAGAGGTAACTGAGGCTCAGGAAGGTGGGGTGACTTGCCAAGATCACACTCTTTCGAAGGAAGTTCCCAAGAAAGGTCACCTTGGATCAGCCTTAGGTGTGCTACAATTCGCATTTTTAGTTTCTGAAAAGGATGCTCCCCCTGTTCCCACCACCCTCCCCCCAACCCCAGCTGGCAGATGGTGACTCTGGGAGCCGGTCTCTCCCTTCCTCAGCATCCCCCTGCTCGCACCCTGGGCCTCCTGCCCTCGGGAGTGGACAGAACCCAGGACTGGTTGGGAGGCCTGGGTTCCAGCCTTGGCTCAGTTTCCACCTTTCTGTGTGACCTCGACCAAGTCCCTATCCCTCTCTGGGCCTCCCTTTCCCCCCTCTGTAAAATGGGGACAACCAGGGCCTCCTTCCAGGGCTGCTCAGAAGCTTAACTGAGTCAGAAGGAACTTGACTGAGCTGGGAGGGGCTGTGTGAACCGATGGGATCCTGAGTTGATTTATTTCCTTTATATGGAAGGATTTGGGGTGGGGAGGGCTCCCCTTTGGTGTGTGGTTTTGGGGAGGAACTTGTCCTCGCATGACACACTCACACACACGCACACACTCAGTTCTGGGGCTTCATCCTTGCTCTTCCCACCACTCAGCGGAAAACCCCCAGGCCCAGAGCACCCCCAGGAGGGTGCAGGGTCCAGACCACTCAGCTAGATTAGGGAGGGGCCACCCCTGGGCCCACCCCCCTGGAAGAGCCACTGGAGATGCTCCAGGCGGGGCCCTGGGACCTGAGCGGCAGCTTCCCCGCGCCCTTGGCAGGGCCATCCTGCCAGTCCCCTGGCCACCAGCCGGCCCCTGAATGATTCATGCCACCTTGAACTTGACTCCTGGTGTGACAAGCCGAGCGGGAAGAGCCGCCCCCTCCAGAGGGAGACTGGAAGCGTGCACAATGCAGGCGGCATAACCCCCAGGCACCAGAAATGGAGTATTATTACTGCCCCAGCTTGTTGAAGCTCTTGCGGTACCTGTGGGTGAGTGCGGCCGTCCGGACCCGTATCTCCTTTTTCTTCTCCTCCTGACTCCTGCCAGCTTTGCTTCCTGGCTCTGTCTGGTCAGCAGTGGCTCTGTTTTCTTTAAGAAATGGTGGTTGTTTCAAGGAGGAGGGGGTGTTGGGAAAGGGATGGGGTTTGATTTGGGAGGCAGAGGGGACTCATAGAAGAGGACGAGGTCCTGCCCCGGGTGGATCAGTGGGCATGGCGGCCACCCCTCCCGTCCTCGGAAAAACAGGAAAAACAAGGGGAGCGTTAGTGATCTTTCCAGAAATCGACGTTTCTTTGATTTACCGGACTGTTCTTTACTCTGAAATTACATCCTACTTGCCTTTGTGTGCACGTAAAAATGTCTCATCTTTTATGAGTTGGAAAGAATAGATTTTGTTTTTCTTTCAGTGAACTTACTAAGCAAAAGTAGAAAGTTGGAACCCTCCCATTGTGGCCTCTTATCTATATAACAGAGGGGGAAAAAAAAAAAAACCTCCAAACTTTTTTTGGCAAAATGCCAAAAACAGGGAACCCACGTGGAAGTGCTTTGTGGGGTATAAAGTGCTTTTCAAATCTTGTTTTGACTCTGAGATTGATCTGCTGTGTGTCCACAGGCAAGTTGCTTCCCCTCTCTGGGCCTCTGTTTCCTCATCTGTGAAACTAAGGGGTGGGCAGTAGATGATGGTGGGTTATGTGACATTCATCAGGGCTCCGTGAACAGAGGGGCTTAGCAGGGAATCGTCACAGGTGGGTCTCAGAGTTTTCCAGAACATTTGCCACCCAGCTGAGAATGCCCAAGAAAGTAAGACTTGGGACATATTATTTTTCCCCCTGCTGAATGTTTGCAAATACTTCAAATGCCGAGTCACCCAGGGAATTTTCCGGAGCTCCTAAAAATACAACTTTAGGAAACATTGTCCTTCAGCTGCTCCCCACCCCAGCCCAAGTCCCCTGCAGCAGTTGAAAAACAGGAGACACCCCTCACCCCCGCCGAGTCCTTCTCCTTTGATCACTGACTTTTGATTATTGTCATACTGTAAACATAAGGGAACATTAACTGGTTTATTTTTTTTTTAATTACAAAAATAATTTATGGGCATGGTAGAAAACTTGGAAGATATTGAAGAGCATGAGAAAGAAATTAAGCAGCCCATGATCATTTGTATTTGGGGATTCTGCTGCCCACTGGGGCCTCATGACCTTGATGTGCTGGACACACAGGCGCTGGGCTTCAGTGTTAGGGAGGCTGTGATATTGTGATTTATAGTAAGAAATACATATTTGGTTTTTGTTCCTGTCTCTGGCACAGGGCTCCTAAAACCCTTGGTGTTTCCAAAGTGATAAAGGTGTCTAGATATTCACACATGAGTTTATGTTAATGAGATGACTTTTGGCCTGCACCTAAGTAAGGGTGGGGGCTGGTTTCCAGGGAAACCAACCACGTGAGCTCTTCCTCTTTCCCAGGAAGCCACGTCGGATGGAGAGTGGCCAGCTAAGCATCGATTATTGTAAGGGTCCTGATGGGCGGGGGGTAGTCCTCCCCATCCCTGCTGTAGACTCACGTAGCACAGAATATACATTCACCCGTCACTCCATCCTCCTGGGCCACTCACTGCTCTCAGTTTTCTGCTCCACGTCACCTCTTCATAATGTTTCAAAATTTTGGAATACTTTTAGATTTACAGAAAAGTGGCAGAGATGGTTGGGGGAGTCCCTGTATACGCTTCACCTAGCATCTTACTGTAACAACCATAGTATATTGTCCAACGTAAGAAATTAACATTGGTGCAGGACTGTTAACTAAACTCTAGGCTTCATTCCAGTGGTTCTCATCCAGGGACGACCTTCAGGGGACACTTGGCAATGCCTGGTGACATTCTTTGATTGTCGCAGCTGGGGCGGGGGGTGTGATGGTGGCATCTTGCAGGTGGAGGTCAGGGATGCTACTAAAGATGGTACAATGCACAGGGCAGTCTCCCACCCCCCAAACAACCACCACCAACAGTGACCCGTTCCCAACAGCAGTCGCACCAAGGCTGAGAAAGCCTGCTCGATTCGGATTTCACCAGATTATCCACCCATGTCCTTTCTCTGTTCCAGGATCCAGCACGGGGTCCACGTCGTATTTTGCCTCTAAACTTCATCCATCGCAGTGAATGAACGAGTGTAGAATATGCACGTCTCAACTTTATATGCCCACTAATACGGGGAACATCTGTCCACATCTGGAAGCCCCCTGTAAACGTGTTGCTTAGTGACTGCTAACTACCCGCATTTGTCGTCAGCCTTGATTTATCAGCCGTTCTCCCACGGTTGGACACCTGGGTTACTCCCAGGCACTCACTACATGCACAGCTTAGTGATGGTCATTCTCAGCCTTAAATCTCTATTCACTTTTCAGGTTCTTTCCTAAGTCAGCTTCTTAGAATTGGGGCCAAGCGTGGGCTGCAGCAGGTTTCTGCAGAGCTGGTCATTTGTCGGTGGGGTGTCGGTGGTCTCCTGTTGCTGGCCCGCATCCCCCACATAGCTGCAGTTCTGTTCTGGGGGGGGAGGGGCGCTGCCCCCACCATCAAGCCCAGTCACTGCCCAGCATCAGCTGGGAAGTGGGGGAGGGAGATTAAGTTTCTGCTTTAAATCATTAGTAACTGTAGCTGGTGGCTACCCCTGCCATGGCTGTTTTGAGTTACTTAATCTCCTTTGTTGCCGAGATAACCCAGCCAGACTGTCCCAAGGCTGGTGGCCTTGCTGGGGCGCTAGCAGCAAGTTGGTTGCTTGTGGTTGTCAATTGCAACAATAATAATAACAACAACGGCCACCGTCACCACCACCATTCCTACTGAGCGCTCCCAGCGTCCGGGGCCCGTGCCTTTCATGGTTATCTCATCCTCACGAGAAACCAGAACCTTACGTGTGGGTCTCATTATTATCCCCGTTTTGCAGTTAGGGAACCTGAAGCTCAGAGAGGTTAAGCTGCTCACTGAAGGCCTCCCCAGCTAGGAGGTGTCAGAGCCTGTATCTGAGTGCGGGTCTCCCTTTATGACATGTCAGCTACTTCATTGAGTCTGATCTTCCTGTTTCTCAGATGGGGAAACTGAGGCCCACGGGTTGAGGTGACTTGCCGGCCTACAGGAAATCCTTCGACCTGTATCAGCTTTTGCAAAGTGGAGGATTATAGAAAGATGTTGCACTGGGCCAAGCTGGGCTCTGGAGGGGAGAGCCCTGGCTTAGAATCCCAGCTCCACCAACAGCAAGTCACATTGCCTCACTGAGCCTCAGTTTCCCCATCTGTACGTGGATTGTGCTGAGAATTAGCTAAGACAAGGGGCATTAGTATCCTTGGCACAGGGCTGGACTCGGAGGAGGCACTCACCATCTAGATGTTCTTGTTTGGGGGTGGCAGGAGGGCTCTGATAGAATGGGAGACACCCCCCGAGACTTTCCCTGGCTCCCCAGAGGCTGCCTGTCCAGCCAGCCCAGAGAGCCTGAGCGCTGACTCCTGGCTGGCCACCTTCCTTGACTCCATGTCACCCACAGCCAAGAGGGTTGCCAGAGTGTCACTTCTGACAGCTTCTTCAGGAAGAGGCTATGTGACGCAGAGACCAAGCCCAAGGGCGGAGCCCTGTGCTGTTGGTGGCGGTTCCCTTTCCGCCCCTTTCAGACGCCTCCTCCCCGGGGTCTGTGGTCCGAGGGCTCCGTCTCCGTGCAGTGACAGGGGAACCACCTTGTTTTCCATGGTGGTTGCTGAGCTTCATCTCCCTGCCTTCGACTCCATGGCCAGATTTTTTTTTTTTTTTTTTTGGTGGAAAAATGTCCAAATGTCTAAATGTGGTTAGACTGGCCGTTCTCTCCCCAGGGCCTCCTTGTTGCCTGGTTACTCAGCTTTGTCCCTCCCTCAGCCTGTCATCACCTCCAGGAATAATAATACCAGTCATGAGACGGGGACGTGCATTCCTCTCTCACCCTCCAAACCCTTGCACGTGTGGCATTGCGGTTAATCCTCCCAACAGCCCCGAGAGCAGGGTATTATTATTTTACAGATGTGAAGCCTGGAGCTCCAGGGGGTTGAGTGCCCACCTGATATGGACCAGCTGGCAAGGGGCAGAGCTGGGGTTTGACCTCGGGAAGTCTGGCACCAAAGCTAATGTGCTGGGTTATGGCATGCGGCTTCCCTCAGGCAGGAAGGACGCCCATCTTCACCCAGCCCCGGGCACGGTGCATAGTAGGTGCTCAGTAGACACAGCGTGTGGAAGGCGTAGTGAGGGCTGGATGGCTGTGGGCTTTATCGGGGCGCCTGGCATTCCGCACACACCTGTCCACTATTACCATTGCTACTGCTGTTATTTTTACTACCAGCTCCTGAGTCTCAGATCTTGGCGGTCTCGCTCTGTGCTAAGGGTCCGGTCTGGCTTTGCAACGTCTGTGGCTGAAATAGGAGAACTGGCTATTTTTGTGCTGTTGGAGCCAGGGCTGAGGCTTGGGCCACAGGCAGCTTGTGTCATGAGACTTGAGCCCCGGGTGCCTTGTAAACCCAGTTGCAGGGCAGAGAACTGGGGTCTTGGTCCAGTCCCCACTGAGCAGCTTGCTAACAGAGTGGAGAGCTTCAGGCAAATCTCCTAGCCTCTCAGAAAGTCAGTTTTGCTGTCTGTAGAGTGGGAATGATAATAACATCTCCCTCGTGGGAGGTCTTGAGGACTCAGTGAGGCAATGCCAGCAAGCCCAGGGCGCAGTCGGTCCTGGATAAGTGTTAGCAGCTGATGCCGGTGTAGACAGCTAATGGGTCCTCAACTCAATTCAATTCAATTATACGCCTGTGGCAGGGCCTGCTCTCAGTGTTTGAGATGATCCGTGAACCAGACGGTCAGAGATCCCTGCCTCGGGGACTAACGTTCCAGTGGGGGGTTCAGGCAGTAAACAATGGGCGTTTGTTTACAGGAGCACTGTATAGTATGTCAGGAGTCCGGGCGGCTGCGAAAAGGAGGGCTTGGATGGGTGGGCATGCCCCGAGAAGGCGACACTGGGACCGAGACTTTGGAAGGGGGGAGGGAGTAGGCCCAGGGAGGTTGCAGGAAGAGGCAGCAGCCAGTGCAAAGGCCCTGGGGTCCATGTGTGCATAGGCAGTTCTGTGGAACCAGGAGGAGGCCAGTGTGGCTGCAGCAGAGAGCGAGCGAGGGGATGGGAGTTGTCAAGGTCATGTAGGGCCTGGTAGCCACCCGGAAAACTTTGCCTTGTGCTCTGAAGGGGACGGAGCAGTGGAGGGTGTTCGCTTGGAGTGGGAGGGACACAGTCTGACTTGGGTTTTGAACAGACAAAGGCAGAATCAGGAAGACCAGCGAGGAGTCTCTGCAGTTGTCCAGGTGGGAGATGATGGTGCCTCAGACCAGGGAGGTGGTGAGAAGTGGACAGATTCTGGATCTGCTCTGAAGGTCAAGCCATGGGATTCGCTGATGGATTGGGTGTGGGTGAGAGAGTCACAGAGACACTGAGGATTTGGGGGCTGGCGAAGGGAAGGATGGAGCCGCCGCTGGCGTCCGTTAGGACAACTGCAGAGGGAGAGGGTCCTGGGGGCAGATCAGGGTTTGGCTTTGACTTGTGGAGTCTGGAATGTCTGTTAGACATCCCGCACCCTTTCCCCAGCCTCTCTCCCCCTGTCTGTATAGCGGAGGTAATCCTGTCCGTATAACGGAGGTAACTCCTGACCTGCCCGCGTCTGAAGGTTGTTGAGATGCTTTGGTGGAGATTTGAAAGCACCTCCGAGGAGACGGAAGATGCCAAGCCCATGCCGGGAGGTTCTTTAGCCCCTGAGATATTTCACGCTGATGGGCTGAAGTGAACAGCGTTCCCTACTCTCAGACGGAGGTCTCTCAGGCTGGCAGCCCTTGCTGTCCCAAAGGAGCCATTGCTGGGTTTCAGACATTCCAGGGATTAGAGCCATTAGAAGGGACATGCCAGTCCTATGACTGCCAAGAGGAATGATAAATGCAAGGTAGAAGCTCTGGAGGGGTGGGAATGAGGGCAAAACACTCCCGGGAGCCAGGAGTCTGGGGTGTACTTGTTGTGTGACCCTGAGGCGATTGCCTGCCCTCTCTGGACCCCAATTTCTCTGTTGGTATAGTGAAGTATTGGGCTGGATTCTCCTTGAGGTTTTTGACTGTGCACAGTCTCCCAAGTCTAGGGATCCAGTAAAGAATGGAGCTTTGGGGTCAGACAGACCTGGGTTCGAATTCAGGCTTCCCTGCAGTGTGACCTTGAGCAGGTGGCTTCCTGTCTCTGAGCCTCAGTTTTTTCACCTGGGGATGAGTAATCCCCCTTTCTCAAATGGGGATTATGTCAGCATCTCATTGTGGAGACCAGTGTGGGGAGCACCTGGCACATAATAGGCACTAAGTAAATGCGGGCCGTTATCTTTTTAATTCCTTCCCAAGGGAATTATCCAAACTGACTTGATACAAGAAGTGGGCTGGGGGGCTCACTGGAAGAATGATTTCCAGATGGAGACGCTAGAGGGCACTCCTGTTCTAACAAATCACTTGAGCGGCTGCCTTTTTAAAGCAAGTGCAGGGCTACCCCATTTCCACACCTGAGCGTGTGTAACCCTCTCCAGAGAGGCGGGCGCTCTGATTATCTCCATTTTACAGATGGGGACACCAAGGAAACCTAACTTGTCCAAAGTCGCATAGAGGGGAGGCCTCAGAACTGGGTTTCTAGGGCAGGGTTTTTCCCCGCTGGAGCCCATGGTCTCTCTCTGCCCCTCAGGTCTCCTGCCGCCTGAATCCTAAGGCCTGTGAAGGCTAGGGAGTCACAGAAATGACGTTGCCACCAAGATCAGCCTCGGTGGGATAAGCCAGGCCAAGGCCAGCCCCAGACCTCCAGTTATTTCAGCTGGCAAATCCAATATGAAGAGGGTGGGGTATAGTATGGAGTGTAAATGATGGAGCAGATTTTGCCAAATTTTGCTAAATCCCAAGATGTTGGTCCTTGCAGAGAATCTGCGTCTATTTTTTGGGTAGCAAATCTGGCCTCAGTCCATCAGCAATGGAGGGATGAAAAGCTTGATGCAGACCGGTGCCCGCTCTGCCACCCACTCTTGTCCCTGGTGGGCAAACGGATTTTCCAGAGCTGAAAAGGCACATGGCTTTGGGAGTTTCGAACTGAATGAACACATGGTTTCCATCCTCGAGGCAGAACGGGTGAGGGGGGAGGCAGCCTGGGCTAGCGGGACAGCGTCACCGAGTGGGGAGCCAGGACGCTGGGCTGCTGGGCTGTGGTCCTGGCCGTGAGACCTTGCTTGTGCTGGTCACTGCCCCTTTTCCGGCCCAGCGTCTTCACCTGTGGCATGCAGTCATCGGCTCGTCTCAAAGTTGGCTTGCTGTGCTGTGCGCGTGTATTGAGTGCCTTTTCTGGGCTGGGCCCCGAGCTGGCTCTTAAAGCCTGAGTAGGATGAGGGTACGGGGGGCGGCGTGGGGGCAGGGCATTTAGGTGGCGGGACCAGCATGTGTGGAGGCCTGGAAGTTCTGGAAGCGGTGGGAGGTTTGAGGTGTCTTTGTTTGGAGCCAGAAAAACACAATGTAAGTATTTCCTCAAGGGTGGAATAGTGCATGGATGAGAAGGCTGAAAACTCTTTGCTTTCTTTTTAAGAAAACCTGGTGGGGTTTGGGTTTTTTTGTTTTGTTTTGTTTTTTAATTTTTATTGGAGTATAGTTGCTTTACAACGTTGTGTTAGTTTCTGCTGTACAGCAAAGTGAATCATCTGTATGTGTACGTATACTTCCTTGTTTTGGGATTGCCTTCCCATTTAAGTCACCACAGAGCACTGAGTAGAGTTGCCTGTGCCATACAGTAGGTTCTCATCAAGGAAAACATGGTGCTTTATGTAGAAATTCTGAGGTAGGAAGGGACAGCTGTTTGCAAAGGTATTCTGTTTAATGTCATATTAATATTTTGCATTAAGCCTACTTGTATTAATAAAATATAAGCACATTCATGTTAACATCATATTATTTCACAGTTACAATATAAATACGATAATATAGTAATAGGAGATCTTCATGTACCTCTTCCATTGTGTCAGTGTATGTATTTGCTAGGGCTACCCTATCAAAATACCACAGTCTGGGTGGCTTAAACAACAGAAATTTATTTTCCCACAGTTCTGGAGGCTAGCTAGCTGTCCGAGATCAAGGTGTCGGCAGGTTTGGTTTCTCCTGAGGCCTCTCTTCTTGGCTGCAGAGGGCTGCCTCCTGGTTTGTCCTCACATGGCCTTGCCTCTGTGCACCCCAGGTGTCTGTGTGTCCAAATTTCCTCCCTATAAGGGCACCAGTCTCATTTTTACTTAATTATCTCTCTAAAGGCCCCATTTCCAAGCCCAGTCTCGTTCTGAGGTACTGGGATTAGGGCTTCAACCTATAAATTTTGGGGAAACACTATTCAGTCTATAGCAGCCAGGCACTAGGCAAAGCACTTCATATTACTTCGTTTTATCCCTTAAAACAGTCCTGGAAGAGAAACACTAATATCATCCCCATTTTACAGATGATGAAACCGAGGCTCAGAGAGGTTATGTCACCTGCAGAAGATCACACAGCTGGTTGGCAGAGGAGCTGGGATTTGATCCCATGCTGTCTTGCCTTGGAACCTGTACTATGCTAGTATATGTTTATAATTTGACTTGAATCCCAGGGAGGCCTTTTTTTTTTTTTAACCTCTCACATTCTATTGAATGTACCCAATATTTCCTCATTGCCTTTCTGTACTCTGCCCTGTCCTTGTTTTAGGTGTAATTGGAAAAGACTCAGAGGGGGAGCGAAGGCCCCTGCCAGACCCCAGTGCTGCCCCAGCTTGCCTGGGCCCTCGCTGGCCTGTTGGCCACCTTCCCAGGAGGGGCGTGCCGGGGACTGCCTGCTCCCCGCTCTGCCCCCAGCCACCCATGTTTGCCGAGAGCAGCCTGGGGCCCAGTGAAAGCAGCCTTTGTCCTCCAGCCGTTCCTCCCAGAGGGATGACCCTAAGTCCCAGCTTGGGAACAAAGCAGCAACCTGCCATGTGAGTTCAGGTCAGCACCAGTACCCTGTGGAGTCTCCAGGCTAAACACGGTGCGGGGAGGGGGCGGCCTTGGCTATGGGGTTGCGAAGTTAGGTGGGATCCAGAAGACGGCAGAGCACTCCTGTGTCCTGAGCGATGATGCCAGGGGCTCCTGTGTGCACAGAAGTTTACAGTTTATAAAGTTGTTCCATGCTTTTCCGGGTTGGTGGAGCCTCCCCGATTGTGCACATCATAAAGGGCAGGAACTCAGAGAGACAGGTAGCAGTTTTTACATGGAACCACTTCAAAACATCGGGGTGTAAGCCAACCACTATTTACTCTGCTCATAACGTTCGGTGGGTCAGGAAATCGGGTAAGGCTCCGTGGGGATAGCAGCTCTGTGATATTTGGGGTGTCAGCTGGGATCCCCAAACAGCTGGGGGCTGGAATCATCCAGAGGCCTCTTCACCCACCTATCTGGTGCCTGTGATGACTTGGAGGCCGGACTTTCTGGGACTGTTGTCCAGGCACCTGCCGTAGCTTGGGCTTCCTCACAACATGGAGGCTCAGGGCTCCCAGAGCAAGTGTTGTGGCCAGGAGGGCAGACCTCCATCACCCTTTATGATGGACGCAGCCTCAGAATTCACGTAGCGTCACTTCTGCTGCTCTCTGTTGAGCAAAGCAGTCACAAGCCCCCCAAGATTCAGGGGGAGAGGACATGGATCCCCACCTCTCAGTGGAAGGAAAGTCAAGGAATGTGCAGCCATGTTTCAAAGCTGCCACAGCCAGAAATGAAAGTAAAATTACTAGGTGATGTTTATTGAGCACTTACTATGTGCCAGGCACTGTGCCAAGGGCTTCCCATGGATGAACCTACCTAAGCCTCCCCACAGCCCCAGGGGGCAGGGGTTTCGGAGCCTGATGTTTTCCCGTCAACCTTTCAACCTGAGCAGACGGAGGAACCCAGGGAGATCGACAGGGCTGCCATTTGTTTGGTGTTGAACATGTCACTGTGGGAAGTTGTGGGCCGGTTTGTTTTTTTTCCCCTTCCTCCTCTAACCTTAGAATATTCCTCGAGTTCTTGAAAATTCTCACTTAGCTGTCTGATTCATCTCCTCACTCACCAATTCTTCCCTTTAGTGTTTATTTCGAGCAGTTTCTCTCTCCCTCCCCCATCACCCCTTCTCCACCCTGCAGCTCGTGGGAAGGGAAGGGACATCGCAAACTTCCGCGCTGCCTCCTTTCTGAGGAAACAGGGGGTGGGGCCTCGCGGTCCTGCCTGAGCAACCGAGGCATCACTCGGCCTCCTGTGTGTGCCGGCTTTGCTCTTCCTCCACGGCCAAGTCTGGGGCTCACTCATCTGCCTCCCAAGGGTCTGATGTACAATAGGTGCCTAATATATGTTTGGTGAACTGAACATGTAAATGATGGAGGAAGGAAGAACGGCTGGCTCTTCAAGGGCGGAGGTTCTCTCCTGTGCACCTCTGCATCCCTGGCACGCAGTAGGCACTCAATAAATGTTCATTGTACCAAATGAAGGAAAGAAGGAATGGGTGGATGAGACAGGGAGCAGCGACTGGGCCTTACATTTGTATCCTTGTCACGTAACGCAGTGCTGGATGCCCATTCATTCCCTCGGTGAATGAATGAATGATTGACTCCAGTGAACTCTCCACCAGGAGGGGATGTGTCTATTTCACATCTGTATCCACAGCCGGGCACACAGCAGGTGCTCAGCAGTGCCTATGGAGCTGAATGAAAGAAAGAGGGAATGAAAAGGATGACTAAGTGAAACTTCTCATTATCAGGGACCTTGCCTTGTTCATCTCTGTCTCTCCAGTTCTCAGCACAGAGTCTTGTATACAGTAGGTGCTCATTCAATGTTGAATGAATGAATGAGTGAATGAATGAAAAGAGAAACTTCTTGAGGGTAGGGACATGTCTTATTTGTTTCCCCACTTCCTAGAATGGGGCTTGGCACACAGTAGGTGCTCAATAAATGTCTGTTGAACTGAACGCATGGATGAATGAGCGAGTGAGTACGTAAGTGAGACTTTTGGAGCGTAGGGCCTGTGTCTTGTTCATTTCTTTCCTCAGGTCCTAATACCAGGTCAGACATACAGCAGGTGCTTAGCAAATGCTTCCGCGCTGCCCCGACCTTTGTGGGAGTGTCCGTCCATCCCTGAGAATGGACTGAAAGGGGAAGGCCGACTGGGGGCACCTTGTCCGTCTCAACTGGCCCGCACCCTGCCCGCCGGGCCCCACAGCCGGGACTTCCTGTTGTTCCCGTCTGCACAGGTGGACAGGAAGTCCCCGAAGGCCTGCCCAAGAGCTGCTTCCCATATTTCCTTCATGCCGGACTGCCCTCGGTGGGACCCAGGCGCCACACTGGGCCCCAGCGCCGGCTGGCCGAGGAAGAGTACCCCCCAGGGACCCCACTTCCTGACCACATTAGCACTTCTATTTTAGGGCCTGCTGAGTTTTTGCACAAGGCAAATGAAGCCTGGGAGAATATTCCACTTGGAGCCAGCCCCTAAAATCACCTTGTTCTTATTCTGGCCTGTTAACCCCCTCCCAGCTGAGCAGCAGGAACAGAACAGAGAGTCAAGGCTTTGGGGTCTGAGAGAGCAGGGTTCAGATCTACCTCTGTGGCTTTAAACTTGACCCTCAGTTTTCTCATCTGTGAAATGGGCTTTATAAATATCCACCCACACCCCGCCCCTCCTGTTTTCCCATCTTGCCCACATGTCTGTTCCTCTTTCAAACTCCCCGTGCTGAGGCTGCCCACTCCCGGAGTTATGATGTCAGTAGGTTCCCAGCACTGTGTTTAAAAAACTGTCTGCCCTGCTTGATTCTGAGAGGCAGTGGCTCAGGCTAGGTTCCCTAGAAACAGAGCTTGAGATGGGGATTCATGTGTCCACGATTTAGTGACGGAGAACTAGAGTCGGCCTGATCCCTGGAGGAGTTCTGGAGGGGCGACAGCACCACAAAGTCAGTCCCTGCCTTAGAAGCAGGGTGGCTCTTCCTCCACCAGCTGAGGTCAGCTGTTGGAGAAGCTAAGGCAGTGAGCGGTGGCAGCCAGCACCACAGAACCTGGGGGAAGGGGGCCCCAGCCAGTACCAGGGGCCTGGGAGGGACACCAACAGCATCTACTGCTGTCAGGCAGCCTGGAGAGTTATGGACCCAGTGCAGTGAGATGCTGGGTGTAGATTGGCTGGCATGGAGGCGTCGATGCCTACTAAGTAGTAACTTGGTAAAAATGAAGAGCTCTGAAGAAGATGGAAGTGGGTATATGGGTGTAATGATGCCGTTTGTTCCTCCAGCACGTACTGGTTGAGCGCGAGAGGCCAGGCTCTCAGTGGGTGCACAGGTGTGGACCCCACATTCCGTGCCTCCAGGGAGGGGTGACACCCACATAAATGGATACATGGGTAATGGTGCTGTACCTGTGATGTCTCCACACATTGGTGGGAAGGTTAGGCCCATTTTTAGGGGGAGGAAATTTAACACAGGTGATGGATGTCCAAACATTCAAAATAGTTTATTTTTCTTTGATTTGAGAAAGTAATACGAAGACACAGTGAACATTTCCAATAGTGCAAAATAGCATAGCGTTCTACAGAAAAATGTGTCTCCCTGCTACCGCCAACCTGCAGTCCCACTCCGCTAGAAATTGGTGACAGTTTCATGCATCTCCTTGCAGAAATATTCTCTGCGTACATAAGACTCTCTGTGCATGTATCTGTATTTCCTGTGTATATACACATATTTTTAACACCAGTCAGACCTTGCTATACATAGTGTTCTATGCCCTGATTTTTCTTTTTTTCATAATGATGAGACCTTTCCCTCTTAGCACAGTAGGTCTATCTCAGTCATTCTGATGGCTTTATATTTTTCCTCTCATTGTATTTATTGAACCAGTCCCCTCCCGATGGATATGTAGGTCATTTCCAGTTTTGTGCACCGTAAACAACACTGCAGCGAACATCCTTGTGCAAACGTCTTGGTGCCCTTGTGTGTTGCATCTGTCTGCAGGGGAAATGCCTAGCCATGGACTTGCCAGGTCATTTGAAGGTTGAGTAGGGTTTTCCAGGTGGGCTGGGGCTGGCAGGAGTGGGAGTGAGGGGGAAGGGGAGGTGTTCAGGTATGAAGGACAGCATGAGGACATACAGGAGCTGGAGCTGAGAGCAGGGTGGCCTGCCTCCATCACAAATGTGGTCTGGGTCCCAGCCTGATGTTCAGATGCCACATCACCTGCCGAGTTTCACTCCAGCTCTGAGTATCTGGGGGTGTAGGTGGCTCCTTATGAGGGGTCTGACACCACGCAAAGCACTTTTTCTGTCTTCTCCTTGGGTTCACATGGCACATCATCAAACAATATTGTTATCACAGTTTTATCACGGGCTCAGAGAGGTGCAGTGACTTGCCCAGGGTCACACAGCTAATGAATGACGGATCTACATGATCCCATAGGTCAGTCCTTCCACATATACCATGTTGCTCCCTGCTCTTCCTTGCTAGGAATTCCTTGCCAGGAATGCTCTTTCATTGGATGTCTATCCTGTTGGAACACAGCCTCCATGAGGGCAGGGATCTTCATCTGTCTCATCCCCTGCTGTGTCCCCACAGTCCAGCACAGGGCCTGGCACACAGCAGGCATGCAGTGCATGTTTGTTGAATGACCAAGTGAGCTAGTGAACTTCTGGTCCATTCCATTCCAAGCAAAACTTTTATTTGCTTATAATAGTATTTATGATGATGATGATCTGGTTCCTTTTCTCAGAAATAGACTCGCATTTTTTAAAGAAATGAAACATCTTTCTTTGCAAACCAGTTTATCTCGTAGGAATCTGACATTTTGCATTTTTTTTCCTCTGGGAGCCAAACGAGGATGTCTATTCTGTAGAATGTCACCAGAGAAAGGAATCTGAACATTTCCTTTTGGAAATTTCTGCATAAAAAGTTAAAGCGAGATGGAACTGTACTTGAAGATTTCAGTCGCCATGGCTACCGAATAACGCAGAGAATAGTGTTCTTACATACGGTCTCCACTAGACCTTCAACCACTGTATCTCAGTTACAGAATTTTGGCTTTTAAGTGCATTTGATGCACTGAGGCTTTCAGAGGAGAGTCTTGCTTCTGGGTGTCCGCTGGCTGAAGTGCTTTAACCAGCAAGTATTTTTTTGAGCCTCTCCTGGGCCCCGTCCTTTGGGGCTTATCTTCATCACCATCGTGCGGGTGCTGGAACTACCACCTCCACTTCAGAGATGAGCACACTGAGCCCCGTAGAGTTTTGGATGGTGTATATGTGTGTCCATTCAATGTTTATTTGTTCGTTCATTTATTCACTTGTTTATTCTCTCAACAACTATTTATTGAACCCCTTCTCTGTGTCAGACACTGGTCTAGGCAGTGAGCATCCCTGCCCCAGCAGAGTGTATGTTCCAGTGGGAGAGACAGATAATATATACGAAAAGTAAATACTGATCAATGTATGAAGACAATAGAACAGGATGATGTGGCAGATAGAGGCTGAATGGAGGTGTGGCTGTAAAGGCCCCTAAAGGGATGTGGCTTTTGAGCAGAGATCTGAAAGAAGGAGCGCACCACTTCTGGGGGAAGAGTGTTTCAGGCGGTGGGAACAGCACATGCAAAGGCCCTGAGGCCAGAACCAGCTTGGAGGGGTTGAGGCCAATAGTGGGGTCAATATGGCCGGCCTGGTATTGAGCAGGGGGGTAGGGGGAGGCAGGTGGGGGCCTGGAGGGCCAGGGCAGAGCGTTTGGAGTTTGCTCTGGTCTTAGTGCAGAGCTGAGGGCATGCTTTTGGTGGCGGCTGATGGGATAGGTTGGAGAAGGGGGCTGGGATCTGGTGCTGAGGAGGGATGTCGGGGTCAGGGTGGGGATGGGGATGGAGAAATGATCTGGTTCTGGCTGTAGTTTGGGGAGGGAAGAGGGAGGGGAGGAAAGGGACCGTGGAAGGTTTCCAGTTTTCAGGCCAGGACAGCGAGGTGAGTGGAGGAACTTGTGTGGAGAAAGCAGATTTGGGGCCAGGCATCAAGAGTTTCCTCCTGGTGTCTTTGAGGCACATTTGAGTCACCATTAGATTTCCAAGCAGTGAGGGAGGTGGGATTGAAGGAGGTTTCCCTTTGACTTTTGAAGATGAGTGATGTCGAGGCTTTCCTGATGGGCCTGGTCCAGCGGAGGGGGAGACTCGGGTGCTGCAGGGGACAGAGAGGTGGTCAGCTGCGGGGGTGATGCCCTGGAGTTGGTGAGCGGGGTAAGAGGAGGGGCTGGCCTGGTAGCTGGAGGGAGGCAAGGCTGGCTCCCAGATGCGGGGGCCAGAGAGGGTGGGCTCACTCTCCTCTGATTGCTTTGATTTGTTTCCGTGAAGGGAGAGGGACTTACCCATTGGTGGAAAGAGAGAACTGATTGAGCTTCGGAGGCAGGCTCCTCGGTTCCAATCCAGCCATTCGTCCCCCAGCAGGTTGCTGAGCACGAACGTTTACTGAGCACTTCCTACATGCTAAGTGATCCCTCCACAGAGGTCACTATTATTATCCCCATTTACAGATGGACGAGGAAACAGAGGCTCAGAGAGGTGCAGCAGCTTGCCCAAAGTCACACAGCTCTTTGGCAGACAGGCCAGGTTTTGATGCTGTACAACCTGGGAACCAGGTCTAAGGCTCAGGTTTCTCATCTCTCAAGTGGAGACAAGACCACATTGGGCTGTTGGCAGAGCACCAGTGACCTAAAAGATACGGTGGCACCTGCCCTGCACCGAACGCCGTGCTCAGCCTACAGGAGGTGCGTGAGTGATGGCCACCCCGTCCTGGCCTGTTTCTGTTCACTGGGTCTCCAGTAAGTGCCACCTGCTGCTGGCATCTCGAGGCTGCACAGCATTTTCGTTGCTTCCAGAAGTCCTTCTGCCAAGGGATCTCATTAAGTCCATTTTGAAATGAGAACGCTTGGCAGGGGAAGAGAAGGTAGTTAGCATATTTATTATTCAAATCTGAAATAACTTGTCTGGTAAGAATGGAGAGGCACTGGGATCTGGCCTGAAACCCCGCCCTCTTCCCCCCCTGCCCTCGGAGGATGCAGGGCCTGAGGGAGGAAGGCCGGGTTTCTGCCAGCCTGCTGGCAACTAGCCTGTCCCTGGGATCCAGTCCGATGCGAGAGGAGGCTCTGAAGCTGCAGCGCCAGACCTGTTCCCGGCCTGCTGCAGATGGTGGCTGGAGAGCCGAGATGGGAATTCTTCCTGTTCTTTCTGGGATGAGTGAAAATACAAAGTCTAGGGCTTCTAGGGAATTCCATCTGGTATGTGCCCTGGGTCTCATTAGATGGGAAGAGACCTGGCACCCCAGACACCAGCTCTGGCACCTGGGAAGTCCCAGAAGAGCCGTGGGTGCTCAGCACAGCCCACAGGGTCCTTGAGGCTGGATGAATTAAGGCCACTTGTCCCCGAGCTGTCCCCAAGAGCTGCCTCTGGGGCCTTGTTTGCCAAGTCAGGAACATGTCAGAGACCTGGTTTCTTGTCCTCGGCTGTATTATAGAGCAGGCAGAGCTGAACATCACCTTCACCCAAGACGCATGAGGTCTGGTGGGGCCTCTGGCTTCTCAGGCTCCCACCTTCCCTCTTCCCCTCTTTTCTGCTGGTCCCATTCGGCCAAGACTCACCCACCCCCTGTCCCTTACCCTCAGGGCTCCACTTACTCTAAGAGCCACCACTGTTATTTTGTATGTGTGACAGCTTTGTTGAGATATAATTGACGTACAATACAACATACGTATTTAAAGTGTGTAATTTGATGAGTTTTGACATATGTGTATTCCCGAGGAACCACCATTACGATGAAAATAATGAACACTTCCTTCACCCCTAAGAATTTCCTCGTGCCCCTGTGTGATCCCTCCCTCCCTCCCTGCCCTCATGCAACCGCTGATCTCTCTATCACTATAGATTAGTGGGCATTTTCTAGACTTTTATGTAAATGGAATCGGACACCGTATGCTCCTCTTCATCTGGTTCCTCTCACCCTGCATAATTATCTGAGATTCATCCGTGGCGTAGTGCGTATCAGCGGCTCATTCCTTTTTATCACTCAGGACTGTTCCACTGCATGGATGTACCGGTGTGTGCATCCATTCGTCTGTTGACAGACATTTGGGTTGATTCCACTTTTTGGCTCACGTGAGTAAAGCTGCTCTGAACATTCTTGGTCAAGTCTCTGCGTGGACACGTGATTTCATTTCTCTCGGGTAAACACCTGGGAGTGGAGTGGCTGGATCATGTGGTAGGTGCATGTTAAACTGTTTTCCAGTGTGGCTGCACCATTTGCATCTCATCCCCTGAGAGTTTCCGTTGCCCTGCATCCTCACCAGCACTTGGTACACCGCTGTTATTGTATCAGTGAAGATGCTGAAAGGAGCAAAAGAACACGCCCCCAATAAAGACGGGTCAAACCATAAGGATGCGTATTACTTCACATAATTCACCTGATGGTAGAGGGGATGTAGTGCAGGGTGCATCACACTGTGGCCTGTGAGCTAAGAATGAGTTTTACATCTTTCAAAGATTATTTTTAAAAAATCCCCCAAACCAAAAATATGTGACAGAGACCACACGTGGCTGGCAATACCTAAAATATTTACTATCTGGCCGTTTAAAACAGTTTGCCACATCCTGGATTAGTGGATCAACCCAGATTCTTTCCATTTTTCTATGCTGTCTTCAGCATCTTTTCCCCTCGTGGTCCCAAAATGACTGCCACAGTTCCAGCCATTCCTGGGAGACTTGACAATATCCAGCTAAGGAAGGGGGGGTGTATTGGGAGGAAGACTTCTCCCTGAGTGTACCCAGCAGACTTCCCCCCAAAATCTCATTGGCCAGGATTTGGTCCCATCCCCATGCTATTGCTGCAAGAGAGGGTGGGAAGTTAGTAGCCAGCATTTTCAAGGCTTGGCCAGGAAGAATGCTGTTCATGGCTGTACTTTTCTGTGCCAATTCTTTGATTAGTTTCCTGGTGCCCGATTGTCTTGAGTGAGTTTGAGCTGGTTATGAGGACCCTATATGTCCCTGGCCTTGGTTCCTTCATCTGAGATTTGATGTCACCTTTAAGGGCTGATGAGAACTGAATGAGATTTATGTAAAGTGCCTAAAGTGTAGCACATAGTCGGTGCTGGAGGACAGTGTGGTATAATGGTCGCCCAGGGTCCTTGCTGTGTGACCTTGGCCAAGTAGCTTGCCTTCTCTCAGCCTTACTTCTCTTGTCTGTAAAATGGGTATAAGATGGTCCCCTTCCTTACAGGGTGATGCTGAAGAGTCTGTGAATTATCTGATTCAAAGTGCTCGGCCTGGGCCTGGCATGTGGTTAGGTCTTGATAAACATTAGCTGTGCACCAGGCCTCAGGATGGGCCCTGGAGATACAGAAGGGAATTGAAACAGCGCTGACCTTCCAGT
The DNA here is from genome assembly GCF_008692025.1 of Phocoena sinus. NCBI lineage: Eukaryota > Metazoa > Chordata > Mammalia > Artiodactyla > Phocoenidae > Phocoena > Phocoena sinus. The sequence goes on along the minus strand of NC_045776.1, from coordinate 70,645,025 downwards.
ATCTGCAGCCAGTGGGCAGAGGGGTGTGGAAATTAGCCCTTCTATTTATGGTTAAGAGAGCGCTGTGATGGGGAAGCTCAGGGGTTGGGGAGCCCGGAGGAGGCACTGAGCTGAGTGGGAAGGGTAGCAGGGAAGGCTTCCTGGAGGTGGGGGCATCAGTGTGAAGTCTTTAAGGGTGGGTAGGAATTGACCAAGGAGGAGAGGGGAGGAGAGGATGGGACTGCAGTACAAATGTTATAGTGTTTCTCCCCTCCCCTCCCCTCCCTCTTATATGCACCCCCCGCCACTTCTCCTCCCCTCCTCGCCCCTTCTTTCTCTTCTTCACTTCATTCATTCATTCACCCATTCATTCAGCAAACACTGAGAGCCTCCAGTGTGCTAGGCACAGGGACAATAGCAGATATTAAGGCATCCAAGGTTTCCGCTCTCACCTGCCTTGGTTAGAGAGATCACATTAAAGAAACGATCAGGAAAATACCAGGTCGTATAACAGAATGTGTGAAGGAAAGGGTGCTAAGATAGAGAGGGTCTGGCAGCTCCTTTGTGTTGGGTGGTTGGGAGGGAGAGTCTCTGAGGAGCTAGATTCAGAAGTGAGAAGCATCGTGGTATGCGGGCTACAGTCAGTTTGGGGCTGCTGGGCGGTACCTTTCCCGGCAGGAGGCAGCTGGGTGGAGGGAGCTGGGGGTCTCACCTTCATCGCCCTGGCGATGGGAGAGTTCCAGACAGCTGTGAGTCCAGGCTGGCCAAGGTCCAGGAGCTCTGAGGCTGCCAGAATATGCCTTGTGCCTACCAGGTGGGTACTGTGGGGGCCTACGGGGCGACACACTTTTGTCAAAATGCCAAGGCTGCCTGGCTGCCCAGCTTCCTGCCCTCCTGCCCAGCACAACATGGCTCCTGGAACAGTGTGGGCAGTGCAGAGGAGGGGCTGTCTACAAGCCGAGAAACAAGGCACAAGATAATAGACCTCTAGCCGGGTCGGGAGAAAGCCGTGCCTGTGTGGAGGCCTCAGCAAGCAGGGACCGAGTGGGGACCATTAGTCACAGCAGCTCTGAGATGAGAGGAGGGTAGCCGAGGGCTGGCGAGCTGGGCAATGGGAATGATAGGGGTGGGCCTGGGAGGCCAGAGGCGCCAGCTCCCCAGCGCCCACTGTCCTCTTGCCCACCGAGCCACAGCTCTGAGAGCACAGGCCTCCAAGCCAGACTTCACCACTAAGTGACTGTGCAGCCTTCAGCCTCTGCGCTCACTGCCTCAGTGTCCTCATCTGTATAATGGCGATAGTTGTTCTGCTCTCACGAGATAGAACACACATCACATGAACTTCAGCACCACCTGGGAAGGAGGGGACTGTTTTTAATCCCATTTTAAAGATAAGGAAGGAGGGGCTCAGAGAAGGCAAGCCACTTGCCCAGGATCACACCGTGAGGAGTCAGTCATGGGAGGCCTGCCCTTAACCATGTGTGTGTGGGGATGACATGAGATGGCGTAGGCCCTGGCCCGTCGTTGGTGCTTTGGAAATATTAACCGCGTCCTAGCAGTGTTTGAATAGATGTTGATTTGGCACGTGGGAGGACGTTTTTCTTCAAAAGTTTGTTCTCCAAACGTGAGCACTCCAGCCGCAGACCGCCCCGTGGGAACCTGACGCCATCCCACCTACCTTTGCCAGGGGCCTGCTTTGTGCACCCTTACCTGGGAGGCGGGTGTCACGATTTCCATGTGTGAGATGAGGCACCACAGGCAAAAGGAGGCCACGTGAGTGCCCCAGACCACACGGTGTTTGAGTCTGCCTGGGACAGGTGGCCTTTGAGAGGAGGCAGCTGGGGTTTTGAGTTGGGCTCCCCGGCCTCCCAGAGGGGAGGGGAGCGCTGCCCGGGGACCCCCAGTAATTGGGGGCAGAGCCTGGTGGCCTCAAGCCTGGGTCAGTGGGCCCAGGGCCCACCCTCTCCTCTCCGTTCAGCTGGGGCAGGTGGGATGCAGGGGGCTCTCCAAGGCCGCCCAGACCTGGGGGTCCTTGGAGCTGCCGAGGCGGCTGAGGCCATCTCGGGAAACCTCGTGCCCATCACAGTCAGGCTTCACTTGGGGTTCACGGCCGCCCGAGTCTGAGGAAGTGAAGCAGAGAGGAAGAAGGAGGAGCAGGGCTAAGGCCCTTTATCCTGCCGCCACCTCTTCTGCACCCCAAATCCAGCCCTGTTCTGCCATGAGCCGGGGTGCTCACAGAGGCAGGGTAGCCGGTGTTCAGGAGCCCCGGCTTTGAGCTCAGCCCGACCTGGGCTTAAGCCATGCTCTGCACGCGGCAGCCACGTGACTCGGGCTAGGGTCTTCCTCGTTCGGCGTCTTGGTGTCCTCATCTGTACAGCGGGGATTACAACCATTCTGGCTTATGCAGGTCAGGGAGGTGATGGAGCGCACAGTAGGCCCTCGGCGACTAAGAGCTACTCCCGTTCGTTATCATCCTTACTGCAAAGCCCAAATAAAACCACTCTGGGGTCCAGGGATGGGGTCCCCAGCACCTGGCACAGCGCTTGGCACATAGTAGGTCCTCATTCAAGTGCTTGTTGAAGTCAGAAGGGAGGAGGGAGGGGGCAGGGAAAGGAAGCCTTCTCATTCCTCTAGCCTTTTATTATCCTCGGGGAGAGGCTTCAAATCTTAGGGTGTTGCTTAGGGGGCACTTAGCCCAGGATAGCAGGCTCACTGCTCAGGGATAAATTTCCTAGGGGACATCATGAATCCCTTGTCCCAGTTCTAATTCTTGTCCCCCAAGAACATCTTGCTCTCTTTCACTAACTGATCCAAAAATGTGCAACTTCAGCTGCCCTGGTGGAAAGAGACGTGTTGTCCAACCCCAAGCAAGGCGACCAGACAAAGACCCCGGTAGGGTCCCCTTCTCCTTCCCAGAAAGCCCGAGGAGCGTGTGGCAGCGTTCCGGAAACCACTGCCCCAGAGCCACTGGGCAGCCAGCAGCATGAATCAGGCGGGGCCCTCAGCCCAGCCTGCTTCCATTTTTGAGGAGGCCAGGGCCTGCAGCTTTATTAGACGCCTAGCTCTTCAAAGAGGGGCTGTAATTACAGACTGGCCTTGCCACGCAAGGCGGGGCCACACAGCGGGCTCTCCCCAGTGTGGAAAATGCTACTTTCCACTTGAGCTCAGGGTGGGGCCTGATAAAGCAGAGAGATGAGTTCCTGGCTGTTTCTAGAAAGATTTCCTTTCCAGATGGTTTTTTTTCCCCCCCTCCCCTTCCAAGGTTAATTAAGGGCGTCTTAGGTCATTAAAATGACTATTTGAATAAGAGTGTGATAAATGAACACAAGGAAATTGTCTTGGGCTTGGTTTATAAATAATCTGGGATTGACTTGTCAGATCAAGTTATTTCTGTTTTTTTTTTTTGTTGTTCCCATATCAGAATTCTTTTCCCTGTTGCCTTGGAAACAAGCCTAGGGAGAGGGATGCTGGGAGTTGTATGACTGGGGTTCAAACCTCAATGATTCCCTCATTTCACACGGTGGGCACGTCGAGTGCCTGCTGAGTGCCAGATGCTGAGATTCAAGGGTGAACAGGACACATACCTGCTGCCCCTGGTCTCAGAGTCCAGTGGGGAGACTGACGGGTAAATTGAGTTACAGCTCAGATTGTTAATGATGCTTGGGGGTCATACGGCAAAGTGGGAGCCCGAGGTGACCACCCCCTGCCGGGGGGCATGAAGAATCAGGGGAGGCTTCTTGGAAGAGGGAGTACCCTAAGCTGAGCTGTGAAGGACAATAGATGCCGGCCAGGTGAGGAACGGGTAGAATGGTGTCCTAGCGAGAGGGAACAGCATGTGCCAAGGGCTGAACAAGAGGCAGCAGAGCACATCCCAGAGACCTTGTCAAAGTCCAGATCGTGAGCAACTGCTATGGAAGATCACGGCTCCTGACATAGGTTTATTGTGGGTCTGGGACAGCCATCTGCCTGGGCCTGGTTCTTCAATAAAATGAGAAGTTTGGCTGTTGGTCAGCTCTCCAAAACCTTTGCTCCATCCCACGAGGAGAGAAAACAGGTTTAAGCTGGGTCGACAAGTCAGCCCTTCCCACATATGGTCCCTGGAATTAGTCTCTAGGCCAGATGTCAAGAAAGGAAACTGTTTGATTTACAACCAGACAAGTCCTTCTGCAGGCATTTCCTGACCCAAGGAGGTCTGAAGACAACCAGAGAAGTGTATGGAATAGTTACTGCCTTCGTGCATGGGGCTTGGGACAGAGTTGGCTATTTTAAGGGGTCTTAGAGGTGTGGATAGAGTCTGGCTTCTGTCCGAGAAGGAGGAGGGCTTTGGAATCAGACAGGTCTGGGTTCAAGTCCCAGAACCCCACTTGCCAGCTCAGTGACCTTGAGCAAATACCTTCAGCTCTTTAAAACCTCACTGCCCTTCTCTGCAAAATGGGGATAATTAATAACAGGACTCACCCTGTAGGGTTGTTGTGAGGGTTATGTGAGGTGAGGTGTATGGGTGACCAGTTCCTGGCACACAGCAAATCCTCAATTAATGGTTATTATTGTTTCTACCACACCCCCTTCCTTATCAGTATAACATTAGTATATTTTGAGGCCCAGGATGCCTACTTCTGGAATGTCCAATCTTTTGGGAAACAGGATGTGCAGAGAGTCATGTGATTGAGACCTCCTGGGGGAGATTTGGAAAAGACTGAAGTTGCTGAAGGTGGTCATGGGGTGCAGGGACGTCCAATAGAGGTGGAGAACGGGGGAAGGCAGCTCTAGGCAGGGATACAGGGGATACAGCATGTGAAAAAGCCCAGAGGCAAGACTGAATACGGCCATGCCCAATGGCCTTTGCACATGCCATTCAGCCTTCCTGGAATACTCCTATTCATCTTTTAAGACCCTACCCGGATTTGCTTCTTCCAGTTACAATAAATGATCCTCAGTAAATGACCATCTTCCCTTTGCTCTTCTTTCCTCAAGTTCCTGCTTTCTTGGTTGGGTCTCGCCTCCCCCACTTACATTCCCATCATAGTATGTTATTCACTAGTCTGTTATAGCCCTTGGTACTTGTACTGCAAATGTTCATTTTTTTTTTCTGGCTTTTTCTTCCACCTGAGGGATTCTCTAGAGTGTTCATGTTTGTATCAGATTTGGGGGAGAAAATGATACAGCCTCAGATTTGAGGTGGCCTGTTGGGACACTCTCTCCCCTTAATGGCTGAGATCAGATAGCTATCCCGAGCTCTTCAGGGACTATAGGTCCCTTCAGGATCAGCACGGAGCTCACACAAAGTAGCGGCACAGGGAACATTTGTTGAATGAATGAATGACCGCATTCTGATTTCTGTGACGGCACACACTTGTCTAGAAATGGTGACCTCTGGGCCCCACCTCATACTGTGGATAAAATTCCCCTTTATCTCCTGGATCACAGCAGCTTCTCCAGAGTATTTTGGATTAATTATGTAAGGAGATGGCTTTCTTTCCATTTTGATGCCCAGCAACATCCCAAGAGTTTCCTGGAGAGAACAGAAGAGTTTGCAAAAAAAGTCCTCTGGCAGGGAAAGCACTCAGGCTGCCCCAGTTTTCAGAGAGTGACGCTTTTTATAGTCACACTTTCAGACCACATTGTACCTAAGGGGAGCCGGGAGCGGGGAGCAGGCAAGCAATCTGTCTTTCCAGCTCCCTTCTGCACCCCTCTCCCCCGTTGTGGAAGGAGGTGGGACCTTGTGAGCCCGCCTGCTGCTTGGTCTCCTCTGCTTTTCCCAACACTTGTCTTCGATCCAGACTGATTTGCCAAAGGCCAGTCCTCCTCTACCTTGTCCAAGGTGCAAGGCTGGGGGTTGCACACTCTACCACTTAATAGCTGTGTGACCTTAGGCTGCTCATTGAATCCCTCTGCCTCAGTTTTTCCATCTGTAAAATGGGAGTAATAATCCTATTACAAACCTCATTTCATTGTTGGGAGGAGCAGACAGTGTAATACGATGCCTGGCACACACAGTAAGGGGTTCCAACAGCATCAGTGACAATGATGACTTTGATGGTTTCATCTCTGAAGATCAGAGAGGCTCAGTAACTTTCTCAAGGCCACACAGCTAATAAGAGCCAGAGGCAGGTTTACAAACCCTTAACCATAAAGCTATATTGATTTAGCATATCCTGGGCTGGGGCTAGGGTGAGGTGACTGAGGCACACACCTAGGGCCCAAAATTTAAGAGAGCACCAAAATAATAGGTTATCAAAATAAATAACTTTAAATGCAGTATTTTTTAAAAAATCAAAATTAATTCAAAAATCCATGGCGAACAAACTGTCGACATTATACATAAAGACAGGATCAGTGTCACTGAGTTTTTCTTTTGTCTCTGACTTCAGTATGGGTCGGCACAACACTGAACGAGTCTCTTTTTGTTGGAGTCTCTTTTTGTTGGACGATAAGGTTTTTACGAATTTTTCACAAATATAACTGTGATGAACACCCCTGTATAGCAAAATGTTTGTATAGATCATTCTCATTTCCAGACAGATTTCTGGGTGTGGAATTGGATCATGAAACTCAGGATCAAAAGGCAGGCACATCCTCCCATCCCAACCTTTTATTATGAAAAATTTCAAATATACGGAAAAATTGTGCAGGACATACACATATACCTACCAGACAGATTCTATAATTGCTCACCTTTTGCTCTCTTTGCCTTAGAAAAATCTAGCCATCCATCCATTCCTTAGTGTATACTTTTTTTTTTTGCTGCATTTCAAAATAAGTTATAGATATCAGTACACTTCAGCATGCGTGCCATTAACTGGCCATTATTTTTAAGAATTTTGATCTTCAATGTTAAATTCCCTTCAGGAAATAATATACCAATCTCCATTTCCATCTGTGGGTAAATGTATCTCTTTTACCACAGCCTGACCAACACTGGGTATTATCACTTTAAAGGTGTTGTAGGTGCTGCTTTGATGTAACGTTTTTCCTCCGGAAGGGTCTCAGTAAATTTTTCCCACCTCTGTGTCCAGGTGGTCTGTTAAAAAGTTGCGTCCCTTCCTAGATCTTTAGGTATTTCTGGTGCGGCTTTTCTGGGGTTAGATGGGGAGGACTCGGCTCTTTCTCATGACTGCTCCCACCCTGGAAGTTCCTGGCCCTCTGGGCAACTGGCCCGCCCACTGCAGGAGGCTGGCTACGGACCAGGTGAGGAAAGTGGGCAAACCTTGGTGGCCAGAAGCCCTGGGACCCTGAAGGCTGTATGGGGTGGTGGGTGGGGCCAGACACATGTATGGAGGTAGGATCTGGGGTCCTGTGCACATTTTTCTCATTTGCATCATGGGGTGCAGGCTGCTACAAGAGGCCCTTGTCTCCCTCCCCTCTCTCTCCTCAGTTCTGCTCCAGCTCTTGGTTTCCCAATGGCCCAGGCACTATCCTGCCTCTGGGCATTTGAATCTCTTGTGATTTCTGTGGGTCAGGAATTTGGGAGCAGCTTGGCTGGATGGCTCGGGCTCAGGGTCTCCCGTGAGGTTGCAGTTGAGGGCCACAGTCATCCAAGGGTTTGCCTGGCGATGTGGGATCTGCTTCCAAAATGGCTCACTCACACGGCTTGGAAGTGGGTGCTGCCTGTTGGCTGGGGGCCTCAGACTCTCTCCACGTGGGTCTCTCCACAGGGCTGCTTGAGTGCCTTCACAACATGGCGGCTGGTAGGACCCAGCTTTGGAAATCACACACTGTCACTTCTGCCTTATCTCTTGGGCACACAGACCAACTCGGACTCATTGTGAGAGGGAACCACTCTGGGGTGTGAATAACAGGGGTCAGGGATCCCTGGAGGCCATCTTGGGGGCCGCCTACCAGGTGACGTCACCTCCCTGGGCCTCAGTCTCCTCCTGTCAAATGGGTTCACGTGAGGATTCATGAGTTAATTCCTATGAACACTTAGAATGGCATTGGACACTCAGTCACACTCTCAGTGAATATTAGCCACAGTTATAGTGTCCTACTGGACTGGGAGCCCTCAAGGGCAGGTGCGTCCTCAGTCTCTGTATCCAGTGCCTGGCCCGGGGAGGGCAGTCTCTGAATGTTTACGTGAATCAGTGAAAGAATGAATGAGCAAACAAACATCTGCAAGGACTGGGAATCCAGAGAAGAAGGAGATCTGCGTCAGCTGCATTGTCAGACACCTCCGTGAAAAACTTTCTCAAGTGAAGCCCTTTGATCGGTGTCTAGGGAGCAAATATTTGTTCAAAACTGAGATGACGTGGGTGGGGGAAAGTGCTGGGGATGCAGTCAGACTGATCAAAGTTTCACTCGTGGACTCGGCGTTTGAATGATAAATATTTACTGAGCTCCAACTCTGGACCATGTGCTGTGTCAGACCCGGAAAATGGGGCAGGGGTGGGGATGAAACAGCCCAGACCCATGCTCTGGTGGTACCCTTGCTGTGTGACCTTGGGCAAGTGAATCTATGTCTCTGAGTCTGCACCTCCTCATCTGTAACACAGAGGGTGGATCCCTGCTGGAAGGAGAAAGCTCCTTCCACAAGTGTGCCTCCCCTTTGGGAGGCTGCTGCTCACCGTTTCCGGACAAGCACCCCCTCCAGTCTCAGATGCTGCTGCCTCGCATTTCCCACCCCGCCCCCCCGCCACTACAGCTCCACAAGGGTTAAAGCCCAGGAGCTCATGTGACCCAGTATAAACCATGAATCATTCCTGTTCATCCCTGTGCCGCGCCTGCCCACCCAGGATGGGGCAGATGCTGTGCCCCAGGGTTGCCATGGCAACTCTGCCTGTACTGAAATACAGCCCGGCCCAGTTCCTTCCTTGGGGGACCTCGGGGGTTGTTTCACCTGGCTGGGTGTTGCCTTTTAGGGAGGAGGGAGAGAAGGCTGGAAAGGCGAGAGAGACAGAGAGAGAGAGAAAGAGAGAGGATGAGAGAGAGAGAGGAGCTTAGGGAGGAACAAGTGGAAAATAAGACACAGGGGGAGGAAGGAGAGGCTGGGAAACTGACAGAGAAATGGACCGCCAGAGGGAGACAGACTGACTGCCGGCCAGAGGTCCACAGACGCTCGCCGCCTGTCACCCTAGAGGCAGTTTCCCAACTGTTCAGCCTTCCCCGGGCCGCCTGATCTCCGACATACGTGCACACAGGCGCCCGCGTGCACGCACGAGCAGCCGCATCTCCCCTTGCGCCCGCGGTCAGGGCACAGGGCGGATAGGCTGCCGGCCACGTGCATTCACAGTCAGCTCCGCGGGACGGTGAGCGAGTTGGGACTTGGAGAGGAAGAACAAATGGGGGCGGACGTCAGCTCCCTGGGCGGCTGCCTCCCCGAGGCCCCTCCGGCATTCCTGGGCAGCGAAGCCCCTCGCTGAGAACGGGGGCTGATGTCATCCTGGGCTGCCAAGCCAGGGGACCCGGGGCCCTGGTGGCTGCCTCCAGAAATGAGCTAGCTGCCCGCCGGCCCACAGGTTTGGAACCCCTGGCCGGAGGACAGGAAACCTGCGTGGGCCAGGTGAGCAGGGCCCCGCCGCCGCCGCGGGTGCCTGGGGGGTGCCGCCTACCTGGGGGAAAGTGAGGATCCAGGTGCCTGAGGGTGCCCGGGGGCCACCGCCTTTTCCACCCCCACCTCGCGGGGACCGTCACGCCCTGGAGCCGGCGCGGCAGCCCAGTTCCTCAAAGCTCCTCGTCACCCGAGCCAGCCGGCCAGCCGGTGAGCGCTGGGAACTGGATCTTGGAGCTGCCAGCGTGTTTACTCACAACTCCGGGGGGGTGGACTCGCAGCCTGACCCTGAACTGCCTCAGATTCGGAGCAAGCCCCGCGGATGCCGCCGGCTGCTGGCTCAGCGATGTTTATCTACTCTCGGGCCGGCTGAAGAGGGCTGCTGGCTTTCCTCTCCAGGCAGCCCAGAACTCCTGGTGGTGCACAGCAGGGAGAGGGGAGAGGACCCCGGCGTTTCGCGGCTTTCCTGCCTCCCCACCTGCCGGCCCCATGGATTACCTGGGAGACAAACTCACGGTGGCCCAAACCCACATGACCCAGTGGATGGGGACCGTCCGGCGGTCCTTCCAGGAGGCCCTCAACTTAGTGACCAGCACGGTGGGCCCCGAGCGGGCGAGTGGAGAGCCCTCCGGCCGGACCCCCTTCAAGCGCACCTCGTCCTTCCGACACCTCGCTTCCCGCAGCCGGGAATCTTTACGCCGCTTCTCTGCGCGAAGCCAGCAGAGATTTTCTTCCCTGAGGAAAAGACAGCCGGACTCGGAGCCACCAGATCTTGTAAGCTTATTATGTTTTTTAAAATATTAAAACAACAGTGAGAACTCCTCGCCTCCAGTGCGGCCCCTGCCCCACTCCAGGGAGGTGGTGGGGTTCCCATAGATCCAACCGGGGAGGTTGCCTCTTCCAGAATAATTGTCCGTCTAGCCCGACCCTGTCCTGCTCCCCCAAAGCGGTCAGGACATTTATACCGGATTCAACGACTCTGCGGATGGGGCTGGCACATGAGTTCGGCAGGCTTTGCTGGTTGATTTATCTGCAAGTGCCGACACTCCAGCCCGACGCAAATGCTTCCTATTTTGGGGGAGGATTAGTTGGCACCTGCTTCGTCTCCTCACACCCTCCAGGGTGGCCAAGTGTCCATGTCATGTGCATGTGGGGACTTCTGTGGTCTTATAGTCGAGCAGAATTGCGAGGTCTCACCTGATTACCCGAGGTGGTGGGCAGATTTGCCCACTGACAAGTGAATCTTGGTGTGAATGAGCCAGGACAGGGGACCTTAATCTGGGTCCTGAGATTCCACCGTCTCTCACTCAGGCAAGCTTGATGGGGCTTGGGGACCAGGGTAGAATGACATCTAATGATTGAAAACGCGACTTGCATCCAGGTTTTTTTCTCAGGGACCTTACTAATGATTTGAAGAGGTGGAACTGAGCCCAGACAGGGAGAGGTACCTGCCTGGGGTAGCACAGTCAGTGAGTGGCAAAGCAAGTGCCGGAACCCCAAGCTTTGAACCCCACTCAGGGCTCTTTCCAGCCAAGCTTCCAGTAAAAAGATTTCTCCAGACCTTCCTCATAACTTCAGGGAAGCCCATATCACTGACCCTCAAAGAGAGGGCCTGGTGTTTTCACATAGGAGACATCTGCCACCAGACTATGTGACCCGGTTCGCAGGAGACTAAAGATGGGTGAAGGGCTAAGCCAGCTCCTTCCCTGGGTTCAGCCTTGTGATGAGTCCCGATGGTCATTTTGGGACCCAGCATTTAGTTATGGAGCCGAGGGGTGCACCAGGCTCTCAGCCAGCCCTCTGTGCACGCGAGGTCGCTGAGATCTCACGCCTGCCCTCAAGGTGCAGGATCCCGGCATCCCCTCGGCTGGCCCAGAGAGGTGTGGTGATTCTCCCAGGGTCACACAGCAACCAGAGCAGTCAGGTGCTAACATGTGCCTCATTAATATGACATCTCCTTCCCTCTGGGTCTGTGCTGCTCTGTGGCCCTGGACAAATCAATGGGGCCTGAATTTATGAGACAGAACCCCCACCCCAACCTTTGGAAGGGGTGACTTAGCCCGGGGAGAGAAAGCCTCTCGTTCATTCGTTCTGTCTGTCTCGTCTCTGTGTGTCTCTCTCTCATCTCTCTTCTCTTTCACTCATGTTCCCTCTCTGGCAATTCACTTAAGGGTGTGGGGCTTGGTAACATTCAGTTCTCCTGCCCTGTGGCCCTAGGCATCGACCCGAGTCTCCCCAGGCCTCATTGCCCTGCTCCCCAGTTTGGTGAATGAATGAATGAATGAATGAATGGAGATGGACCTTGCAGGGCCTTTGTCTCCTCTGTTCACTGTTGCCTTGCAGTACCTCCATCAATGCTAATGCGTGCTAGATGAATCTGGGCTGAATTCATCTGGTACCTTCGCATTTAGCATTTGGCATCTACCAGCTGGCGTTGGGGTTGAAAGCTTGAATCAAACTTGGCCACATCCTGGCGAAGGGACCTTGACCCTTCTCAAGCCTCACTTTCCTCCTCTGTCAACTGGGGAGAACTCAGGATCATCAGGAGGTTGAAATGGGTGCCCATCGCAGGACTGGGCACATAACAGGTGTGCGTTTGTAGCTGCTTTCTGTCTGTCAGGTGCCATGATGTCCTGACTCCTTGGGATGAGGGCAGAGTTGGGATGGAGACACAAGCTGTTATGCAGAGGGCCTGGGTTTGACTCCTGGCTCTGCCACTTTCCAGCTGTGCAGCCTTGGGTGGACTGTTCCCCTCTCTGTGCCTCAGTTTCCTCATCTGTGAAATGGGGGTTTATCCTCATTTCCCATTTACATTTCCCATCGTTATCACTTAAGGGCAGTGACCTGCCACCAGTAGATGCACGATGCCCATGGCCATGGTATGTGGGCCTTAAAAGTTAGCTACTGCAACAACCAAAACCTTTTCTCCCAAACCATCCCTTCAAAGATCCCCAGCGAACTGGAAAATGCACACACTTCCCTTTCACTCGGGGACTTCGCTTAAATATTTGTTCTATGGGAGGAGGAAACTTTTTAAAGCCACAGACAGCTAAGAGTTTGGGGCCACCTGCAGGAGCCGTAGCTGGGGCTGGGAAGGGGACAGAGGGCGGGATTTCAGTCTTTGGGACTTGAACTCTTACTTGATTTACCTAAAGAGTCCGTTCTGTTCCAAATCCTGCCTCAGGCTCCTATTTACTCAGAGCCGAGTAGAAGAATCTCTGGCAGGCAGAAAGTAACCCTCAAAGGCGTGCCCCAAAACGTTTTTCTAAAGGCAGCCTTGAAATAATTTGCTAATGGCCTGCCTGGGCGTCTGCCGAATAAAAGGGGGAAGAAGGGAAATAATCGCATTGTCTCTGAGAGACAAAGGCAGGAAGAGGCATGTCTGTGCTGCAGCCCCGAGCGAGCCTGAGAACAAGCCCAGCAAGCAAGGTGGACTGCAAGTGGAGGCCAGGCAGAAAATTCCAGAACCCAGGCACAGTGTCAGTGCCACAGAGGCCAATGGCTGGAGTGAAAGTAGGAAGCAGGGGTCTCCAGGGCTGAGGGCTGTTCTGCAGAGAGGGCTTTGGAATTGGACCGACTCGGGGCCGAGTGACCTTGGGCACGTGGACCCGCCTCTTCCAGCCTCAGCATCCTCATCTGTAAAGTGGGGGCTCGCCTGGGGCTTGTCGGGTGGGTGGCCCAGTGGGACGGACTGAAAACCAGCACAGCCCTGCCACCTGTTAAGCACCCGCATCCAGGAAGGGCTCAACGAGTGTGGGTGCAGGTGCCGTGATGTGAGTCCCGCCTAACCAAAGGGCCAGACTGGTGCCTTTTGCAAAGCAAAATAAGAAGCTGGCCAACCTTTTGTGGGCATTTACTGTGTGCCAGGACCCCGTAAGCATGAGGTGTGCATTATTTGTGTCCCTTCATTCACTCACACACATTTTCATCCCACCAGTGTTTATCGAGCACCTACTAGGGTGCCTACACTGACTGAAACAGACACAGCTCTTGCCTTTATAGAGTTGCCTTCAAGGGGACAGAACATAAAACACGTCAGCAGATAAATATGTCATGTAGGGGCTGAAAACGAGGGGACCGTCTTAAAAGATCAAGGGCTTGTCTGTAACACCAAACTCTTTTGCTGTTGTTGTTGTTAATATTTATTTATTTGGCTGCGCCGGGTCTTAGTTGTGACACACAGGATCTTCCTTGCCACGTGCCGGATCTTTGTTGCAGCATGCATACTCTTAGTTGCGGCATGCAAACCCTTAGTTGCAGCATGCTTACTCTTAGTTGTGGCATGCAAACTCTTAGTTACGGCGTGTGGGAATCTTTTAGTTGCGGCATGCAGGCTCTTAGTTGCGGCATGCAAGCGGGATCTAGTTCCCTGACCAAGGATCGAACCCGGGCCCCCTGCATTGGGTGCGTGGAGTCTTAACCACTGTGCCACCAGGGAAGTACTGACACCAAACTCTTGCCATATGTCAGTTTTCCAGTCTCACTACCATCGGTACCTAGGGCCCAGTCATTCTTTGGGGGGCAGAGAGCTGTCCCATGTATGTATATAGGATCATCCCTGGACTCTCCCAACTAGATGCCAGTAGCGCCCCCAAGCGTGATGACCCAAAATGTCCCCAGACATTGCCAGGTGTCTCCAGGGGGCAAAACCGCCACCCCCTCTCCCTCCTCCGGCTGAGAAGACTGCTGTACGTAATTTGGTTGGGGGACTATAATTGTATTTGGAGTACCCTCCCACTGACCTGAGCTGGGGAAGAAGGGCAAGCACCTCCTGTTTGCCAGGAGTTTGTCTCATCGAATCCGCATAGCTGCCCCTGAGGGACATGGAGTGTAGCCCCCATATTTTATGGATGAGAAATCAGAAGCACAGAGAGGTGAAGTCACAGGCCTGGGGCCACACAGCTGGGATCGGTGAGGCTGGAACCCCCACACCCCAGCGTGTGTCGGCTGTGCTGGGCCCAAGGCGGCCCCTGGCTCCGGGGATTCACTGTTTAAGCACCGGCGCGCTGTGCTGGGTGGGTTCAATCCTGAGTGGGAGTATTTGGTTCTGCGTCAATTATGGCGAAATGGATGCATAAATATTCAGCAGGGCTCAGTGTCTTCCCCCTGCTGTGAGCGTGCACACACACACACACCTTTTTTTAGCAAGTGGGAGAGAATTAGAAAGGAAAAGGATGTCTGTGACTCTCACCATCAGAAGCCCCGATTTCTGTCAATACCTCCTCCACGTTGACTGCCTCTTTAGGCTGCCACGATAAATGACCACACACACTGGCGGCCGAAAACAACAGAACTTTGGAGACCAAGAGTTCAAAACCAAGGTGTTGTCAGGCCACACACCCCTTCTAGGGCTCTAGGGGAGGATCCTTCCTGCCTCTTCCAGCTTCTGATAGCTCCAGGCATTCCTTGGCTTGTGGCCACATTGCCCCAATCTCTGCCTCTGTCTGCACTCCGCTTCTCTTTTGTCTCTTATAAGGACACTTGTCATTGGATTTAGGGCCCTCCAGGTCATCCATCCTGAGCTCATCTGGAGATCCTTAACTTCTTTAACATCTGCAAAGACCTTTTTTCCAAGTCAAGTCGCATTCACAGGTGCCAGGGGTTAGGATGTGGACATATCTCTTTGGAGGCCGCAGTTCAGCTCACTCACTGCTTCTACTCTGGCCTCTTGCCCTCCAGGCCATTCTTCAGCCAGCAACCCAAGGGGTCAAGTTGTTCCCCTGCCTCATCCAGACTTAGGAAGCCTCAGCTTCTTATCGTGGCCCACAAGGCCCCATGGGATGTGGCCCTGCTTCCCTCCGGACCTCAGCTCTCACCGCTGTCCTCCAAGCTCATTTCACTCCTGCCACTCTGACCCCCTGCTCTTCTTCAGTCATGGCCTGCTCCTTCCAGACCCTGGGCCTTTGCCCTCACAGTTCCCTGTGTTTGGAATGCTCTTCCCTCTCTCTTCACCTCTACAGAGAGGCTTCCTGACAGCTGAGGCTGGGGTGAATCCCCACCGTGTTTCCCTCCACCCTGTGCCCTGTAAATGTCCTCCTGGTACTTATCTCAGTCTGAACTTGCTTCATTTCACTTGTTTATTCTGTCTCCACCACTAGAATGAAAGGCCTGCGAGGGCTGCGGTTTGGGTCGGCCTGGCTCACCTCAGTATCGCCGGTGCCTAGAAGAGCATCCTGCACATCTAGCCGCTGACGTCATGTCTGGCTTCCTGAAATCCACTCTCCTTTATCCCTGTGTCTGCCTTGTGGCACCATCTCCATATCACAGATGGATAAACTGAGGCCCAGAGAGGATCAGTGATTTAGCCTTGGTACCCACCATCCACCTCGGAGTTGACACCAAGATTCCAGCCCAGGGTGGTCGGGGGTTCTTTCCTTATAGAGGTCCAGGTGGGAAAGTCTGAAATATAATGGGGATAGAAACTATTATTCATTCATTAAGAATTTTTTGTCCATTATCTCTTCTTTGCCAGATGGAGGACAAGATAGACAGGGTTTCTGCCCTCTCAGGGCTCACAGGAACAGGGAGACACAGTAAACAAATAAGTCAGCTAATGAGTGAACAAGATACTCTCTGGTATGTGTCAGGGCTCTGAGGAAAAATGTCACAGGGTATGGGGACTGGTGGGAGTGTGATTTAGGAAGAGAGGTCAGAGAAGTTTTCTCAGGAGGTGATGTTTTAAGCAGAGACGTGAATGAAAGGAATGGGCCTTAAGAAGTTTTGGAGGAGGAACATCCTGGCAGCGGGAAAGGCAGGTGCAAAGGCCCTGAGGCATGTTTGAGGAGCAGCAGGGAGGCCAGGGTGGCTGGATCAGAGCAAGTAAGTTGGAAGAAGGTAGAAAACGAGCAGTTGGGGGCCAGGTCGTGCAGGGCCTGGGGGCTCTGGTAAGGATGTGAGATTTTAGAACCGTAGGGTTACGAGCAAGGGAGCAGTAACGAGAGCAGAGTATCAATTGCCACTGTTCATTACCGAGCGCCTACTCTGTGCCGGACACAGGTTGTCACGTTTCTCTCGGAGACCTGGGCTTCAGGGGAATAGGGTCCAGCTACTACCACCCCCTCCTGCATCTCCTGGCACCTGTGCCGATGCTGCCCACCACTGCTGGTCCAGAGCCCTGCCGGGTGCCCTGGCCTCAGGCCCTGCACCCTTAGGGCATGGAACTGGGGTGCTAGACTTCAGCGCAGCCCCCGAGTCCAGCGCCCAGTGACTTCACCTCTGCTCTGGTGTGGATGGGCAGGCAGGATGGGCCGACCGCACCCAACTCCAGGTCTGCTCTTCACCCTGCAGGCAGCAGAATGATGTCACCCAGAGAACAATGGCCCCTTCACAGGTCCAGACAGGGCCAAAGCCTGGGCCCAGAATCGGTGCCTCTGGGAGAGACCTGGAGTGACGCGCAGGGCAGGACAAAGGCTTGGCCGCTCCACCGGGCTCTGCTTGTGTGAAATTATGTTGAGCTCTCCGCCCCTCCCCCCACACTGAAAAAGGGGGGTGCGCTCACAATACGGGGAGAGTACAGAAAACCCGAACAAGAGCAGAATCCACCCATGATTTTAAGGTCCATGGAAACCACTCTTGGCATTCGAATGCATTTCCTTCCTGTCTTTTTTCCTCCCTTTCTCAAGCAAAATCGCCCACCTTCTGTCTCTATCCTTGGAGAACACGTGCCGGTTTTATGTGTCTTTAGTAAAGACTGTTGTGAATGCCCAGGCCACACTCCACAGTGCACACACTCCTTTGTCTATTCACCCCTCTGCCTGGGCATTCGGGTTGCTCCCCATTTGGGGCAGCCGGGAAGGACTCTGCAGGGGCGGCCCTAGGTGGGCACATCCTTATCCGGACTTCTGAGAGGTCAGCGAGGTTAAAACAAGCTCCTCTTCATCTCTGTGACCCCACGGCTCCTCTGTTACTCTCACTTTCTCTCCCTCTTTCAGCGTTTTCAAATCTCAGATGTTTTGTTCAGACAGAATGCCTCTGGCTTTCCTCATCAGGAAGTCAGAAATTTCAGGAAGGAAATCTGGGTCGGTACATATCACAGGGAATGTTATATTTTTGGATTTCATGAAGAATGGGGTCTCGGCAAGGAGTCACCAAGATAATTCCTTACAAGTGAGAAGGATGTATTGGGTCAATTACAGTGGGCCGCTGGTGAATGTTTAACATGAGCCAGGTCTTTAGGAGTAAAGCCCTGATTTGTATGCAGCATTTGCCTATTCCTCTGGTGTAAATACTCCTACCAGGGCCCACTGCAAGCTACCAACTAGCCATCAGTGAGCATGGAGCTGGGAAAAGATGTGCGGTACATCATTAGTATACACAGTAGTCCCCCATTATGTGCGGGGGATACATTCCAAACCCCCAGTGGATGCCTGAAACCCTGAATAGTACAATACCCTATATACACTATGCTTTTCTATACATACGTTCCTATGATTAAGTTTAATTTATAAATTAAATTAAGCTTTTAGGTACTGTAAGAGATTAACGATAACTAATAACAAAGTAGAACAATGATAACAACATACTTCAGTAACAGTTATGTGCATGTGGTTTCTCTCTCTCTTTCTCAAAATATCTAATTGTACTTACTCACCTTTCTTATTCCGGTGATGATGTGAGATGGTAAAATGCCTACATGGTGAGACGAAGTGAGCAGGATGACGTAGGCAGTGTCACGGACTGTTGGGCTGCCGTTGACCTGACGATACGTCAGAAGGAGGGTCGTCCGCTTTGGGTTATCCTGGATCATTGAGCCATGACGATGGTAATGGATGGATGGCGGGAGCAGACGAGTCCAGTGGTTGGGGGTCCAGGAGGGACAGTGTGAGATTTCATCACGCTACTCAGAAAGGCGTGCAATTTAAAACTTATGAATTGCTTATTTCTGGAATTTTCCATTTAATGTTTTTGGGCCGAGGTTGACCGTGGGTAACTGAAACCATGGAACATGAAACGGCAGATAAGGGGGGGTGGGGACTAGGGTATAGTATGTTATTGTACAGATTCAATGTACATAAGTGACCTCAAGACCATAGATAATAGTAAACCGTAGTAATTAGGAAATGATGAGGTTTGACTACTCCTTACCTTTGCTTTTAATAGGGTTTATTCAATCATTAGTTTATATCATTGATTTTTCTTAATGGCTGTGTTTAGCAACTGGCTCAGAACTGACTCCTGAAAATTTCACAGTTGTGTCTATACCACTGTTAGTAAAGAGAGTAAGTCATGGAGTCTCAGAGCTGTGGGTTTGAATCCTGGTTCTGCCTCTCACTTGCTGTGGGACTTTGGGGAGGCAACTTAGTCTCTTTATGCCTCCATTTCCTCTTCTGTAAAATGGGGCCCACAGTATTAGTCGACTCCGCGGCTGTGCTGGAGATTGCACTGAGGTAATGCACACAGAGCACTGAGCACAGCGCGAGGCACGTAGTAGGGTCTCAGTGAATGTTTTCCGTCCCCCTCCTCCTCCTCATCATTTAGTGTTCCACAGTTGGCAAAGCACATTCAGACAGGCATACAGGCAGCCTCCAAGTGCCCCAGAGCTTCTTGCCCTTCAATATTCACACAAAGCCCCCTCCCACCCCACGTTGGGCTGGTCTGTGTGACCAGGAGAATGCAACAGAAGTGGTGGTGTCACACCTGAGCTCAGGTTATACTGAAGGTGGCTGTCACTTCTCTCTTGGTCACTCTTTCCCTCTCTCGGAGCTTTCCCTCTGGGGGAGCCAGCTGCTGTGTCTCGAGGACACTCAGGCAGCCCTGTGGAGAGGCCCACGTGGCACAGACTGAAACCCACCAGCAGCTGCGTGAGTGAGCTTGGCAGTGTTTCCTACAACCTGCAGAGGAGACCGCACCCCAGCTGGGAGCTTGACTCCAACCTCATGGCATCCTCAGCCAGAACCATTCGGCCAAGCCCCTGCTGGACCCAGACTCCCAGAAACTGGGAGAGGCAGTGTTTGTTGTTTCAGCTACGAAGGTTTGGGGCTGTTTGTTACGCAGCAGTAGATAACCAGTATACATTCCTTCTCATTCATAGCTACCACAACAGACAGTCTGACGGTGGCCAGGGAGTGTTACTTAATCCCTCATCTCACAGATGAGTAAACTGAGGTGGGAAGAGCTCAAGGGACCTGCCCGAGATCTGTGATGCAGTAGCCCTTGGTGTTCCCCACGGATACTTTTCTCCTCTTGGGGGCTCTTGCTCGTAAGGGAGGCTGCTTGGCCAGTGTGGGCTCAGGGTCCCGGGGGCTTTTGAGCAACACATCCTTTCAGGAGTTGGCCAGACTCTCCCGGCGTGGGAGGGAATCCATTTCTTGGATCCTAAGTGCTCATCACTCGGTTTAACTCATCAAACATTCATCATAAAGGTTGGGCCATAAACAGCCACGAATTCTCCACATGGATTTGAGAGCAGGGAATACAAGTGTGGTTTTTCTCCTGCATCAATTTCTAGACCTGAGGAGCCCTCTCCAACTGTCCTGCTCCCTCGAAAGGCAGATCCTAAAACATAAATTATCACCAAGAGTTAAAAAACTACAAAGTGTGTGAATGTTTACTTTTGTTTTTTAAACATAGATTTGGCATCCTTGTCTGTCCTTTCTTGATTAAGGGGAAAAAAAGTGGGGAGATGCAGGTAGAATTAGGTCAGTCCAGTTAAGAACTTGGCTCTCCCTTTGGACAGATCTGAGTTTGAATCCCAGCCTTGTCACTAATTAGCTGTGGGACCTTGGGCAGGAGACTTTACCTTCGTGAGACTCAGTTTCCCTGTGAAGTTCTTAGCACAGTGCCCGGAGCCTAAAAAGTGCATAATAAAACTTAGCTGCTATTATTCTTCTTATAACTTTGATGTATTAGTCAGCTTAGGGTATGTTATATTGCAGTAACAAACTGCCAACTCTCAACTCTTTTAAAATTAATTAATTTTTTATTAAAGTCTAGTTGATTTACAATGTTGTGTTAGTTTCAGGTATACAGCAAAGTGATTCAGTTATACATGTGTATATATGTGTGTATATATATATATATATATATATACACACACACACACACATATATATACATATATATATAAATGTTTTTTCTTTTTAAGATTCTTTTCCGTATAGCTTATTACAAGATATTGAATAGAGTTTCCTGTGCTGTACGGTAGGTCCCAACTCTCAACTCCTAACACAAAATTTCTTTTTTTTAACCTGAATTTTTTTGAAGTATTGTTTTTTTCCCCAGTTTTACCGAGATGTAATTGACATATAACATTGTGTTAGTTTAAAGTGTACATGATGATTTGACATGTGTGGAAACTGCGAAATGATCACCACAATGAGTTTAGTTAACACCCATCACCTCACATAGTTACGCATTTTTTTTCTCATGATGAAAACTTCTAAGATCTGTTCTCTCAGCAACTTTCAAATACACAGCACATTATGGTTAACTATGGTCACCTTCCTGTACACTACCTCCCCAGGATTTATGTATCTTATAACTGGAAGTTTGTATCTTTTCACCCCCTTTATCCATCCCCCTCAACTCCACCCCCCAAAATGTTTTATTTCTTCCTCACACCAAGTCCACTGCTGGCCCCGCGGCTTTCTGCAGCTGCCTTCTCTCCAGGCTCTTTGAATCTTGTAGCGAGGCCATCTGGGAAAATGTGACTTCTGTTTAGCAGTATCAGAGGGAAAAAGCTTGAGAGTCACACCAAGGCAGAGGCTGTCTTGTCCCATTTCCCAGGTGGGGAAATGAAGGCATAAAGGGTGACACGTCTTGAGCACTTACCCTGTGCCAGCCACTGAGCAAAACAAATGCCTTATCACATCCTTGCAGAAACCCCACGGGGGGTCGTATTATTTTTGGCATCCCTGATTCACAAAGGATAAAACCTAGACCCACAGGGTAGGACGTGACCTCGCTCACAGCCTGGACTCCAGCCCAGGTCTGCCGATGCCTCATTTCTTGTCCCTCAGTGGACCTCGAGACCCGCGTACCTGTGCTGAGAGACGCCCCGGTGCCGACCCGGGTTTCACACCACAGCGACACTGACACTTGGGGCTGGATCCTTCTTTGTGATGGGGGGCTGTCCCGCGCTTCGTAGGAGATGGAGCAGCTTCCGTGGCCTCCAGCCAGTCCTTCCAGACTTTGCCAAATGCCCCTTGGGGGCAGAATCGCCCACGGTTGAGAACCACTGATGTGTGTGGTGAGAGTCACGAGCTATGAGCTGAGGTCCCTGCCAGGCCCTGCGTAACCAAGTGGCCTTAACTCTGAGTGAAGCCAAAACGTTAGTAGTCGGGCTTTGGAATTTCCTAACTTTTAGGTAAAATAACCTTTGACGCCTGGTGTCATTTGGGGCAAGTCTTTCCACAGTGATAAGCGTTTTTCTTCAGATGCGAAATGGAGCAGATGAAGTCTGCTGACGGAGTTGTTAGGAGAGTGAGTCGAGATGCTGGTTGGGTGCCCTGGCACGGCACTAGCACACAGTCAGTGCTTTATTGTCCTTCTAGTTATGACCTGTCACGTGGGCTTGGGGGGTGGTGCACATTTCCTAGCAACCGAAGATACTTTTCGCGGTCTGTTGAATTTCCAATCCTGTGTCTTCAGGCTCTACATCCAAATATTTGCCTTCTGCCAAAGCCAGACGTTATCCGGCAGCCCACACTCCTGTCACTCACCAGCTTGATTTCTAGAAACAGCCCTTCCCCGGGCACACCTATAATTTAACATCTGTAATTCCTCAATCAGTAGTTAGCAGTCCGTTCTGTTCTTCTCGGTAATTGCCTTCTGCCCTGGGGAGGGTAAGGGATGGATGTGGGGGCCGTGTTGAGGCAGCTGCCGCCCTCACCCACCGCAGACATCTCAGCAGGAAGTGCCTGGAAGGTTCTGAAACCCCTGGCGCTGGGTTTGAAGAGGGTACCAAGGTAGCCACCCTGGTGGATGATGGGAAGCCGAGCTTTAGTATCCGTAAAAATTTTTTCATGAGCCCTGGGAGCGAGTGTAAACAGGCCGCTGAGGGGCAGGGTGCTGATGTGGAGTTCCTCTTTCTGGAGAGGCTCCTGAGCCTTGATTGCCAGAGCGTCTAGATTGTTCCGGTCCACTCCTTCCATGTTACAGCTGGGGAAGCCAAGGCCCAGAGAGGGAAAGAGACCTATACAAAGTCACACAGCAAGTCGGTGACAGACCCAGTATCGGAGCTTGGGGTTTCTAAACTCAAAGTTGGGGCAGTCAGAGGTCGTGCAGTTCTCAACCCTGATATCCTTCAGAGTTGAGCAGCAGACATTTATTGAGCTCTTACTGTTTGCAAAACTCTGCAGTCAGCTGTGCGAGGCACTGAAGATAATGAGATGCAGTTCCCACCTCGGAGAAGTTTTCAGAAAAGTGACTAACGTGCATATACCAGCTGCACAGCCTCAAACCAGCCTCTTCTCTGCAGCCCTGGTGGTGGGCCTCACTTTCCCTCTCTGTACATGGAGGCTCCGGTGTGACCTTTGCAGGCCTCCCCAGTGGAATCAGCCTGGACTCAAATCCCTGCTCCTCTGTGTGCTGGCGTGTGACTTTCAGCCAGACTTTGAGGAAGCCTCGGTTTCCACATCCGCAAGAAGGGGATGGGAATTCCACGCGGTGATGAGGGTAAAACGCTCAGCAGAGAGCCTGGCCCGTGGTGAGGCCTCCGTAACTAGTAGCTGGTAATCGTGATGGCTTCACTCTACCTGGCCTCGCTTTCCAACCACCCGGGGCTGCTCCCAGCTCTTCGAGAACCTTCCCTCCTGCCCATCTGTGCGCCAGCCAGCAAGGATGGAGCAGGGGTATGGACTCCGCTCTCTGTTGGCGGTTTGAAAAGGTTAAGCCTCTCCTTCAAACTGCGCTGTTTTCTCTCCCAAAGGACCCTCCACCCGCAGGTGTTCTGGTTGTCAGGAGAAGGACAGAGCAGAGCAGGTGGGCCTGGCCTGCAATGACAGAGCTGGCGGCTCCCAGCCTCCTTTGCTTCCACTCAGCTTCCGCACCCTCCCCACAGGACACACCCCACGAGGCCTCCCCGCCTCCGCCCCCCGAGGTGCTCCCTGGTGATGAAAGCATATCAGGGTCATTAACAGCCACAGCTAATTAAGAAAGAAGAGACAGCACAGAGTTAAATAAGGGACCTTCTGAGCTGTGGCTGAGGGCACAACAGTTGGAGATCCTTCATATGTATTTTTCCCTTTCTCATGAATAACTACAAGCCCTTTTGGGGGAGGCACTGAAAATAGGAACAGAGGCCAGCAGAGCTCTGCTTAATGAGTTTCCTAATCTTTTCATATAACGGGGAGCCCTGTGGATTTTCAACAACTCGGTGCCCTCGGTGGAAACGTAAGCCTTCCAGGTTTCTGAGCTGAATTGTGCCCTTCAGTGACATCTGACCCCCGAGGCAAGGGAGTGGAGGAAGCAACGTGGGTGGTTCGAGTCCTTGTGCTGCCACTTCCCATATCTGGGACCTTGGCCAAGGGCCTTGACCTCTTTGAGCAGTGATGTCCTTGAGTGCAAAAGGGAGCTAACACTGTGAGAACTGAACTCAAACTTTGGTGGGCGCCTTGGATACTGGTTCAGTAAGTAGAATCCCAGGTGGAGGTCTTCTGGGTCTCAGGTGGGCCTCAGAATCTGCCTGCATTTCAAGAGCCCCAGGTAGAGATGGTCACGTGGGCACCACCCTTGGAGAAGCAGTTCCTTAAAGCAGTTCCCTCAGTCCGCAAATATTTATCGAGCACCTGCTGTGTGCCAAGCATAGTCGGAGGCCCTAGGGATCCATCAGGGAACAAGACAGAGGTGGTCCCAGCCCTCAAGGACAGTATGTTGTTACCGAAGGGCCGGCTGTGTATTTGCTCTAGTGCACCTCTTGTGGTTGGATGAATGAACGAAAGAATGAATGGCTGCGTGGGTTGTTAATATTGTTCTGGTCATAGATGTGTCTTTGCAGCTTCTTCCAAATTCTTTCTAGCCATTCTTGCTAGATCACAAAGCAATACTGAGATGTATTTGCCCTTGCACGTCCTCAGAGCCCAGCAGTGCATCTGGCACATCTGTGACACTCAATAAGTATCTGATGGATGGGTGAATGGATGAACGGACACATGCATGAATGAACTCTGAGCTCCTGGGTACCCACCCGCCGGATTAGTTGGGTGGATGACTAAGGCTCAGTGGAGCTGTGTTTTCTTGCTAGGAGCAGTGGTCTGGAGAGGCTCCAGGTTGTAAATCGGAGTTCCACGTTCAAGGTGTATCCATGGGGTCATGGCCGTTCTCTCCGAGGACCACAGAAGCCCCGGGGCCTATGGTGGTCAAGTCTCAAGAACTTGAGGGTCAG
This sequence comes from Phocoena sinus, assembly GCF_008692025.1. NCBI lineage: Eukaryota > Metazoa > Chordata > Mammalia > Artiodactyla > Phocoenidae > Phocoena > Phocoena sinus. The sequence continues at coordinate 70,620,243 of NC_045776.1, read as the reverse complement.
TCCATGTCTTGACCAGCCAGAGAAAGTCCAGCTTTGTTCTCACTACTACAGTTGGTACCCGGCTTTTCTGCACCCACCCCCTAAGCCGTCTTTCTGGACTCGAAGGTTCTCACTGCTACACTGTGCTCACAGGTCTCGGTTTACTCGGCTCTGCGGAGCTGGAGTCAGGCAGCCTTCCAGAGAGCTAAACCGGAGCCCTTTCTGAATTCCGAGGGCGTGTTGCCAAAGGAAGGCTCCTGAAGCCTCCTCAGGAGCCGGTTGGGACTCCATCCTCTGCTCATTTATTGAGCCAACTTGTACTAAGGACCTGCTGTGTGCCAGGCACGGTGCCGGGTTCACGGACCAGGCTTGACTTCACCCTCAGGGTCACCCAAGGGTGTAAGCCAGAAGAAGGGGCACACTTAGTGCCCCGGGCCCTTGCATGCCGAGGCTGGGGCTTCTCCCTACTACTTCTGTGCACTTTTCATCCCATGGGCTCAGCTGCCGAGGTGCTTTATTACGTCTCTCCCCCGAGAACAGAAGTGCCGTGAGGACAGGGGCCTCTCTCTGTTTTGCTGAGTCAGAAAGAGCTAGTTAGTGACAAAAAGCAGACTCTGGGGGCTTCCCTGGTGGCGCAGTGGTTGAGAGTCCGCCTGCCGATGCAGGGGACGCGGGTTCGTGCCCCGGTCTGGGAAGACCCCACATGCCGTGGGACAACTAAGCGCGTGCATCACAACTGAGCCTGGGCTCTAGAGCCCGCGAGCCACAACTACTGAGCCCGCGTGCCACAACTACTGAAGCCTGCGTGCCTAGAGCCCGTGCTCCACAAAAAGAGAAGCCACCGCGACGAGAAGCCCGCGCATCACAGTGAAGAGTAGCCCCCACTCGCCGCAACTAGAGAAAGCCCGTGCACAGCAATAAAGACCCCATGCAGCCAAAAATAAATAAATAAATTAATTAATTTTTAAAAATGGGGATAATGATAGTACTTCATAGGGTTGCTGTGAAGAACACATCAGTTGACATATGTGAAGCACCTAGGACAGTGCCTGGCATGTAGCTGGCTCTAAAATGCTCTTAGTATGGATATTAACATTATTATATTTGCAGCTATAAGAATATTATAAATAAAGACACAAAATATCATAACTCTTTTGAGGGATGATTTATATACAGCAAAATGCATGTATCTTAAGCACAAAGCATGATGAGTTTTGACAAATGCACACACCCATGTAACCCGCGACTCTGTCAAGATCTAGAACATTCTCACTCCCCCTCAGAAATTCCTTCATGCCCCTTCCTGTCAGTCCTCCTTACCTGGAACTTAATAACAACTTCTTGAATGAATGAATGAATGAGTGGCGATCCATTGGGTTTGATCCCAAACCTCTTAGGCCGATTGTACTTGTAACCATAGCTGCATGACTTGATTAACTGTTAGGTAAGTGTAGGAATAGGAGTGCAAAAAGAAAGAGAGTTGTCGTACTATGAAAACTTAAACTCATTGAAAAGATTCCGTAAAGGTGAACTGCTAAAAAAGAATGACTGTCCTGTCGGGACAGAGGAGACTGCGAAAGACTGGGGTGAGAAATCCAGGCGTCTAAGTGGGTTCTCCATCCCAGGATGCTCAAGTGTCTGGGCCTCCACTCAGAGCCCAGGCACCTCCCTGGCCCTGCAGCACCGGGGACCCATCCCCCGGGCTCAGAGCCCCTCTCCCCACTGCCCTCCAAACCTGTCCCTCCCGGGGAAACCGAGAAGCTCAGCACCCCAGACCTGCGAATATGAGAAGTGGAGGAGCTTCCAGAGCACATTCTGCTGGGGTTTTCACGGGGGTGGAGGGCCCAGAAGGAGAGAGGTGGATTCCAGGGCCCCAGCCCTCACGCCTCACCCACCACATCCCAAACCCAGTTGCTCCCCTATCTTTGTTATATACTGGGCTTCTGTGATTTGGCTTCTAGAGAATTTTCTAAAGCTAACAATGGAAAAGGAAAGTGGAAAGCAGGTGCTGCGGTGCCAGCCACTGCCCTCAATCAGAGACGAGGGCACATTCAGACAAGGCTAGTGCCTTGCCAGTGACATACAGCGACCCCGTGACAGGGGCGGTTCCAAGCCTGGCTTCTGACTCCTGGTTCTGAGTCTTTCCCCGTGGTCCCGGCTGGGTGTTGTCCAGCCCTGGAAAGCTGAGTCCGGGGGGGGCCCACCTACAGCCCAAGTGATGCCCTTTTCGGGATCTTAGATACACAGTGCCCAGCAGGTAAGGGTACCTTGTACCTTGTCAGCCCGCAGGGGGTGCCTGGTCCCCTGGCCTGCTTCTAAGGGGAGCCGCTGTGGTTCGGGTCTTTGGTTCAGCTTCTGTCCCTCCAGGGCCTGGCAAGCAACACAGGGGCTGCTCCTTCCCTCCAGGGAGAGGCGGCGATGAAGTCACCTCCAGGCCCCTGGGCTGCTGGCTGGTCAGGTGAAGGGGCCGTTGGCACCTGTTCGGGCTGATGTCACCCTGGGAAGCCATTCAGTGCCGAGGGCAGCCTCCAGCCTTGGCCGCCTGCCCGCCCTGTTGCCTGTGTCCTATTTTGTTTGTTATGTGGGGCGGGCTCAGGGAGGGCCCGGGGTTCGGGGAGACACAGTCTTCTCCCTGCTCTCTGAGACCAGGGTGGCGCCATCCCTTTTCTTTTGGAGGCACCCCAGGCTGTGGGGCAGACTGGTTTCAGGTTCAAATCCCAGCTCTGCCACCTCCAGGCCGGGTGGCGGTGGGCAGGTTGCTTTGCCCGCTGTGCCTCTGAGTCTTCCTCTCTGAAAAGGGGTTAGGGGGCATCACCTCACAGGGGTTGATTTAAGGATGGCCGAGGATGCGTATGAATCCGCTCCGCTCAGTACCTGCCCTCGGGAACGCCTGTGAGCTAGTGTTCCGATGGTGGGGATGGTGACGGCTGCTGTTCCTCTTGTGTGGGATGTGGCTATGAACGCTGTTCGCGTTAGTCCCAGAACTGATTCAAGTCAAGCTTTTCAAAACAAAACAAAACAAAACCCAAGACACACTTGCTCCCTTTTGGACCCCCACTTGTTTTAAATCAATGTAACTTAACAAGACACAGATCATCAGTAAGCAGGATTTGGATCGTTTCCAAAACCTTCCTTCACTCTGGCAAAGCTCTCAGCCTCCCAGTTTGCAAACCATTGTTAGAGATCCACAGTTCTCAGAAAATGCAGGTACCCAGGGCCCTGCCTCTTGAGAGTCTGACATAATTGGTCTAGGAAGCTGGAGTTTTCACAGCTCCCCAGGTGATCCCAAGGTGCCACCAGGGCTGGGACCCACTGGGTCAGGCAACATAACAGAAAGAACACAGGCTTCAGAGTAAGAATGACCCAGTATCAAACCCCAGACCTGCCACTTAGCTTCTGGGCAACCATGGGCAACTGCATACATGTCCCGGAGCCTCAGTTTCCTTATTTGTTAATGTTTCTAGAGGCTGCTGGGAGAGACCTGAGGTGGATATGAATGGTACGTCTCATGAGGTTGATGAGTCAAAGGATGGACATTCCACAGACGTGTTCCCTGGAAATCAGGGCAGGGCAGGGACCCTAGACCCTTGTCCAGCCATCCATCACCACCTTGTCAACACCGAGGACCCCCATTACTGGCTTCCCCCCTTCAGTTTTATGGTCTGGGAGTTGCCCAGAATTCTTTGTTGCTACACTGGACTTGATTCGTGTTCCATGAATAAATTCAGAGACAATTCGTTTAAGAATCACTTGGTTAAATAATGTTTCTAATGCAGGACTTTTCAGAGCCTTTAATTATGCAAATATACATTAGGAACCTCCAGAGATGGTCGTTGGCTTCCTGTACGTCTGAGCTCTCTCCATCGAGAGAAGTGCTGTAGATCTGTTCCCTGACTCGAGTGGGAGAAGGTCACGGCAGGGAATGGACACACCAATTGTCAGAAGTCCGCTTTCAGAAATGCTAAATCTGGGGTTAGGGAAACGTGCCTCCAATTGGGGGAACTGGGTAGCATGCGTTGAGTACAGAATTCACAGAGGGTTTCTCTGGGTTGGTATCTTGCATAACATACTTTGGGAAACATGCCCAGTCCTTTTTTTTCCCCCTCTGGAATTACATACATGGGCTTCCATTAAAAGACTCTGTTCTCCAAACTGCCTGTATAAAGTCAACATTAATTCATTCCCCCCCCTCGATTTTTATTGGGCAGAGAGGAAGGTACATGCATCGATGTGTCCATCACTGCCATCTGGGCATTGATGGGACAGTCCTAAGAGGCCCTGAGATTCCAGAAGAGGATCTCTGTCCGGCCAGGGCCCTTTGTTCAGAGAAGGGGGCTGAGAGGCCCAGAGGTAGAAATGACGTGGCCAAGGTCAATACAGAACTGCACCCAGACCCAGGTTTCTTTTTGTTTGTTTGGTTTGGTTTTTTTTAACATCTTTATTGGAGTATAATTGCTTTACAGTGGTGTGTTAGTTTCTGCTGTATAACAAAGTGAATCAGCTATACGTATACATACATCCCCTCCCTCTTGCGTCTCCCTCCCACCCTCCCTACCCCACTCCTCTAGGTGGTCACAAAGCACCCGCTGATCTCCCAGTGCTATGCAGCTGCTTCCCACTAGAGAATGGACTTCAGACCCAGGCTTCTTGCTGTGCTCTGTCGTGGCTGAGTACGTCGCATGCTGTTTTTACAGCCTGAGCCTGGTTGGCCTCCAATTATTATTGAAATGAGTGGAGGTTTCCGGGAACAGAGCAAATCCATAGAGTTTAATTAATGAATATGCCAGAGGGCTTGGCGTCTGGATCCCTGTGTTTACCCCAGGCTCGGCTGGCAGGCATTTCCTACTGCGAGGGGCAGGGTAGAGCCCATCTCCCTGCCCACCCCTGCCCTCCTGGTGGAGATTGAGAGAGAGAGGGAGAGAGAAGCTGAAATCTGATTCCCCTACCCCCTTCGCAGCCCGGTTCTTGCAGAAGCTTTTCTGTATTGTTTTCAGAAGCACCGGCATTTTGTTTTTAGCATTCTTTATCAGTTGTCGAAACGAAATCGTCCCTCAGAGACCCTGGAAATAGAACGAAGTGTCTGTGACGCCGGCAGACCTAAGCAGAAGTTGTGCTGTCAGTTCTGCCAACCAGCACCTTAAACCAGACCCAGGTCCTATGGTGACCAGTAAAGCCGAGATAACCTCGGTGTCCTGAGCTCAGAGGGGGAGGCCCCTGAGGATTGCAGCTGAGCCAGCCAGGATCTCATATCCAATGGTCACGGGGCTCAGAGTCCGACAGCCCTGAGTCTAAATCCCAGGTCTGCCACTTGTCAGTTCTCTGTCCTGGGGCAAACTCCCTAATGTCTCTGAATCTCAATGTCTTCTTAGCTAAGATGGGAATAACAATTTTATATATATATATATATATATATATACACACACACACACACACACACATATATACAAAGATGTACTGTAAAGATTAAATGAGCTAATACAGGCAGAGCACTCAGCACAGTGTCTCATAGTAAACTCTATAAATGTTAGCAATTGTCTTAATCATCGTTATATACATCCCATTTTAGAGGTGTGACAGCCGGGTCCTGGAGAGGTCCATCGACTTGCCAAAGGGTTGGCCTCACATCACGATTAGATGTGTGTCTGTGACGGTGCCCGCAGGCCCTGCCACATCCTTTATACTCACAAAGATTCGAGGGATCTCAGGCACTTGGGGCTGTTCTTTCGAATGTCTTTCATTGCTTGGACCCCGTGCGCCGCTTCTAGTAGCAGGAGCTGCTTGTTTTTCCCTCTGCCTTCACACTTTCGAAACTCCCTTCCCACTCTTGCAGTCTAGAGAATTGAAGCCAGACGTGTGACTAATCAACGCCTCTTAAGTGGGGAAATAGGACCTTTTAGGTGTCATTAAAATGGCAGCCACCAAAAGACGAAGGTGCTTCTGCCCCTCACTTGGCCGCCTGATGGGCGGCAGCTCCAGAAATGGACGAGGAGAGCGTTTCCTTCTCGGCCGTCCTCCTGGGCCCTGCCTCTTCCAGCTCCTGGGAGAGCTACAAACAGCCACGCTGATGGCAGCTGACTTTCCCTGAGCGCTGTGCGCCAGGCACTGTTCCAAGGGCTTCACATGCTTTGATGCTTTTAATCCTCACAAACATCCTGTGAGGTAGGTGGTGTCATCCCACTTTACAGTTTGGGGAACTGAGGCTCAGGGAGCTGAAATGACCTGCTTAAGGTCACACAGCTGGGAGGACACAGTCGGCATTGGACATAGGCCTTTGGACTGGAGCCTGTGAGCATAACCGTGATGCTATTCCAGAGCTGTAACCTCTGCAGTTAACTTGAGCTCTGAGTTGGAAACCGCCCTTGTCCTATTTCGAGGAGGATGGGGGTGGGGGGGAGCTGATATTCCTTCTGCAGCTACTCTGGACTTTATGTGCCAGATGGTATGAGCCCCGTGCATATATCTCCCATTTCATTCTTTTTTTATATACTCCCTCCTCTCTCTTCTCTTTCTCTCTCTGTCTCTCTGTCTCTGTCTCACACACACACACACACACACACACACACGCACGCACACAATTAGCATTATGGTCCCTCCTTTTTCAGTGAAGAAATCAAGCCTCAGAGACCTCATGGGGCTTCCCCAGATCACACAGCCAGCGAACATCAAGCCTCAAACCCAGGTCTGGGTGCTTCCGAGCCCGTACTTTTTCCCCCATTGAGCCAGATTGTGGCGTTCCTGATCCTGTCCCCACAGAGGAGCAGGAATAATGTGAATCTGGAGCTTGGCATCATAGAAATAGCCCAAGACCAGAAGTCAGGAAGCCAGGAACTTAGTCCTGGTTCTGGCAGGACCCTGCTGTGGGGCTGCAGAAAAATCCTGCCCCTGCTTTTGCCTCCATTATCCCGTGTATGCCACAAGGGGTTGGTTTCCCGGGTTTTTAAGCCTCCTTCACGTGCCAACATTTCATGCGTATTCTGATTATAGCAAAAGGTGCCTGGATGTGTATCGTGGAGAAGACGAAGCTCAGGGCAGACCTTTGAGAGTGTCCCTGAAGTGGGGGAATGCAGCACCTCTGTTCTGCATGGGTCTCAAAGTTTTTACTTAACAACAAAAGAGAAACTTTTCCCCAGTAGCCGAATAGACAGGTCCCATCACTGGGATACACTTCGTGAAGCTGTAGACATTAGGGAATCTGAAGTGGTGAGCCTCCTGTCTCTGGAGGAAATCAAGCAAAGGCTGGGTGTTCTAGACATGAGGTAGAGCTAGAATGACCTCTCAAATACTTTTCAGCTCTGTAATCTGGTGATTCTGATAAAAGATAACCAGCTGGTGAGCCTAGGGCAGGGTACCAAATAGGTCTCTGCCCACTAACTAACTCTAAACGATGCAGTGGCTGCCTGGGGTGCTGTGTTGGGGATTCTCAGGGCTTGTCAGGGCTCAGTTCTATAATTGATTATTAATGTCTGCCATGGGCAAGCAAGGGAGTGTTACTGACTTTCTCCTTTTCGCTCTTTTCTAAAGAGTAATGCTTTCTGTTTCCAACACGAACTTTTTACTGTATTTTTGAAAATCTGGGGACAGGAGGGCATGGTTGTCAGCAGCCATCCACTCCCACACCCAGAGTTCTCTGTTCTACATTACCAGGCCCGTGGGGTCTGTCTGTAAAGGTGAGGCTTTAGGAAAACGTCATGGACTCATGGAACGGTTGCTATTCACCTTGGTTTCCTTCAGGCTGGGAGAATTTGGCAATAGCCAGTAATTGAGGTTAGCAGAAACCGATAATAAACAAGAACACTTGAGATTAATCTCTTCTGTTTCTTGGGACGGCACCATCGTATACCTGCCTAATTTTCAAAGCGTATTACTGAGTAATCGGTGAATGGGACCTGTGCTGGGGAATCAAGACAGGCATAGCCCGTTTTCCTGTAAGTCTCTTTTTCTCTTTCTGCTCAATTACTGTTGTTAGCCATTATGTCCTCATCAAGTGATTTCCTTTCAAAGCAAAATAAAAGTTGCGCATCCCTTCCTGGGAGAATTTTTCCTCCTGCCAGGACAGTGCGCATAGCTGGGAAAGTTTCCAGCAAGCAAACAGTTTACAGTGCGGGGGGTCGGGGGGGACCCACAGAGATTAAGCCACTTATGCCTAAGGTCACACAGCCAGAAAGCAGCAGAGCTGGGCCTGTCTGCCTTAAAGGCACCTGCTCTTAAATATGTCAAGTGAATGTCTGTCCTGCAGTAGATGTTCAGTACACAACAGTTTATTTTTCTTGTCCTTGTCTCAAAAGTTGTTCGTCTCTGTATCTGTCAGGATAGGTTAGGTTATTCTGCAGTAACAAACAAACTCCCCAAAGTTCAACAGCGTAAAACAGAAAAATAGGTTTCTTTCTTGAGTGCTCCACATGTCCACTGACACTAGCTATGTCTCTGTTTCACGTCATTGTCGCTCCGAGGCCCAGGTTGATGGAGCAGCTTGCCAGGGACATGACCAACCACAGGGGAAGAGGTAGGGCCATCACTGAGGGAAAGAGAATGTGGCAGCCATCACCGGCTCTTAAAGGTTCTGCCTGGAAATAAATGACATCACTTCTGCTCACACTTCATTGGCTAGGGCAAATAACATGAGCACACCTGTACTCAAGAGGGAGTATAATTTTTCTGCAGGGAGAGGCAGCAGATATGTATGCCTCATAATACAGTCTGCCTGCCACAGTCTCTGCATGATCTCTGTGGGTTCGTTTCATCTTTTTCCTTTCCTATAGCACGAGCCACCCTTTTGGATCAATTCTGTCCTTGTTGCTCGGATTTATTAAGGAGCCCCAAGTTGAACATATACCCATTCTCCAGTACAGCACAATTCCTGATTCCGACATCTCCATTTATTTATTCATCTGTTGGTTTCATCCTAGAGGTGGACTGCCAACCTGCAATGGTGAAAGAAACCTTCAAATATAAGTCTTTCAAGGGAATTCAGAGTTCTTTAAAGAAATGCAGGACTGTGTCCCTCCAACCCACAGAAGTATTGCCAAGCGGGTTACTCCACGTGGGCAGCACTTAAATCGAGTGCCTACTGTGTGCCAGACACTTCTGTGCCTACATCAGAGCCGTCTGTGGTTACAAGCTGCCTCGGGAGGTGACCTGTGTTTGGGGGCTTGGGAATTCCATCCCCTTCCTGTTCTTCACTTTGAGGGAAAGGGAAGCCAGCTTCAGTGGTTGAGCAGAGACAAGCACCAGACAGTTATACCCCCTCCACCAGCCCCTGACTGTGAAGCAGGAGGAAGAATTAATACGGGGTCTGGGCACAGTCTTAAGGGGTCTCCCGAGCATCTGTGTTCATCTCTTCTCAGTTGGGAATGCTGGGGATCCTGCTCTGAAGGTACTTATAAAAGGAACACCCGTTGCCTGTGGTGCTCAGAGAGGCAATTACATAGTAGGAAGCGGGAGCCTAGGCGCTCTTGACGTGGCTTGCCTGGGAGGGCCGCAGGAAGACGGGGACTTGGCGGTCTGCAGCCGCCAGCCTTGCTCCTGCGAGGAGGGGTCCCAATCAGAATCAGCCGATCGGGGCTAGGCATCTCCCCACATTTATTGTATTTAAAGATATGTCCATCAAAGTGGATTTCCATTTTCCAACTTCCTGAACCTGAGTTCCAGTGGTTCTGATTTAGAACACGAGTTCCTGGGTCTGCCTGGGAACTGCCGAGGTCTGGAGTTCAGCAGACGTGAATTTGAACGCTGGCTCCACTATGTATGTAAGCCCCTCTCCCTCTCCAAACCTCAGTCCCCCCCCCCGCCATACCCCCAGCTTTAAATGAGGCAGTGGATGGTCCTTGCCTTATAGGGGCAGAAGAAGGGGAAAATGCAATGGGGGTGAGTCACGTGGCAGCACCCCCTTAAGCTGGGAAACATCACAAATGTGGTGGGTGTTTGTTCAAGATTAAGAATTAGTGAGCTGCAAATTCCTCCATCAAGCATTTCTGCGGGCAGACCTTTAACATCTACAGTACCCCCCCCCCCCCCCCCCCCCCCCCCGTAATCCACACTCGGCGGGGGGTGGGATGTGCACTGCAGCGACAGCCTCTGGTTGCCTAGCAATGGGAAACCCATCCCAGCTGATATTCTAATTTGTCAGAACGTTTCAGCCACTGCAGTGGTTCTGATGTCCAGTTACACGAGAAGGAAGAAATCAGCATCGTGCACAAACCTGTCCACCAGTTGTAGAATCCGACCCCTTCCCAGGAGCTTCTCAAGCCCAGAGCGAGGCTGGCTCTTTCCCCGTAGGGGGCGAGTGAGCCCCGTGGGTTTACAGCTCTGTCCCCCTGCACCAGCACCCCTGCCATCTTGGCCTGTGGGTCCGGCTTTGAAATGGTGTTTGGGGCTGACACCAGCAGGATATTGTCTGCGGCTCTCAGTCCATCTGGGCTCCCTTTAGACCAGGCGGGTGAAGCCCAGGGAGCCCCAGGGAGCTGCTTTGACTCCCACCTGACGATTTAATCCCCACTCACTGCTGGTCACTTTCATTCTAGGGGTTTACACACACATCTGGCTCGGCTGACGCTCCTTGGCAGGGGCCATGTCCTCCCTGGTAACTATAACGATGCCTGGCCCCCGGCTCTCCACCTGGCCCAGTTCAACAAATGACATTCCCCGTATACCACCCTCGCAGGCCACTGGACAAACTCATAGAGCAGTTCTAAGGTTTGGCAAAACTGAGTGTGGACTTTGGGCTGGAACGCTTTTCAGAGTCATGTGTTCTCCGGTGTAAGGAGACTGAAACTCGCCAAAGCTAAGACATATATTTGTATGGTCTTCAACAATAGCTGAGTGAAGTACGGTTACTGTCCCCATTGTACAGATTGGGAAACTGAGGCCCAGTGAGGCCAAGGGACTGACCCAGGGCCCTACTGCCAGGCAGGGGCGGAGCAGGGTTTGGAGCCCACGCCTGTCTACACAAGGGGTTCCCACCTGAAACCTCCTTCTTTCCCTGGGAAGCCCCGCGCAAGCCCCATTCACTGTTAGTTAACCAGACCTTGCCAGGCTCCCCGCGTGGCTAATATTAGGACCTGATGATGTTTCAGTGCAAGAATGGACAAGGAACAAGGGGTGTGTCCCCACGGGAGGCTTGTGGCCCTTTTGCTCGCACAGTGTTTGACTAACCTGCCTTTACTCCCCCTTGGCCATGCACACCTGGGAATCCTTTCTCTTTAGGGACCGTGAGTGGATCCCAGTTGTCCCTAGAGCCACCTGACAGCCATGGGGCCCACCTGAGGCCTGGGTCCCCGGTGTGGGTTCCCTAATTACTGCTGGAAGCCATCCCTCGCCTTCAACATGCTATAAATAGGAAGCTGGAGGAAGAATTGGAAAAAACGCCGCTGGCTCTTTTCCCCAGCGTGGGTGGGTTGAGTTAAAACCCATCAGGCCGCTGGCATTGCAGTGTTGGAAAGCCTGAGGGGGTGGAGGGCGGCTGCCGCGGCTGAAACCCAGAGGTGGCCCTGGACTCGGCCACATCCTCATGTTTTCATTCTCATTGGCAGCGCAGGCTGCAGAATTGGATTCTGAAGCTGAGAGTCCTCCAGTGACCTGCCCCTTGGGGTAGTGACAATGACTGACTGTGATTTCCCCAAGGCCACAGTGTAGCCCAGCCTGACTTTGACCCTGCTGACATGTTCCAGGGGGATTGGGAGGGACTGGTCCTGGCGATGCCTTGACCTTCCTCCAGGAGGGAAGCAGCAGCCTCCAGCCTCTCATGTGAACTCCGCCTCCACCCGTGGTGTCACCTGCCCAGGCCACTTCCCCTCTCTGGACCTCGGATTCCTGGACCCTAGGTGAGGTCCCAGACAGCTCCAGTGCACTCGGTGGAAAGCCCAGCCAGGAGAGCAGCGTCATCATTTGCCAGTGGTGTGCGTGAGAGCGTGCACGGGTGCATGTGCAACTCTGGTTATAAATTGTGTATTAAAAAAAACCCCGGTGACGCACTGGGAAGGGTACCTGTGCAGAAAGTGAACTTCACACTGGTTGGAAGATCCTTTGCAGGTAGGACCATCTCAGCAGTGTTTGGTAGACTCTAATACTAGTACAGTATAGACAATAATGTATAAAAAGTTCTAGTAGTCACAACCAGGCATGGGCTCAGAGAGGTGAATCGAGTTACCCAAGGTCACACAGCTGGTAAGAGGCACAGCCAAGACCGGAACCCAGGTCTGTCTGACCTCAGATCCACCGTGACGCTTGGACTCCCACATCACGTGGGTTTTCCAAGATGAGTTGCTCAGATAGATCCCTTGCCTGCACTTCTTTTGTGGCCGGGGTCGGGGTGGGGGGGGCGGGTAGCAAAAAAAATCACTCTGCCTTTCCCAGACTTCCCTCAGGCCTCACCAACAGATCACTGAAATGTTATTTATCATGAAAACATCTGGGAACAATAGCACTTCCCAGGGCCAAGCTTGTGCTGTTGGCTGTTAAAACGCTGTTTAGAATTAAAGTGGAGGCGAGGAAGGTGTAACCCAGGAGGCTGAGTTGATGGGTTGATGCTGGGCTGCCTGGTTTTGACTCCCATGGGTCTCTGGGCAGGTCACTTCGCTTTGAACCTGTTTTCCCACATCTGGAAAATGAGATCCTGACCATGGGTAATGTGCTCCACTCTCCCCGTGGGAGCAGAATATCAGAAGCCCCCCAATTTGTTTTTCACATCTGGAGATGACATTTATGAATTACCCCAGCGTGGGTCTCCATGTAGACAGTCGGTGCCCAATCAGTGTTTAAAAATAAAATGAAAGAGAACAAAGTGCAGTGGGGTCTGTTGGGGAACCAAGGGGCTGGATGCACCGGGAGGACCTCAGCCCTGGCCGCCTGCTGCCTCCCTCTCACCTGGAGTGTCCAGACCAGCCCAGGCCTCCGATTATCTTAGCCTTGCTGCCCCACGGGGGTGAAGGGAGCATCTAACATTCTGTGTGCTTAATTCGCGTTTTTATTTGGGAAGCTAGAGGTTTAAGAGTGGGCAGAGGGAATGCTAGACTTAGAATGCCACTGGGGAAATGGGAGAGGGAGGGTGAGGTGCTTCAGCCCAGGCTCCTAAGTCAGCTCACCAGGTACCAGAAAACACCGTCTGTGGTGGCGGCAGCACTTGTAACAACAGGTGCCTCATCCGCTGCACTGGCCCATCCCTCCTCCTGGATATCTGCCTGGCAGCCGTCACCTCCTTCAGGTCTTTGCTCAAACGTCTCAAAACAGACACTTGCCCTGCTGGCCTGTTCAACATTGCAGCACCCCCTGCCTCACCCCCCAGCACTCCTCAGCCCCTGCCCAGCTTTATTTTTCTCCACGACACGAATCACCTCGCAGCACAGTCTGTTCTGTATTCTGTCTGTTTCCCCCAAGGATGTCAGCTCCCCCAGGGGAGGGACTTACCTGCTGCCCAAGGTGTTTGCACATGGCCGGTGCTCAGGTGACTGACAGGAGGGAGGAAGGGCTTCCTGTGTCCCCGGGCCTTTGCACTTACTATTGTGTGTAATCTTTAACTGCCTGGAGAGGTGGGTTCTGTAGTCCCCGTTTTTATAGATGAGGGCATTGGAACTTGGTTGCATAGTAATTTAGTAACTCGGTGCCTTCTTTATATCATCCACAGTCTTGGGGCTTGGTCCTTCCCTCCCTCCTTCCCTCTCTCCCCTTGCTCTCTTTTTCCCTCCCTCCATCCCTCCCGACTTCCTCAAAGCACCTGTATTGTGCTGGGCACTGGGTCTGGCCCTGGGAAGAGGGAGGTAAACCCAATTTGATCCCAGCCCTCAGAGGCACGAGTCTTGGGGTGGGGTGGCCAGAGCTGACACAAGCCCCTGCCACCCAGGGTCCTAAGTGCTCTAGGAGAGTTATGAGTCAGAACTGCTTGCTCCCCTGTGCTCCCCTGTGGAGATCTGGGTCTTAAAGGTAGAGTAGGAGCTCCTCAGCAGACCAGGCAGGGACAGGCATTCCAGGCAACACAGCATTGCTCGTGGCAGAACCACACATGGTCCAGTCTCCCTGAAGCAGGATCTAGGCAAGGAGGAGTGGCCAGCGAGGGGCCTGGAAGGTGTCCTGGGGGCTGCAGGTGCCCAGCCAAGGAGCTTGGACTTTATCCAGCTGGCACTGGGCCAGGAGAGATGTCAGTCCAGGAGCCTCCAGCTCGCCTGGGTTTTGCCGCTGGGAGCCTGGTAAAGGGAGGGAATAATGGGGGGTGCTCAACTGAGGTTTCTGCCCTGCCCAGGATTCTCCGTCCTGTCCTTCGTCTCCATTGCATCTCACTCCCCTAATTGCTCCGGGTTTCCCCTCCAGAGAATAATGTTTACAGCCAAGGCCTTATTTCCCGGAAGCCGAGGATAGTAATTACTGCAAGAATTCTTACAGTTCCTGTAAATCCCGCCAGCTCCTCTAAAGGAGCGTCGACCTGGGTGGTGGCACTGCGGTGATCTGTACCAAGAATTCCGAAAACACTTAATTCCTAAAAGCCCCTTGTATCGTCCTCTGAGCTCTGTGTCTCCTGCTGGTTTCAGAGCCAGAGAGGTGATACTGATTTACGAGCATCATAGCAATTGCAGTCATTTCCCAGGTACCTACCACTCACCCAGCACTTCACACAGAACATTAGCCCATGCAGTGCTGGCATCAGCGATGGACACTGGAGTGGTTCTCTGCTGTTACTGAAGCCCCGAGAGGTGAAGCAACTTACCAAGGGCCACACAGCTTCTAAGAGCCAGGGAGCCAGGACTGGAGCCTGGGTCTGTCTTCCCCAAGGCACCTGTCAACCCGGCATCCCTCTTCCCTGAATCCCTGCATGGTCTGTAGCTAACATCCCAGCCCCTGCCTCTCTCCTCTCACTTCTGACTTGATGCCCAAGGAATAAATACTGGGCTCCTTGAAGTTTCCTTGTCACTTCACATCCTATTCCTCTGCCTTAACCGCCCCTCTCCTTCCCCTGGCTAATCCCAGCTCCTCATGAGAAACTCAAGAGTCACTGCCCCTAGGAAGCCTTCCTGATCTCCCCCAGGCCCTTCCTCTGGCTGCAACCATTCCAGCCTATTGCCCTTCCTGTTCCCTGTTGAAACGATCTGCTTAGACGTCCACTTCCCCAACTTGATTTTAAGTTGCCCCCGGGCAGATATCTGAGGTGCCTCAGCATCGTTAGCAGGGAGCTGGCATACAGTAGGCACTGAATAAGTGCTTGTTGTACTGGGCAAGCTCCAGGCAACCTCTGAGCCCCCTTTCTGTTGGAAAGTCCCAGATCCTGCGGCTTGTGCGATGGACATGTTTCTTTCTCCACCTTTCCCCTTTTGCGTGGTGGCGTTGTATAGGAAGGGCTGGATAGGGCACCACCAGTTGGCCCAAGAGGGTGGCCGCCCCCTGCCTGGCAGCAGAACCCCTGGATGGTGTTCTGACCCAGTGATGCAACCCCGGTGATGGCCCCTATTTTACAGAGGGGGAAACTGAGGCCCCATGAGACTCACCTGAGGTCACACAGCTCATTAGAGGCACGGCCAGGGACCCGAGGTCTGCCTGAGCCCAGGCCCCTTCTCTGTGCTGAGCGGAGGAGGTGGGTGGGAGTCCAGGGCAGGCCCAGCAGGACCGGGCAGTAGACATTCTCAGGCTGTTACCCTCCCTTTCTCTAAGGCCTCATCTGTCTGCTCCTCTGTCCCCAGATATTCTCACGTTAACACCAAGGCTGGGAAACAGGAAGGACCCTGCCCTGCCGGCGGCAGTTAAATCCCCGGGTGGGGGGCAAGTCTGCGTCTGTAGGAGACCAAGCACCAGCTCTCACCACGACAGGGAGAAGGTGAAAAGGGGCTGAGCACCATTCTGCCCCTCCCCCGGGCCAGACAGCCACAGTGCTCGCCTGCCTGGGTGTGTTCCGGGTCCTTCTCCTATTTAAAAAAACTACACAAAACAGGCTCACCGTAGAGAAATGAGATCATAGACAAGAAGAAAACAGTTACTTAATATACCACCCCTAGAAATATTCTTTATAACATGTCTGTATCCTTTAAGATTTTTTTGCATATATGTGCAAAATGGATACATATATATGAATATGAATATACACACGCATATATAAATATATTCATATTTTGCCTATGTGCACTATATATGCAAAATATATACATAGATATATAATATATGCACATGTGTGTATAAATAATCTTTTGTATATGTTTGCATATATATGCTATATACATGTATACATATATCCATGCAAAAATATATATGCAATATATATACATATATTTGCAGATAGAGCAACAAAATGGAATTATACTGCAGGAATGCTTTTGTACCTAGTTCTCTTTCATTTTCTCTTCTAGGACTAACTTCTCATGTCATGAACGGGACCTGCAGCCTCATTCTCAGTGGCTGTACTATATTCCATTTTTCCAGTTAGGCCCACTTTATTTAGTCAGGCCCAAATTGATTTTGGGACACGTAGGTTGTTCCCAGTCTTTTTGCCGTATAAATAATGCTGCAGTAAACATGCCTGGACGTTCATCTTCACGCACCTGCATAGCCAGAATAACTTGTGGAAGCCGGGTAACTGGGACGGAGGCGAAGAGCTCTTACAGCACACTGACTAAATCCCTCTGGTGTCAGCTAGACCTCCGTGTGAGCACACGTGCGCGCACACAGGCAAGTTGCTTAATTCCCCTGAGCCTCCGTTCTCTCCTGTGTAAAACGGAGCAGCAGATATGCAACCCGTATCCATCGTTCTGAAATCCACAAAGCTCTCCTTTGTAGCAAAACCACCCTGTACCAATGTACTGACATGAGGTTATTAATAGTATTTACACACGGTGTGACTATTCATACATTTTGCTGCGGAAATATTAATACGCTTGCTTGTGGGCTGTTGCACTACACCAGTGTTTACCCACTCTTTTGGGTATTTTTTTCGTTATCATCCCCCAAAGGGCCTTTTAAAGCTTTTTCTTAATTGCCGTTCCATGAAATTTTAATATCATAGCTAATATTGTACACCTGTACGTGTGCTGTATGCATATCTGTGCCAAGGTTCCCCCCACCAAGAACCAATTTTCACCCCCTTAGGGACAGTATCATTCCTGTAGAGAATGCATGACGTAGACCAGCAGTTCTCAACCAGGCGCGGCTTTGCCCCCCAGGGTCATTTGGCAATGTCTGGAGACAGTTTGGGTTGTCACAGCTGTGGATTTGGGCATCGGTCGGTACAGACCAGGAAGACTGCTGGCCTCCTCCAGCGCACAGCGCCGGCCCCCCTGCAACGGGCCAGAGTTCTAAGGTTGGCAGAGCCTCCTCTAGACCCCACTGGGGGTTCCTCCCAATATACAGTGTGTGCACTCGCCTGTGGCCTTTCTAAAATCTGAATTAGAATGCATCTGGCCCCCGGGTTAGGGGGTCAGGGCTGGCGGAGCTGTAACACTAAAACCTACTTCACAGGTCGGTGGGAGGACCCTTTGGGGGCTGATGCAGTGAAGTGCATTTCTTGGCACCTGGACGTAGTCCATGCTCACCCAGGATGAGCCAAAGTGCCCAAGTGCCGGACGTCCAGGGTCCTGCGCCTGGATGCTGTCTCCACATTGAGAAATACACGTTCGGGAGCCTTTCAAAATCACTAGGTTTGCCTTCCAAGTCCCGTTAAGTGGGTGCTGGCCCCAAGGATGCCCAGGGCTTTTCCAGCATGCCTGAAAGCTTGCGTGGGCACCAGCTCCTTGCAGATGGGTCTGTTATTTTGTTTGTGGGCTTTGACCAAGGTGCAGTGTCTGTTTGAACATGCCTCTGGGCTTGGCCAGCAGCCAGCGGTAAGCTGGCCTGGAGCAGTGCATGGGGACCAGCCCCTGAATCCTGGAGCTCAAGATGGAGGCTCCCGAGTGCTCTCACCCACTTGTGACCCAGTGAGCCACGTGATGAGCAAACGGCACCCTGAAGCAGGCAGTTCTGCCCTGACTTGGGTTCTAAGAGTTGGCCAAAGAGACACCATCCACCAGGCATTTTCCAGGGCCTCTCTGGCTTCCCGAGGGCTGCACTGGGAAGCAGAGGTGGATCAAGTTGTGAGTTAGAACAGGCGGCGCCCTAGACCCTGGTCAGGGTCTTTGAACAAAACCACAGGCTGGGCTGGGCACCAGAAGGAAACGGGGCCCTTGGCTCTGTTCCAGGCGATGGAATGTCGGCCCAACTGGTTTTCCTCCTTCGCTGGAGCTGGGCACTCATAAACAAGGGAGCTGCCAGGCCCGTCAACAGCAGAGAGGTCCCGGGCTCTGCCCCTGCCCCTGCCCTGCCCCCACTCCATCCGTGCTCCATGCCATCTCTGCAGACCAGCCTCTTATCCTCACGGTGGGTCCCTAAGCCTTTCCTGCAGGGCTGCACCTCAGGGTGGATGGGATGGGTCTGTCCAGTCCCCAGCATAGCCTGCTGTCAGTGAAGATGGTGTTTCGCTTCACCTGTTCCTAGGCTGTTTTGTCACGTGCACTGCCTTCTCCATTCTCCCCCAACTGTTCAATCTGACTCACTTTTCAAGGCCTGGGCCATGCCATGTGCCCTCTGTCACCAGCCACTCCTGAGCCCCTGTGTGCACTCTCCTCCCCTTCTGTCTGGGGCCCCGAAGTACTTTGGGTACCTGGGATAGGAAATCATTAATCATGGGGCCCAAGGTGACCAAGGGGGTGGTGTAAGGTGGAATTGTCTGCCCCTTGTTCCTAGTAAACTTTCTGTAACAGCTTTGACATCTCCGTATCAGCACTTAAAATTCTACTTCATTGTTTTCGATGGCAGCATGGATTCCCTTGCAGGGATGAACCTGTTTACAGATGCCCTTATGGAAAGATAACTGGGTTGTGTTTGCTGTTAACCAAAAACCAAATGCTGCTGCTGTGAGCATCTTTGGG
The DNA here is from genome assembly GCF_008692025.1 of Phocoena sinus. Classification (NCBI taxonomy): domain Eukaryota; kingdom Metazoa; phylum Chordata; class Mammalia; order Artiodactyla; family Phocoenidae; genus Phocoena; species Phocoena sinus. Next base: position 70,601,395 of record NC_045776.1, on the reverse strand, counting down.
TGTGTGAGTTGATGTATGTATGTATTCGTGTGTGTGTTGTATGTTATCTGTGTTTATTATGTATGTGTTGTCTGTATGTGCAATGTGTATTATGTGTGTTTGTTGTCTGTATGTATTTGTGTATATATATGTGCGTGTGTGTGTGTGTATGTGTTTGCATTTGTGTGTGTGTATGTGTTTTTGTGTATTTTTTTGGTGTACATGTATTTGTGTATATATTTGCATACGTGTATATTGGTGTGTATGCATGCGCGTCTCTCTGGGTGAATCACCGGAAGCAGGGGTAATGGAGCAGTGCTGTAAGATTGTAATGTGCCCACAGATCGTGGAGGGGGTGGTGGGTGTGTCCTGCCCGGGAGAGATGCTGGAGGATTTGGGATCCTGAGGCAATGGACAGACACACCGGCTCCCCGCTTCCTCCCCGGGTTCACACTTACGTCAAGGCTGCAGTTCTGTCACCTGACAAGTTGCACCATCGCCTGAAATAAACATGAGAGAGATGTTTTGACATGTGATGTTTCAAAAAAAAAAAAGAGTCAAATTTTGCTGAGACTGTTTTAAGAATCCCTCCAGGAGAGCCAAGTTAGGGTGGATGGGAGCAGATCCCATGAAAAGGAGATGCTAGGAAACATGAAAGAATTATGTATTTACGTAGAATCATACATTCTAACGTTTATTTTTAAAAACTACCAACAGCAAATGTTACAAAATACAAAAAGAGGTAGAATTTTAAAGCTATGTTTCCCTCTCTCCCCCTCCCCCCGTCACTCGGTTCCCCTCCCAGAGGCAAGTGTGATGACAGTTTTCCTATGTCCTTCTCACATATTCTGTGCATTTTCAAATATTTACGTATATATTTTTCCTCACTCCACCTGTTGCTTCCAGCCTTGCCTTATTCACTTGACAGTGTATCCTGGAAGTCACTCCATATCAGGACACATACATCTTCCTCATTCCTTTGAATAATTAAAGAGTATCCCATGCTATGATTGTTCTATAATTTTAAAATATAAAAATACATTAAAAAAAACAAAATTCCCTTTTATCTTGGCTCATCTTAACCTTAGGACTGTAGACCTTTTATTAATAGAACTTTAGACTTAAAAGGAAATTGAAATTGTCTGTGTAAAAGTATCTCAGGACTTTTAGAATGTTCTCTGCCCCTTCCCCACAAAGTGAGGCATAGAAGGTTCCTGGTTCCTGGTTATTTGGGGGGGATTGTCCTCCCTCCCTGGCTCCATCTCTCCCGTTTTGCACCTTAAAAAATTATCACAGGGCTTCCCTGGTGGCGCAGTGGTTGAGAGTCCGCCTGCCGATGCAGGGGACACGGGTTCGTGCCCCGGTCTGGGAGGATCCCACATGCCGCGGAGCGGCTGGGCCCGTGAGCCGTGGCCGCTGAGCCTGCGCGTCCGGAGCCTGTGCTCCGCAACGGGAGAGGCCACAACAGTGAGAGGCCCGCGTACCGCAAAAAAAAAAAAAAAAAAAATCACAGTCGCCAGTCCGCTTTCACTGTCAGCATGCTGAACATGATGTTTTAGAAAAGAGATTTGTTTTTTAAAATGTAACAAAAATTAAAATTTAAGGGCATATATGAAAACAGACGGTCCTGGGATATATCAAGAGTCTTTAAGTAGACAGTAATATCGTTCATGGACATGAGAGAGGGGTCCGGGGATCATCTGTGGATCATTCATTCACTCACTCACTGATTCATTCATTCATTCATTCACTCACTCATTTTCATGCATCCATCCATTGTCAGTTGCTCCCCTGACCACCGTGGCTGTCTCTTAACTTGGTGCCAGGGTTTGAGGGTGAACACACCCCAGTGCCTGCCCTCAGGGAGCTCACAGCCTGGAGGAGACCGTCAAACAAACAGTAAGCACAGTCCAGCACAATAAGCTGTATGATGAGCTGAGCACAGGGGGATTTTATGGGGTCCCAAGGGGAGACCCAGTCCCGCTGCCGATGGAGGCAGTCAGGAGAGGCTTCTTGGAGGAGCTGGTGCCTGAGCTGTGTTGCAGGGACACATTCCAGGCAGACCTGGGCCAGCACTGGCCAGCAGCTGATGGACTATACCAAGAAGTCTCCCAGAGGGGCGTTTCCTGGGTGCAGTGACAGCAGGAGTTGGTGGAATGGGGCATAACTGGCCATAGACTTGGAGCCGCCTGTGTTTGAATCGGGTCCCTTCACTCACTCCTGAGACCCCGGCTGAGTCGCGTCACCTCCCTGTGCCTGGGTCTTCTCATCCGGCAACTGGGGATAATTCACAGTACCTGCCTCTTAGGGTTGTTGGGAGGACTGATCTCGGCAGCTTGGCACGCAGGAAGAGCCGTATCAAGGTCCCTTCTTGTTGTACCTGCCCATCTGTGAAATGGGCATGTGAAAGCATCTCCTCTGGGACTTAAGCTAGACGGTGCACATGAGAAATCTGACTTGGTGCCAGGCGTGCGGTGGGTGCTCCTTACACGTTCCTGGTTATGACTACTTTTTTTGCCTCTTAGCCCACCTCCGACACCCAGAGCATAGGGTGCCTGCCGGGTTTCTGGAGTCTGGGAGACGCCGCCTCCGAGGCCAATGAGAGCCTGGGCCCCCCAGCCCAGCTGTCCTTTCTGTTTATAGACTTGGAGGTGGAGGCCGTCAGGAGAGCCAGACAGCCTCCACCGACCACGGAGCCCTGCGGGGCACCCCCCGCTGGAACCAGGCACGCCTCCCGAGGACCAGCTGCCAACGTGTGTTCCTGTCACTTTAGGTGACACACTTGCCCCCTAGAGTCAGCGTGTCTCTGCCGGAGCTGTCATTTTGCAGCCTGCGTACCCGGCTGGGCCCTGGAGGAGGGCAGGTATGCTGGGGTCAGTTCACTCCGTGATGGAGGGGAGCAGCTGGCTGATGTCCGGGTCAGGAGAGATGTTGAGGGATCTGGTTAAGGCAGCCCCTTTGCTCTCAGCTGAACGACAGGGCTGTCAGGCCTCCTTGTTAGAGTGTTTGTTTAAACGATGTGCTTCTGGGAACTAAGCGTGGACGTCGTCGTCGTCATCATCATCATCATCTCGCCTGGAATCTATCATCTCGCCTGGAATCTATTTGGCACTTACCGTATGCTGGGCGTGTGCAGCTCTCACCAGATGTCTTACAAAATCCCCCCAACTCCCCTAAGCGCCCTCCCCATCCCCATTTTACAGATGGGAAAATTGAGGTTTTGAGAGGTTTGCTCATAGCTACCAAAAGGCAGAGCTGGATTTGCCCTGGTCTGCCCCACCTCAGAGCCTTCCCCACCTCCCAACTCATCAGAGCCCTGGGGTAGGTTCATTTCCCATCTGCAACCTGAAAGTCCGTGCTTTCCGTTGCTAATCACCAGGCACTGCTAGCTTTTCCGTAGAGTGTTTATGAAACCTGATTTCATTCAAGGAGTGAACAGCATCATTTCATCATCAGTCAGGTGGGCAAACCCAGCAAGGGTGTGAACAGTCCAAACGGGCACTCCTTTAAAGGGGAAGAAACCAATCCCTCTTCACCAGGAAACAGCTGACAGCTCACACAGGCCGGCTTGGTGAGCTCTGGACATTAGCCACCAGGCAGAGGTGAGCCATCAAGTGGCAGAAGGCCCCTGAGACCTGCCATCCCTAGCCACTAAGTCACCAAGAGAGGAAACCGAGGCTCAGAGAAGTGGGGGCTTTGCTCGAGGTCATCCAGAGAGGGAGCCAGCGCTGAGCCTGGCACCTTTGCTCACCACGATGGGTCAGCGGACCCAGTCCAGGAACAGGTGTGTTCCTGTGGGGGGAGCTGCATCACCACCGCCCAGGTGGGCCGGTTCAGCCCCCTCACTGAGGCCCAGCACATGTCCTCCACCTGCTCGTCACTCTTGCCCTGTGCACCTCTCTCCCTGTGCCCACCTCCGCGCGCCTCCCAGTGCCGGTTGTGTTTTCTCCATTTGTCTTGCTCTCTGTCTTAGCTATGCCCCCATCCAAGCCACCACCGTGTGCCACACAAAGCCACACCTGGCTATACCTGACTACACCTGGCCAGACTGCACTGTTGTTCCCAGAGCCCATTGAGAGGGGTCAGAAACTGGTGTCCCACCAACCTTCCCCTGGAAGCATCATGCCCCACGGGCAGGGGCACAAGGCCTGGCTTGCGTTGCCACCTGAGGTGACACTGTGGACTCCGAGAAGCCCATCAACTGCACCGACGCCTCCTAGCTGGGACACAAGTCCACAGGGAGGGGACACTGCGCGTTTTTGCTGACGGCACTGGGAGAGCGTTCTGAGGGCTCCTGTCCTGCACCGTTCCTGTCCGCTTCCTTCTGGCCTGACTGCCTTACCTTGTTCTCCCTTCTCTCCTTTTTGTTTTTTCATTCCTCCCCACCTTCCCTCTTTCCTCCCTTCCTCTCTCCTTCTTTATTATTCAGTGAGCACTTAACTCTGTGCCAAGAGCTGTAACTAAGCTCCGAGAATCCAATGGTGACGAGACACAGCTCTCCCCTTTTGGAGGTTGTGTGTACTGGGAGGAACAGGCATCCAAGGAACCGTCCAAGTGCTGAGAACCCCCAGCCGAGGCCAGGGCTCGGAGGGACAGGACAAGGACCTAGACTCAGGCGGGAATCTGCTCGGAGGGGCCACCACGCACTCTGCGGTGTGAGGGAGGCCGCCCTTAGCCAGGCGAACAGCTGTGCTGTGAAGGTGCACGGGGTGTTTGGGCATCACTGTGGCTGCAGCACGGGAGGGAGTGAGGGTGAGAAGAGGTGACCAGGAGAGTGGGCGCTGGACATCCAGGCCCTGCGGGCCACAGTGGGACAGACAGTGCTCTTAAGAGCCTGGAGCGGGGGTTACAGGGTGGATGGGAGACACACTGGGGGACTCGGCCCATCCTTGGCCTGCTGCCCCCCTCCTCCCCTTTCTGGGCCTGAGGCCCCACCCTGGGTGCAGCTAGGGAATGCACTGTGGTAATCAAGCACAGACCAGGGGATCAGGACACCTGGATTCGAGGCGTGGCCAGGCATCCTTTCATCTCTCTGGCCCTCAATTTTCCCATCAGTGAGATGGTCATTGAAGGCCCTACAATAGGTCTCCATGTCAAGCCAGAGCTTGGAGAATGCAGCGGTTTGGGGGAGTATTTTGGGGCTTGGGTGTCAAGCAAACCAAGTTCAATTTGCAGCTCCACCACTTTTTAACTGTACCACCTTGGGTGTGTCAGGTCCCCTCTCTGGGCCTCAGTCTCCTCCCCTGTACAATGGGTCCATTACGGTTCCTTCCACATAGCGTTGTTTGGGAGCATTAGATGGCAAAGTGAAAGGTCATGGTAATCACCAGCGCTCACAGTAATGTTAGCCCTTGATACTATTGTTAGTATTATTGCTCAGCCATTGTGCAAGTCTGATCTGGGCACAAGGCAGGGAGGTGCCACCAGGCCCCGGGGGCACTGGGACAGAGCCAGCGTCACCCCAGCCTGGGTCCCATGACACCAGAGCACCCTGCACAGCTGAGAGTGTCCAGTTGCAGAGATGGGAGGGGGACGCACATCTTGAATTGCCCCGTCAGCCGCAGGCCACCGAACACCGTTCTGACTCAGGCTTCTTTCCCAGGCGGATGTGTCAGACACCCCAGAATACATGCAGGCATAATATTTTCTCTTTTCCTCACTCCTTCCCTAATGACACGGCCTTTTCTGGGTAAGGAGCTCACACCTACTCAGTGCAGAAAAGTTATTTTCAGAAACATATTCCTCCAGCAAGTATTTATTCAACAAGTACTCCAGGCCTGGCATGGTTCTAAGCACTGGGGTGCAGCAGTGGATGAAGGAGTCCCCATTTTCATGCAGCTGACAGTCTAAAGGGTATAGATCAGGGATCAGCCAACTGCCTGTGGGCCAAATCCAGCTAGCCACCTGTTTTGTAAATAAAGTTTTATTGGAACACAGGCATTGTGCTGCTGACATGGTAACGACAGGAAAGCTGAAGTTGGGACAGAGACCCCATGGCCCACAAAGCCCAAAATATTTATTATCTGGCCCTTTATAGAAAGAGTTTGCTGGGCTCTGATAGAGATTAAGAAATGAAGAGCCCCCTTCTGATTTGTTTTTAATTCGTGATGTCTACTATATGATAGTGTTGGAGGAATGATTTAATTAATTTTATTTAATTTTATTATCTGATGATATAGGGATAAAAAAATCACAAGTGTGGATACTAACGAAAATCATCATCAATAATAGAAAGACAGCCGATTTCCTCACCACATACAGTGCCACTGGTATCAGTTTTCTGTGGAAACTTCTGGAGGTTTCCTTTGCTTATTCTCACATGCATTTACATATTTGTTTTTACAAAGCTGGTATCAACACATGTGCTGTTTTGTTACCTTTTTAAAAGAGTAATATTTGCTAGTATAAGGCAGACATCTTTCTGTGACAGTAAACATTCTTTCTGAGCATCATTTTCTTTGGCTGTGTTTATTCCATCGTGTGGATATATCATATTGTGTATTTCACCGATCCCCATCTTACTGGATATTTAGGACAATTCAGTGTTCTGCAATGTTATGTCCAGTATTTTGCAATCTTTGCTCTCCTGCAGGGAAGCGTCCGTGTTCATAGGTCTTGGTGAGTGTGTCTAATGACTTTCTTGAGATGAATTTCTGGAACTAAAATTGCTGAGTCCAGGGTATGCACGTTTTAAATTTCAGGACATGTGTTGCCACTTGTTTAAACACAACCCTCAAAGGCGTCTGTTAGGCTGGTCTCCCCAGCCTGGGTGTTGGAAAACTGTCCATTATAGGTCCTGGGCTGCGGCAGTCGTGTTTGCCTGCAAGACGAGGACCTAGAATTTTCACCTACCACCAGCTTGGGGCTTGGTGAGCTAGCCTGAGCAAGTGGTTTTTAAACCCGCCAAGTTCGCGAGGCTTTTTTAGAGCATTTTAAAGTGCATTTCCTCATCTGAGCCTCTTGAAGCATCCTGGACAAGGTGGGGGGCTGGAAGGAGCCCAGAAAACTGGGTTCCAGGCCCCGCAGCTCTGCCTCTCACTCCCCGTGAGAATCCCTGCCTCTGAGTTTATCAGCTATCTGAAAAAGTTTATCATCTGAAAAGGGCCAGCTGAATAGACTCAAGGGTCCTTGGAGATCTAAATGTTAAGATTCACGAGTTACCTGGTGGTCCAGTGGTTAAGACTTCGCCTTCCAGTGCGGAGGGTACAGGTTCGATCCCTGGTCAGGGAGCTAAGATCCCACATGCCTCATGGCCAAAAACCCAAAAACCATAACACAGAAGCAAAATTGTAACAAATTCGATAAAGACTTTAAAAAATGGTCCACATAAAAAAAAATCTTAAAAAAAAAAATGTTAAGATATGATGACTTGGTGTGACAAATGACAGCTGAAATTTGGATTGTGGCTGGTTGATATCCATCGGGGGTGCATGTCAAAAAAAAGACCTGCCGATGACCCAAATGCGGGACTAATTTGGACACGTGTGTTCCTCAGACAATGCTTCTCTTTATCCATCATGTATTTTCAGACCACCTTGTAGATATCTACTCATCCGCAGACAGTGAGGGCTTTTATAGCAGCCAGTAAGGCGAACTGATTTGGAAGAATACTCTGCCTTAAAGCTAACTTAAAAACCTGACTTTCAGAAAGTTTCACAAGAGTTTTGGACCGTTTCTGTGGTTGATCTTGAGGCCTCGTAGCCCTGGGAGTGAAGATCAAGACTTGCTGATCTGAAGTGCCACCGGGGTCTGCTACAGTGACGAGACATGAATAATTTGCACTGCGCACAAGGTTACCAGGATACTAGTGGGAGAAAGTACTGACAAACAGCTTGATTTCTTAAGCCTCGTTTGCAAGATCAATTCCCTTAGATGATCCTAACCCCTGGAGTACTCCAGATTTTGGGGTCCTGTGTTAAAACATAGGGACTGAGATGGCATTCAACCAAATACTTAACATCTGCGTTGTCCAGACATTGAGGCACAGAGAGGTTAAGTAAGTTGCCCAAGGTCACACAGCCTGAATACAGGATCTGTGTGATGGAGCCTGGATTTAAATCCAGGCATCTGGCTCCAGAAATAGTACTCATTCAAGGGAGACTGAAAAAAAACAGGTCAATTATAATGAACATAATTTGGGAAGTTCTACAGCAGTGCTCTTCAGTAGAAACTTTCTGCCATGATGGAAATGTCCTGTATCTTGTGCTGTTCAATGTGGTAGCCACACGTGGCTATGGAGCCCTTGAAATATAGCTAGAGCCGCTGAGGAACTGGATTCTTCGTATTTTTAACATTTTAATTAATTTAAATGAAATTTAAATAGCCACACGTGGCTAGCGGCTATCATATTGGACAGCACAGATATAGAGACTTGAGGTCTAGGGAATGGTGGGAGCTGGCTCCTGAGCCAGCCTTGGGTGAGGGGAGTTCAGGGAAGGCTTCCTGGAGGAAGAGCCAGCAAAGCTGAAATCTGAATGACAGCCAGGTGGTGGTGGCTGCTCCAGCAGGTCTGGAGGTGAGGGATGGCCAACTGAGGAATGTGAGAAGAGGAAAGCGGGCTGGAGCAGCCAGTGGGAGGGGCTGGGAGGGCCTGGGGATGGAGGAGGGGCAGGGGACGGTGGGGAAAGAGCCCCACTAATGAAAGTCCTACAAGCCATCCTTATGGTGTTTGGACTTGACCCTGGGGGAGCTACTGAAGGGTTTTGAGCAGAAACCCTGCAGGCTTAGATTTCAGTTTTGGAAAGTGTAATAGGAAGAGAATATATGGGGACGGGGGGGAGCAGAGGTGAGGGAGGCAGGGGGACCCCAGAGCTGGCCAAAGTCTTCCTGATGGAGACTTTGAAGGGCTTGGGGATTGGTCCGACACGGGGATGAGAGTGACAGAGGAGTCAGGGATGCTGCTGTCCGGAATCCTGAGTCTGGCTTTAGGCAGTGGAGGGAGAAGACCTCCATCCCTGCCTGCGGGGATTACAGATCCCTGAGCGTGAATCTTAAACCTCTGCGGGAGGACCCACAAGTGGGGATGCGTGGAAGCCAATGTATTTTGCTGAGCACCATTTATTCCCCCCACACCCTGCCGCCCAGAGCCTTCCAAAGGACGTCAGGAAGCATTCCCCTGCCTCCTGCCCTGATTCCACCCTTAACATCCTTCGGAACTTGCCATGCTGATTTCCAGAGGCCCCACCTGCAGATCCCTTCCTCTATCACTCAGCATCGAAAGATCCCCATCTCTTGGGGGTTTTGAGGACCCGAGAAGAATCACACTTTGCCAGGAGTCCGTCCCCCTGCCTGACTCTGGGGAGGGCCGTGAACCTGATTCTGATTGCATCAGCTCCTGTGTCCCGAGCACCTCTATGCCAGGCACTGAGCTTAACGCGTTCCAGGGCTTATCTCCCTGAAGCCTCAAAGCAACCCTTGTTTTTCCACTGAGGAAACTGAGGCTTGGATGGGCGGGGTCCCTTGGCCAGACCACCCAGCTGGGGCAGAGCAGAGACAGCAACCTCTCCCCCCGCAACCCTGAGCTGTAAGCTGTCCCTGAGCGGTCACCCTGCTGCCTTATGCTGAGCTTGGCACACACGGGGCACAGACCTAGCATGTACCTTGCAGCCGTCTGCAAGCTGCTGGGGACAAGGATGTCGAGTCCACCAGAGGCAGCCCCCCCAGGCCCCGACCTCTGGCCTCCAAATCCGACCCATGTGGTGGGTTAAGTTAGGGAATGGCCGATTCTGTGACAACTTTGAAAGAAGTAAGCAGCTGGGACCATGCTCAGATGACCACTTCCATTCCTGGGTCCCAGGGGGAATTCTCTTAAGGATACTGGGCGTCTGACCATGTCAGGTGACCTTTCAAGGCAAAGACATCCAAGTTTCCCCACCTAGGGACTGACTGACTCCCTCAGGCGTGCTAACGGCCACCCTCGCATGCTGCTGTAGACTTGCAGTTTGGATGGACTGTTCCAAGGCTGCCTTGTATGTGCTACCCCTCCACCCTGCGATTCTCTGCCTAGGGAGTTCTCCTGTGGGAGTCATCAGAGATGTGTCACTTCAGCCCCAAGGACGTTCATCGTATGGTTGATTATAACGGTGAACAGCAACCTAAATGCCACGACACTTGGGGATCGATTAAAGGAACAACGCTGTGTCGGGGCAGCGAACATTCTTCAGCCGTTAACCGTGATGCTCTAAAGGAGTGGACCCAGATGAAATTCTGGGCAGGATTATAGCAGAATATGGTCACTAGGTGATGGGTGACTTTTAAATATTATTTTTTGTGCTTTTCTGTAATTTTGACATGTCTTGTAGCAAGCCTTTGTGATTTGGGTAACGAGGAGAAGGAATCTACAGGCAGCGAAATGAGGGTGTGTGAGTGTGGTTGTTTACCAGGGTGACTGAGAGGTTTATCCTGACTCCCTGGGGTCCTTGCACATACCTCGCCCATAGTATCCCCTCATGGGGTACGCAAGTGTCTCCAAAAGGTGAGAGAAAGAGAATGAGGAAGGAGATGGGCATTTATGGGATGTTTCCTGAATGTCAGGTCCCGCCCTTGGAGCTATCATGTGGGTCTTCTCATTGGCATCTTGCCACGTCCCTGTGCCCCAGAGAGGGAGACAAAAGCCCTGAGGTCACACAGCAGAGCTTTTTCCCGAGGCTCCTGCTCACTCTGCAGGACCACACATGTTTGCTCTGCTAAGGATGGCTCCGTAGAAGCTGTGAAGAGGCGTGCTCCCCACTGGGAGGAAGATAAGCTACTGCAGGACAGTCTGCCCACCGCCACTAAGTACCTACTGGGTGCCAGGCAGGCTCTGGGTGGGGAACACAGGTGATGGAGTGTCCGATCTTAAAGGCTGCCTCGGCTGAGTTACAGAATCTGTGTAGTGAACCCCACCCCTGGTTCCCAAGTGCCTAGCACATGGTAGGTGCTCAGTAGATGTCTGTTGCATAAATAACTTATATGTCAAACTTTACCTGGCACAAAAATGAGTCCAGAGTAGGCAGGGAGAGTGCAGGGGAAGGCAAGGTCACTGTGGGTTGTTGCAATGGCTCGGGCTGGGAGGGATGGATAGGAAGGGGGAAAGGTACAAGCAAAGCCACAGAGGCTGGAAGGTAAGGCTTGTGTGGGATGCAGTGAGTAGGTCTCGGTGGGTGGAATGGGCCTCTGTTTGGGGCAGGGCTAGGAGATGGGACTGGACAGGAAACTTGAGGATCAATTGCAAGGGGTGTTGGATCTCAGCAGGAGGACAGTAGGGAGCTGTGGGAGGTGTTTGAGCAGGAGGGGCATATGCTCCAGAGCACCTCGTGGCAGGACATGCCTCCTGACCCCAGTGGGACACAAGGAGTGAGACGCTCCTGCTGCTGTTTCTGGAACTGGGGGCCAAGTTGTTCTCACCCCCTCGCCCCGTGACCCCCAACTCCCTCCATATTCCTCATCCACTGGCTCCAAGCCATCAAGAGATGGTGACTGGGAACATCCTTCAAAGCTCAGAAGCCAAGGCCATTTTTTTTTTTAACATCTTTATTGGAGTATAACTGTTTTACAATGGTGTGTTAGTTTCTGCTTTGTAACAAAGTGAATCAGTTAGACATATACATATGTCCCCATATCTCCTCCCTCTTGCGTCTCCCTCCCACCCTCCCTATCCCACCCCTCTAGGTGGTCACAAAGCACCGAGCTGATCTCCCTGTGCTATGTGGCTGCTTCCCACTAGCTATGTATTTTACATTTGGTAGTGTATATATGTCCATGCCACTCTCTCACTTTGTCCCAGCTTACCCTTCCCCCTCCCCGTGTCCTCAAGTCCATTCTCTACGTCTGCATCTTTATTCCTGTCCTGCCCCTAGGCTCTTCAGAACCATTTTTTTTTAAACATCTTTATTGGTGTATAATTGCTTTACAATGGTGTGTTAGTTTCTGCTTTATAACAAAGTGAATCAGTTATACATATACATATGTTCCCATATCTCTTCCCTCTTGTGTCTCCCTCCCTCCCACCCTCCCTATCCCACCCCTCTAGAGGTCACAAAGCACCAGAGCTGATCTTGAATTGCTATTGTGCCAATGGCCACCCAAGGGGCTGGAGTTTTGGGTTTGCCTTGAACATTCCGGCTGCTCCCCAATCAATAACACAGAGGCCCAAGTGTCAGCCAGTTCAACAGTCAGTCACCGGGGGACGGGCTTTTAATTTGCTGAGTGAACAAGTTAAGGAGGCCAGCACTTTGATGGAGACCTGTGGGCTTCCCAGCGTGTGCCAGGTACCAGGTTAGGCCCTTTGGCTAGTGCTGTGGTTAGCAGGACCCTCTCCCTAGGGTCCAGGCTGAGGGCAGAGACCAGTCACCGAGCAGTTGGTGACAGAACCGGGGATCCGGGCTGCGTGGGGCACAGTGGTTGCCAGTTTGGACTTGCAGTCCAAGCCCCCTGCCTGAGTTTGAGTCCCACCTCATCATTTACTGGCTGTTTGATGGGGGGGCATGTCACTTCACCTCTCTAAGCCTCAGTGTTCTCGTCTGTAAAATGGGGATTTTAAAGAGCTCCACCTCATGGGATTGCCATGGGACTGCAGCTCAGCGAGGTGATATGCAGACAGCTTGATCAACACCGGGGACAAGTTAAATGCTCCACGAAGGCTGTGCTGGTGATGCTGGTGGTGGAAGCATGGCGACCGTGCGAACCTGGTGGCGGGGGACGGACGGGGGAGCACCGTAACCAGACTGATAAGTCCTGGGGGCAGTGAAGATGGAGAGAAGTTTGGCCAGGGGTAGGGTGGTGCCCACACAGGACGCAGGAGGGTGACCCCTTCATCTCAGTTTGCCTGGCTTTGGCACCCGCCGTCCTTCATCCTGCGATGTCTTAGGCAAACCTGGATGGTAGGTCACCCTCGTGCCCAGCACAGACGTTTGGACCCACTTCCGAGAGCGGTAGGGAGCTGAGGTGGGTTCGAGCAGGGGGCGATGCACTGTGAGTTACCAGCTGGGACCAGGTTCTGAGCATTTTCCCTGATAGAAACCTCTGGCTTGTCCTTGCAGGATCAGCTGAAGCAGTGTTTCTCCAGGCGGACCCCCGAGGCCAAGGACACTGACACCCTCGTGCAGGAAGCCGACAGCCAGTATGGGACGTGGCTGCACCAGCACCAGAGCGGGGAGAGGTAGGGCGTGCGGGGCGGGGCCTCTGGGCGGGAGCCAGGGTGGCCCATCTGCCTCCTGATTTCTCTGTTACTAAGTAGAACTGTTTTGTCTGTAACTATAAGAGCAAACCATTTCTTTTTATAAAACAGAAATTTAGAATGTACAGAAAACTTGTTTTCAAATGATATATGAAATGTCCAGAATAGGCAAATCCATAGAGACAGAAAGTAGATTTGTGGTTGCCGGGGGCTGGGGGGAGGGGGAGGGGAGTGACTGCTCAACAGGGACCAGGTTTCCTTCTGGGGAGATGAAGATGTTCTGGAACCAGGGAGCGGTGATAGTTGTGCAACATTGTGAATGCTCTACTGGTAAATTTCATGTTACGTGTGTTTCATGAAAAAAATTACATAATTACAATACCATAAAAAAAATCAAACTGAAAATGAAAATCGTCTCTAATCCCAGCACACAGATATAACCTTCATTAATGTTGTTTGTTGTCTTTCTAGACTTTTTTCTGTATGTATATTGTGTGTTTACAAATATAGGAGCATATTACAGATACTGCTCTATAAGCTATGTCAGCATTTAGTATCACCGCTGTTAGAGGCTTGTAGGGCCCCTCAGGTGTCAGCCTGGCTGGGAAGAAATATTATTATGACTGTGGCAGAAGCCTGGAGGTCACTGAGCATCGCCTGGATTCAGGAGGCAGGCAGGTCTGAACTCCAGCTTCACTCCAGCTGGCTGTGAGGTCCTGGGTAAATTAGTCATATTTGCCGGATTTCACGCTCCTTCTCCATAGAAGGGGGATGACGCGCATAAAAAGAGCCAAGGTCTGTTGAGCGGACAGGCCGAGCACTGTTGTAAGCACTGAAACATAACATTTAATCCTATTGCCCCATCTTGCAGAGGCAAAGACTGAGGCACGTGGGGTTGTCAGCAGGGTAACCTGTGCAGCAGTTGGCATATTTCCCGGCACTTAGTAGGAGCTTGATACATTGCACCCGTTCGTTGTTTTAAAAATGCAGTTTTTCTTCTCTCCCTTGGGGGGGGATCGAACACAGCAGCAGCTTCGTGGACAACCGGGAGGTGGGCTTGCCGTGTTCTCAGCTCACACTTCCCACCGGCGGGCCACAGGATCGCACGGTGTTTTGAAGTCAGGGAGACCTGGGTCGACCCCGGCATGGCCACTTACCAGCTGTGTCACTGTGTGACTCAGTTTCCTCATCTGTGGGTCTCATGCCCAGGGATATGGTGTGTCCATGGCTGAGCTGGACTCAAACCCAGGTCTCCCATCTCCTTCCCCTGCCCCCACCCGTCAGGAGCGGCCACACCCCTCTGCTGGTTTATGTCCCATAGCTGTCATTGGTACTAAAGCTGGGTGGAGGTTGATGGAATTGGAAGTGGGTAAGAAAAAGGGAAGCACAGGTTCCTTCCAGTACCCATGAAGCCTTTTTGTTTTCTTTCCTACCCTGTGATGTGTGTTAATCAGTGAGCGAGTCTGGAAGCCTGGGTGTCCTGGTTTTGCGGTCGCTGTGTGACCCTGGGAGGCCCCTTCTCCCTCTGGGACCTGGCATCTCCCCTGTGTCCTGGGGTCGCCCCCTGCTGTCTCCAGGAGGCACTGCAGCTCCTCCTCCGGGAAAGGGCCCCGGAGCTGCTGTGCTCCCAGCCCTGAGCAGCGGCGCCACCTGCAGCCTCCTCAGTGGTATTTCCCTCATTTTTTGTGGATTTGCCTCAGTCGCACCCCACACCCAAACATCCTGCCTATTCCAAGGAATAAATTCTTCCCCGAGCTGACGAAAGCATGGCTGTGCTCCTGCAGTGAAACACCAGTACACCTGGGTTGCAGGTTCTGCCCAAGGGTGCAGCTCAGGGGTATTTCAGGGCAGACCCTCCTATCAGTGAGGTGGTGTCTGGTGTGCCCGTCCCCCCTTCCTTAGGGTTAGGCTTTCCTGTGCTCTTGGCTTTGGGGTCTTTTTAAGGGGGGAGCGGAGAGCCTATTTAATTTAATGGTTTGATTTATTGACATATTTTCTATCTTGTGTGGTTCCAATTATCCAAGTGGTACTTGGAATACTTTATGGGCAGAAATTCCAGGAGGAGAGGGTCAAGGACCTGGATTCTGGGGTCAGGTCTGTCCCTTTGGGCGGGCTACTTCACGTCTCTGTGCCTCGGTTTCCTCATCTCGAGCGAGGTTAGTATTTAATTTCCTGAGGTTAATCCTGTCTCCTAGGGCTGTGGACGTTGCAGGATTATAGGGTAATCACCGTAGGACTGTGAAGAGGATGGAACGATACAATTTTTAGCACAGGGCCTGGCGCATAGTAAGCGCTCCGTAAATCTCGAGTGAGTGAGTGAATGAATGGATGGATGAAACAATGCAGGAGATTCCCCCCCTCCTGCTCTCCCGCTGGTGACGGCCAGTGATTATTTGGTCTACATCAGCGCTGTGCCACAGAAATACAGCGCAAGCTGCAAACTCGAGGCAGTTTTAGTGTTCCAGTAGCCACGTCAGTAGAAAAGAAACAGGCAAAATTAATTTTAACAGTATGTTCTGTTGAGCCCAGTAGATCCGAAATACTACCATTTTAACATGTAATCACTATAAAGTTATTAACGCGGTATTTTACGTTCGTTTTTCTTCACTCAAAGTGCTGGGAATCAGTGTGTACTGACTGTACTCAGGGCCCAGCTCAGCCCTCACTCGCCGCATTGCAAGGGCCCAACGGCCCACATGTGACCAGTGGCTCCCGTATTGGACGGCGCAGGGTTAGAGGGTCTTGAACGGGACATTCTGCACCCATTCTGCACCTGTTCAGGTGTTCTAGAGGCACCATGGACAGCACCTGGCTGGGCCCAGAGTGGTTCTCCTAACTGGGATGTTCTGTCTCTTGTTTCCTGGCATATAAAGCACAGCCCACACCCTACCTTCTGCCACTTCCCTTCCTTGAAATTCAGGTCTCTGAAACAACCTGCCCGACCAGGCCTCCCTCCCTTCCTTCCATTCTCATAGCTTGGCCCCCGAGTCCCCATCCCCGGACAGCAGTGCCACGTCAGCTCAGAAGCAGCCCCCCAGCAGCCGCCTGTCTTCCCTGTCCTCCCAAACGGAGACCACCTCTGCTGGGGACCAGCATGATTGCTCCAAGGACCAGCAGAGCACCAGCGTGGACCGATCCAGCACGGACCTGGAATCCACTGACGGGATGGAGGGGCCGCCCCCAGCAGATGCCTGCCCCGCAAAGAGGGTGGACGACTTCTCCTTTATCCATGTAAGTCAGTCGTTGGGAGCACGTGCTGGAAACAGTCATTTCTTCTTAAAGGGACGTTCTAGCATCTCCCGATGAATTACCCCTTTCCCTGGTAGAGTCTATGTGCCAGGGCCCCCTGTGGTGGGTGCAGAGGGCACAGTCTGAGATGGGACTGAAGTCTACATGAGGCTTGTACCTGCCACACACCCGCTGTGTGTCTTGGGGCAACTGTCTTCACCTCTCTGAACCTCGGCTTCGTTGTCCACCTGTAACCAGTACAGTGGGTTTCACGGCTGTGAATGCAACCATATGTGTACAAATTAAAACTGAGCTGAGCCCTCACCTGTTAGGCGAACAGGCCATCTGGCCTCTCACCCCTGGCGGGTGGGAGGTGTCTGCCTGAGGCCTGCAAATCTAGGCGTGCAGCCTGGACTTCGCTCAGACCAATTCTGCTGGGGGTTCTTACCAAGGTCTTGACAAGTGGGACCACGTCCCTGGAGCCAGGGAATCCAAGCCTGTCTGTAAAGGGGAGCCTCCTCAGGCGTGGGCAGCCCTCAGAACTCAGCTCTTCTGGGGCCCACGGAGAGCCATCCTACAGGATGCTAGCCACCCAAGTCCAACTGCCTCCTACCCAGCCCCTTCTAGACCTGCAGGGGTCAGGCAGGTTGTCCTTTTCAATCCTTGAGACACAGGGGTTTTATTATTCTCCTTCCCTGACAGTAGGGCTACCTGCCCACCCTCCTGAGGATGCAACATCTAAATGATGCAAAATCCAAAACAGACCCTGTCTCCTCAGTGAAGCCTCACGTCCACACCCTTAGAGATGACGACACAGATGCCCCCAGAGAAGGACCATCACTGCTTTAGGTGTGGGGCTTCCTTTAGGGCCTCAAATGGGATTCTCCTTCCTAAATGTGGTCACGGTCTCTCTCTGGCATCTCTAAATAAGGGCAGAAATGAGGAAAGGCACACACTCAGTCTCCACTGGGGCACCCCACTGTATAAACATGGACAGGGTGCAGGTTGTCAGGGTTTAGTTAGGGGATTTATTCAGTTATTCATCCAACAAACATTTATTGAGCTCCAGCCATGTCCCAAGCATTGCTCCAGCTTACACGCCCATACGATGTCACTGTGCCATAGCATAAGTCTCCTGATTTACCTTCTGGAACACTAAGCCCAAGAGGCAAAACCCCGGCCCCATTTTTATTTTATTTTTTTTAACTTATCCTTTCATATAACCAGAGACAACGCTACTTTTTTTTTTTTTAAACATTAAAAAAAAAAAAAATTTTGGCCACACTGAGGAGCTTGCAGGATCTCAGTTCCCCGACAGGGATTGAACCTGGGCCATGGCAGTGAGAGCACCAAACCCTAACCGCTAGACCACAAGGGACTCCCTCATTTTTGCTGATTCGGGAACAGAAGTGGCCACTGAGTGATTGAAATGCCAGTGTCCCTAAGCACAGGCCCAGCCAATTCTTTAACACTGAGGTCTCCCACAGGCAGTGTTGGGAGGCTGAAAGGGGAGGCGAGGCACTAGGGAAGGAATCAGCTTCTGCACCAGCCTGAGGCTGCACGGGTGGCCCTGGGGAACGGGACCACGCCCCCTTCAGCAGCCCCTGCGTTGCTGTGGCTCCCTCCCACTTTCCCTGAGTCTGAGAAACCCGCTCTATTTACTAGTGACCGGAGATATATGCTCTCCTCTTGAGGACGGCGGACCCTTTATGATTTCCATCTCTCCCCAACTTCCACCAGCCCCACACAAATCCCCCCACTGGACAGCATCACAGCCAGTTTGGGAAACATCTGTGCAGGTATCAGCCCCCTCCTCCCGCCCCCAATGGGGTGTCTGTCACTTACCGACTTTGGGAAATGAGTCACTGAAATTAGCTCATCATCGCTAACTTAAAAGGCCCTGGGTGACAGAATTCCTCCAAAGTGGACCTGAGAGGAAGAATCCAACATTTCAGGCCAGGACCTGAGCTGGCCAGGAAGGGAGAAGCCCATCGTAGGAATAGCTCACGGCTGCGAGCCTGAGTCGGGTGCTACTGGAACCAGGACTTTCCATGCCTGGGCTCCCTGAATTCTCTCAACCACCCTGGCAAGGGGATACTATTATCATTCCGTTTTTACGAATAGGGACACCCGAGCTCAGAGAGGGTAAGTCCCCTGCTCTGAGGTCACACAGCTGGCATTCAAACTGAGCAGGATTTGAAGCCCAAGCTCCGGGCTCTTCACCACTATCTCCTTGGAGATCACTGAGCCAGAGGCTGCCCCACCTTCTTGCTGGGCCTACCCAGGTGGTCTGCCCCCAGCCCTCTCAGCACAAAAGGTGGTGATGTTGGAAACCATCACTGACCCTCCACCCGCCTCAGCTCACAGTGTGATGCTCGCAAACTAATGCCTGGTACTTAGTAGGTGCTCCACCGGCTCCCACCTGCACCCTGAATTATTGTGGGTAGAGGAAGGACCACACTGAGAACCTCTCAGCTCGTGGACCCTGTGTGGAATAAGGTTGTTGTAAGGATTTAGTTAGATGATGTGTTCAGTTATTCATTCAACAAACAAACAAACATGTACTGAGCTCCTGTTAGGTACTGCTCTAGCTTACCTGCTCAGATGATGTCACCAGGAGCGGAAAGCCATTTCCATTATGTGCCCACTGTGTTCCAGGCACTGTGTGGGGCACTCAAGGTTTATTTGATTCTTGGAATCAGCCTACATGCTATATCTCACAGAGAAAGTAGGCTTAGAGTGTTAGGTTCCTACTGAAATGCGGAAATGCTGGCCCATATACCACCTAAATAGCATTGTGTATCGACACAGCTATGCACACCTTCCTTGGCTGATGCCCCCATTTAACGTTTCCCATGCTTTGTTTCCCCTCTTCTTCCCTGCCACTCCCACAGCAAACTTCAGTCCTCGACTCAAGTGCCCTAAAGACCCGGGTGCAGCTCAGCAAGAGAAGCCGCCGCCGGGCTCCCATCTCCCACTCCCTCCGGCGCAGCCGAGTCAGCGAGTCGGAGAGCAGGTCTCCTTTGGAGGAGGAGGCCAACAGCACGTGGATGTTCAAGGACTCCACAGGTATGCCCCCTCTCCTCCACAGGTAGCACATTGGATAGCAGGAAGGATTTAGATTAAACCCTGGAAGAGCTTTCTGACTTTGAAGGCTGTGGGGTATTAGAACACAATAACGTAGGAAACTGTGGTTTCTTATTCCACCAAGCTTTTTAGAAACTAGGTAAAACATTTTTTTGAGGATGATATATTAGTTGGGGCTGCACAGGTTGCAAGGAACTGAGACAACTTAATAGGATTTCACTATTTATGCTGTTATCCTTATTAAATTCACCCTTATCCTCTCTTCAGGTTTGTTTGCTGGTCTTTTTCTAGATTCTCAAGTTGAAAGATCAGTTCATTTATTGTCAGTCTTTTGGGGTTTCTAATAAATTATTTAAGGCTATGCATTTTCCTCTAAGGACTTCTTTGGCTGCATTCCACGTCAAACCTTGAGCTGAATCCTAAAGAACAGATAGGAATTAGCCAGGGAAGGGTATTCCAGATGGAAATATCAACAGGATCAAAGGGGCAGAGGTGTGGAAAGAACATTCCGTGGGTGTGGCGGGGGCAGGGGCGGGTCGTTTCTCTAAGCAGTTCAGTGTTTCCCAAGCCAGAAATAGCAGGAATCAAGCTAGAAAGGAAGAGCCAGTTCGTGGAGAGTTGTGATTCCTTGCTAAGGAGTTAGACTTGATCCGTAGATGGAGAGCCACGGAAGAGTTTTAAGGAGAAGCAAAATCTCAGAATGGAGGCTGCCAGTGACTTCAGTACGCTTTTCTTTGCAACAGAGGAGAAATCCCCCAGGAAGGAAGAGTCAGATGAGGAGGAGAAGACGCCCAGAGCTGAGAGGACGCCCATCAGCCGACCCCAGAGGATGCCCGTGTTTCCAGGCATGGACCCGGCAGCGCTGAAGGTACCAGACTTCATGCCCAGAGCTATGCTTACCTGTGGCAGCAAAACAGACAGGCCCATGTTTCTCACCCTCCTCCCTCCTTCCTTCCCTCTCTCCTTCCTTGCATCCCTCCCTTCCTCCCTTCCTGTCTTCCTCCCTCTCTGTCTAATTTTTGAAATAGTTGAAGATTCATGAGAAGTTGCAAAACTAGTATGAGAGACTTCCCGGGGACCCCTCCTCACCCAGCTTCCCCCAGTGCTAAAGCATCCCATGGCCATGGTACATTATCAAGACCAGGACATCGGCCTTGGCCCGGTGCCATGAACAATACTACTGATTTATTTGGATTTCTCCAGTAATCCTGTGTTTCTGAATCTCCACTTCTTTCTCTAGCCCCCACACCTGCTGCTCAGTTTGGTCTTCCAGCTAAGCCTCCATGTGCTCATCTGTAAAGGGGGTTAAAAGTCCACCTTAGGCATCAGGCCCAGTGCTGGATGTCTGGGAAACAGGAGTGAACTAGCCCAGGCTTCTGTTCTTGAGGAATCTGGTGTGCTAGGGGTGGGAGGCACATAAAATGATTATTTTGATTCCAAACAATGTGAGAAGTCAGCATTGGAGCCATATTAATCTGTCTTAAATAGCACCGCAATCCCAGCTGGACTGTGGAATCCTGAGGGCAGGGCTGGGCTGTCTCCCCACCCTCAGCTCCACCGAGCATCTCACAGGTCCTGGGAGGCAGCGGTACTTAATGCAAGCAAGAGAGGGGCCTCTTTTATCCCCAGGCACCATGTGCTTGCAAACTTGCTTTATGTCCCCAGCAACCCTAAAAAAGGTAGCTCTTTACTCCCATTTTACTGAAGAAGAAATCAAGACAAAGAAGCCTAGGTTGTTTGTGGAATTTCTCAACCCCACACTCCGTGTGGCCAGGGAGCCTCCTGTTAGGGGCTGTGAACTTGCCACTCCTTCAGCAGATGGCAGCTTTGCTTTTCATGTCATTTCTGGCAAGAATAAAAAGTTGATAAACAGCGGATGCATACTTGTCCCTGTAATTCATTTTACAGGCCTTCAAAACATAAATGTCTTGCAGCAGCTGTCCCAGGCCAGAGGTTTTCTGACTTCTTTTTTGAAGCATTGGAACAAAGGCTGCCTTACAGGGCAGCCTAACACGGGGGGCAGAGAAAGGCCCTGCTTACAGGAGGGAGCAGAGGCCCTAGGGAGGCTGCCGGGCTTTTTCTCGAAAGAGCCCTGGAGTTGGAATTGGGCAGACCTAGGACGAATCCTAGTTGGGGAAAACCATGTGACTTTGGGCCAACTGCTCAACCTTTGACCTTTAGGCTACTCCTCTATAAAACAGAGAAAGCCAGTCTCCACCCTGGAAACATGTGTCATATAACTTACACCTGGTGGAGTCCAGTCGCTGGATGCCCAGTGCACAGAAGCTGCCAGGCCGACGATGGTGATGACCGCTATTGCTGGGGGCTCTGCCAGCATTGACTTGGAGACAGATGCCACCTGCCACCATCATACCCCCCCTAGCCCCCAAAGGAATTCTGGGCACACCATTCCAAATCATCCCATTCCCTGTGTGCCCTCCAAAAATGGTGGGAATCCACCCTGCGTCTTCCCTGTGCAAATCTGATAGTCAGAAACCTCACTTCTTCATATTCACAGGAGCAAAGAGCTTAAAAGAGCTGGGCCTCAGCTGCAAGATGCATCTCTTGTCTCCATCTCGGGGTTCTCAGGAAACTGTGATGAGGACACCACACATGGTGGCTTTTCAGCCAAAGATAATGTGATTGTGTGGGTTTTTCACAGTTGTTTGATCCCAGTGGTCAAGGGTGGCCTCTTGGACTACAAGCCTGACCTCCGATTTTTCTTGGCCTCCACGGTCAGGCAGCATCTCCCCCACCCCTGAGTCTGCTGCCTGGGTCCGTTCAGATGCTGGGAGCCCTGCTGTCGCCATGCAGTGACAAGTGCCGTAGGATGGGACCCTTCCCCAGACCGAGGGCGGGTTACAGACTCCACCCCTGTCTTCTCTTCCCAGGCTCAGCTGCACAAGAGGCCAGAGATGGACAGTCCCAGCGATACCCCCAGCTGGGCCCCACAGCCCAAGACCCCCAAGTCCCCCTTCCAGCCTGGGGTGCTGGGCAGTCGCGTGCTGCCCTCCAGCGTGGAGAAGGACGAAAGGTGAGAGTGTTGCTAACGCATAAAAGTTAGGGATTATGCATGATACTGCTATTGTAATATAAGAGCTATGATAGAGCAGGGGTTGGCCGACTATAGCCCACAGGCCAAATTCAGCCCACTGTCTGTGTTTGTAAATAAAGTTTTATTGGCACACAGCCATCATTTAAGGATTGTCTGTGGCTGCTTTCCTGATGCAACTGCAGACCTGACACGTTGACACAGACACCCTATAACCTGCAAAGTCAAAAATACTTACTATCGGACCCCAGTGATAGAGGAAGGCAGAAGAAGAGTTCAGAACCCAGACTTGAGGAGGACGGGTGTGGAAAAGGCTTCCAAGAGGAGGGGGTGCCCGATCTGCATCATGACAGACAAGAGAGGTGGCCAAAGTCACAGCACATGCAAAGGTCCAGAGGCCTGGTAGAACTGGGCGCTGTAGGCTGTGCATGTTATTGGAGCACAGAGTGGGCCGTGGGAAGCAGGAAAGCAAGAGGATGAGAGAGAGAGACAGGCTGAGGCAGAGATGGTACCTGTCTTGCTCTGCGGATGCCAGAATTGCTCTGGAGTCAGCTGAGGGCACCAGCGTTTCTCCAGGGCTGGAGGGACCCCCAGACCAGGAGGCCTGGTTTTGAGCCTCCACCATCAGGCAAGCCTTGCTTGGGGTCCTCAGACCCCTATCTGCCCAGGGGACCTCTCCTTCCTCACAGACCCCCGCCCCACCCCCAGCCAGGTCAGCAATGTCCCTGAGCCCTCTGGGACTGTGGAGTCAGGAGCTTTCTCTGAGATCAACAGAAGTAAGGTCTTGTGTGTACATGTGTTTGATTATAAAAGTAGTACATGCTCACCTTAGGAATTGTAGAAAATATAAAATGAATATAAAGCAGGAAAGAAAATCACCCATGATGTGATACCCCACCCCTCCGCCCCACCCCGCCCCCCCCCGCCCCGCCAGAAGACTACCATAGTGACGTTTGGGCCTTTCTCCTTCCATTCTTTTTAAATGTAGTCGCGATTACAACATAAACTATATATAGCTTCTTTTCCGGTTTCATGTGACGATTCTCCCATAGCCATTAAAGTCTTCATAAGTATGATTTCTTTTTCTTTAAAAAATTTTCAGATGTTTTTGTTTGACTTCATTGTTTTTGTTAAAATGATGTGTTCTCATTACAAGCCATTCTGAGAAACAGAGAAAAATACATAAAGAAGAAAGTAAAAAATAAGACACTCGAAAATGTTATCATTCGGTTGGTGATGACTCAAGTGTATTCACTTTGAGAAAATTCATTGAGCTGTGTGCTTATGATCTGAGTGATTTCTGGATGTGTGTTCTTCAATTTTTAAAAAAAGTTAAAACAAATCGTACCTCCCCCAAATAATTATTGTTATTATTCAGTAAACATAAGATCTATCTATCTGTGTCTTACAGGCATTGTTTTAGTCAGGGTTCTCCAAAGAAACATAACAATAGTATGTATACACAGGGGGAGAGAGGGAGAGAGAGAGAGAGAGAGAGAGAGAGAGAGAGAGAGAGAGAGAGAGAGAGAGAGAGAGAGAGAGAGAAGGATTTATTTTAAGGAATTGTTTTTCACGATTGTGGACGCTGACAAGTCCAAATTCTACAGGGTAGACAGGCAGGTTGCAGACCTGACGAGGAGCTGGTGTTGCAGTTCAAGTCCCAAAGGCAGTATCTTGGCAGAATTCCCTCTTCTTCTAGGGAGGTTGGTCTTTTTTAATTAAGGCCTTCGACTGATTGGATGAGGCCCACCCATGTTATGGAGGGTAATCTGCTTTATTCAGAGACAACTGGTTTAAATATTAATCTCATCTAAAAAACAAAATAAAATACCTTCACAGAAATAGCTAGTATAATGTTTGACCAAACAGCTGGGCACTGTGGCCTAGCCAAGTGGACACACAGAGTTAACCCTTATGGCCATGTACCTGGGTAGAGAGACGGAAGGATGGATGGATATTTGGGTGGCAAATGGATGGATGGAAATAATTTTATGTAAGCATGACTTTCTGCTTAAGATTATTTCACAGAATGGATGTACCATGGTTTATCTAACATTCTTCATTTTGGAGCACTTTGTTTAATTCCTGTTTCAGTCATGTCGACATGGGCATCTTTGCCGCCTGCGAGTGTGGCTCAGCCCCCACCCACACGGCGGCAGGAGAATTGGGTCCCTCAGGGAGTCCTCGGTCAGGCTCACACTTGACTCCCACTGCCTTTGTGGTTTCAGATCGGAAGAGCCCTCTCCCCAGTGGCTAAAGGAGCTGAAATCCAAGAAGAGGCAAAGCTTGTATGAAAACCAAGCTTGAGCAGGTATGAGGGGCTCTGGAGGGGAGACCCGGACAGAGCCTGCAACCTGAGGAGCAGGGGACTTGGGCCGGGAGGCCAAGGCTCAGAGACTTGGGATGCTGTACCCTGGAAAAGAGAAGGGAAAATGTGGTTGAGGGTGTTTGGGGTTCCCGTAAAGAGGGTGGCAATGATCTGCTTCTTCTTAGGGAAAAAAAAAACACAGTTGGACGGCCTGGGGTGGGTGGAAAGGGCATGGACTCTGGTCTCATGCCCTTGCCCAGCCCTTCTCACTGCATCTCAGGCCCCCTTTATAAATTGAACGGGCAGGACGGCTTAATCTGAAATGTCCCCAATTTCTACAGTCCTATACAACCTGTATAATTAAAAATTAATTTGAAAAAAAAAAGAAATTAAAAAATCGAACGATTAGATATGCCCTGATGTGGGCCCCAAATGATTTAACTTCTTGAACTTTAGTTTGCCCATCTGTAAAATGGGGTAGCAGCGCCCATGTTGCCGAGCGGTCCAGAGGGCTCCCTGAGAATGGACCGGAAGTCCCTGGGGGAGAAACACATAGCTCTTGCTCCGTCAGAGTCAGCTTTGCTCTGAGCAGCACAGGAGACCCACCACCCGTTCTCCACAAACCTGAAATCCAGAAAGCTCGCAAAACGAAGCACCTCCATCCCTTATTTAGTGACAAAACCTGACCTGCATGGATAAAATACTATTTAGACTCTGTTTTCCCCATTTTATATGAATATCCATACATAATACTGCAAGCATATTATATGCTTAATTATGGGGGTGTTGCATAATGTACGTATGTATTATATGTTACATAATATTTACATATAAGCATATATATGTCTGTATATATGTATCTAACAAACTCAAAATTTCTAAATTCCCCAATAAACCTATGCTCTAGGATTTCAGATAAGGGATCAGAGCCTGTGTTTATTTGATGCTCAGTGCTGTACGCACGATATCTCAGTGAAGCTTCCGGCCATCCATTTGAGGACACCACCGACGCTGGCACCCTGACCTGACCCTAAATTTCACGTTCATTCCATCATATCCAGCCGCCTGCCACCTTCCCCATCCCACCCCTCAAAAAAGAAAAGTCATCTTTCCTGGCCTGTAGCTTGTGGGGTGGCTGCCTTGGGGAGCACCAGAAAAGTGTTTAGGGCTCGATGATGGGGAGAAATGGCATCTCTTGTTCCCCCTGCTGACACCAGGACTGTCCTTTCCTCTCCAGACAGGGGCCACTGCCACGTCTAATGAACAAGCCTTAACTGTCAGTACCCGAAGACGAGGTCCCGCTGCTGCTGTTGCTTCCTGCACACACCTGGGCCCTTCCGGTCGGTCAGTCTGTCGGTCGGGTGGAGAAGGCTTCCCAATGCCCCCCCTCGCCACAGGCTCTCCCGGACGGATGGGGCAGGAAGGCTCACCCTCCACGAGCACGTGCTCTGTCTCCCCGGACAGCACTTCAGGCTGGGAAAGAAGCCAAGCGGCCCAGAAATGTCCATGCTGGTGGTTTGGTTTTGTTTTGTTTAATGTAAAAATGTGCATTTCTACCCATCTTAAACCCCTGCAGCAGCTCCAGGAACATGGATGTAAGGCTGGACCGTCTCCCCTGGGTTCTGAGTCGTGAAAGCGCCTCTTCCCCCCGACCCCCACCCAGGGCTGGTCTTTTTTTGGAAGGACATTTCCAAGGAAGATGAAACCATACATTTCCTGCGGTAACTGTGGTCCCAGCAGTACCACCGGGCTGGGGGCTTTGATCGCTCCTTTGGCGAATTCCTTCTCCCTCTCGAAGAATCAGCAGTTCTGATCTTTAAACACACCTGCCCTCATTCTTTCAAGTGTATTTATCCTCCCAGTGGGGCTGTGTGCAGAGCTTGCCTGTTCCATTGTACATCACGTTTTGTTTGCTTTAGAAGGTGATAAAGCAATAATCCAGCCAACTTTCTTTGAAATTTGATATGTATATATGTTTTTATGTTAAAGAACAGGAGGAGAGGCGTGTGAATAGTTTGCTTGAAGTATCCAATCATCTCAGGTTATCTTATCCCTACCCCAAGCTTTTTAAAAATTCTGATTGTCACCCTGGTGTACACTTTCCTGGTTTCTATTCATCCGAGCTCTGATTTCTGTAGGGTGACCTTTGTCCCTTGGCCTCAAGGTTCAAAAAACTGCAGCCCAAATGGCAGTGCCTTTCCCTCCCAAACATCAGACCCACCCGAGAGGCTTTTTCTCCAAAGTCCCTTTCTGAACACAACCTGAGCTGCTGGCATAAAAGATCTATTCCCAGTCGGTCTCAGGACAAACGATGAATGAGGGGTCCTTTTTGTTTCTTCTCACCTCTTCTTTCTACCCAACCTCCCCCCAATTCTACCTGACCAGGTGCTTTTTCTAGGTCCAAATGCAGGAAGGGAGGGTCTTGCTGAAAGCCCTTCTCTGGAGGGGAGTCCCCCCGACCCCCAGCCCAGGAACTCTGGACAGACTTGCTAGACGCTAGGTAACCAAGTATAGGCTTGCCTTGCCTCTTTTTTTTTCTTGGCAACTCTAAGCTCATTCCCAGGAATCTCCAAGACCTCTGGGGTCTCCAGTCATGGCTACTCTGTCCTTGTTTTTGGAAATCCTCCACACCAGCCTTCTCCACCTCTTGAGCCCAAGGCCCCAGCAGTCATCCCAGGGATAGCCGGCCCACCGCCACGTCTGGAGTTGCCATAAACTTTGTGCCAACCTTGCCCGGGAGACACCCATGTGTGAGAGAGTTGCTTGGGCAGTTCACAGGGCAGCCTGTGATTGCTGAGGGGCACTGGGGCTGAGCTTCTTAATGGATCCTTGCTCAGCAATGGACTTCCCAAGAGGTGAAAGTCTCTCCTAATAAATCCATTCTTTGCAAATGGTGTCAAAACCTGCTTCCCTTCTCCCTGGCCACCCCTCCTTCAGTCTCTGTTTGTCTCCTCAGCTCTTCCTCCCTTATCTCCCATTACCACCTCCTTCCTCTCTTGGGTATGGCAGGATGGAGACCAGTCCCGTCTCTGCAGGTTAAGACAAACACCCGGGCCCGAGAGGGGCTGTGGTTCAGCACCATGGACAGTGACCGAGGTGGGGGTGAGAGGCCCTCCCTCCCCGAGTCCTGTTGGCTGAGCTTTGGCTACCGGATGGGCGGTTGTTGGAGCCCGTCTCCCGGGCAACCTTGTGCATCTGGAAACCTCGCGCCTGTGTGTCTGGAGCTCTGGTCCTGCTCGATCACAGTTTGTATCCTCTTCATTCCCTGAGTTTGTGGTCAGTCCGCTCTCTCTGGCCATTTGGGGATTTAATCCTTTCAGGAACCGCTTCAGCTGATTTTCCTTTCTTACTCTTCAGAGATCCAGTTCATGTTTCATTTCAGTTTTGCTGTAGTGTCCAGGTCAGCAGGTCCTCTAGACACTCCTAGTGCGCTGTGACCCTGACGTCTCTTCTCGCCCGCTGTCTTTCTTTGCCTTTCTCAAGGTGGGAAGGCCCCTTGGTACCATCTTAGGCAGTAGGAAGCCTCTTGCTCTGTTCAGTCAGTATAGTGGTACTCACCATGCAAAACTCTCAGTTTTGAATTAGTCATGTTTCATCCCATGTATACCCAACAGGAAAGACAAACACTTGAAAACAAGATTGACCTGGAGGTCTTCTGCCTAATCTCCCACACCTGGATTGGAAATAAAAATCCGTTTAATTCCTTGGTGATGAGGACATACAAAGTCCACCCCTTGAAACTGACTACAGCAGCCTCATCCCTTCACCGCTGAGCAGACAATCACGGTGGGTCAGGAGCGGCCTACTCAGTGCAGGCTCCCGTAAGCCCTGGCTCCCGCGATGATCAGTACGATGAAGTTCGCAGCAACTGATGCTTAGAGCCTTTGCAGATAGCCAGGCAAACGGGTTCTTTATTTCTCCTCTTTCTAAGCCAGATGAGCTCTTGGGGGCTAAGCAAGGGGTTGTATGATAGTTTCTTGAGTTTGCCTGGAGCCACCTTTGGAAATCTGTCTCCTTTTAAACTAACTTAATATGCCTTAATCATTTGTATGCAATCAGGTCACCCGCCCTCATCCAGCCCTCCTCCCCTGGGCCTTTGGCTTTCTTTAAATGAGAGTTTTATACAGAATGCATCAAAAATAAGATGGATAGATAGGTGATTTTTTAAATTTAAATTAGACTCTCTCTCTCTCACACACTCTCTCTCTCCCCCTCCATCCCCCCACACCCTCTTTGCACATCAGCGTTTTGAGAGCTGGTCTTTTGATAAGTCCATATCTTTTTCTCCTCCAGTAGATCCCCTTCTTCATGGTCTCTTGCCTAATGTAACAGAAGCCTTTGGCCTGTACAATTCCATGGTGAGGCCTCAAAAATCAGTGTTGTGGAGAATCTCTCAGTACCACCAGAGAAACTCCAGTGGAAGAGAAGCCTCACGAAACCCCAGTGGAGTTTAGAGTGTTGGGGGCTTTGAGTGACGCTGCCCTGACGGCCTCCTGTTGTCTGGGGTTCGGGCAAAGGACAATCAGATGGGGAGGTTTCGCAGGGGACAAGCAAAGTCATGTGCTTTCAGACAAATGTGTTTTCCCTTGTGCTTCCCGGGAAGAAGTGAGGCCAACTCTAGGTATCGGAATAGAGGTGAGCCTGAGGTCTTCAACCTTAGAGGCCGTGCAGGGGATTTGGAAAAACCTTAGGCGTGATCTCCCTGAAGGAGACCTCAGCTGCTCCCACCTGGCACTGACAGCTGCCTTGTCCATTTACATTTTTCATCACGGTACCCCCAGACTGCCCCAGGAGCTAGGCATCGTTACAAAGCTAAAAACCCACAGATGTGTCATTGGATCACCTCCAAAACAAAATGCTTGCTTAAAGGTGACGTGGGCCTGCGTGGAAGACAGCGTCCCACCCAAGGAGAGGACTCTCAAGCCAGCCGCTCCCTCTCTCCTCCTCCATCCCTGTGGTCCCTCCCACACAGCCCTGTCCCTTAATACAGGAAGCTAGATGACGGTTGTCTTTGTGTAAACTAGCATTTCAGGGTGAGGTCTGCAGGGAGGTGGGAGAAAAACTCTATCCACTGGGAATTGCGCCGCCTCCAATTTATGCCGTGGCAAGTCACTACAGTAATGGAGAATCCTTCTATAGCCTCCGACTGTGCCTTTCCTCCTCCAACATGTGATAAAACAGGAAAGCAAAAACAAAACCCCATGGCATCGTGATTCCATGGAGTAGGAGGGAGCCACTTAAGGGAGAGGGGACCTGCCCCACATCTGGAAGGGGGTCCACCTTGGGCCCCACCCCCTTAGGGAGTGATGGATCTGAGCCCTGTGCTGAGAAGCTGCCAGGAGTTACCCTGTTGGAATTCTGGGCAAGTCGAGGGTCTGGAAACATAGAACCACATAGAAAACCGGTAGGCATGAATGTGCTGAGTCTTGGTCTGTATCTCCTTTGGCCCCCATCACCCCTCTAGAGATTTCTTTCTTTTGTCTAGGTTGGTTCCTGCAGGGAGGGGGCCAGAAAACCAGGTTCCTGGAAAGTCAGCCTGAGATTTCCAGCAAGGTAACCTCTCAGCCGCTCACTGCTCACCTCCCAGAATCTCCTTAAACGGTCACCCTCACACCTGGCACCACACCATCTCCCATGAATCAGCCTGGCACTGTTTTAACAATCTCCGGCGGCGTCACACCTGCTAAAAAAAAACCAACGTGATGCCGCTGTCTAAAGAATGAGCTCATCCCACATAGCCTTATAGATCCTGTAAATGCGGGGCTCACGAACGTCATCTGTTGTGTTACTGAAGATATTTTGTACCGTGTCGTTCCCTAAATCATACCAACGTCCTACAAGTCCTGCACTTCCCAGGTGGTTATGAGCCTCAAAATGCTTTGCAAGATGGAGGGGGGAGTGGAAATATATATACGTACGCTATGTATTTTCCTGACCTTTCTTCTGGGTCCCTTCCTCCGATATTTGAGTCACGATCGTTAAGCAACTCGAGTCCTGTGTGCGAGAAAGTTGAAGCGTCCTGCCAGTTGGTGTCCTTGCAGTTGCCTTATGAACTCACAGGCTCCAGGAGTTCTGAACAGAAGGTGGTCGACCGGCACTTTATCCAGCCCCAGAAATGATCTCTAATCGTGTGACTGAGAATTCATCTAGAGAAACCTATATTTTTAACATCAAAACAAACGGGGCTTCCCGGACCTCACAGAGTATTGGATGTCTACCAGTACTTTTCTATTTTGTAACTGTAAAGAGGTTTCGTACGCACAGCGGAGCAGTTGGGAATCTGGTCGACTGCCCTAAGACAAAATGACCTTTGCATGTACAAAGACGTTGCATTCAGACTCTGAAAGCAGCAAATAAAGCCTTGACGCGAGCTGCACTGGAGACGTCAGCGTGTCGGTGTGTGAATGAATGGACTCCCCCGTGCATGCATGCCTGTCCCCAGCCGAGTCAGCCTCTCCCGCTGCGCCGAGCTGGGCGCCGGACGGAGGGAGGGTGCAGCAGGGGCCCTGGGAAGGGGGGCCAAAGCAGGATCTCCAGTCGACGTGGGGTTGGGTCCTCATTCTGCCTCCTCCTGGCTGTGGGGTGTCTCTGAACCCCCCTGGTTCTCCAGGATGGGGGTGGTGACAGCGATAATAGTGGGCAAAAGCTAAAGGCAGTGGCTCTCGGCTGGGTGGATTGTGTCCCCCGCACGACATCTGGCAATGACAGGAGATGATGTTTTAGTTATCACAAGGAGGGAAGGGAGATGCTACTGGCATCTAGTGGGTGGAGGCCAGGGATGCTGCTTAGCATTGTACACCGTGCAGGACAGCCGTCACACCCCATCGCACAGAATGATCCGGCCCCAGATGGCAATAGGGCCAGGATTGAGAACTCTAGGTTAAAGAAATGCGGCCCAGGAAATCTGGGCATATAGTAGGTCTTCAGGGTCCTAAAGGAACTGATGGGCGCTGGGGAGTCAGGCCTGATAGGCTGTCGCACCTCTGTCTTCCCCCTTATATCCCCAGCAGGTGGCGGCTGCATCCCAGGTTAAGGGGTTGAGACCAGCTCTGCTTTCCGTGGACACCAGAAGGAAGCAGCCTCTTGGTTTGAACTGTCAACAGTAGGCAGGATCCTCAGTGATTAAAAGCTAGAAGGTAGCGCTGTGCTGAGTGTTTTGCTTTCATGATCTCTCAATGGCTCGAGGAGAGAGAAGCTTCTCCATTTACAGATGAAGAGGCTGTGATTCTGACCTTCATTCGCTCACCCAAGGTCACACAAGTCCACCTGTTTCCAGAGCCCAGCTGTCACCCACACCTCCAGGGATGCAAGGAGGTTGGGTTTTATGCCGACTTGAGAATGTTAGCCAAAAACAAACAGCAAAAGAAAACCCTCTTGGTTAACAATTTACCCCTTTGCCCTCTCAGCAATCATTAAATACAGGTTCCCCTCCACTATCCGAAAGCAGAGTGCTCCTCTGAAACCTTTCCTAGGCTTCAATGGCATAAATTGAAGAAGCAGTTACCTGAGGACACATCTTGCTCACAGATGCACAGAAGAAATGGAGATAAAGCGCAGATGCTCTCAGACACTGTTCGAAGCTCTGGCCGCTTGAAGCTGAGATACTGAGTGTGGTTCCCACGGAAGGCACTTGGTGGCGCCACTCGCTGCTTGGGGCTCACCTCGCCACTGTCATGGCTCGTTATAAAATGAACACAGCGTGATTTTTGCTTTTCACCCTTTTTTTGTAAAAGCAGAAATTCTCTGGATTTCTTTCCGTTAAAAAGACAGGTACCAACGTAGGTCTTTCATTAAAGCAAAGTAGCTTAAGGAAAACTTTCGAAAAGCCAGGAAATTCTGGTAGCTGTCACAGGCAAAATTATACTTTGTTAAGCACACGCACAAAATGCGTGGATTTTTTTTTTTTTTTTTTGCTCATAAATAAAGGGACTATCGTGATCATCTTTATTTCTGTTTAGGCCAAGAGCTGGGCCCTGGAGGAGGCCAACCCCTTCTCTGCTGTGTGACCCTGGGTGAGTGACTCCACATCTCTGAACTGTTTCCCCCTCTATAAAGTGGAGATCATAATTCCTCCCCTAAAGAGGGCTGCGTGAGGATTGAACACACTGCTCATGAAGCTGGCCCAGTGCCGTGCACATAGTAGGTCTTCAATAAATGGTCACTGTTATTTGTCAATGTATAACGAAATGTGTAACGAAAATGAATCTTTGTATAACGAATCTTCTGTATAACGAAAATGAATCTTTGTTGGGTCTGTTACCACATCTCGTGGAAACGTTTGGGTGGATTTACACGCAACTTGGAGGGTATGTTCAGGGTGATCTGACTTAAAATTTAGGCCACATGGCACATGGGGAAATTGAGAGATCCTAGGACCCCTCACTTTAAGACCTGGAGCCATTCCAAGGATGTCATGCACCTCAATAGGAAGATGGTGGAGCTGAGAAGCCAAAGGAAGGAAGTTGAAGACACTGAGGTCTTTACACCCCGATGCCCCCTGCCTGGTGCTGCCGGGCTTACCACAAAGCTGATGCGGTCCGTCTGCCCCCAGGAAGTCATCAGAGGCCACGGCTGAGGACACAGAGGCATGGGGGCCTCCCTGGGCCTGCTATTGGGGTGAAGTGACCTGCACAGAATCAGGTGGACAGGGCGCTGCCTCAGCAATCCCGGATGTGCTGGGCTGTCAGAAAACGCCCATAAATAGGACGGTCCCTGCAGAAGCAGACTGAGTCTGCAGACAGCATCGGCCCCTCTGTTCTTCTCAAGGCGACTGCAACAGGTTCATTCTGGGTATGCGGGGAGACAGAGGCAGGCCCGGACCTTGGTGGTCTCCGGGGGGGGCATGCACAGCTGGCCCCCTGCACCAACCGGGGATCCACGTGAGGGCTGGAGCCAAGAGGGAGGACGCAGGACAGCGAGCAAGCCAGCTGGTGTCTGAGGGGGTGCGCAGGGTCGAGCCCTTGGCTGTGAGCTCAGGGCAGGGGGCCTACGAAGACTGAGCACCGCTGAGGAAGGGGAATGGGCAAACTGGGGGCCTGCCACATCTGCTGAGAATCCTCTGTGAGCTGGACCTCCATGAGCTGGACCAGGTCCTGTTTCCTGCTGAGGCTGGACACAGGCAGACAGACAGCCCGCAGGCTACGCATCCCTGGGCCTGTGTCCTGAGTATATGGGCCACGCAGCCCATCTACTTCCAGGAATGTGGGGTGTAGCTGAGGCCACTGTGGATGTCTGAAATGGGCACGTGTGTGTGCAAGAAAGAGAGGGGGCTGTGTTTGTGCAACAGGTGGGAAGTGACTGTGTACAGTGACCACGGGAGCTTGTGTGTGTGTGTACACGTGCGTGCACCTGTGCGTGTGCTGATAAGCAGGGAAACAGTCCTATGTGTCTGTGTGTGCGGCATCAAGACAATCCTTCCACGTGACTAGTGCAGGCCCAGTGGTGTGTGGCACAGTCCCTAGGGATGAAGGGGAGCTGTCTGTCTGTTTGTGCCTGTGTCGCTTTAAGTGGCTGGATCAAAGTAAGTGCTCCATAAATGCATATGAAATGCATAAGTGAATGCAGAGAAACTGGACTGGAGCCGGTGTCCCAGGACCTGGTCCGGCATCATGCTTTCTCTAGATGTCTGTCTGTCCATCTCCCACCAGTCTGTGGTCTCTTCCTCTCCATCACCCAGCACAGGGCCAGGCACCAACTGGGTTCTCACAGAATCTTTGGCAAGTGAAGGAGTCAGTGAACAGAAGACTATACTGCTTGGGGTGCAGAGGCGGGAGAGATTCCTGTAGAGGAAACCCCAGGAACGCCCACCCTCTGAGCAGGGTCTGGAGGTGCTGTGTCCGCACAGAACTCCGGGTGTGGGGGAAGGGCACGCGCTTTGGAGCCCAGTCCCAGCCCCACCTCACTGGGCCTCGGGATTGCCCTCTGTAAAATGGGGATCCTGACCCCCCTGACTGTCCCGGTCCCTGTGGTCCATAGTAGATACTAAGGGGATGTTTGCTGAATGACTGAATGACCACATGTAGGTTGTGAGCAATGACCACATCTCAGAGGCAGCCAAGTTCTGTAGCTCAGCCTCGACTCCAGTCACGTCAACACCTGGTTTTGCCCGGGTGCACCTGGTGACTCCTTTGCCTTTGACTGAAGCCACAGGTGTTCCTGGGGCAATGGCGGAGCAGCACAGCGCGCCGGAACAGGCTGCCGCCGGCAAGAGCCACGGAGGCCTCGGGGGCGGCTACAAGGTACCAGGCAGGGTGGGGGTCCCGGGGGCTCTGGGCCCAGGGCCGCTCTTGGTCCTCGGGGTCAGCCTCCTGGCCAGGCAGCCTCTCTCCAGAAAGGAGCCACAACCCTTCTGGCCAGCTTGGACCGCGAGGACATGTCCCCGCCCTGCGATAAATTCACTTCATGGCTCTGCCCCATCGTTCCTCTTCTGTGTCCTCGTCTGCAAAATGGAACTGGTCACGCGCACCCTGCCAGTCTCAATGTGGGTTTCGGGAGACGCGGCACTGACTCTCCTGCCCGACCTTGGTCCAGTCCCCGGCCCTCTCTGGGCCTCAACAGCCCCACCTTTAAAGTGGGGATGGTACCCACACTCCTCAGTGCAAGAGCTCAACGCGTGTGCCAGTACCATGGCCAGCTAACAGAGGAGGAATCTGAGAGCTGGGATTTGTTGGCTCTGTCATTTTTTTTTTTTTTTTTTTTTTTTTTTAGTTTTTGGCCGTGCTGCGTGGCATGTGGGATCTTAGTTCCTTGACCAGGGATCGAACCCGCGCCCCCTGCATTGGAAGCGCGGAGTCTTAACCACTGGACCGCCAGGGAAGTCCCGGCTCTGTCCTTTCTAAGCTATCCCGGGGGCTTTAATTTGAGATGGGGTCCGGGAATGAATTGACTAAGGAGATAACTGGGGGCTTTAACCAGAAGGGTGCACACCGGGAGGGGAAGAGCAGCAAAGAGGCCTGCCTGGCTCTGGGCCTGATTCGTGGGTGAATCAGCCTTGCCCTGTGGACCCCCAGCTTCCCCCTGGGGAGAGCTGCCCAGAGGCAGCCACCCACCAGAGAAGAGGGTATCACTGTCGGCCCTTCCTGGCTCCTTTTGGCATTTGGCTTTCCCCTGACCACTCCAGTGCTCGGGAGGAAAGAGCCAGCTGGCTTATTGAGTCCATGCCTCCACTTAACTTGCTGTGCAGCTCAGGACGTTTTCTGAGCCTCCCTTGACCCTTGTATAAAATGACCAGAGCCAATGCTCCCCGGGACCTGCTATGAAGATAGTTTGTGCTTCTAGGTGGGTGAAAGAGGCAAAACCTTCCTCTGCCTTTGCAACCACTTCCTCCGGGGTATAGGGACAGGTGAAGTTCAACTGCTGCAAACTGGAGTTTTATTTGTCCTACACAAGGCTTTTTAAATGGAGAAATTTCACATTAAGGAAATTACAGATTTCTGGCTTCTCTTGAAAAGCTTAGAAGGGGGCCCACAGTCCCTCCTATCCACAGCGGCTCCATTGCCCTACAGTAACCCTCTGGTTATTTCGGTCATTTTGCTTTACTTGATTTTGCACTGCCTCCGGCCAGATACCAAACTTGCAATCCCTGGATTAATGGGGGTTCCTGGAGGTGTTCCCCTCCATGGCCACCGGGGGGCAGGGCAGACCTGTGGCGGTGCTGGCTTCAGGCCTGTACCAGGCAGAGCTGAGGGAGCGGATGGCAGTACCTCCCTCCAAGGCCCTAAAGAGGACCTGGCAGGACACAGGCTGGGGCTGGGAACCCTGCCCCGGTGGGATGCTCAGGAGGCTGCCCTTCCAGGTGATCGTGTACGAAATGGAGAACTTCCAGGGCAAGCGGTGCGAGCTCTCGGCCGAGTGCCCCAACCTGACAGAAAGCCTGCTGGAGAAGGTGGGCTCCATCCAAGTGGAGTCGGGGCCGTGAGTACCTGCACCCCCAGCCCCTCCTCACAGCCCTGAGCCCTCTGGAAGTCGGGAGGTCCAGGATCGAGCTCTAGATCTCTGTGGGGCCTTAGGCAACTCCCTTCCCATCTCTGGCCTCAGTTTTCCCACCTGTAAGATGAGAGCATTGAACTGTGATTTTCTTAGAATCCTTCTAACTCCCCATCTCTGAGGTCAGTAGCAGGGCACTGTGGAGAGAGAACAGAGGAAGACACCCAGCACCTAACTCAGTGCCTACTAGTGGGATTTAATAGTTTTAATAATGATGATAATATCTAAATTCTAATGTGCTTTTTATATCACTGAATCCCTCTTGACAGATGAAGAAACTGAGGCCAAAGTGGTCACGTGTCCTGTGCATGCCCACATGGCAAGCAGGAGTCCCAGCTGGACCCTGAATTTTTCAGGTGGAAAGTCCAGACTCTGGTACTACCCACTTGGGTGATCCTGGGCAAGGTGCTTCACCCTCTTGGCCTCTATTTTCTCATCTGTCAAATAGGATAATAAGGGGACATACATACTTCAGAGAGAGTTTTTGTGGAAGTGAATGGAAGGATGCACATAAATAATTACAATATAGGGCTTCCCTGGTGGCGCAGTGGTTGAGAGTCCGCCTGCCGATGCAGGGGACGCGGGTTCGTGCCCCGGTCCGGGAGGATCCCACATGCCGCGGAGCGGCTGGGCCCGTGAGCCATGGCCGCTGAGCCTGCGCGTCCGGAGCCTGTGCTCCACAACGGGAGAGGCCACAACAGTGAGAGGCCCACGTACCGCAAAAAAAAAAAAAAAAATTACAATATAATAGTCATAATAGCACTAACAATATAATAGTAAGAAGAAGAAAAATAAGAGGAGGAGGAGGAGGGGCAGGAGAAGGAGGAAAAGGAGGAGATGTCTATGGAATACTTACTGTGTGCCAGGCATTGCATTTAAAATGTTTCTGAGAGACTTCCCTGTTGGCACAGTGGTTAAGAATCCGCCTGCCAATGCAGGGGACACGGGCTCGAGCCCTGGTCTGGGGAGATCCCACATGCCGTGGAGCAACTAAGCCCATGCACCACAACTACCAAGCCTGCTCTCTAGAGCCCGCAAGCCACAACTATGGAGCCCGCGCTCCTAGAACCCGTGCTCTGCAACAAGAGAAGCCACCGCAATGAGAAGCCCGCATACTGCAGTGAAGAGTAGCCCCCACTCGCTGCAATTAGAGAAAAGCCCGCGTGCAGCAATGAAGACCCAATGCAGCCAAAAAATTAAATTAAATAAATAAAAATAAAATAAAGAATAAAATAAAATGTTTCTGAGCAGCCTACACAGAGGCTGCACATAAAATAGATTCTCAAGACTCTTCCCCAGGATGGTTTTCTGACTCAGAGTCTCAACTCCCAGTATGTTCCAGCAGCTCCCTCAATACCAGGACCAGGGCTCAGTAGTAGCGTCAGAGGGAAGGTGCAGGGTCAAAAGTCAGCAGCTCTTGGGCACCCCCCTCACTAGTCTTGGGTCCTCCCGCAGGGCAGCAGAGGCGACCCAGGCCTCTTTCCTCCTGCAGGTGGCTGGCATTTGAGCGCAGGGCCTTCCGCGGGGAGCAGTATGTCCTGGAGAAGGGGGATTATCCTCGCTGGGACGCGTGGTCCAACAGCCACCGCGGTGACAGCCTCCTGTCCCTCCGGCCTCTGCAAATTGTGAGTATAGCGCCTAGAAGCAGGACGTGCCTGGAGCTCGTGAGGCAAGCTCCTTTCACAAGCTCAGCCGAGGGCTTGGCTGGCATTCTACATGAATAATTCTGTTCTCCTGCCACCCTCTCTGTGCCTCGGTGTCCCTGTCTGCTAAATGACGGAGTTTTTAACCAGACCTGAAAGGCCCCTCTTGGTTTCACGGCTCTCTGGCTCTAAAATTCCTAAGGAGACCAGCTCTGGGGGTGGGCGTTATTTGACTTAATTCTTTCCTGGAGCCTCCCTGCCCCCTGTTCTGGGCATGGGAGCAGCCGGTTCACCCCGTGGTCTTTGCCCCCAGGATGGTCCGGATCACAAGCTGCATCTCTTTGAGAACCCGGCTTTCGGCGGCCGCAAGATGGAGATAGTGGACGATGACGTGCCCAGCCTCTGGGCTCACGGCTTCCAGGACCGTGTGGCGAGCGTCCGGGCCATCAACGGGACGTAAGGGACCTGATCCCACTCTTGCCCCTGCCCTGTCCTCCAGTTGGCATGCCTCTGGCTCCACACAGAATCTTTGTTCACAATTTCCTACACAGCTGACGTTCCCTGCTCCTTCAGGTCTGGAGGCTCTTCACTCAAGTCAGTGCGTCTACACCAACCGTGCTCAAAGCCCCACTCAAGATCCCCCATGATGCGAATGTCCAATTGCTTGCATTCCTGTACCATTGGATATCCAGGAAGCCTTGACTTATAGACAGTTTTATCTTTTTTTTTAACCAAGTGAAGTCTGTCCCCCTTACCTGTCTCCATCAAAATCTTCACTCCTTTTCTGAACATCCCTAGGCCCTTGAACTCAGATATTTTTTTCCTTTTCGCAATCTTTGTCCTTCTTACCAGGGAACCCAGCCTGTAGGTAGGTGTGGCTTGAGTAGTACATAGGAGAACAGGCTCATCACCTCCCTCCTTCTAGGCTTGATATCTCTGTTAATACAATCTTAGGATCACCATCCCTTTGTCCAGGTGACTGTATCTCACTTGCAGGCTTGTGATCTGGGGTTGGGCCTTGAAAGGTGCCACCTCTACCTGATAATAATGTATTCAACGACTTTTTACTAAGTTATCACCTATGGTCAGGGCATGGGGGCAACAAGAACTATACAATTCCTCCCTCAAGAATTTCACAGTCTTATAGGGAGAGAGACAAGGAAAGAGTATTCGCCGTTCGTTGTGATCAGAATGGTGATGGGGGATGTACAGGGGCTTGAGGGTCCTGAGGGGGCACTTGGTTCAGCCTGGGGGTGTCAGGAAGGGCTTTCTGGAGGAGGAGATATCTGAATTGATATGTAAAGGATACTAATGAAAGAGGAGATGAAATAAGGTTGAGGCAAGGACAAGCATTCCAGGCAGAAGGAACAGCACGTGTAGAGGCTCAGAGACATGCAGGTTCAGGGAGAATAGAATAAGACAGGCTGGAGTGTGGGGTATAAAGAAGGAATGAGAGATGAGGCTAGAGGTGCTACGTGAAGAATCTTGTGGTCAGGATTAGGAGTTTGCGTTCATCCCGAGGGCACTGGGGAGCCAGGGAGGGATTTAGGCAGGTGGAGAGCATGATCAAACGCTGGTTTTAAAAAGACTCGGTCTGGCCGGAGGCAAGAGATTGGACCCTGACCATCCTCACCCCGACCTTGGTCTCCCTGCAGGTGGGTTGGCTACGAGTTCCCCGGCTACCGCGGCCGCCAGTACGTGTTTGAGCGGGGTGAGTACCGCCACTGGAACGAGTGGGACGCCAACCAGCCACAGCTGCAGTCTGTGCGCCGTATCCGCGACCAGAAGTGGCACAAGCGGGGCTGCTTCCTCAGCAGCTGAAGGGTGCCCGGGCCCCAGTGGCCCAGGCCCGCCCTGGGGGGCAGCAAGGGCAAGAAGAGGCGGCTCCAGGGCCGGGGTGAGGGCCTGTCTGGCCACCCTTCCCCAGAATCTGCTCAATAAAGCCTGGGGCCGGTCCCCCACATGCCATGTTCCTCCGTGTCACTTTCTGAGGGGGCTGGGCCCCAGGTAGAGCCCAGGGGAGGGGCAGGATGAAGGAGGCTGGGGCTTGAGGGTTCTGAGAGCCCCAAGGGAGGGCTGCGAGCTGTGCTTCCATTTGAGGGGCTGGTCCTTATCAGGCAGAACCACACGTGCATCCTGCCCCGATTTTGTGTCTGTCTGCCTGTGTCTCCATCTGTCAGTCCGTCCATCCATCCATCCATCCTTCTCATCTTCCTTCCATATTTCTATGTTTTCTTCTGTCCATTGATTTATCCATCCCTCCTTCTACCCACCCATCTTTCTACCCATTCTTTCAATTCTTCCTTCTATCCTCCCATCCACTCATCCCTCCATCCATCCATCTTACATCCCTCCCTCCCTCTGTCCATCCCTCCATCCCTCCCTCCCTCCCCCCCATCCATCCATCCATCCACTCATCCGTCCATCCATCTACCCATCCATCCCTCTCATCCATCCATCCTTGCATCAGTCCTTT
The DNA here is from genome assembly GCF_008692025.1 of Phocoena sinus. Lineage (NCBI taxonomy): Eukaryota > Metazoa > Chordata > Mammalia > Artiodactyla > Phocoenidae > Phocoena > Phocoena sinus. Next base: position 70,560,481 of record NC_045776.1, on the reverse strand, counting down.
CGCCCATTAATCCATCCATCCTTCCTTTCTCCCATCCATCTGTCCATCATTCCCCCTCCATCTCTCTGTCTCTATTTTCACTAACTTATTCCACAAGTACCAGGCCCTGTTCAAGGCCTGAGGTCACAGCAGTGAACAAAGCAGAGTCCCGCCCACATAGAGCTCACCTTCTAGGAGAGACAGAACATAAATGAACAGGTAAAGTTTGAATATAATGTCAGGAGGTGGGAAGGGCTAAGGACAAGGAAGCGGGATACAAGGATGCAGAGTGATGGGGTCGCGGTCAGAGAACTCTGAGGAGGTGACATTTGACCTCAGACCTGAATGACCCATGAGAACATTCCAGGCGGAGGAAGAACAGACTTGAAGGTCATAGGCTGGAGTGCGGCTGAGTGATGGAGACACAGCAAGGAGGGTTAAGTAAGAGATGGGGAGGGGGTCAGAGAGGGCGTGCGGTCGGCATTTAGGACTCCACAGACTCTGGGAAAGTCTGACTCTTCTCCCGGGGGCAGGAGCCACGGAGAGTTTGAACGAGGCGAGACATGGTCTGTCTTTGGGTTTAATAGGAGCGCTCTGGCTGTGGCGCAGAGCAGAGACGGTGGGACCAAGGGGAAGCCGGGAGGCCGGTTGGGGGTCTCCTGCAGAGATCCGGGCGAGCCATGATGATATGGTGCCCCGACCCGCTCTCTTCCATGCATTGGTGACTGTCGCCCTGCCCAGAGATCTGCAGCCTCGGCTCAAGGGCTAAGCCCCCATCCCACCCGCCAGCCCTGAGCCTCGGTGGCTTCCTCCAGCCCAAGGGGGGACACCGTGGCTGCGCACGTGAGTCTCCTCTGCCGCCCGCTCCCCGCCCCCCTCCCCGCCATGGGAATAGGAGGGACTGTCCCGTCTGACAGTCAGGCCACAGCTGGCCTCCGGGGATCACCCCTTCCATCTCCAGGAGCCAATTCCGACCTTGCTCCCCTGTTGCCCCTGCAGCCTGTTCCAGCCTCCCGCAGCCTCCCCATGGCTAAAGGCCGCTGGTATGGGGGAGGCCTGGGGGGGGCCCCAGGAAGACATTAAATAAAATGGGGCAATTTTCAGTTACTTCAGCCTGTGTGCTTAAAAAAATATGCACAGCTGAGAAATCACCTCGAATTATTCTTCCATTGGTGTGTAGGGCAGAGCTGGGGTGGGTGAGGGTACCCAGCAAGGAGGCGGGTGGAAGGCAGGGGTTGACTCCCTGGATGTGGGGACAGCAGCACCCACCCCTCCTCACCCCTTCCTCCCACCAGCACCCGCTCCTTCCTCCCTCTCACAGAGAGAGGCCTTGTTATGCTTTATCCATCAGTGCTCACTGAACACCAGACCCAGTGCTAGGGCTTTTTATTCATCATCATCTCATTGAATCCTAACGAAGACCTTGGAAGGCACAGTTATTAATCCTATTTAACAGATGAAGAAACCGAGGCTCAGAGAGGCCGTATCACCTTCCCAGGGCCACACAGACAGGAAATGGTAGAGCCGAGGTTTGAACCCTATATTTTGATGCTAGAACATCTGTTTCTGAGCCCTACACACTCTGATGTATCCATCAGGGGCAGAGAAACATCACAGAAAAGGAAACAACGGTTGCCACAGCAACAATTTTAACAAGAATAATAGTAGCCGCTGCTCTCCAGCCCCTACTGTCACCGAGTCCACTACTGCTTTATAGAATCAGCTCTCATCTGTGATGGGTGATCATGACCTCCGTTTGCAGAGAGGGATACTGAGGCCCAGGGTGTTGAAGTAAATTGTCCCAGGTGCCACCACATTTAAGTGGTGGGACCAGAACTCAAGTTCGTGTCCATCTCCAAAGCTCAGGTCGCCCTGCCCACCAGCTCTTGATGCTGTAGCTGAAGCCTTCTCTGCTGTCCGTGAAGGTGGCTGCTGTTTATTGAGCACCTGCTTTGTTCTAGGTTTTGGGCAAGAGGTGTCCATGCCTGGTCTCAGTTTACACCAGGAAGGCCCCTGGCAGGCTCCAGGTTTATGGGTCAGTGGAGGCAAGGAGGCCAACGCAGTACTGGGGACAGTTCCCCCTCCCCTCCCTCCCTCGGGCCAGACTTGGTCCCAGGCACTGCAGCTGGGTTAACTCTAGAGGTGGAGTTCACCTGGACCCCATATTCAGGACAGACCCTGTCCAAAGCCTGAAACCCATAATAACCATCTGTGTCAAGGAGAGCTTGCTCTCTGCAAGTATTCCCATGCATTATCCCGTTCAACCCCACTAAAGGCCTCAGAAGCACAGAGAGGGGCAGCCGACGCCGAAGGTCACACAGCCAGGGAGCAGCAGACCTGGGATTTGACCCCAGGCCTGCATAACCCCAAAAGGCTGCTCTTAAGTCCAACCTAGACTTAAATTTCCACCTAACACAGGGGCAGAGCCTGAGAGGGACAGTGAAGCAAAGGCATCCCTCAGTGACAAAAGGTCAAGGTTCAGGGCCAGGAAGTCACTTTACTTAATTGAGAGGCTTTGTAGACTAATGGTTAGAGGCAGTACACCTGAGATGGGCTTTTTTTTTTAACATCTTTATTGGAGCATAATTTCTTTACAATGGTGTGTTAGTTTCTGCTTTACAACAAAGTGAATCAGTTACACATATACATATATCCCCATAACTCTTCCCTCTTGCGTCTCCCTCTGAGATGGCCTTTTGATCCACATCACCCAGGTTTCTTTCCAGGCTCCACCAGTTACTGTGTGCCTTTGGGCAAGTCACTTAACCTCTCTGTGCCTCCGTCACCTCATCTGTAACATGAAGTTAATAACACTATCTAGGTTGTTTTGAGTTTTAGCGTAAGATTAATTGGCAGAAAGGGATGAGAACAACAGATAAACAAAGTGTGAGCTCTAGAAATATTCATCCTCCTCCTCATCATCATTAGAAATGATGACCCTAGGGCTTCCCTGGTGGCGCAGTGGTTGAGAGTCCGCCTGCCGATGCAGGGGACGCGGGTTCGTGCCCCGGTCCGGGAAGATCCCACATGCTACGGAGCGGCTGAGCCCGTGAGCCATGGCCGCTGAGCCTGCGCGTCCGGAGCCTGTGCTCCACAACGGGAGGGGCCACAACAGTGAGAGGCCCGTGTACCACAAAAAAAAAAAAAGAAGAAGAAAGAAATGATGACCCTAGATATGGGCTCCGTGGTTGTATGAAGCAGAGAGACTTTCCAGTTACTCAGTAATGGGGGGTCATCCTAAGGCTGCCAGCGCAAGCAAGAAAATAAGGAACCTAGGCTCCGTGGCTGGGCTTGGGGAGTCCAAGCTGTGACAAGGCTTCACGGGGAGAGTGGGACCCGGGGGGTGAGCAGGGCTCATGGAGACAGGACTGCAGCTCAAGGACTCCTGGGAGCCGGGCGGCAGACTCTGGGCATCCTCCTAGGGGTCCACCATTAGGGAGCCTCAGCAAATGCATCCCCCCCACCTGCTTCTCCTGGGGTCCTCCTGCCACTTCCTGCTGCCAGCGGCCCCCTCTCCCCAGCCTTCACCCCGGATGTCTTTTATCTGCTCCTGGATGGTAGCAGATACTATGTATTTTCCCATATACCTTCGAACCTGAAATGGTGGTGTGTGGGGGCCACTTCCAGCTGCCGGCATCCGCATGCTTGTGTGCCGGGGGGCAGCTGGCATTCTGGGGAATTAATGCCTACTAGGAGCAGCCCTCGTCCGATAGCTAACAGGAATTAGTGTATAAATACCCCAGCTCCCTACCGTCGGGTGGGAACTTGACCAAGCATTCCTCCCCATTTTGGAAAGAATCATGGCACCTGCGGCGATGTTGCCTGCAGTGTTTGCATCACCAATAAATCACCTCTGGGCCAATGCGCATGTCTGGCTGTATTATGTTTAAGAAGATTCTTCATGGGAATATGAAAATGTCATGCACACATTCAGTTCAATATTAACTTCTTTTTTTTTTGCGGTACGCGGGCCTCTCACTGTTGCGGCCCCTCCCGCTGCGGAGCACAGGCTCCGGACGCGCAGGCTCAGCGGCCATGGCTCACGGGCACAGCCGCTCCGCGGCACGTGGGATCCTCCCGGACCGGGGCACGAACCCGCGTCCCCTGCATCGGCAGGCGGACTCTCAACCACTGCGCCACCAGGGAAGCCCCAATATTAACTTCTTATCCAAACTTGTCCACTGTAAGCAGCACAAATACCTAACTCCTTGTTTACATCATTCTGGTATAACTGTGTCCAAACCTTTATCTATTGAAATACATATTATTACACATTTTATTTTATTTATTCTTATATATTATAGTTAGGACATTTTATTATGAATTTATTCTGAAAGTATGTACATAGGTGAGTTATGGTTTCAATTTTACTTCAGGAAAGGGCTGTCACACAATAATTGTCATGAGAAGGGAGTGTCGGTGCTGAAAGAGGGGACAAGTTCTCGACTTGGTGGCCTCCGAGGCTCCTTGTAGCTCTGGCTCCTTTGTGTCTAAGGATCAAACTGTGTTTGGGGCCACCAAGGCCTGTACTCTTTGTAACATCAAGAAGGTGATTTCAACTAAAAATAGAGTTACCATATGATTCAGCAGTCCCACGCCTGAGCATATATCCAAACAAAACTCTAATCCAAAAAGATACATGCATCCCTATGTTCATAGCAGCACTATTCACAATAGCCAAGGCATGGAAACAACCTAAATGTCCATTGACAGATGAATGGATAAAGAAGATGTGGCACATATATACGATGGAATACTACTCAGCCATAAAAAACCCCAAAACAATGCCATTTGCAGCAACATGGATGCAATTAGAGATTATCATACTAAGTGAAGTTGGAAAGAGAAAGACAAATACCATATATCACTTATATGTGGAATCTAAAATATGACACAAATGAACCTATCTGTGAAATAGAAAGACTCACGGACATAGAGCACAGACTTGTGGTTGCCAAGCGGGGGGAGGATGGGGGAGGGAAGGTTTGGCAGTTTGGGGTTAGCAGATGCAAACTATTGTATACAGAATGGGTAAACAACAAGGTCCTACTGTACAGCACAGAGAACTATATTCAGTGTCCTATGATAAACCATAATGGAAAAGAATATTTTAAAAAAGAATGTATATATGTATAACTGAATCACTTTGCTGTAAAGCAGAAATTAACACAACATAGTAAATCACCTATACTTCAATAAAAAAAAAAAAATCTTAGAAAAAGAAGAAGGTGATTTCAGACTTTTCGCTTCCAGAACTGTGAGACAATACATTTCTGGAAGTCTTTTTGTGACATTATATTTATTGTGGTAAAATAATCATAACATAAAATTTACCATTTTAACCACTTTTAAGTATACAGTTCAGTGGCCTTAAACACATTTACAGTCTTGTGCAATCATCACCACCATCCATTTCCAGAAGGGTTTTTCATCTGGCCAAACTGAAACTCTGTACTCATTAGACCATAATTCCCCCGTCCCCCCTCCCTCCAGACCCCAGCAACCACTATTCTACTCTCTGTCTCTAAATTTAACTGCACTAAGAATCTCCTGGAAGTGGAATCATACAGTATTTGTCCTCTTGTGTCTGGCTTCTGTCACTTAGCATAATGTCTTCAAGTTCCGTTCAGGTTGTAGCCTGTGTCAGAATTTCCCTCCCTTTTAAGGCTGGATGATATTCCACTGTAAGGATAGAACACACTTCGATCCATTCGTCTGTCAGTGAACATCTGGGCTGTGTCCACTTTTTGGCCATTGTGAGTAATGCTACTGTGAACATAGGTGTACAAATACCTGCTGGAGTCCCTGGTGTATGCCCAGAAGGAGAACTGCTGGATCATGTGGGAATTCTATGCTTAATTTTTTCAGGAACCGCCATACTATTTCCCATAGAGGCTGTACCATTTCATCCCCAAATTCTGTTGTTTCAAGCCACTAGTTTGGGGCCCTTGGTTACGGCAGTCCCTACTACGCGTCAGGCACTGGGCTTTCGGGATATGATGGTGTACGATCAGGCCACTCAAGGGGGCTGTTCTCTTGCTCTCTGTACGTCCCCTGCTGGACCAGCCCCTGCTTCACCTGCACCTGCTCACGTGACCATACCTGCCCCCCAGCCCCCAGCAAGTGATTGTCCTAATCCTTAGCCCAGAGCTGCTCCAGCTGCTAGTTTATTAAAGGGAAACACCTGGCCCCGTGATGGTTCTTAACCTGAGGGCCGGGAGGGGCGTGTCCAAGCTGCTGGTTTCCCGGGTAACTGATGAGCCAACGTGAAGTCAGTTCCCCGTATAAATGGCAGCCTCCCTCCCCACCCCACGGGTGGTGGGGAGTGTCGCCATGTTCTGCTCGCTGTCTGCTGCGCATGGCGGGCTGTCGCCCCAGGACCCTTTGTTTCGGACCTGTAAGGCCCCGTGTCCAGTGACTGTTGACGTACGAGGCTCAAGCCTGGGCAATTACAAGGCTCACAGGCCCGCGGGTGCAGCCCAACAGTTGGCGGCCAACAAGGAGGCCGAGGAAACTCCCGTGAGCGCCGAGCTGTCGGGAATGGAAAGCTGCGGGGGGTGATCCCGAGGCGGCCGTCCGCTAGCACGCGGGGCCCTGTGGCAGCTGGCCACCACCAGAGCCGCCTTTCTCTTCCTTACATTGACGATGCCCTGTTCAACTCAGAGTCTCTTTCCAGTTTAGAAGTAGCAGCTCCACCCTCGGGGTTCATCTGACTGCACGGGGATGGCTGGTGAATACGGAGGAAACACAAGGACCTGGATTATCCATCAGATAATTGGGTGTTATCTGGACGGGTAAGACAAGCCTACCCCCGAAACAGCACCCCTACGCAATTACACAGGCTTTAGGGATATTAACTCAGGGATAGCCTTGTGAATTGGACGCGGCCAGTTACCCAGAGGGGTTTGGTTAGGGTCTGTGTCAATGGCAAAATAATAAGAGAACCCTTGGGTTTCTGGTCCCAGCTATGGGAGGGGGCAGAGCAACGATATAGGGGGATGGGACCACAGCTGCAGGCCGTCTACAACGCGTTTCCACAGGTGGGAGCTGACCCAAGTCATCGAGCATCACAACCACTATTCAGGGCCTAGAACAGCTGTGCGTGACCTACAGGACCCCCGTGGACATGGATAGCCACCAAGGACCATGAAGCCCAGGGATGGGCTGATAGAAATGCCATACACTCGCTTTTCCACCTGCCTTGCTACCCCACCACTGCGGGGCTATGACGGGACCACTTCAACGCTTGAGAGGGGAGCTCGCTCTCAACACCTGGACCAGGAGGCTGACTTGAGCCCTGCGAAATATCACTGAGCGTCCCCGGAGCATCGTCCCGGCGCCTACGCCGTGTTAACCTAGAGGCAACTAGTCAACACTAGCTCAGCTGTTGACACCGAGGGACCAAAGGACCGTTGCCAGCCACCTGTCAGGACAACAACTCACTTTTGGCCTTGACTCAGGATCTACCCCCAGGGAACAGTTATAAAGTGGCCTGGGACTGGCAGGTAAGTCCCGGTGGTTTGTGTGTGCGCCTTCGTGGGGAACAGCATTAGAAAGGGGCTTACAGATTTCCCCTGTCTTCTCCCCGACCCCGCCTAGGGCCGCTAAGGTAATTAACCTGGGCCCCTCCTGGAGAAGGGCGCCATTATATTAACCCTGTGGCCTGTTGTTTAACCACCTCTTCAGTATTCAGCGCCGGCTGTGGGGACCAAGGGTGGACAGGGGGTGTGGCCTGCAGGCGGGTGGGTTGTCTCAGTGCTGTGACTGTTCGTATTTTGCTCGATGGTCGTGATATTCCCTGTCTTGCGCCTGTTGAAGCTTACGTTTCGACCCTAGTCTGAGTGGAGGGAATCTGTTCTCAGACAGGGCGGCAGTGGTGGCCTCACTGCGAGATGAGTCTGATTGCCGTTGTGGTCCTCCGCTGGACTTACATGAAAGATTGACCCGACAAACACCAGGCTTACTTGTGATGCTCCTTAGCTGCTGGTGTCTAGATTGCATTTGTGGTGTTTGGTTGCAGTGCGCCCCGGCCTGACCCCAGGGGTATCGGGGCAGAGGTGTGGACCCGGATTGCAAGGGTCGTGTGGGGTCTGTAGGGGTGGAGAGTAGGGTCAGGCCCCTCCAGATGGATGTTCTCTTGCTCTGTGTCCATCCCCTGCCCGACCAGCCCCTGCTTCACTCACATGACCACCCAACCCTCTTCATTATAGGGCTTCATTAGTCCCTGGTTATTGAGGAGCCCACCTGACGTCAATTCCCCTTTCCCCCTATAAAGGGCAGCCTCCTTCTTCCCTGAGTAGCTGGAGATTTCTGCCATGTCTGGTCAGCCATTGCCCGCACATGGTGAGGTGTCGCTCCAGAAGCGTTTATGTCCAATATCCTCTGTCCAATAAACCACTGATGTCTCTGTCGCTGTCTCTGGGCTCTTTCTTTGGTCTCAAGCCTGGGAAACTACAAGGCTCACAGGCTTGCGGGTGCAGCCCAACAGGTGGTGAACCAGGCAGACAATGGCCCTTCCCTCGAGATGCTTATCTTGTATTTGGGATGACAGCTGATAAATGAGTAACATGATGTCAGGTGGTGAGAAGTGCTACAGAGAGACACAGCATGCCCAGGGGGCTGGTGTGTGTGTGTGTGTTGGGGGCATGGAAGGCGGGGGCAAGCAAGTCCCCTCACTCAAACCCAGTTTCCAAACCCCCGTGCTGTCCCCTCTCTGCTGCCTGACCTTGGATTCAGTCAGGACACAGGCTGTCTACAGGGAGGACGTGCAAACTGGAGGAATGCCAGTTAAGGCCAAATGCCCATGAGGCAGCGATGAGGCCAGCAGGAGGGATGTGAGAGGTTTCTCCACACCATGGGGCCCAAGGATCCTAAGGGCACCCCACTGAGGAACAGTGAGTGCTGGGACAGTCAGGGGCCTTCAGGATGAAGATGGCCCCTCTCCTCAGCCCTGCAAGATCAGGCCTCTTCCCACCTTGGCCGCCCAGCCCAGGCCCTGCCCCACCACAGCCCACCCTGTAGCTGCATTAACCTGTGTGCAGGTCTTCTTACCGCGACATTGCCTTGTACCTGGTCCCCTTCTCTTTGGAACCCTCCTCCCAACCCAGTTTCCCAGGCGAATTTCTCCTCATCCCTGAGGACTTTGCCTCTTCCCAGGAGCCTTCCTGGATGGTCCAGGCTGGGGTAGGTCCCCTCCCTGATACTACCCCTTAGAGCAGCCCTTGGCACCAAGCACATGCTTGATCAATATTTGTTGAATGCGTGGATGGATGGATGGATGCTGGACCCTGCCAAACCACCTTCCTGTCCTTGTTTTTTTTTCACCAGGGCCACTGAGAGTTGCCTCTGTCTGCCTCCCCCAGGGCTCAACTGACCACATCAGTGAACCCAGCATGCCCCTGGTCCTGGCAGCTGGACGGCTGATGCATGCAAAGCGGGCATCTCCTTGCTCAACCGCCTGACCACCCTGGCGCAGCCGAATCTGAAAGCTGATGACATTATTGTGCGGAGACACAATGTCTGTGGGCATTTGCTGACCTGGGCTTTGGTACGGGCTTAATCCAGCATTCTCGCCCCGCTTTCTGCAGGGACGCAGCGGTCACCCGCCTTGGCACCGGCACTGCTGGGGAAGGTATAAATGCCACCTCCCGGCAGCCGGCTCCACGGGCACTCTTGGGCTGGTGTCACTGGTAAGAATGCCTCTATCGCTTGTCTTGCCTTTTGCTCTCATCCTCCTCCCTGATGGAAAGTGTGGGAGACCCGGGTTCAAATCCAGAGGCTATCACTTTCTGACAAGGTGACTCGGGGCAAAGACCTCAAGGTGCTGAGCCTCGGTTTTCTTTTCTGTTAAATGGGAAGGGGGTCATAAAACCTCCTTTGCTGTGGGGCTCAGAGATACATAGGTGAGTGGTCTAGCACAGTGCCTGGCACAGTATGTAATTTGGTGATGCTCTTTATTAGTATTAAACCGTCCATCGGCATCCTCGTTTTGCCAGTGGAGGAGAATATAGCTGAGGGTTTGCAGGTGGAAGGAGTAAAACCACAGGAGGTTCAGCTTCATTTCTAGGGCGGTGAGTCAGCTCTCTCCATATCCACAAACGCTCCCGGGCACCGGCTCTGTGTCCCACCTTGGGACGGCTAGGAAGCAGCCCCCCTCTCGGGGAGCTCCCAGCAACAGGTGACTCCAAAGGCACTAAAACTGGGTGGAAAGGACCCTAATAATGCCGTAATTGGTGCCGTGTACTGAGCACTGAGGGGGTTCTGGGACGGCTGCCAAGTGCTTGAGCTCTTCTGTGTTATATGATTGGGTCATCACAACCTGTTCATAGCTATGACCAGGCACCATCCTGTCCCCATTTTACAGAACAGGAAATTGAGGCACAGAGGGGATGACCTTCCCAGGGCCTTGATGCTGGTAAGCAGCGGAGGAAGCGCCTGAGTTGAACCACCTGAGCTTAACCTTTAGTCTGAGGATGTTGCTGGGGCTGTAATGGGGCATCTTGGGCACAGTGACAGACCCAGAGGGCTGGTTTCTTAGGGGAGAAGGGCAGGTTTGGCTCCCAAGCTGCTTTAGTTGAACGTCCTCTTTTGGGGGAACATCCTGGCCTGGCCTCTGTTGTGGAAGGAGCTTCTGGAAGCCGGATGTTATCTCTGGAGAAGGAGACAGGTTCCTCCTCTACACTGGGAAAACACAGGCTGTGTTCTCTGCCCATCCTGTGGGAAGGGAGAAGAAACTGACACCCTTCCAGAATTTTCTGACGTTCTTGGCTGCTAAGAAGCTCTCCCTGCGGCTGACCACAGTGCCTGAACTTCCATAACACTCACGTCGTTGCTTTCTTGAGGCAGGAGTTCCATCACAGCCTTGTGTACTATTTGGGTGGTGGAGGGGAGAATAAGGCCAATGGTGGAAAGGAGCATTCTGGCTACTGGATGTGGGGTGGGGGGCAGGAGTCAAGGAGGAAGTTGGGGATGAGGGGCAGGGGCCCAGGGGACTTTGTGAGATGGCAGATTGGGAGCTAAAACCCGTCCAGGCACAGCCAGTGCGTGGGGTTTGTCTGCCCACATTATTTTCTTTGAATCAAGAAATTTCTGCGTAATATCAATCGATGCATAAGAAAGTTATGCATAAATTATCTGGGGCCAAATGGGTCCCCACTCATACTCTAGTGTCTCACTTTATTTTTTAGTAGAACTCATTTCTCTGTCCCCCCTCGGAGCCGGCCTGGACACAAAGGAGCGAAGCTAAGGATGGACGTTCAGGCAGCCGCTGGCCGTCCCCACTGCCCTAGGACAACCTGAAATCAGGGAGACAGAAAACAGGATGTGGGGCTGGAGTGATGTGGCCCCGGGACACGCCGCCACCACCAACCCTGTCCCCCCAGTGAGGGAACCGAGGGCCCAGAGAGAGGTCCTCACTGCTGCTTCCCCTATGTCTTGCCTTCCAGGTCATTCCTGCACCGGACCGCCGACCATGGCCTCAGACCACCAGACCCCAGCGGGCAAACCTCAGCCCCTCAACCCCAAGGTGGGTACCACGTGGGAGGAAGGGGTGGCAAGCACGGTGCCTCTCGGTTTCCCTGCTGTAAAGTGGGGTTGGTGCCTTCCTTTCTGGGGCTTCCCCTCTCTGGGCCACAGTCTCCCCAGCTTGCACACTGGAGGGGGTGCTGATTCAGAAGGCCCCTCCCCAGCCCACGACTAGCATCCTTCTGGCTTTGGAGACTTAATTTTCTCTGCCGTTCCCTTTACCCCATTGCCCAGGGTGGGTCCCCAAAGCCGAGGCAGACCCTCGGTCCAGTCTGAGAGGGGGCTTGTGAATGGGGGGTGGGGTGGGAATCCTGACTCCACACCTGCTGTGTGACCTTGGCCAGTCACTTGACCTCTCTGAGCCTCAGGTCCCTCCTTCAAAAAATGGGGAGCATTGGACTCATGGCATAAGGTAATTGTGAAGAGGCAAAGAAAACAGGCTCAGGGCTTCCCCGGTGGCGCAATTGTTGAGAGTCTGCCTGCCAATGCAGGGGACACGGGTTCATGCCCCGGTCCGGGAAGATCCCACATGCCGCGGAGCGGCTGGGCCCGAGAGCCATGGCCGCTGAGCCCGCGTGTCCGGAGCCTGTGCTCCGCAACCGGAGAGGCCACAGCAGTGAGAGGCCCGCGTACCACAAAAAAAAAAAACCAAAAACAAAATCAAAGAAAACAGGCTCAGCCTAATGCTTGTCCACCTAACGCCAGCCTTCTTTGTTTTTTCCTCCTAAGGGCGGTGGGATCTTATCCCAATGTCAGGGGCTTGTCACACTGAATCTGCCCTCAAACTTCTACCAGCAACAGTCCACCAGGCTGCCCTCCTGTTTCCCTCTGCCTCAGAGGCCCCAGGCATAGATTCCGTCCTGGAACTGCCTTTTTGTCTGATTTGGGCCCCCACCCCAGTTCACCCCAATTCTGTCCCTTAAGAGGCTTACTTTCTAGAAGAAAGACAATAAATAAACTAATATATAACTTCAAGGAGTGAAAAGTGTTAGGAAGAAACAAGAGTGGGTTCTTTAGGGTCAGGGTGGACGAGGAACGTGTTAGCTAAGGTGGTCAGGGAGGACTTCTCTGAGGAGGTGACATTGAACAGAGCCCCCAGTCAAGTGAGGCAGTAGTGAACGTTGGGGAATGGGGGGTAGGGGAGAGCATTCTCGGCAAAGGGCACAGTGAGTGCAAAGGCCCAGGGGTTGGAGTGAGATGGGTAAGTTTGAGCAGCAAGAAGCCCAGTGCGATGTGGCTTGGAGCAGCGCTGTCCAACCGATTTCAAATGGGAGCCACTTACGGACTTTAACGCTTCCTAGTAGCCGCGTTAACAAATAAAAAGAAACGGGAAATTAATTTTCATATATTTTATTAAGCCCAATATATCCTAATGTACAGTCAGTAGAAAAATTATTAGAGAACTATTTTACATTCTTTTTTTCGTACTGTATCTTCAACATCTGATGTGTATTTGATACCCACAGCACATTTTAATTCAGATTAGTTGCCCATGTTCAGTAGACATCTAGCAGTTGCTGAATTGGACGGTGCAGGTTGAAAGGATTAGGTAATATGTAAATCTTTAGCGTCCATTGGTTGATACATACAACAACAATAATAATACTGAGCTCCTGGGCTCTGAGGCCTTGCAAATGCATGGGGAGTCTGACCTGCCTTGCCCTCCTTGCCCCTGTAAGCCCTTGTCCCCCGGGCCAGTGTCATAATCCACTAGCCCCTGACTCCCAGCTTCTTGATTCTTCTCAATAAGCCTGCAGAATAGGCATGAGTCCCCATTTTACAGATGGGGCAGCTGAGGCTCAGAGCAATCGCGTGGCTTCCTCAGGTTGCACGGCTGGATGCAACAGAGGCGACGTAGGAGCCCTGTTCTTCTCCTGACCCATCTGTGGTCTTGTCAGTGATCGTAAAGGCCGAACTGAGCCCATGGAATTTCACTGTGAACCTTGCTGGGCCTCCCTCCCCTGGCTTTGTCTGGCTAATCCCCGGCCTGGGAGAGAGGGGCGTGTTTACCCAGCCAGTGCTGACCGCCTGGATTGGGCAGCTGCTCCCCCTGGAGGCCCACTTCCCTGAACCCCGCCCCCCTTCATCCAGAGGCAGTCCCCTGGGGCAAGTGTGGCTGGCAAACGTCTGCCCCCAAGTTCTGTCTGGAATCCTGACAGGAGGCAGCTGCCCCCCTCCCCCACCTCTTAGCACTTGGCTGTGAGGCCGGAGCAGCCCTTTCAGTTTTGCTGATCTTCCCTTTTCCTGATGGGGATCCTGCCTCCTGCCGGCCCTTCCCTGGGCTGCTGAGAGGCAGGTGAGGCAAGGGGAGTGAAGTCCTCTTAAGAAGTATCCAGAGGGGGAGGAAAGCCTGCAAAACCTGTGGGGGCTTGAGAAAAGGGCACAGGTATGCGTAGTCTTATGGGTGAAACGGGGGTGGAGGGTGGATACGGCAGCACTGGTCCAGCTCTGATGGGGGCAGGAGAAGCTTAAGCAGCATGGTCTAGCATCTTGCTACCCCTACTCTGGTCCACAGACCAGCGGTACCAAAATGCTGCTCTACAGGAAACAGCATCCGACGAGCTTGGGCTCTGATTTCAGCTCTGCCACTTACCCACTTGGGATCCTTAGCATGTCCCTTAATATAATTATGCCTCCCACACCCAGAGCAAATATGGTGTGCTAGCCATTACGCTCCTCTGAATCCTTCCAGCAACCCCATGATGTAGGTTCTGTCTTTATTTCCCATTTTACAGATGGGGAAACCGAGGCTCAGACAGGTGACATACTGGCTCAAGGTCTCACAGCTGGTAACTGGAGCCAAGACTGTCAGACTTTATATTTGGTTCATGATTGCCGAGTGTGGAACCCTTCAGCATCCTCCAAGGCTCTCTGAGTCCCCTCCCTACGCCCACTCACCCCTACTGCCCTGTTCTCCCTCCTCCCCATCGGGACGGGGGTCTGACTCTCTCCTCCTGTTGCAGATCATCATCTTTGAGCAGGAAAACTTCCAGGGCCACTCACATGAGCTCAATGGGCCCTGCCCCAACCTGAAGGAGACCGGTGTGGAGAAGGCAGGCTCTGTCCTGGTGCAGGCTGGACCGTAAGTACCTGGGGGGTCTCACTTGGTCAGGGGTTGCCAGGGTGAGGCAATCAGGCTGTAGAGCGAGCTGGAGGGATCCGCTCTCACTGAGCTCCTAGACTGTGCAATTAGGGGACCAGGATTTGGGGTCTTGGCAGCCTGTGGAGAGAGCTTGTGGTCTGAGGTCAGATAGAGCTGGGTTTCAAATCCTGGTTCCACCACTTCTGTGCTGTGTGATGTTGGACCAGGAACCTCTCTCTCTGAGCCTCGGTTTTCTCCTCTGTAGGATGAGGATAACCATGTCCTCCTGGGGATGATGGGATGGAGCTCATGTGAAAAGCCTGACACCAAGGTCATCCACTTCCTTGAGGCAGGGGGACAGACACAGTGACTCCCGTGGACCTTTTTAGAGCTGCCAATCTCTGGCTCTGGGAGTGTCCTCGCTCTCCTGGGAGGTTTAAAGCTGGATACCCCAGCTCTACAACCACCGCTCCCTTCCCGGGACCTGGGGATACTTGGTTTTCGCAGATATGCTGACACATTGAGGGACCAGCAGGCTTGGGACCCCTGGCCCAAGAGAGAAGGGGAGGTGACTGGTCAGGTCTGACTCTGCCGCGCTCAGGTGACGTAGTTGAGCACGGCCTGCAGGGGCCTCTCCTTGTGGTTCCCTGACTGTTCCTTCTCTCCAAGAGCCTCCGGAATCAGGGGTGGCCACCAGTGACCCCCAACAACAGGTCAGTGAGTCTAGTGTGGGTCCTGGATGACCCGCACCACACCTCAAGGTTCACCAGGAATTCTGCAGTGTGTGATGACCCTAATTGAATCAGAGCCTGCTGGTGTGGAGAACACGGCCAAAGGAATGGCCCTGCCCGCCCCACTTAGCTGATGCGCTCAGATCATCAGTGTGCCTGAGAGCGTGCCTTCCTGGACGGCTGAAGTTTTGTCAACTGAAGCACCACATCTGATTTTTCAGTTGTCTTTTTTTTTAGTATTTGGATGGAAGAATTTCTCAAATAGACCTTACATTCCTCCTCTGCTTTCTTTTAAAAAATATAGCTTTGATATTTTTATTAATTATTGTTTATTGTTTAAAATTAAGGAGCAATGGTTTAGTGCAAAAAAAACCATACGACTCTAATCTTACCACTCAGAGGAACCATTAAGATTTTCATATAAACTTATATTTTTCTCTGTATATATTTCATCAAATATATATTAGATATATACTTAATCAAAAGTCAGATCATGCTTTACATACTGTTTTATAACTCATTTTGAAAACTTTTATCTCAAATTCTCTCCATGTCATTAAGTAGCATTTTATGTCAATGCTTTTCAGAGAGTTTTTTGGAGGTAAATCTGTATCAGAATCACAGAAGGTGGGGAGGCTTTGAAGTGCAGATTTTTTTTTTTTTAAATGCTTGGCTTTTTTTGTTTGTTTATTTATTTATTTTTGGCTGTGTTGGGTCTTCGTTTCTGTGCGAGGGCTTTCTCTAGTTGTGGCAAGCGGGGGCCACTCTTCATCGCGGTGCGCGAGCCTCTCACTATCGCGGCCTCTCTTGTTGCGGAGCACAGGCTCCAGACGCGCAGGCTCAGTAGTTGTGGCTCACGGGCCCAGCCGCTCCGTGGCATGTGGGATCTTCCCAGACCAGGGCTCGAACCCGTGTCCCTTGCATTAGCAGGCAGATTCTCAACCACTGCGCCGCCAGGGAAGCCCCCGAAGTGCAGATTCTTGGGTCCCAGCCCTGGCCCAGTGAATCAAACTCTTGGGCCTGGAGCCCAGGCATCTGCATTTCACAAACCCACTACCTTGTGATATTTCTGCACAGTTAAGTTTGAGAACCCCTGTCCTACTTCATTGTTTTTCATACCTTTGTAACATTTCATTACGGGATACGATATAATTTACTCAACCAGGCCCTGCCCGTTGGATGCGTAAGTTGTTTTGATTATTTGATATTATAAACAACACCGTGATGGACATCGTTACCCGTGTATCTGTGAGCTCTTTGACAACTGTTTTCTAAGGACACGTTGTCTAAAGCTGAAGTGCCAGATCAAGAGGGCAGCCTCTGCTAAAAGCAGCAAGAAACACCATCTCTCCTTCCGTTAAGGACTTAGATTACTGTTCCAAAGAGTTGTCACTGTGGCAGGCTGAACTGTCTGCCTCTGCGATGAACGCCCCAGAATGCCAGGCATCACGAAGTCGGTGCCACCTTTTTCTTATTGTCCCCTTTCCTCTATTAGCCATGCCCCACCGGCAGGTAACCCTTCCCTTTAAGGATTTTCTCATCTACCGTGGATCTAAGACTGTTAGAGTTTTGTGTAGCGTAGGAGTCCAGAGACCACCATCAAGAGCCAAAGAGGAAAGAGACCCAGAGAGAAGGGGTTGGTATGAGCAAGGTACGTGAGCTTTAGATACAGGGATGTTCTGCAGTCCGTTCTCGGTGGTAAAAGCTGATTGGGCACATTTCTTCCCAACTCCATGTTCACTGATATCACACTGAGAGCTTGGCACTGGCCATGGTGGGAGTATTTACACCATGGAAATTAGCAGATGCTACAAACAGGATTTGTTTTGTTTTTCAGAGCTGGCTTTTAATTTACCAGCATACCATTGGCCTTGGGACATGGGTTCTATACATCTGTGTTTGTTGCTATGCCATCTTTTAGGCTTCCTCCTTATTTCTTGGTTACGTTCCAGATGATTGAAGTCAGCACCGTGCTGGGTTCTGGATAACTGAGGTGATGCTTCTCTTAGATTTGCTGTGCTTGGATTTAAATGAGGCTGCTACTCATTTTTTTTTTTTTTCTTTTGTGGTACGCAGGCCTCTCACTGTTGTGGCCTCTCCCGCTGCGGAGCACAGGCTCCGGACGTGCAGGCTCAGCGGCCATGGCTCACGGGCCTAGCCGGTCCGCAACATGTGAGATCTTCCCGGACCGGGGCACGAACCCGTGTCCCCTGCATCGGCAGGCGGACTCCCAACCACTGCGCCACCAGGGAAGCCCTGCTACTCATTTTGATGAGCTGGGCAACTATGAGCTCTGGGGCCCAAACGAGTAGCCAGCGTCCCACCAGAGGAAGCCTGGAGTGAGCCTGACTTGCCCTCTCTCTCTCTGTCTCCACTGCAGCTGGGTGGGCTACGAGCAAGCCAACTGCAAAGGGGAGCAGTTTGTGTTTGAGAAGGGTGAGTACCCCCGCTGGGACTCATGGACCAGCAGCCGGAGGACAGACTCCCTCAGCTCCCTGAGGCCCATCAAAGTGGTAAGCCCCTGACCCTCTTCTTCTTCCTCTCTTTGCCCGCCTGGAGCCAGCGGTCTGGGGACCAGGAAGGAGCCTTTACCTCTGGTATCGTGCCCCTTCTGACTGGCGGGAGACTTCCTGGCTGTGTGACCTCACATAAGTCACTTCATTTGCCTGAGCCTCAGTTTCCTCACCTGTAAGATGGGGATATTATTATCTACTGTCCTGAGATACCAACGGGCTTAGCCTGAGAACTGCCACATCTTATGACTTCAGGGGCTTCATTCAAGATGCTCCAGGGGGCGCTGTTCATATTCTCTTCTATGTGGATGGTGCTGTCCAGGGCTGTGTGATTTCTGTCACAAAGCAATCGTTCCATAAATGATTGCCACCATAAACATTCAAAGAAATTCTGGGTTTCGGGCTGGAGGAGAATGCAGTTTAGCTCTTGTTCACGACTCATGCCAGTGTAACCTTTCAGAGCTTCTCTGATCCCGATTACTAGTGTGTGAACTCTCTGGAGGGCAGAGGGCCCAGTGATGCTCAGTTATACTCCCAAACCTCCCCAGCCCAGTCTAGTTCTCCCCAGAGCTAGATGGAAAATCGGAGAACGTTGGACTTGGCATTCCACAGACCTGGGTTCCTCTGCTGGCTCTGGCACTTCCGGCTCTGTGACCTTGACCAAGTCACTTTACCTCTCTAAGCCTCAGTTTTCTTATCCACCAAACAGCATAAAAGTAGTTTAAAGGATGAAAGGAGATGACTAAGAAAAATGTCACAGGAACAGGAGGATGGGAAGATATGTGGAGATGAAGGAAAGCCAAAATATTTCAAGTGTCTGCTAGAGGCGTGATAAGCCTCTGTGTGTGTGCATGTATCATGGCTGCCATTTAGTTTTTAAAAGGGGAGTTGAGGCGTTGGGAGGGAAAATGCCGTTTCAGAATCAAATAGTCCCCAAAGGGTAGAATCTGGAGTGTCTGTTACGTGAAAATAGCCCAGTAGGATCTTAATGAACAAACCCTGTTGGATGCCGTTGCCATAGACACTTACGTGGTGGGGTTCTTGGGCCAGAGGGCTGCAGGTGGAGCCTGCTGGTCCCAACTCCAGGGCACCCTGGGCGCTCTCACCCACGCTTGCTTTCCCCTACTCCCTGTCCACAGGACAGCCAGGAGCATAAGATCATCCTCTATGAGAACCCCAACTTCACAGGGAAGAAGATGGAGGTGATAGACGATGATGTGCCCAGCTTCCACGCCCACGGCTACCAGGAGAAGGTGTCTTCTGTGCGGGTGCAGAGTGGCACGTGAGTGCACAGCCAGCCCTGGCTCGCCCCGCCCCAGGAGCCCAGAGCCTGGGCTGCTAAGTCCTGCTCCGTCCTGAACTCTGGGGATCTTATACATTCCTGATCTCAGTCTTCTCATTGGAAAATGGGCGTTGAAATCATCAGCCTACACATGGCTTTCAGCCCCTGAAGTTCCATCCTGATCTGCCTTTCGGGCAACACCCTACCTCTGGAGGAGAGAAACCTTGGCCTTAACCTCAGCCCCAAAGAGCAGGACAGTAAATGGTGGGTGGGGGGAAGGAAGATAGCAGGGTAAGGCAGAGGTGGGGAGGGTGTAGGGGGAGCAGAAGCTGGGAGTGAGTTGAGTGGTCTTAACAGAAACACAGCTGGGAGAGGCAGCTGGGAGAGGCAGCTGGGAGAGGCAGGAAGTCCAGCCAGTGCAGGCCTTTGACTGCATGAGTTCCTGAGATTGGAAATAGGAAGGATCCTTCTCCACCAAGTTAAACTTCGGCACATAAACCTCAGCCATCAGCATTGGGGAATTTCTCAATGTGAAAACTTTGGTTTCCGTGGGGAGTCTGACGATGGGCTTTGGGCAGTGGTGTGCTGGAGTCAGCTTGTACCAGCTTGCAAAAGCTGACTTAACTTTTCAGAATCTACGTGAGCTGGTTATTTAATCATTGGTAACTTGAAGTGAGCCATCATGAAGTATTTACACCTCAGAAATTGGAAAATGTTACAAATCAAGACTCCCCCCGCCCCCCCCGCCCAAGAGAGCTAGTTTACCAACACATACTGGCTTTCTGGGGCTTGCCAAACTCTTAGAGCGTGCAAAGTTCTGTATTCACGTTCCCCTCCATTTACTCGTTTATTCATTCATTGATTCAATTTGTCGAGTGATGTCATATGCCAGGCACCGTGTTAAGTCATCAGTAAGTCAAGGTGGGTTAAACAGACCTGGCCTCTGCCTTGTGTAGCTAGCAGTCTGGTTGCGGACAACTGTTAATAGTTTAGGAATCCGCACGAATCTGGCCTCCTTCCCCGAGGAAGGCACTCTTGAGCTGAGATCTCAAGAAAGTAGGTATTATAGAGGTAAAGAGAAGGAGGGACATCCCAGACGGTGAGAACAGCACATGCAAAGGTCCTGTGGTGGGAGGGGCCTGGTGAGTCTGATGGGCTCTACAAGGGACGGAGTGGCTGTGCTGCAGAGATATAGGGGCCCAAGTCTGAGAAGCAGAGCTAGAGGTGTCCACAGGGGCTGGATGGGCAGGTCCATGTGGGCCAGGACTGTGATGCTTTCTGGGGAGAAGACTGTAATGGTCATCAGGTACTCAGAGTGAGTGACCCCTAAATGGTGATGGCTTCAAAGGGTGGAGGGATCATGGAGGGCTCCTGGGACCTAGGCTGCTGTCCTTTGGCCTTGCCAGGGGTTAGGTTAAGAGGCCTGTCTTCTTCTAAGCTTAAGTGAGCTTGAGATCACCCCTTCCTCTGAACCCAGTGTCAGGCCTTCAGTTGAAAGTTGCTTCTGGAGATAGTGAGCTCCCCATCAAGGGAAGGAAGATAGCAGAGGCTGGTCCCAGGAAGGGTGGGGGTGTACCTGCTCAACACCCACTTAGTGTGAAATGATTGGGAGGCCCAACCCTTCCTAGTGGCTAAACAATTCCCTCCCTGTCTCTCCATCTGCATCTCCTGTCTCCCCACGTCCCCTCTTCCCACCTCTGGCCCTGCAGGTGGGTCGGCTACCAGTACCCCGGCTACCGCGGGCTGCAGTACCTGCTGGAGAAGGGTGATTACAAGGACAGCGGCGACTTCGGGGCCCCACAGCCCCAGGTGCAGTCCGTGCGCCGCATCCGTGACATGCAGTGGCACCAGCGAGGCACCTTCCACCCCTCCAACTAGTGCCCCCCATTTCCTCCTTCCCAGGGGCCTGGCCAGCTGCCCAGGATCCCACCAGACATCCTGGCGAGTGAATAAAGTGTGACTTGCAACCTGTCCGCAGCAGTGTCTTTTATCCCCCGTGGGAGCCGGGGTGCTGCGTGTAGTGTGTGCGCGCGCGTGCACTTGTATGAAAGACAGAGACACAGAAAGACGAGAGAACCAGAAAGTGACTGGGTGAGGGGTGGGCAACCTCTTCAAGAATTTTCAGCTCTGCAGCTGCTTAGCTGTGTGACCTTGGGCACATTGTCCAACCTCTCTGAGCCTCCACCTGACTTACAACCCTCTTTACCCCCATGAGCGGCTGGCTTGGCTGATCTCTCAGTCCTTCTCGTGTGGTTGCTGAGCAGTCACTCAAGGGCACGTGATGGATGCTCCAGCCCTTAAAAATGTATCCACTGCCTGCCATTCCCACAGAATTGCCTTATCACCTTGAACCTGGGAGTTTTCTTAGATCTGCCCAGCAGAGCCCCAAACCCTGCCATCCCCACTCCATCCCGGAGAGAGGTCACAATGACCTGTTTGTAGGTTTGTGTGTTCCTTGGTTCCTTTGTTCACAACTTGATTGGGGTTGTCACTTAGCATACCAACTGGGGGCTGGGTTTTTGCATCCGACTGGCCTGGATCCTAATGGCTGTTCTGGAGGCTTGGCCAGTGATGGGGCCTCAGAACCTTAATGCTTCCACTTGGAAAAATAGGGAAAAAATAGTGCCTCCTTCACAGGGTTACAGCAAGGACAACATGAGATAGCCCAGGTGTTCTCTATATAAATGTTAATCACTGGTTGGTTTTCTGTAGTGCAAATATCCCCTCCCAGAGAGCAGCTTCTTTTTACTTTGTCTTTGGTATCTTTTGATGCAGTGGTTTTAAATTTTGATGCAGTCTAACATCAGTCTGTTCCTTTATGGTTTGTATCTGCCATGTCTTCTTTAAGAGATTTCTTTCTCACCCCACTTCTCACAAATATGTTCTCCAGATTTTTTTTGCCTAAAAGTTTTAAAGTTTTGCATTTCCCACTTAAATTCTCAGTCCTCCTGGAGTTGATTTTTCTGTATAGTGTGTGCCAGGGACCTAATTTCTTTTTTCTCTTTTTTTCCACTTTGAACCACCGTTGTCCCGGGGTAATTTATTGAGAAATCCATTTCCGCCACTGTGGTGCAAAGTTGCCTGTGTGTCCCATAGTAGATTGACACATATGCGTGGGGTCTGTTTATGGGCTCTTTTTTTTTTTTTTTCTGTTCCTTTATTCTATCTGTGTATCTCTGTACTCTTACCATATTATGTTAATAGCCATTGCTGTGTAATGAATCTTGCAGTGCCCTAAATCATTCTTCTTCAAGGACGTTTTATATAGGCTTGACCCTTTATATCTCCGTATAAAATTATTTTCTCAAATCTAGAAAATGGGAAGCCCTATTGAATGAGCTAAAGAGATGAAAATGATTACCGTGAAGGTGGGAACTAATCAGTGCTTAACAAATTTTGCCAGCTTTGATTTGCTCCTTCATTCTTCAGCCAACACTCACTGAGTACCTGTCTTGTTCCTGGAGTGGGCAGAGTAGGGGATACAAAGGAGGAAAGACAAAGCCCCTGCCCCCAGGAAGCTTCTACTCTGGGGGGATGATAATAGCTTAAGAGTAGAAACTTGATGATGATTATGAGTTGAATTATGCCCCCCTCAAAATTCATATGTTGAAGTTCTAACCCCCAATACCTCAGAATTTGACTTTATTTGGAAATAGGATCGTTGCTGAATCAATCAGTTCAATTTATTTGAGGTCATACTGGAGTCGGATGGGTCCCTAATTCAATATGATCGGTGCCCCTATGAAAAGGGGAAATTTGGAGACAGACACACACACAGGGAGAACACCACGTGAAGATGCAGGCAGAGATCAGAGTGATGTAGCAGATGCCATGAAACACCAAAGATTGCCAGGAAACCACCAGAAGCCGAGAGTCATGGAACAGGTTCTCCCTCATATACCCCCAGAAGGAGTCGACCCAGCTGACGCCTTGACCTTGGACTGCTAGCATACAGAATCATGAGAGAATAAATCCCCATTGTTTACGCCATTCTGCTTGTGGTATTTTGTTCTGGCAGCCCTAGGACACTAATACAGAGATGGTAAGATGAAGGGGCCAGCGACGCCAAGGGAAGACAGGAGTTACTGCCTAGGACATCAGGCTAGACTTCCCCCAAAGTGGGAGCGTTCAAAGACGAGCTGGCACTTCCCAGGTGAATCTTGGGGAGAACAATCCCGGTGAAGGGAACAGAGCATGCAAACTTAGGGGAGCAAGAAAGAGCAGGGTATGTTCTAGTATTTCAGGTACAGCATGTACTTCGGAGCCTGGAAGCTTCAGAGGGTTTGCTAAGCACAAGGTCCCGAGAGATTGGAGAAGGATGATGATGATGGTGGTGGTGGTGGTGATGGTGAAGGTGATGGTGGCGATGGTGACGGTCTTGTTGATAACGATGATGATGATGTGTGTTTGTGGTACGTGGCACCAAGAGGGTTTCCAGTCATCTGAACGTATCAAACTCCCCCAAACTTAGTGGTAAAACTACAGTCATCATTTATTTGGATAACACACATGTAATCTGGGCAGGACCAAGTGGGGACAGCTCATCTCCAAACGGAGTCATCTAGGGTGGCTTGAAGGCTGGGGTGAGTCACATGGCTGGGCGTTGTACTGGCTGTTGGCTGCGACCTCAGCTACGGCTCTCAGATCAGACACCCCAACACGTGGACGCCCCGTGCAGCTGCGTGCCTCTCCCACAGCCTGGTGGCTGGGTTCTCAGAGCAAGTGTCCCAAGAGAAAGGTGAAAGCTGCCTGGCATTTTAATGACTTAGCCTTAGAAGTCACATGGCATCACTTCCTCCCTGCTCCATTGGCAGAGGGGTCCCTTAGTGAACCCAGGTTCAAGGGGAGGAGACAAAATCCCCACCAGGCAGTGAGAGGGAGGTCAACGTATGGGACGAGGTATATTATGGTGTCTGTCTTTACCAAATGCAATCTGGCAGATGGGGAAGGGAGGCACCAGGAACGGGCTTTCACAAGGCAGGGAAGAGGGCTGGGTTCACATGGCCAGGACACACCCTGTCTCTCAGAACTCATTCTGCTCAATAAAAGAACAGGCTGGACATGACAGCTGGTTGGGGTCACTGCCCCTCCCGCTACATCTCTCTGTGTTTCTTATTTGTGTGTGTGTGTTTCTCTGTCTCTCTCCCTTTATCTCTCCCAATCTTCTGTCTCTCTTGGGACCTGTCTTTATTTCTGCCTGTATCTCTGTCTCTTTCTCCATCTTCCTGTCTCTATTGAACTCTCCCTCGGCCTCTCCATCTCTGCTTTTCTCTCTTTATCTCCAGCTCCCCATTAATTCCCTATCTTTCCCCTTCATCTTACTCTCTCCCTCTCTAGGTGTCATGTGTGGGCTGTGGTCTGCCCCCCTCTCCCCACCTCCCCAGCGTGGGCTGCTCTCTTTTCTCTCTGGCCTCCACAGGGCCCGCCCTGCCCCCTGCTTCCCGCCCCCCAGGAGCCATTCCCACTTTCGGCCACCAGGTGTCAGCAAAGCCTCATCCTCAGGGCTCCTGCCGGCAGGGCCCTGATCGGTCGCAGCCACAGCCGGGCAGCCACAGGTTGTTGCAGGCCCGGTGATTTCCTCACTCTCTGACCTACGGCAGCCCGTGGATTACTTCCATTTTGCAGGTGAGCAACTGAGCCTCACAGAGTGCGGAATGACTTGCCCAAGGCCACGCTGGGAGAAAGTGGAAAAGCCGAGGTCGGAGCCCAGGATTCTATCTGAGCCGCGGTCACCAGCCTTTCTGGCTACCCTTGAATCCCCACACTCCAAACCCTCCACCACCCACTCTGGGGGCCCCTTTCCCGGCTGCCCGTGCTCGTTGTGCAGCGCTGCGCCCATTCTGGTCTCTCTCTGGTGCTGGGCGGGTGGAAGGCCAGGGGATGCCCTTTGACGCTTCCAGTCCTGGAGATGCTGATGGGCGGAGTGCCCTAACCCCGGCTTTAAAAATAAGGAGCCTAAAATAGTCCTTCCCGTGCCTTCTCCTCGCTGGGGACTTTGATGCTGGCTGGCTGTGCTGGGCTGCCGGGTCCCAGCGTCCTGTGTCTCCTCTGGACAGGCTCTGCAGGGAATCTGGGCCGGAAGACAGTCCCGCCTCAGAGCCACTGTCCAACACAGCAGCGTGCTCCCCTCTTGAGGACGGAGTTGATTGGCGCTGGACTTGGGCACCAGGAAGCTTTGGCAGAGCTGCCCTGAAGGAGATGCTTGAAAGGCAACAGGTATGTGATTTCCCTGTGCTGGTCTCCTGAATTTCCATCACCCTTTGACCTCCTGAATGTCTGTTAAATCCACCCACTTCCCACCAATCCCTCATCCAAGCCTGCATCCTCTCCTGTTCACACAATCCCAACACCTCCTCACAGGTCCCTCTGCACTCCCTCTGCCCCTACAGTCCCTTCTCCACACAGCAGTCAGAGGGAATCTTCTCAGAATGCAAATCCAATCATGACACCCTCCTGCTTAAACCTGCCATGGCTCCCCATCACCCTTGGGATAAAGACCCTAATCATTGACTCACAAGACCTTTGAGGGCTAGTCCTGGCCTTGTCTCTCCAGCCTCCTACTACATAAATACACTTTTTTCCCCATCCCTTGTACTCATCAAGTCACAGGGCTTCCCAGTTTGCCTAATTAGCCCTCAGGCAGCCTTCAGATCTCAGCCCAGTGGGTTCCCTGTCTTCACAGGTGAGGCCAATCCCCTGATGACATACGATTTTCTGCTCTGCTCACCTGTCTTCTGAAGGCCTAAGCACACGTGGTTGTACATTTCTTTGTCTGATTCCTTAATTCATTTCCATTCCCTCCTAGACTGAAGTCTCTATGAAGGCAGGGACAAGGTCTAATTTTGCATTCTATGTATCCAAGAGCCCACACGTAGTTGAGGCTTGACAGATATTGAATGAATGAATGAATGGGTGGGTGGTCCAACCCAGAGCTCAGCGGTGACTGACAGGACAACCTCCTTAGAATCAGTCCTGTCCAGGTAAAGACCGTCTGTCTAAGGAAGATCAGGCAGCAGCATGGAAAGCTCCTTCTGCTGCCTGGGCTTGTGTGGATCCCTCCTACCCCTCCTCCTTGAATTGGTGACCATCCCCCATGAGTCCTTCCAGAGCACAGACAGACTCTGGAATCCATCACAGGGCAAGATGTGAACCCTGACTCTTCACAGCTGTGTGGCCTTAACCAATTGAGCCATAACATTCTCATCTGAAAACAGGGTGCGAGAGGCTTACTCAGCGTCAGGTCCTTCCAAGTGATGAGTCCAGAGCCCAGTGCCTAGCTGCTCAGGAACAAAGGTAACTTTTCTCTTTTAATCTTTCAATGCTTCCTCCTACCCCGGTGCCATCCCAGGCGTCTCGGTCTAGAGAGTATAAGGAAAAGTATCCAATCAGTGCCTTCAGCCTAGGGCAGGGCTCTTAACCTCAACTCTCCTGATAGGTTGTGGGTCCCAGGACTGATGGTCCTGTGCATTGTGAGATGTTTAGCAGCATTGCTGGCCTCTGTCCGCTAGATGTCAGTAACACCCTCGAGTTGTAACACCAAACAGCCAGATAGCTCCTGGGGGCGAAATCACCCCAGGCTGAGAACTAGGGATTCTAGTATTAGGGACTCATCCTGGGGGAGGGGGCTAAGTATATTTTTAAAGATGATAGTGGATGGGGTCACAAAGGGTAGGACTTGGGGCAGGGCTGCCGACAGGGAGAAGAGCCATTAAGACAAACTGTGACGGTTGGTGTTTTCTCCATGCCACACATGAGATAGATTCAGAGATAAACTGTCAAGAGCTGGAAAGCGGCCAAGTCTCCCACCTCACAGATGGGAAAACTGAGGTCCAGAGGCAAGGACTTTGTTACTGGCAAGCAGAGAGGCTTAGGCGCCTAAAATACACACACATAAATGTGTAGGCATTTAATACGTACGTATATGTTAGATACACATTTGACATATATTGTATATAGCAACTCTATTAAAAGCAGACATGGAGTCACAAGCAGGGAAGGCATTTTAGGCTCTTCCTCTGTGTACCACGTGTGGACATCTGTGCACGTGCGTGCACACACGCTCACACACACAAAAGTGCAGCCCAAGCTTCTTGCTTCTTTTTGGTAATTCTGGGAAGAGAAAGTGGAAGGAATTTGGAGCGCGTTTGCTGCCTGCGGTCTTTTGGTCTTGAAGCCCTTGGGGGGAGGAGAGGGAAGGGGGGACAGGGCAGGAGGTGCAGATGAAACAGGTATCAGAGGGACGTCTGTAGGCTAAACAAGAGGACAGGGCTATTTTGTCCTTTTGCTTTCTCGAACTGTTTTGGGGGCAGTAATTTGGTTTTGAATGAGAAGGGCTGAAGTTTGCCTTGAGTTTTACAAACACACCACCACGACAAGAGGAAATTACGAAGGGGAAGCAGCGAATGACCTGTCTTCTAACCTTTTGACTGCAGCCCTTCAGACTTTTCCCGGGTGGCCCTGGCGGGCCCTGGGGGGTTTTGAGTAAGCGACTGACACAGTCCCTGGATTGGCATTGGAGAGCATTCCCTCCAGCTGGTGTGTGGAGCTGGGGAAGGTGGGGAGGGGCTGGAAGCCCTTTTCTTTGGACTGACAGAGGGGGCAGCAGCCTGCCCTGTTCGGGGTGGGGGGGTGAAGCATGGGGTGAAACATCAGGGCACCCACTCCTTGTAAGGGGCACTTGGGCGCCATGCTGTCTACTAGTAATGCTCCCTGTGGCCCAGGCCGTTATACTTTTCAAAGCACGTTTGTTTATTTCTTGCTTCCGACATCTCTCTTATAAGAAGTAAAACGTTACCAGTATTGTGCAGTGTGCCCCCCTGAATCCATAACCTTTCCCTCCCTTGCCTTAAGGTAACCACTTGTATGTTTCTTTTTATACTTTTACTTCCTATGTGAATATCTATAAACAATGGGCAGTATTGTTTCTAGACTTTCCATAAACATGACACTCAATGTATCCTTTCGTAACTGGAACCTGCCTCTCAATATCATGCTTCTGAGACTTACTTTGTAACATGTAGTAGGTTTAGATCATGGATCTTAACTGGCGGTAGGGGGGCTGTTTCATGGTACAGACATAATGCAAGTTACTAATCCCGTCCAGTATTGATGGACTCTGATGTTCCTCCTGGTTGGGTGTTACTATCAACGAAGCTGCATTCACGGCGTACTTTAACCCCTCTCGGAGTGGCCCTCTGGCTCTTGGTGCTGAGAGAGCGAGAACGCTGCAACTGAGGCTAAATAACCCTTGTTTCCTCATTCACAGAAATAAAGAGCATAGCAGTACCTACCTTCCTGGGGTGTTGTGAGGATCGATGCAATAATGTTGGTGAAGCACTTAGAGCAGGGTAGTGCCATGCAAGTGTTTGATATAATTTATGCTGTTATAACTTGAGCTTAGGAGAAAGTGTGAATGGAGTTATGTGATAGCCTCCTCTTCCAGGCTGTGTGACTTTGGACAAGTCATTCAACCTCCCTGGGTCTTTCCTTCATCATCTGTAAAACAGGGTGTCGTAAAGATTACGTGAGATGATGGGTGCCATATCACAGACACTCTGCAAAGATCCGCTTTTCTTTCCTCACTTCTGTTTCCTCACCCTTGAGGGGTTCTTGGGGCACATGTTACTATCCTCTTGGACAGATAAGGAGACTGAGGCTCAGAGAGGTAGAGAAACTTTCTGCAGGTCGCACAGCGTGTCAGGATGAACGGACTTTATCCAGGCAATGCCCCTGGGTTGGGTCCCTGTTGTTGTAGACCTCCAGGCCCCTCCTGCCTCCTCCCCAGATCCCATGACACCCCTGCACCATCCCACCCCCAGCCTAGACCTGAAGCGTGGCCACCCTCTGTGTTCTTGCCACCCGGTGGAACTGATACAAACAGTCCTCCACATGGCCCCTCAGAAACAGCCACCAAAAGCTCCCGTACCGTGGCAGCCACAGAATCAAAACAAGCTCTTAAGAAATGATTGTACAGGACAGGGAGGTAGAAAGCCCACCCGGCAAACCAGCGCCCCCTCTGTTGATTCCCACCGCTGGGCTTTCATCCTGCAGAGCTGACTTGGTTTGCGTTGTATCTTCAGTTAAAGGAATTCCCCGCCCACCCCCCCACCCCCCCACCGTGTTGTTTCCCTCTAGCTGACTAAGGCTGGGAGCCAAGAGCGGGGGTTTAAAATACACAAAGGGAACAGCACAGAGGAGAAGAACCATGAGAGAGTGGGTGCCCAGGGGGCGGCAGAGCCGAGTGGGTGCTACGCCCCGTCTGGGCCCTCCCTGGCTTCGTCTTGGTCCTGAGGTCACTGGGGGCAGAGTGGTGACACCTCAGCCCCTCGTGCGTGCCCACTGGTCAGCCCTTAGTTGGCTCCTTTTGGAATTTCATCCCAAGTCCCAAAACGTAAAGCTGGGAAGGCCCTGGAAGACCATCCGATCCAGTGGTTTCTTCTTTTTTATTTAGGCAAAGAAATTGTTTTCTGGATAATCTAGCATAAGTCATGCCGATAGGCAAAGCAGATAAGAGCTTGTTGGGGTGGAAGGGGCGGGGCTGGAATTCTGCCCTTTTGGGGGCTCCCTCCCCCCAAGGGAGCCCTTTAGTCTCTGCATCCAATGTCAGTGCCCTAAGGGCGTAGAAGACAAACCCAGCCCCTTCATTTACAGATGAAGAAACTACTATTATGATGGACAGTAATTGTTAGCAAACTACTATTTTTTTTTAATTGAAGTATAGTTGATTTACAATGTTGTGTTTCAGGTATACAGCAAAGTGATTCAGTTCCATATATATATATATATATATATATATATATATATATATATATTCTCTTTCAGATTCTTTTCCCTTATAGGTTATTACAAAATATTGAGCTAGGACAAAGAGGTGGCCTGGTGTGGAGGGAAGCTCACAGGGTGTGCAGGGTTGGAGCTCTGGGTCCAAGATGTGCATCAGGCATTTGTCCTGGCTGTTGGGTAAGAGAATGATGGTGAGTGGCCGGTGAGCATGAGGGTTGGAGGAAGGAAGCCTTGAGATCACGCTGGCGAGATCACACTTGGCACTAGGGAGCTACAGCAGATGCTTGAGCTAGAGAGTCAAATCCTACCCTTGGCTACACTTGAGTGTTGGGACAACAGGCCCAGAGTATTTTGTTAACAGTAATCACAGCTCTGCTAGCCACTGCTCTAAGCATTTTATAGGCACGATTTTCATCATCACAAATCCTCCTTCTTGGAGTTGGCATTAGCCTCCCGCTTTACACATGAGGTTACTGAGGCTCCGAGGAGTGAAGTGATTTGCCCAGGGCCACACACCTGGTGAGTAGCGAACCTGACATTTGAACCCAAGACTGGCTGATTCCCACGCCACATACTTATATCAGTTAAGCACAGCGACTGAAATGCTATGTAACAGACGACCACAAAATCTCAGTGCCGTGGAACAATAAGTGTTTATTTAGCTCACGTGTCTAATGTGTGTTGTTGAGCCAGGCTGGGCTCAGCTGGGTAGTCTACCCTGCTCCACGAGTCTCTCATTCTCTCCTGGGGTCACTGGGCTGGCTTGGACACATTCCTCTCCTGGCAATGGCAGGACCACAAGAAGACAAGCAGGAACGTGCACAGCCTCCTGGGACCCAGGCTCAGAACCGGTGCACGGTCCCTCCTGCCTCATTTTATTCATCCAAGCAAGTCACAAGACCAAGCCCGGGAACTGCAACGTCCCTGGGGAAGAGTAGGGATATAGGGAGAGGGGAAGAACTGGGGCCAATGTCGTGCACTACAGCAGTGCCTGTGCTGGTGAAAAATGTATCCACACACTCTCTGACACTCTTTTCCAAAGGTGGAGCCCTTGAGTGTGGGCCGGGCTTCCTGACTTCCTTCTAATGAACAGAGCAAGTTGGAAGTGACAGTGTGTCCCTTCCAAGGCCAGGACACTGGGACTCCCTCCTTGCCCTTTGGAGGATCATCATTCTGGGGAAGCCAGCCGCCATATTGTGAGGATGCTCAAGCAGCCTTGTGGAGAGACCCACATGGTAAGGACCTGGGGACTCCAGCCAGCAGCTGTGGGAGTGAGTCTTCCTGGAAGCAGGTCCTCCGGCCCCAGTCAAGCCTTCGGATGACTACAGCCTACTGACATCCTGATGGCAACTTCTTGAGAGACCCTGAATTAGAGCCATCCAGCTAAGGTACTCCTGAATTCCTGATCCACAGAAACTATGACACAATAAGTGTTTTTACTGTTTTAAGCGTCCAGGTTCTGGAGCAAATTCAGTATGCAGCAACAGAAAACGAATGCAATGCCTAATCATTATGCCGGCCTGTTGCTGCCATTTCAAATGAGGCTTCGATGGAAGCTGTTTTGTCTGCTGCCCGGAGGACCAGCAAAATCCCAACAATTTACCAAGATTAAGAAACCAAAAATACTCACGGTAAGCTGTGGTTGTTAAGAAACATCTGTTCTTGAGATGCCCAAATTGGGCTGTTCTCAAAGGGAATGAAAATAGAGGATGGGGACGGCTGTGCGGGGACCGATGCTAACCCTTTGGCAGACTCAGCTTGTCACTCAGGTCCCTCCTTGGAGCTGAGGCAGGCAGGAGAATCCGAACAAAGGTCTGATGGAGCTGCTGTAGCAAGGCACTGAGGCTCCATCCAGCTGCGAGGGAGGTACTCACACTTATCACATCCTACTGTGTGCCAGGTACAAGGTGGGCACTGCAAACTCTGTATGTGAGGAAAAAGGGTTGGGGTATTGGAAGACTTTGGCTTCATGATGTGGGCTAACAGGTGAGAGGCAGTATGGACTAGCGGTTAAGAGCCCATGGACAGGCCTGCATTTGAGTCCCAGCAATGATGCTTGCTAACCCTGGGGCTTGTAAGAGGCCAGTCACTTAAATACTCTGAGCCTGTTTCCTCATCTGTAAAATGGGCATAATAACTGTGCCTACTTGACCACTAGTTGTGGTCTGCCCAGCTTTGCTTTGTAGGACTCCTCCCGTACTCCATGTGTTCTGTCCATCCTGGTGCCCTGCCGCTGTAGCACATCCCCTTGGCCACAGTGATTGGTTTTCAGGAATAGACATATGACCCAAGCGAGGTCAATCAGATGGCTGTAGGGAGATGTTCTTTCTTTCTTAAAGTCGTAGGTTTAGAAGGACAGGAGCGTGGGTTGTCAGTGTCAACCATAACATGTACCGTGTGAAGAAATCTTGTCTCAGACCTGGGAAGGGATGAAAGAGCCTCATGACATTGTTTAAGCTCCTGGATCCAGCCACACCTGAGACCTACCCAGAATTTTTTCCAAATGTTTGCACTAATCAAATTTCTCGAGAGAAACAGAACCAATAAATACACACACACACACACACACACACACACACACACACACACACACACACACCATTGGTTTTGATATAGCTAACTATAGATATGGATATAGATATAGAGAGAAATTTATTATAAGGAATTAGCTCATACAATTATGGAAGCTGCGCAGTCTCGAGACATGTAGTCCTCAAGCTGGAGGCCAGAAGCTCTGATGGTGTCAGTTCCCGTCCAAAAGCCAGTAGACATAAGACCCAAGAAGAGCTGACGTTTTAGTCTGAGTCCAAAGGCAGAAGACCAATGTCCCAGTTCAAGACAATCAGGTGGGAGGTGTTCCCTCTTCCTTACGGGAGGGTCAGCCTTTTTGTTCTGTTTCAGGCCTTCAAGGGATTGGATGAGAGCCACCCACATCAGGGAGGGCAATCTGCTTTACTCAGTCTACTGAGTTAAAGGTTAATCCCACTCTCACAGACACACTCAGAAGAATGTTTGATTAAATTTCTGGGCACCCTGTGGCCCAGCCCAGTTGGCACATAAAATGAACCATCATGGTGGCTGAGTTATAACATCATCGAATGCCTTCCCCTGTTGGTTTTAAACCCATTCGAGTCGATAGGACTTGCTTGCAATCAAGAATCCTGACTGATAGAAGTTCTTGTTTAATAGGGATATTTTAAAAATGAATGAGCTCTCGCACAGCGCCTGAGAGATGGTAAGCACACAAAAATAACCATCATTGATGCCTGTCGGAGAGAAGCTTCAAAGGAACAGCAGTTTCCATTTCGTCCCCACTTCTTCCCACAGTCCGGAGGTCAGAAGATGCGCTGGCATTTCTCCTACTTTCTCTCCACCACATCCTCTCTTTAGAGTTGGCCCATTGGTCCTGAGTAGGTGGAACAGACCCTCTACCCCCGGGAAGATTCCATACTCTAAGTCGTCTGGCACGATAATTGACAAACTGAAAGATGAGGAATGTGGAAAAATCCTTCCTCGAGGCTATGGTCTGGAGCATCACGTCATTTTGAATGTCAAAAGCTGAACATCACCTCTGTATTTCTCTTTTCATTTTCTGAAATAAATTCTAATCTCCCCCCAGACTAATGGATGCCTTGGGCTGTACAGATCCAAAGCTACACTCAGGGAAACAAATTGAAAAGTACATTAAAAACGTTTAAACTAGTTATCCCTGTAACCTATCTTTCTAAGAATGGTGGATATATTGTTTTTGGCCACCAGCATCCTTTCCTTGATGGACCCATGCCTCCCTCACTTCCTATGGTACCTGGAGGCTATTAATCACAGTCTTGCACCCTCTGCACCACCGGGGAGAGCATATCATGGGGCTGAGTCAGTCCTAAGACCGTGGCCACGACCTCTTGGACCCAGCAGCTGGCCCTGAGGTGGACATGGGATTGAACCAGAGCCAGTCCGAATCCTTCTTTGGGTTCTTATATCCATGATGAGAGAGAGGCAGAGATAGAAAGAGACAGGAGCGGGGTGGGGGGCGGCAGGTGGAGAGAGACAGAGGAAGAGAATGCGAGCGCCTTTTCCTTTTGGACTGCAAGCCATAGGGAAGAGGCTTGGGGCTGCCTGTGGCCATTCTTCTTGGCTTGAAGAGAGGTCAACACACAGAGGGGAGAAGAGAGACGGAGAGAGAACTGAGTGCCAGATACATGGGAGGATATCACATGAGCCCCTGGATCTAACCATGCCTGAAGCAAGCTAAAAATTCCTCCTTTCCCTTAAACCTGTTTCAGTTGAAACAATGGTCTATTTCTCCCTCAAATTCACTTTTAAAATGGTGAAGGAAACTGCAGACATGCTTCTCGCAAAGAGCTCCAGCTTGGGCCACCCTCTCGTAGTTTGGAAGTCTGCCCTGCCCCCCAAGTGCAGGCATTGGAGTCAGAAGACTGAAATGTGAGCCCCAAATACCAACTCTCTGAGCCTCAGTTTCTTCCTCTGTAAACTGTAGATAATAGTACCTACCTCCTCGGGCAGTAAGAGGCTTAAATAAGATGATGGTTGTCAAATGTGCATCTCGGGGCCTGGCACGGAGAAGTGCCCCACCTGCAGGAGCTGTTTAGCCCCCGTCCTCCAGAATACCAACGTGCTGCTCCCTTTCCTGCCTGACCCAGTTTTTCATCCAAATTTGGCCACAGGCCCAGGCCCTGGCCTATTTTAGGCACACCTCTTTTTGTTGCAGGAAAAAGAGACCCACGCAAGTTACCTTAAAACAGGGGTTTTATTGTGGAGACAAATGGGGACAGGAATGTGGAGGGTGTGGAGGCAGGAAAACCCTTGGGACTGGAACTGTTTTGATGTGGAATCTCTTTTCTTTGCGCCTTTAAAAGGAATCATGCTACCTGTCCTTACAGGAAGGACCCCTTCCCAAGCCTGGGTGTAAACAAACCCAGGGAGGCTGGTGACGATAGTTGTCCAGAGCTAAGACTCCTTAGCACTCTTGTGGGGGGAATGGACTTTTTTAGTTGCTTATAATTTGGATTCAGATTTTAACGGCTGTCAGGACCAGCAGGGCTATCATGAGAGAGGACGTGGACAGGGTTTTTGGAGTGAAGTACAGAGTGACTGTAATTTATCGTCCAAACCAAGACACTTTGAGAATGAAAGGGAGCATCACGGTAATTACACAGGGCTGCAGACATAAACCAAGACTGCAAGCCAGCTAGGATGTATGGTTGCCCTGAGAGCACAGAAGTCTGGGGAGGAGGGGACTGAAAAAGGCAGGTGCCTAGAATGCAGAGAGGTCTGGGAACGCGGCTGCTGCCCAGGATGTGATAGGTTCATGAGGCCAGGGCTGGATGGCTAGGAAGGCAGCCCTCGGGTCCCCAGGGACCACGCTGTAGCGCCTGCCCTGATGGTGTTCACGCTCATGGAACTTTGCTCCATCAGCCCACAGCCCCCCCAGAGGGAGACCCAGACCCTAAGATGCTTGAAACCCATAGGAGGTCTCTGTACAGGAGATGGAGAGAAACTCCCCACTCAGATAAGTGGAGGGGGGAAGATGGATGGAGCACGTGTCCCGCCTCCCTGCAACCTGGCTCAGTGTAAGTAGCTTCTTCTGTGACACGTGGAGTTTTCCGTATCATATCTGTGCACTCAGAGCTCAGTGCATGCGAGGAGCTTCCCTGCTTCTTCCAGTCCTCTGATTTCTGGTGACTGTGCCTCTCCCTGACTCTTTCCCTTGTCTTCCTGACTGACTCCTAGCCTGGACCTTTGGCAGTGAAATCACCCCTTGTCTCAAATCTTAGCAACCTTGAAACAACCCTTTTCCACTCCCCAGGAAGGACCGGAAGCTTCTCACCTTCAGGGGATTTCAGGCCCCTCCATGTATGTACGTGGTAGTTGTTCTCATCCCTCTTATTATCCCCCCGACTTTATGTGCCCCAGGGGCCCCACCCCTTATTCACGCTCATTCATTCTCTGGACTTTCAATGACTCCATCCCCTAGATGGAGCATGTGACCTAAGCTAAGCCAGTTAGCACGTCCTATCTCCCTGGGCACTGATTGGTCTAGGTATCCACCCAATCAGAGTTTGTTACATGACTTGAGGTCCTGAGAAGAGCCTGGGGTCATCTTTTCTGATGCTCTTGGAGGGGATGAAGAATGGAATGCAGGACAGCCAGCACTGTTCTTGATGAAGGATCCACACATGGAGTCAACCCCGAGGAAGCAGAGCTAAGCGGAGAGAGAGAAACTGGATCCTGGTGACATCATTCGAGCCCCTAGATCAAGCCACACCTGAAGGTCTGCCTCTGGGCTGTTCACACACAGGCACCAATAAATTCCCTTTTCTCAGGTCCGGTTTTCTGCTACCTGCAGTTGACAGAGCTCTAACTGCAGGTTGAGTCCCAGGGTCCAGAGGATGCTCAGATCAATGGTAAAGGGCTCAATGAATTACGCAGTTGCTCATACGAAGTTCTGAGCCCTGCCCTCCCATAGTGAGAATTTCCAGGCTCCAGTTAAAGCTATTAGTCCTCGTCTTCCCAGCCACTAACCCATACTCTCTTACAGAAGAGACTCTTGGCAATATCGTGAAGTAGGTCATGATGGTTTCTGACGTCCCCGTGTTCCACCTGACCTCCCTCTGAGGGTCTACAGCACCTATTTCATGAATATGTGCCCCACCCCCAGAATTTAATGGTCCCACACCACCCCTCAAGGTCCCCAACCCCAATGTTGTCTCGAAGACGCACTGACTTCCCCGTGTTTTCCCGCACTGTACTTCCCTCGCCCTGGGATCCGGCCATTCTGGAATCTTCCCTGGTCTGGGGCTTCTTCCCACATCGGGAACTTTGCAGGTGCTGGTCCCTGTGCCTGGGATTCCCCTTTTCTATTTCTTTACCAAGTTTTCTTCTATTCATCCTTGAAGTCTCAGCTGAAATGTCACTTCCCCAGGGAGTCCCCCTCGGCCTTTAATCTAGGTCAAGCCGGCCCGTTTTCCATTCCCGTGGCACCTTGTACTTTTTCTCTTGTAACTGTACCTTCATGCTTAGTCACTCCCCAGGGCCTATCATGAGATCTGGTACGAGGTAGGTTTTCAAAAACATCTGGATGGGTGAGTTCAACAGGCGCCGAGCCCCTCAGCAGCGGGGAGCAGAGGTCCAGAGAGAGGCAGGACCTGCCCGGGGTCGCACAGCCAGCCTGTGGCAGTGTGGACACTTGAAGCAGGACGGTGGTCAGATGCTCTGAGGAGCCCCGGTAACGGCCGCCCCTCCTTTGTTGCGAGTGCCAGCTCTGTTTACGTCCCCAAAGACCTTTTCTGAGATTCCGTGGCCGCAGGCCATGTGCTGATGGCCGTGGAGGGCCGGAGCTCAGCAGGAGATGTGGCTGGCCTGGAGCCTGGCGGAGATGAGCTGGGTTAATGTTTATCCTGATCCCAGAGACATGAGTCATCAGACCAAGAGCAGGTGCAAAGAGGGTGACTGTGTGGGGAGACCCCCTGTGCTTTGGCCTTGGTATGGCTACAAGGCCCAGGACAAATGGGGGCAGAAGGCCCTGGGTGCAGAGCCTCATGCTCTGCCGTGACCAGGGGACACACGTGGGTTCCAGTCCCAGTTCCGCCACTTGCCAGCTGTGTGACCTTGGGCAAGACACCTTACCCTCTGAGTCTCCGCTTGCCATTCTGTGAAACGGGAATGTTCACAGAAACGACCTCAGAAAACAGTAATGGGAATTAAATTAGAAAATAATCATCCCGTGCTTCTAGCAGTGCCTGACCCAGTATAAGCGTTCAGACTGCATCCCCTGGGCATGCCTGCCCCAAAAAGCAATTCTACTATTTATTGCTTTGTTTACTTTGTTATCATCTGAATCCCGCTCTGGACTGTGAACTCTGTGAAGGCAGAGTTCACCAGTAAATTTCTGGCATGGTGCTGAACACATAGAAGGCACTCTAAATATTGAATGGATGAATGGATGGGTGGGTGAATGGGTGAATGGATGGATGGATGGATGAATGGATAGTTGGGTGGGTGGATGGATGGATGAATGCATAGTTGGGTGTGTGGATGGATGGATAGGTGGATGGATGGATGGATGGATGGAATGGTATCAATGGATGGATTTCTAGAATGAATGTAAGCTTTGTAAGTTTCTGTAGACCTATGACTCATCTGCTCATGTCCCAGGTTCTCCTCCCTGTCTCATCCTGGTGTCCGTGGTGTCCAAGTTGCTGGGAGTGTAAAGAACAATAGAATAAGCGTACAGGATTCTTTTGTGGGTATTATTTTTAGTTTCCATGCTGCAGAGGTCA
Organism: Phocoena sinus; assembly: GCF_008692025.1. Classification (NCBI taxonomy): domain Eukaryota; kingdom Metazoa; phylum Chordata; class Mammalia; order Artiodactyla; family Phocoenidae; genus Phocoena; species Phocoena sinus. The sequence continues at coordinate 70,522,292 of NC_045776.1, read as the reverse complement.
GAGTGTCAAAAACAAAAGTCTTTTCTCTCTCAAGGAAAGAATTGGTCACACCTGCGTGGGCAGCAGGTAGAGGTGGGTATTAGTCTGTTTGGTTTAACAGCTATTTGACTCAGACCTCTTGCCAGCCAGAGCGGGTGACCTTTCCTCCGAGCTCTGGGCCACGAGCCAAGCCGGGGAGGGCAGTTCCCTTCGCTCTTGAAGACTGTCAATGCAGCTATGTCCTGCTGAGATTCAGTTCCCACTGACTGCCCTGTTGCCACCACAAGTGCGTCTGAGAGCTTGGCAGAAATAAGAGTTCCATGGGGCTGGGACAAGGACAGGAGTGGGGAGGGGACCACAAACCAGCCATCTACCTCATATTATGTTAACTCTTTGGGGTAGACCAATATAATAATAACCTCAAAGGGCCCCATCTCTCTGGGTTCACACTCCTTTGCAATGTGCTATCGTTGTTCTTCTCAACAAGAACAGTCTATTTCTCCACGCTTCTTGAATCTGTGACTTGCTTTGGCCACCAGGATGTGGCACTAGTGATGCTGCGTGCCTTTGAGGCTAGGTCTTACGGGACGCTGCAGTTTCTCTTGTCCTCTGGGAACAGTGAGACCACTAGGCTGTGCGGACTCACCTACCAGTGGATGAGATGCCACATGGAGGAACTCAGAGGTGACCCGTTAGACAGACAGCATCAACTACCAGACATTGAATGGGGCCAACCCGGACCCTCCAGCCTGTCTTAACACCCCGACCGACTGCAGCCGTGTGCATGAGACCAGGCAAAACTGGCGGAGGAAAAGTGGAAGCAATTCAGAGAATCACGAGACACAAGATATTGTTTTCAGGTACAATTTGGCGTGGTTTCTGTGGCAACGGAGGCTAATGAAATGCTGCTGTAACAAATAGTCCCAAACTTCAATGGCTCAAACTATGCAGATTTGTTTCTCACTTGCATCCCAGTCTGCTGTGGGCAGGAGCCCCTTTCCTTGCAGTCATTCAGAAACCCAGATGTCTTCTACACTATAGCTCTGCCAGATTCTAAGGTGCCGCCACTGAATCGCTGGCCAATGGGGAAAGAGAAAGCACGGAGGTGGCATGAGAGGTATAGGGGCCAGTAGCTTATGTCACTTCTGACCCTAGTCCACTGGCCAGAACTCAGTTTTATGGTCATCCCAATGGCAGGAATAGGGAAATGGAGTAGCAAACACTAGCCAGTCCCAGCCCCTCTGTGCCAGGGTATGGGCTCAGTGCCTTGAACTCAGCATCTCATGAAATGCTCACAGCCCCACTTTGGGGCGGGGCTCTTCAATACTCACCCTCAGTTCTGCATGGCCCTCCAACTTGAGCCAGTGAGGAAAAAGACATATAGTTTCTGCTGTCGTGGAGCTTGCATTCTAGCGGGGAAAGTTGGTCAGCAAATAAGGAGACTAATACATAAGTAATTTCAGAGAGTGATGCATTCTTAGAAACGTATCAGAGTGGAAGTTTAGAGTGAGAGGTGTTATGTTGGAAAGGGTGGGCAAGGGACCCCTCTCCAAGGAGGTGACTAAGACCCTGCTGTGCAGGCTATGAGTTGCCTGTTATCCACCCCCCCCCCCTTCTACCCGAGTAATAGTCCCACTCTAGTGCTGGGTTCAGCCATATTCTTGGCTATTTAAGCATGTTTCCTAGCCTTCCTTGCAGACAAATTGTGTGATGAGGTGTAAGTAAAAGTTGTTAGATGGAGCTTCCAGGGGAGTTCTTTAAAAGAAGCAAACTTGACTAGGAGGTGAGAATAGTTTTGCCATTTCCTTTTTCTACCCTATGATGCAGAGGTGATGTCCGGCGCTACAGCAGCCATTCTGGACTATGAGATGAAATGTTAAGAATGATAGAACAGAAAGACATAGGAGCCTTGTGTGAAGAAGCTTTATCAGCTATGAATAGGATGGACTGAGAGGTTTCTGCAGAGAACTGAAGAACCCACTTTCAAGAGCCAGCTTTTCCCTTTTTGGCTTTCTGATCTAGATCTAGGTTCTGTGACCCTAACTGCCCTCAGCCCCATCTTCTTTCACTGCCAGTTGGGCAGATTTATCCTCCCCTTGCTGTCTTAACACACTGCTGTACGACCCTCCCTGTAGCAGCACTTGGGGAACTGCCCTCCCTGGACCCTTGCATGGGGCATCTAAGCCAGTGTGAGCTCAGCCCCTTGCAACTAGTAATGGGTTGATCCAGGTGATGCCAGGTTAAAAACAAATGCAAGGTGATGATAGTCAGTAAGACTGTATCATATACTTGAAAGTTGCTAAGAGAGTAGATCCTAAATGTTCTCACCACAAAAACACAACTGTAATTATGCGACCTGATGCAGGTGTTGGCTAACACTATGGCAGTCATCATTTTGCAATATATAAATGTATCAAATCAATATGTTGTACACTTAAAAATTATACAACATTATGTGTCAATCATATCTCAATAAAGCTGGGGAGGCGGGAAACCAGTGCAAAGACTCATTAAGTGGAAAGCCTCTCACTAGTGGCCAGGGTGATACAGAAACTGAGCGAGGAGATTTGCTGCTAGGCAACCAGGCTGCCTTTTGTGGGAGCTGGGGGTAGTTATGTGCATGTGTGCCAGTGCCCAGGATCTGTCACTCAGAACCCTCTGCCCCACATTGTGCCGCTACCCTGAATCGACCCATTTAACTCCCTCCGCCCGTGATCCCTTACACTCCTCCCAAATTGTGGAGCCTCAGGAATCACCCCAATTTACCCAATCCTAGGAATTTTCCTCTGAGCCAACCATGACCCTCAAACTGAGTAACCACAGATTACACAGCTCAGGAAGAGATCAGACACAGGTATGTAGAATAGATTTGTGCAGTTCACAGAAGATGCTTTTTGAATTCCTCCAAAGCCTGCGATATGTACAAAGGAACCTGGAGTCCACCCATCTCTGGACCTTTGCCTGTGTTGTTCCTTCAGCCAAGAATAATCTTCCCCCAGCTTTGGGCATGACTGGTTCTTTCTTCCCCTTCAGCTCTCAGGTTCAACGTCACCTCTTGAAGAAATAAAGACACATTCACACAAAAACTTGTTCTCAGCAGCGCTATTCATAATGGCCAAAAAGTGGAAACAACCAAACTACCCATCAACTGATGAGGTTAAATGAAATGTACTGTATCCATATAATGGAATATTATTTGACAAGAAAAAGGGTTGACATACTGACACACGCAACAATGTGGATAAGACTTGGAAACGTTATGAAGAAATCATTCACAGAAGACCACATATGGTATGATTCCACCCATAATAAGTGTCTAGAATAAGCAAATCCATAGAGACAGAAAGTAGCTTAGTGGTTGCTGGTGGGTCGGGGAAAAGAGAGAATGGGGAGTGACTGCTAATAAGTATAAGATTTCTTTTGGGGGTGATGAAATATTCCAAAATTTGTGCTGATGATTGCACAACCTTGCAAATATGTTAAAAAAAACCGTGAATTGTACACTTTGAAAGAGTGAATGTTGTGGTATGTTAATTATATCTCAATATATCTGTTTAACAAAAAGTCACCTCCTCAAAGAGCTCCTCCGTGATTCCTCTCTCTGAAGGTGGTGTCCCTTGATTGTTTTCTAACTCCGCCCCCTTAATTCAGTTCCTCATCCCATTGGCCACCACCTGAGATTATGTGGTCTGTTTACATGTATATTGCATGTGTGTGAGCATGCGTGTGTGTGGTTCTCTCTCTGTAGGAGCAGGCTCTGAGAGAACGGGGCCATGTCTGCCCCATCAGAGCTGTGTCCCCAGTGCTTACACAGGGCTGTTTGTTGATTGAGTATTCGTTGATTGTTGGGGGAATCTTAGCCTGCTAGAGCCGCAAGGGAACAGAGTGCTCATCCAATCCTCCTTGTTTTCAGATGTGGAGGCTAAACCCTGGCGGAGGGGCTCATTCAACGTCCTAGCTTTCCATGGCTGTGTTTCAATTTTCCCCCAGCTGTCTTCCAAAGATTTGGAAGTCCCCCAAACCCCTGCCCATGTGGAATACACAGACTGTTCTCAACTTAGCCATTAAATGACAGAGATAAATGATGTTGAGGGTCCCGGTTGAGTTAATAGACACGCACGGACTTCTGTGGCGATAGATGGTGTGTGGCCTTATTCTCTATAAATGCCACCCGTGTCACAGCTAGGGCACAGCCACCGCCAAGCTGCTGTCAGATGCTGCCACAGGGAACGGGGGCTTCGGCCAACTCAGCTCCCGCCGGGGGAGCTGGGTGACAGGGTACAGTAGCCAGGCCATGTCCCATCACAGCAAACTGCTCTTCAGTGAGCCAGCTGGCCCCCAGCCCGAGGAGCAGTGGGGTCCTTTGTGCCCTGAAGTAATTAATTATGCCATATGGCAAGGAAACACAACAAGATTTATAGCAGAGTCAGCGGCAGATGGCCCTGAGAGAAAAACACAGATCTGTACAGAGATGCAGAGATGTCGAAACGCTGGCCCCAGACCGTGGGAGATGGGGGTGTGTGCATGTGTGTGTGCGCACCCACACGCGTACCAGGGGAGGGAAAGGACATTTGGCTGGGAGCTGAGGCTCTGCCACTTTTTAGAGACTGTCCGTCAGAAAGCAAATACTTTATCACCCTGTGGAATGTTTTTAACTTACCCCCCTCCCCGTGTAGGGAAAGACTGGGACTCTGGCTGCCAGGGCGTCTGTGTGGGAAGAGGGAGAGATGTGAATGGAGAGGTACGGGAAAGTGGGAAAATCCTGGAGAGGATGGGGTTCTTCTTCCATGGGTCCCCTTCTGGCTTCAGCATTCCGAGTCTCTTCTGCATTTTGATCTGAGGAGTGATCCACCCCCAACCACTGCCCCGTCAGCATCTTAAACGCAACAGGTCCCAAACAGAATTCATCCTCTCTCCCTCACCCTGCTCCTACCCTGCCCTCTTCTCCACCCGGCTTCCAAAGTCCTCCTTCTAGAACACCAATCTCCCCAGGTCACCCTCCTGCTTAATACCCTCCCCCAGCCTCTTCCCAGGGCCCCAGGGATAAAGTTGACCTTCTCTGTATGGCACCCAAGTCCCTCCACAATCCCTAGTCCCTGGATTCAGCTCCCACCACCATTCCTCTGAACTAGGCATCCTATTTCAAGTCCCTGTGCCTTTGTCGATGCTGTTCCCTCTCTCCGGAATGCCTTTCCCTGCCATGCTTGCCCAGATAAATTCTCACTCATACCAGCTCACACATCTCTTCTTCTGTGGCCCCTTCTCCGATCAACTTGAACAGAGTTCATCACATTCTCCCTTGTGCCACCACTCCATTTTGAGCACTGCTCATTCATGGTGTTTATCACGTGGTTTTTACATGTGACTCCCCCGCTAGATTTGAGGATCCCTGCTTATTATTTCCTTATCTCTGAACATAACACAACACCTGGTAGCTAGGAGGTACCTTTAGGCTCTCCCCAGTTGTGGATCCTCCATAATAAATATTTCCACACTAGAAAGGTAAAAGAGTAGATAAGGTTTTAACTGGGGCCAGTGATGGTAGTCAAAGGAAGAATCTAATGGAATTTCTTCCTCATTGTTGGCTGTGGAATGATCATGGCCTCCCTGTACCCACATCCTTTGTCATTAGACTTAGAAGTCCCCCAACAAGAGGTGGAGTTTAATTTCCCATTCCTTGCATCTAGGCTGCCCTCGTGACTTCCTTTGGCCAGTAGAATGTGGCAGAAGTGCTGGTGCACAGATTCTGACCCCAGACCTCAAGACACCTTACAGGCTTCCTCTCATTCTCCTGGAACCCTCCCAGCTGTCATGTCAATAAGCTAGCCTGCTAGAGGGTGAGACGCATGTGGAGCAGAGATGCAATATCCCAGTGGAAGCCATTCCAGACCAGCCAATCTAGCCAATCAGCTACACTTGTGCCGAGACTTTGATTTGGGGGGACAGTTTGTTACACAGTAATAACTAACACATTCTCCAGCATGAGCAAAGACATATTATGTTGTTACTTACTAGTTAACTGTGAAGCTTGTTTGGGAAGAAGTTTAGAATGTGGCAGTAGGGCTAGGGCTTTTAATTTTGTTGCTGGTAAAAGAGAAGGGGAATATATATATATATATATATATATATAGAGAGAGAGAGAGAGAGAGAGAGAGAGAGAGAGAGAGAGAGAGAGAGAGAGAGAGAGAGAGAGAGAGAGAGAACAAGAAACAGAGGGCACAGCCCTACTGATCTTGCCATCCCACCAAGTGATGGGTCTATGGGTTAGCTAGAACTCTAAACCCTAAGTTGTCCACTGTTTCTCAAACTGAGTTTCACAGGGCATTCATCCTAAGGGATGTTAGTAGATGTTACTAGGAGAAAAAGGAAGATGTTTTGGTCAAATGTGTTTGGAAATCACTGGTTTAATGAAAGCTACACAGGCTCCTTGATTGAATGCTCTGCTGGTACCTTTAAAAATCTCATTGTAGGGGCTTCTCTGGTGGCGCAGTGGTTGAGAGTCCGCCTGCCGATGCAGGGGACACGGGTTCGTGCCCCTGTCAGGGAAGATCCTACGTGCCGCGGAGCGGCTGGGCCGTTTTTTGGCGGTACGCGGGCCTCTCACTGTTGTGGCCTCTCCCGTTGTGGAGCACAGGCTCCGGACACGCAGGCTCAGCGGCCATGGCTCACGGGCCCAGCCGCTCCACGGCACGTGGGATCTTCCCGGACCGGGGCACGAACCCGTGTCCCCTGCATCGGCAGGCGGACTCTCAACCACTGCGCCACCAGGGAAGCCCGACAATGCACTCTTGACTTGCACTGAGTTTGTTCTGAACAAAACCCTTTGTGTTTAAGTTAGAGGAGCTTTTGCAAAATCCATCTTGTACTTGTGCAATTTTTAAGACCTAAGAATAAAGCTTTATATTTATCCCTCATAAATGTCATCTTCTAAGATTTGCCTCTTAACTTCTGTTTGGATCCTGATTCTGAAATCCTTCATATTTTTCAGTTTCTTATAAAACTCTGCCTACATCACACCGTTTAGCATGTGACCTTTGAAGTGGTCTAATAATAGCACCACGATTTTTCTCTTGGAAACCCCCTTCCTCACTCCTCATATAAGAATTTCAGGAGGAACTGACCCCACCACCATCCCAGGAGGAGCAGGTGACCAAGGTCTGGCCAATCAGAGTATGGTACCTCTCCCCATCACTGATGGGTTAATGGTTGGACACATGATGAACACCAGCGAGAACTAATTCCTCACCTTAGGCTGGAGGGACTGGGAAAGGGAAGGGAAATGCCTCATTTTCCACCAGCTGTTGCCAGCTGTCTGGTCATCACACAGGGGACCTATCTGAAAGTTAAACCAATACAGAGGGAGCTTGGAAGAGAAACAAAAATAGGGAGGGAGTCAGGACCTCATGACATCGTTGTCATTAGACTTAGAAGTCCCCCAACAAGAGGTGGAGTTTAATTTCCCATTCCTTGCATCTAGGCTGCCCTCGTGACTTCCTTTGGCCAGTAGAATGTGGCAGAAGTGCTGGTGCACAGATTCTGACCCCAGACCTCAAGACACCTTACAGGCTTCCTCTCATTCTCCTGGAACCCTCCCAGCTGTCATGTCAATAAGCTAGCCTGCTAGAGGGTGAGACGCATGTGGAGCAGAGATGCAATATCCCAGTGGAAGCCATTCCAGACCAGCCAATCTAGCCAATCAGCTACACTTGTGCCGAGACTTTGATTTGGGGGGACAGTTTGTGAATGCACAGTGCAGGTGGTACAACCCCCCGTCCCCCAGGAGGAGTTGGGAAAGTCATCCAGTGTTGTTGGTTGTCTCAAAGATATGGACCAACTGGAACTCTTTGTTTTTGTTTTTTTTGCAGTACGCGGGCCTCTCACTGTTGTGGCCTCTCCTGTTGCGGAGGACAGGCTCCGGACACGCAGGCTCAGCGGCCATGGCTCACGGGCCCAGGCGCTCCGCGGCATGTGGGATCTTCCCGGACCAGGGCACGAACCCATGTCCCCTGCATCGGCTGGCGGACTCTCAACCACTGCGCCACCAGGGAAGCCCTGGAACTCTTTGGAAAGCAGTCTGACACTTTTTATTAAGGCTGAACACATACACCTACCTTATGATCTAGCAATTCCATTTCAATGTATATACCTGACAGAAATGCCTACATATGTTCATCAAAGACCTGTTCAACAATGTTCACAGCAGCTTTATTCTCTAATAGCCAAAAAAAAAACCCCAGAAACAAATCATATGTCCCTCAGTAATAGACTGGGTCATACAATTGTGGTGTTTTCATACCATGGAATACTATACAAACATAAGGATAAGAAAAAACCAGCTTCGTATGCAATATACATGAATCTCACAAACATTTTCTCTGGTTGCTCTCAAATATCTGTCTTTGTCTTTAGTTTTCAGAAGTTTAATTATGATGTGTCTTTGGTTTGCTCAGCTTCTTGAATCTGTGTTTTGACAAATGTGGGAAGTTTTGACTATTATTATTATTTTTTTCTTTACATCTTTATTGGAGTATAATTGGACTATTATTTCTTTGAGTATGTTTTCAAACTTGCCCTCTATCTCCTCTCCTCCAGGACTCTGATGACACAAATATTAGATATTTCGTTGTCATTCCATAGGTCACGGAATCTCTATTTTTTCCAGTCTATTTTCTCTTTGTTGTTGTTTAGATCATTTCTATCGTGCTATATTTCAGTTCGCTGACTTTTTCCCTCTATCCCTCCATCCTGCTGTTAACCAATCCACTGAGGTTTTTACTTCAGTTATTCTACTTTTTAGTTTCTAAAATTTCCATCTGTTTTCTGTTTATATTTTCTATTTCTTTGCTGAGATGTCCTATTTCTTTGCCGAGGATTTCTATTTTTTCACTTGTTCCAAGCATGATCATAATTGCTCATTGAAGCCTTTTCATCATGGTTTCTTTAAAATCATTGTGAGATAATTCTAACATCTCTCTCGTCTTGGTGTTGACATCTATGGATTTTTTTTTTTTCATTCAGTTTGAGATCTTTGTGGCTCTTGTGATGACAAGTGATTTTTGATTGGAACCTGGACATTTTTGTATTATGTTATGCAACTGAATCTTATTTAAACCTTCGGTGTTAGTTGGCTTTTTCTGACCCTGTTCTGGCAGGACAAGTGGTAGGGATGCCACCTAGTCGCTGCCAAAGATGGGAGAAGTCCAGATTTCCCACCATTGACCGCCAGGGAGAGTAGGGTTCTTACAGCTACTAGGTGGGGAGTTCTGGCTCCCGTTATGGTCTCCGCTAACACTGAGTTGGGGGATGGCCACATTATCACTGGGCGATGGCGAAATTCCCGGCTCTTCATTAGGCTTCCGCTGACGTCACTGCCATGGGGAGTGGGCAGGACTCTTCAATACTGCCAAGCGGAAGTCCAGGGAGGGGCTCAGTGCTGGTTGGTGGGATGAAAGTCCTGGCTTCTTACTTGGATCTCTCCGATACCATCGCATCTGGAGCGCTGGGGTGCCTTGTGAAGCTTCACGAAGGTGGAACTCTACACTCCCCACTGGTCTTTGCTAGTGTGGGTGTGGGTGAGGCTACCGATGTTTCTGTGTTTGTATACAGTAGAGTGATTATTGCTTAGAAGTCTTCTGACCTATGCCTCTTTCCTGGTCCTTTGCCTACAAAGAGCTGCCTTTTGTTAGGGGTTCTTTTCAGTCTGTACTTATTGCTGTTTTGGGGTTGCCAAATCCGTCAGCTCCAACTCTGGGATATTACGAGGCCAAGAGAAATCTCAGGCTGTTACCAACCCAGATCCTTGGACTCTTCAATCAATGGAAATTGATAAGAGGCCAGATGAGAGATTCAGGCAAGGCTTTATTGAGGCCCATACTGCAGCACAAGGGAGAGGGAATAAGAGACAGGTGCCCTTGCTGGCTCCCCGAGGAGGGCAGGCTGGTCCCTTAAATGGGGAGAGGGCGGGGCCGAGCGGTGGGTGGAGAAGGAGGGGCGGCTTAGGTGGTCTGCCCACCCCCTTGGCTGCGCCGTGTGTAGGGATCATGCGTAGTACCTGCTTTTGCGCCTCAGAAAGGCAGTTGGTTTGTGACCTCTTTGTATCTTACTGTTCCTAATTACCCCAACAGCGCATGCATGGAGTTATTTTTTAGTCACTTAGAGTTTCTTTGTATTCGGTTATTCCAGGAGACATTTGTCCAGGTGCAAGGACTCCAGTAAAGGTCTCAGCTATCTCAAGGCTACTCCCTGATGTCCTTCCCCAAGTGCTGAGGTCCTTAGCCAGTCTTTCTTCTTCTCTCTACCTTTCAAAGTCTTCTTATGTTTGTTTTACATATAAGAGCCAGGGTTTCTAGTTGTACTTGCTGGGAGGTATCGGAAAAAGTACATCTCTTTCATGTTCCCAGAAGCGGAAGTCTTAGTTTCCATTGTTTTAAAATAGGAAAATTAGAATGCATTACATGTCAACCCCAAATCCCCAAGCAATTTCCTAAAATGTAACTAAAACACAGTAAAATTGTGTTAGAAGACTGACAGGCTCCCATTTAGGATGTTAAACACCTACTACATCATCACATAATATCACTGCGGTAAACAATTACTTTGGTTCAGTGACTGCCTGGGGTAGGGTGGGGGGGAGGAATGGACTGCAAAGAGGCACAAGGGAATTTGGGGATTCGTGGCGCGTCTTTAATTTGATTGTGGCAATGGTCTCCCAGGTGTATACACCCGTCAAAAATTAGTGAATTGCATACTTTAAAAGGATGCAGGCTATTGTATGTTAATTATATTTCAACAAAGGTGCTAGAAAAGAAAATGAACAGTGGCTTTTTATGTTGTGGCTTCTCTTACGGTTGTGACATAAACTTGCATACTTTTTGTTGCCATTGGACGTACTTCTCAAACCAATCCGAATGTTCCACCAATTGTATTTAGAGTGTAGCATCGGGAGTGTTCTGTACAGCATTTTGTTGGTGCTTCCCTGGTGGTGCAGGGGTTAAGAATCCTCCTGCCAGTGCAAGGGACACGGGTTTGAGCCCTGGCCCGGGAAGATCCCACATGCCACGGAGCAACCAAGCCCATGCAACACAACTACTGTGCCTGAGCTCTAGAGCCCGCGAGCCACAACTACTGAAGCCCGCGCACCTAGAGCCCGTGTGCCACAACAAGAGAAGCCACGACAATGAGAAGCCCACGCACCGCAACGAAGAGTAGCCCCCGCTCGCCGCAACTAGAGAAAGCCCGCGCGCATCAACGAAGACCCAATGCAGCCAAAGATAAATAAATAAATAAAAATAAAATAAAATAAAATGGACTCTTGAATTTTATGGGCCAAGGAACGCATTTGGAAAAGCTGATTTAGTTGGTATTTCTTTCTCCACTGGGAGCACCTCACTCATACAACTATAGAAGGTTTCTTCTGATTGCTTTTTGTTCCCATGGTCTGTCTTCTCTCACGGTCAAGGCTGTGAGCTTTTTGAAAGGAAAGTTGCATCTTTTCCTGCTTGTGTCTTCCGCACCTTGTAGCAGAGGAGTGGGTGACAATTGAAGTTTGTTGGCCTCTTATGTGTCCAGGGTCTGGGTACAGCCACACCAATAACATATGCTGTGCCCACCTGCGCCAGGGATTGTGCTACGTGCTTCATAGATATGACCTGGCTGAACACCCTTTGTTTTTTTCAGTTGAAATGTAGTTGATTTACAATGTTGTGTTAGATTCTGGTGTACAGCAAAGTGAATTAGGTAAGACATTCTTTTTCATTATAGGTTATTACTATATTACATTATAGTTCCCTGTGCTGTACAGTAGGGCCTTGCTGTTTATCTGTTTTACATATAGTAAACCCCTAATCTATCCCTCCCCTCCCTTTTCCCTTTGGTAACCATAAGTTTGTTTTCTATGTCTGTGAGTCTGTTTCTGTTTTGAAAATAAATCCATTTGTATCATATTTTAAATTCCACATATAAGGGATATCATATGATATTTGTCTTTCTCTTTCTGACTTACTTCATTAAGTATGATAATCTCTAGGTCCATCCATGTTGCTGCACATGGCATTATTTCATTCTTTTTTATGGCCGAGTAATATTCCAGTGTGTGTGTCTGTGTGTGTGTGTGTGTGTGTGTGTGTGTGTGTGTGTGTGTGTGTGTATCTCACATCTTTTTTATCCATTCATCGGTCATGGGCACTTAGGTTGCTTCCATGTCTTGGCTATTGTGAATAGTGCTGCTATGAACATTGGGGTGCATGTATCTTTCGAATTAGAGTTTTCTCCATATATATGCCCCAGGAGTGAGATTGCTGGATCATATGGTAGCTCTATTTTTAGTTTTTTAAGCAACCTCTATACAGTTCTCCATAATGGCTGCACCTTGCTGAAAACTCTTGACAGCTGTGCTGTATAAGTATTATTATTCTGGTCTTACAGACATGGGAAAGGCATGCTGAGAAAAAGCTTGTGCAAAGTTGTCCAGGCAAGGAGCAAGGTGTGGGATTCTGTAGCCCATGTGAAGTTGGCGTCATTCTCCCTGGACACTGACAGGGAGGCAGTGCAGCATAGTAATCAGGAGGATGGGCAAGTCATTTCACCTTTCTGAGCCTCAGTTTCCCCACCTGTAAAATGGATTAATAATAGTAGCTTCATCATAGAGTGGTTATAGGGATTTAATGAAATGAGGTATGTCAGTCACTTCATGGCACTTGTGTTTACTGGACATAAATAAATGTTAATTTTCTCCCTCTGTTCCTTCCCAGTGGGAAATTTCGCTCAATTGTGGCTCAGTAAATGGCCTTGGAGATGTCACTTAGACCCAGATGTATCTAATCCTTAAATCAAAAACATATGATCTTTTTTTAAAAAAACCCTCAAACTGTACCCCTCCCCCCATAAACATGTGTGATGAAAATCCCTCCTGGGCACTACAGTGTGCATGAAATTTCATTTTTTTTTTTTTTTTTGCGGTATGTGGGCCTCTCACTGCTGTGGCCTCTCCCGTTGCGGAGCACAGGCTTCGGACACGCAGGCTCAGTGGCCATGGCTCACAGGCCCAGCTGCTCCGCGGCATGTGGGATCTTCCCGGACCGGGGCACGAACCCGTGTCCCCTGCATCGGCAGGCGGACTCTCAACCACTGCGCCACCAGGGAAACCCCTGAGATTTCCATTTTTAAGTGTATGTTTCTTATTTTTTTGTTCTCAAAGTTCCTTGGATTGTAACAATCTGATACTAAGACACAGTTCTTAAACAGTCCGCAAGAGACCGTGGGGGAGAAAATATTCTGTCCCTGAGGAGGAAAGGAGATGGCTGGTACTCACAGCTGTACCTGCTTTTAACTTGGGTTTGACTCCCAATTCCTCCACTTACTAGGTGAGCTTAGCCAACTTACGAACTAGGTGACCACCTCCTTGACCTCAGTTTCTCCATCTGTAAAATGAGAATCTTGATGGTATACTTCCTGTGAGACTTGACATCACCTAAAGTAAGGGATGTGCCAGGGGCAGGGAAACGTGAACTGGCAAGAGGTAGAGAGTGGAAAGTGCTCACCACCTGAGGTTGGGATAGAAACAGCGGTTTAAGAGATGGTCTGCTTTCCGAGACCACACCTGGCTCTGTGCCCAGGTGCCACCCTCCGCTGACACAGCCCCTCCCAGGTTCCCTAAGCCTTGCCAGCCCTGCAGTTTCCTCACCTTTCAGGAGCCAACCAAAACCTCAACAGACGACATTCCTGGGCGTGTGCTACCCTATACTCTGTGGACACTCAGTGTATTTCTCCAGGGCGGTTGTAGGTTTCCGGCAGCATTGAGGAGTGCAGGTCTCCTGGTTCTGGATCACTCACTGCCCTGCATGCCGTAGGTGCTCAATAAATGTCATTTCCCAGGTGACTCATTAGGTGGTGAGATGAGTTATAAGAATGTTAACAATGGTTATTACAATAATGATCCAATAATAGTTCGTTACCAAGACCCAGGTACTGCACTAGGTTCTATCTACAGCTGAACTCTGGGGTAGGCACCATGGATATAAATTCCACCTGGCAAAAAAAGAAACCAAAGCCCAGAGAAGTCATAGAGCTAATGAGATGGGAATTTGATCCAAGTTCTTTACTGTGCTGACCTGAGCCTCTTAGCTTGACCATTAAAAATGAAAAGAGATAAAATTCTGACTATAAAGGCAATACATTTTCACAAAACCTTGAAAATCACAAAAAGAACATATCTTTTAAAGAAAAATTTTATTGGCGTATAGTTGATTTACAATGTTGTGTTAGTTTCAGGTGTACAGCAAAGTGAATCAGATATATATATATATATATATATATATATATATATATATATCTCCACTCTTTTTAAGATTCCTTTCCCATATAGGTCATTACAGAGTATTGGGTAGAGATCCCTGTGCTATACATTAGGTCCTTACTAGTTATCTATTTTATATATATTAGTGTGTGTAGGTCTACAAAAAAAGGGAACATATCTTTCCAATATATATATGCTATACAATTAGAACAATTAAATATAGCACATATAAATATATATAATATATATCTCATGCACATATATTTATATGTGTTGTATAATAAAGAATTTGTCTGGTTCTCGTCCACAGTTCCTGAGAGAGATAGAGCCTCTAAACTGTTGGAATTTCCCGAGTCATAGGACTGTCTTTGTTAATCCTGGGAGGCCCCAGGAGCAGCCTGAGTTTATGCTAGTGAGGACTCAAGATTGGCCCCTAGATAGTTTCAGCAAGGGGCCTGGCCAGGCTGGAAGGGCCAACCACATGATTAGAGGGTCGAGGCTTTGAGCCAGGTGAGATCAGACTGATGACTCAATCAATCATGCCTACATAACAAAACCCCAGTGAAAACTCAGGGTGCAGAGGCTGGGGTGAGCTTCCTGGTTGGTGAACCCATCAGTGTGCCCTCAGGCCTCATTTTACTGTAAGCACCTCTCCCTAAAGGTCCTGTCCCCAAACACGGTCACATTCTGAGGTTCTGGGGGTCAGGGCTTCAATATATGAATTGGAGGGGTGGGGGGCACAATTGGCCCATAACATTGTATGTGTCTTCATTTGACTGGCCCAGATTTGTATCCTTTATGATAAGACTGTAATTATAAGTATAGCACTTTCCTGAGTTCTAGTGAGTTGTTCTAGTGAATTATTGCATTTGAGGGAGGTAGGGGGGACCCCTACCCTTATAGTCAGTTGTTCAGAAATGCAGTGGCCTGGGAACCCCTAACTTTGCAGCTGCCATCTGAAGTCAGGATAGTATTGTTGGGGCTGTGACTTCAGTCTGTGGAGTCTGCACTAACTCTGGGTACTGCAAGATATATCATCCATCCATCCATCCATCTATCTCATCCACCCATTCATTCATCCATCCCCCCACACTTCCATCTATCCATCCCATCCACCATCCATTCCATCATCCTACATCCTTTCCATCATCCTACAAACATTTATCGAACACTTGCTCTATGCTCTATCCTAAGCCAGAATTTTAAAAGTGTCTTGCTGTGCTCTCCTCCAAACTAGAGAAGCTGCTCTCCTCACCATCTTCACCTCCAGACCTCTCTTTACTTCACTCAGTACCTGAACCATCCTACCCATCCCCTCTGCTTACCTCCTGGCTCCATCCTCTAGAGAGCTTCAGCTTCGGTCTGTGGAGTGAACCCCGCCTAAAGAAAGTCTCACCGTCTTGGTGAAGGCGAGCCTGTGGGAGGATGAACAGACCTGGTCCAAGTGCATCACATGAGTAACACAGGGAGGTGAGTGTAACAAGAGCCAGATGCCTAAGGAAAAGTGGAGCATGCAGGGCTAGGAAGGGTCAGAGAAGGGTTTACAGAGGAAATCACATGAGGGCTGGGGCTTGGAAGGGTGAATAGACATTCCCCGAATTGAGAGGTGAGGGTGGTCTCTCCAGGCAAAAGGAACAGCATGTGCAAAGGCATAAAGCATCATCTTCTGGGTCAGTGTACATGCCCACAGAATCACAGAATTTTAAAGGGGCAGTTAAGAGACCACTCAGCCCAATGCTTCTATCTTATAGATGCTAAGGCTCAGAGAATGGAAGTTATTTATCGAAGGATGCATAGGAAATTTTCTCAGAGGGATGCCCTGCTCTCCTATTCCCTTGCTGAATCACATGGGGAGCTTCTTATACGGCCCTAAGATCCAAGGCTTAAGCCCAGTGGTGCTGATTGTATTAACTCATCAGGACAGCCTCCAAGGTAAGAACTATTATCATGTTTATTTCACATAAGAGGAGACTGAAGCATAGAGAGGTTAAGTAACTTGCCCTAGGCTGCACAGCAAGTGAGTGGTATAGCTGGGATTCAAACCCATCCAGAAGCTTCAAAGCCCACGTTCTTAACGACCGCACTGGGCTGCCCACCTCACCAGCTCATTTAACCGTCAAGGCATATTGTCCTCACTCTGCAACAAGGTTCCAGAAGCACAGAGAGGTTAAGTAATGCCCCATGCTGCGCAGCAAATAAGTGGTATATATCCGGGATCCAAACCCACGCTATCTGATGGTACTGACAAAGAAAAGATGCACCAAGACCCAAAAGGACAGACAGTGCAGTCATTGCTGGGAGGGGGTACTGACGAGGCAGAGAAGCCCTTCCAATTCCTTCCACACTACCCAAGAAGGCCCTTCTCCCATCCCTGTGTAGCCCTGGGTCACGTGGGTTACGGATGCAAATACATCTGCCCTTTCTCACTCCCCTCCCTATCAATTCACGAATCACCATTTGAATTCTGCTCTCCTTGAAAGGAGCAGGTCATCCTGGCAATCAGAAATCCTGCCAGCTGGACTCCGTTCAAGTCCAGTTGCGTCTCCCTGACGGGGCAAAAACCCATCCATCTGTGTTGAAATACTCAGCCGTTAACAGCCAAGGGGATGCTGCCAGCACAGGAAAATGGATTGTTCCCAGACTGGCTTGTTTGGCCTCCAACTCAGGATAAAGTATGAGTAGTGACGTCAAACAAATGAAGTCTCAGCGGGTCATTTCACATCCTCCTGGGGGGGGGGGGGGCCTTGCCGCCTACCAAGGGTCCTGTTACTTCACCACCTCAGGGCCAAAAACAATGTGAATTGTGTATTCACAGATTCCTAAAAATATTACCTAATGGTCTTGAAAAAAAAATTAATGTTCTGTGACACGTGAATATCGTTTTCCTGATTGAGGTGTTGAATATAGATTCTGTGCATTTATTTATATAGACACCAACCCGGCCTGAGGCATACCATTTTTCATTTTTCACATCTGGCCAAAACATCAACTGGGTTGTTTATATCTATTTATTTCACAGAGGTGGAGAAAAATTTCGTTCCACTGGGGTGATAAATGGGTAATTTATAAGCCCCAGTGGAAAGAAATTTTTCCACTATATGCTATGGGAGTTCCAAGCCCCCTTCTTGGAACTCCCATAGCATACTCAGTCTGGACCCCTTAAAGCTTAAGTCTTAAATAAACATTTGCATTCTAAGAGACAGGGAGGGACAGGGGATACTCATTCAGCTGAAGTCCCAGAACCTGAGGTTTCATTGAGAATGGGGAGGATTTTTGAGTGCATCTGAGTGTCTTATTACTTTGGGGATCCTTGATCTCTTGAGAATTAGCTGAAAGGTATATATACCCTCTCTCAAAAGTGGACACACAGTGTAAAGATGGACACACAATTTAGGGTATTTAATTTGAAGTGTTTTAGTCAGCTGTAGCTGCAGTGTTGCTACGTAACAAATCATCCCTACACTCAATGGCTGACAACAAGCACTTATTTTTCTTGCTCATGTGGTTGGCATGTATACGGGCTGGCTTGGGTGTTTTGGTTTCAGAATATGGGTTGCCTGTGCTTGGCTCTAGGCCTTGGGAAAGTTCAGCTCTGCTCCATGTATCTGATTCTGGAGCTCAGGCTGAAGGGGCAGCTGCTTTGTGAAACAAGTTCTTTTTTTTTAATTGAAGTATAGTTGATTTATAATGTTGTGTTTGTTTCAGGTGTACAGCAGAGTGATTCAGTTATATATAGTTCTTCATATTATTTTCCATTAAGGTTCATTACAGGATATTGAATATAGTTCTCTGTGCTATGCAATAGGACCTTGTTGTTTATCCATCTTTATATAATAGTTGGCATCTGCTAATCCCAAACTCCCAATCCAACCCTCCCCCGCCCCCCCCCCCCGCCCCCCAGCAACCACAAGTCTGTTCTCTATGTCTGTGAAACACGTTCTTTTCATGGTGACAGTATAGAAGGCTGAGAGACAAGCCACACTACACAAACATGATTCAAAGTTCTATCACCCCATCTGCTCGCATTCCATTGGCCAAAATCAAATGGTCTAACTCATAGACAGTGAGGCAGGAAAGTATACACTGCCCCAAAGGGGAGAGAAAGAGGAGTGAACACATGTTATTATATTATATTATATATATTATATTATATTATATTATATTATATATATTATAAACTTCAGTTTATAATATTATTGGCAGGTCATAGACCCTTGGAGAGCTGCTGACGGATCACAGTTTTAAGAACTGGATTGGAACTTCAGTCTTGTTTGGTGATTCTCAAGCCTCAGCACATGTAGAAACCATCTGGTTCAAAATGCAGAAATGTAGAAATCTGGTTCAAAATACAGATCTGAGACTATCCTCCCCTAAAGATTTTGATTCAGTGAATCCAGGCAGGGCCCAGGAATCTGCATTTTAAAATAGTCACTCCTGGGGTGATGTTGATGGTCTAAGGTCCATACTTAGAGAATCACTGGCTTAGTGGGCTCAGGGCTCAGAGAGATGGATGCCAATCCCAGCTCCACCCTAGCTTTGAGCTTGGGTGAGTGGCTTTGCTTTTTGGGGTCTCTGTTTTCTCCACTGAGAAATGGAGATAACCTCTCGTAGGGTCGTTGGGAGGATTCAGAGATGAGGCTGGTAATAGAACTAGACCAGGCCTGGAACATATTAAACCAAGAAGGGTTAGTTTGCTGCTACTACATCATCTGGTCTCTCCCAGCTCTGATAGTCTGTGATTCTACCCCACCTTACACTGTTCTTTGGCTATAAGTCTTATCTCTTCTGATGATTATACTCCTTTAATTCTTTTCCTGAATACCCATGGTGGGAACATTTTTGCTTCTGGGCCAGTTGTATGTCCAAGTTTAATTTTACCCACTCCATCAGGTAAGGTGTTCTGGACTTCCAGTGGCAAGTCAGAGATGAGTTCCTCCCCCCCCACCCCCATTTAGAACCAGGGAGACCATAGCCTCTGAATGCTTAAGGATTTAGAGTGGCTTAAGACCTGTGAACAATGGCTGGCTAACATGGCAAAGGGAAACAATGAAAGATCACTATTTACCCCGATGCTCACAGCTCAAGCTTTGGTGTATCCTTTCATTTTCTGACTTGATCTCTTATTTCTAGATGTCTGTATGTCTCCCTTGCTGCTGGTTTTTCCTTTGCCTCTGCTTGTGTTTCTCTCTCTCTTTCTCGTTGCCTTTTCTCTCTTCTATGTGCCCTGCTCTCCTTAACATCCTCTGCCTCCACTCCTTCCCCCATCAGTGGTATGTCTGATGCCTGATCCACAGTGAATGTTCGATAACTGTCCGAAGAAAGGGATGAGTGAATGAAAGAAAAGCCTTCCCCCATCTGAAATCCAGTTTCCCTCCCTTGAACGGCAGCCTGTTCCACTGCTGGGCTCCTTCTCCCGGTGAATGAAGCATTGATTAGCTGAGTAAACAGCTACAGCATCCCCTTCAAAATCAGCCCAGGATCTGATCCAATCCCTTACCTTTTACAAACGCCATCTACTGCCAGAATAACTGTTCCCCAGCTGCTTTTCCTCCACAGCTGAAGTTTTCTTGCCTGAGCTGAGTCTTTATCCAAATTTTGAACCCCTTTTCCTACCTATCAAAAAAGGGTAGAACCCTATCCTACCTATCCTCAAAAGGGTAGAACCCCTTTTTCTACCCACCTATCAAAAATGCCACTTGCGGATTTCCCTGGCGGCCCAGTGGTTGAGACTCCACGCTTCCACTGCAGGAGGTGCGGGTTTGATCCCCGTCAGGGAACTAAGATCCCACGTGTGGCGTGGCCAAACAAACAAAAAACCCCCACAAAAATGCCACTTGCCAACCACCCCTGCCCTCCAGTCCGGCTAAAGCCGTCACATGCCCCGCTGTCTCCATTACTTTCCACTGGTTCTTCCTGTTCGCCTGCCCTTTTGCATTTCCTGTCCAGGGGTCAGCAAACCTTTTCCGTTAAGGTTTAAAGATAGTAAAAAGTTCAGGCTTTGCGGGCCTTGGGTCTCTAACTACTCAGTTCTGCTGCTTTGGCAGGAAAATGGCCATAGACGTAAACGATGCCCATGGCTCTGTTCCCATAAAAACTTAGTTGCAAAAACAGGAGGTGAGGGCCCAACTTGGCTCACGGGCCATAGCTTGCCAAGCCTGGGTTGGTTGAGTCCATAGCCTATTTAGGCTTGGAGTTAAACTCTAGCTCTGCCACTTTTAGCTCTGTGACCTTGGTCCAGTCAATCATCTACTGAACCTCAGTTAATCCACTGTGAAACGGGGCTGGGAAGATTCGTGGATGAATAGTTGTAGGTGCTTAACATGGAGTCTGGTAAATAATGACTCAGTAAATGCAGTTTGACTCCCAGATATTGATCTGACCAATCTGATCGACTACTATAGGCAGACGCTGCTTTCCGTAGAGATTTAGATGGTTACGACTGAGAGGATCGTAGAGATCACCTAGTCCAGAGGATGAAAACCGGCCATGAGGATTCTTTTTCACTTATCAGCTGTGTGACTCTGGGCAAGTTACTGAATATCTCTGTGCCTCAGTTTCCTCATTTGCAAAATGGGGATGGGACTTACAGGAGTGTGCTGAGAAATGCATGAGTTAATACATGTAAAATGTTTAGGATAGTGCCTGGAATAAGAGTTCAATCGTGATAATAATTATAATTATTTACATTATCATTGATATTGTTTCCAGTTTTCTTTTAGGTGGGGCATGTAGCTGGTTTCCCTGAGTTCTTAGTTCAGCTCTCTGAACTCATTTACTTTACCTGCCTTGCCTCTGAAGTTACTAGATTTTTCCACCCCTGGTTATGCCTGTCTCCCATATATCACAGGCAGGAAGTCTGAGGTCTAGACCAGAATGGAAGTGACTTGGCTACATCCCCACAGCAAATCCAGGACCAAACTCATGTAGACTCCTGATATTTAATCTCTCACTGTAGGCTGCACACAGCTCTTCTCAGGCTCCAGCTACACACCTTTCAAGCTGAAATCCTCCTCTTTCAATATTTCCATGCTGGTTACCAAGGAGCTAGAGACCGCTTCTCTCTGACCCAAAGGCTGAAAGCTGCCAGTGAGGCCTCAAGCCACATTAACTGGGAGAGAATCTAGGTGATGTGGATTTCTACCCACAGGTACTTAATTAGTGCTCACCGAGCTTAATGGCATATAATTAAAGGGGTGGGAAATCCAGTTAAAGAAAAATTCATGTTGTTCAATTGCATTTCCTGTGAGGGTCCAGAGAGACCCTTCTAGAAAGAGCCTGATTTATTACTGAACTCTTTCCACCAGAAAGTCATTGAATGTCGGCCATAGATGAAAGGTCAATCAGGTGTGGAGTGAGAAGGGCATCCTTGTGGTTACAGAAAAACCAATAAGTTCAGCTTGATTCAATCTTGAATAAGTGGCAGAGGCATGAGTTACCTTAACATTACAGGAACCATTTTTAAAAAATCACTGTTCTGCAAAAAAACCCCAGAGTTAGCAGAAGGAAAGAAATTATAAAGATCAGATCAGAAATAAATGAAAAAGAAATGAAGGAAATGATAGCAAAGATCAATAAAACTAAAGCCTGGTTCTTTGAGAATATAAACAAAATTGATAAACCGTAAGCCAGACATCAAGAAAAAAAGGGAGAAGACTCAAATCAATAGAATTAGAAATGAAAAAGGAGAAGTTACAACTGACACTGCAGAAATACAAAGAATCATGAGAGATTACTACAAGCAACTATATGTCAATAAAATGGACAACCTGGAAGAAATGGACAAATTCTTAGAAATGCACAACCTTCCGAGACTGAACCAGGAAGAAATAGAAAATATGAACAGACCAATCACAAGCACTGAAATTGAAACTGTGATTAAAAATCTTCCAACAAACAAAAGCCCAGGACCAGATGGCTTCACAGGTGAATTCTATCAAACATTTAGAGAAGAGCTAACACCTATCCTTCTCAAACTCTTCCAAAATATAGCAGAGGGAGGAATACTCCCAAACTCATTCTACGAGGCCACCATCACCCTGATATCAAAACCAGACAAAGGTGTCACAAAGAAAGAAAACTACAGGCCAATATCACTGATGAGCACAGATGCAAAAATCCTCAACAAAATACTAGCAAACAGAATCCAAAAGCACATTTAAAGGATCATGCACCATGATCAAGTGGGGTTTATCCCAGGAATGCAAGGATTCTTCAATATACACAAATCAATCAACGTGATACACCATATTAACAAATTGAAGGAGAAAAACCATATGATCATCTCAATAGATGCAGAGAAAGCTTTCGACAAAATTCAACACCCATTTATGATAAAAACTCTCCAGAAAGTAGGCATAGAGGGAACTTTCCTCAACATAATAAAGGCCATATATGACAAACCCACAGCCAACATCATCCTCAGTGGTGAAAAACTGAAAGCATTTCCACTAAGATCAGGAGCAAGACAAGGTGGTTGCCCACTCTCACCACTCTTATTCGACATAGTTTTGGAAGTTTTAGCCACAGCAATCAGAGAAGAAAAAGAAATTAAAGGTATCCAAATCGGAAAAGAAGGAGTAAAGCTGTCACTGTTTGCAGATGACATGATACTATACATAGAGAAACCTAAATATGCTACCAGAAAACCACTAGAGCTAATCAGTGAATTTGGTAACGTAGCAGGATACAAAATTAATGCACAGAAATCTCTTGCATTCCTATACACTAATGATGAAAAATCTGAAAGTGAAATTAAGAAAACACTCCCATTTACCACTGCAACAAAAGGAATAAAATATCTAGGAATAAACCTACCTAAGGAGACAGAAGACCTGTATGCAGAAAATTATAAGACACTGATGAAAGAAATTAAAGATGATCCAAAAAGATGGAGAGATATACCATGTTCTTGGATGGGAAGAATCGACATTGTGAAAATGACTCTACTACCCAAAGCAATCTACAGATTCAGTGCAATCCCTATCAAGCTACCACTGGCATTTTTCACAGAACTAGAACAAAAAATTTCACAATTTGTATGGAAACACAAAAGACCCCAAATAGCCAAAGCAATCTTGAGAAAGAAAAACGGAGCTGGAGGAATCGGGCTCCCTGACTTCAGACTATACTACAAAGCTACAGTAATCAAGACAGTATAGTACTGGCACAAAAACAGAAATATAGATCAATGGAGCAGGATAGAAAGCCCAGAGATAAACCCACGCACATATGGTCACCTTATCTTTGATAAAGGAGGCAAGAATAAACAGTGGAGAAGAGACAGCCTCTTCAGTAAGTGGTGCTGGGAAAACTGGACAGCTACATGTAAAAGAATGAAATTAGAACACTCCCTAACACCATACATAAAAATAAACTCAAAATGGCTTAAAGACCTAAATGTAAGGCCAGACAGTATCAAACTCTTAGAGGAAAACATAGGCAGAACACTATATGACATAAATCATAGCAACATCCTTTTTGACCCACCTCCTAGAGAAATGGAAATAAAAACAAGAATAAACAAATGGGCCCTAATGAAACTTAAAAGCTTTTGCACAGCAAAGGAAGCCATAAACAAGACGAAAAGACAACCTTCAGAATGGGAGAAAATATTTGTAAATGAAGCAGCTGACAAAGGATTAATCTCCAAAATTTACAAGCAACTCATGCAGCTCAATATCAAAACAACCAACAACCCAATCCAAAAATGGGCAGAAGAGCTAAATAGACATTTCTCCAAAGAAGATGTACAGATTGCCAACAAACACATGAAAGAATGCTCAGCATCATTAACCATTAGAGAAATGCAAATCAAAACTACAATGAGATATCATCTCACACCAGTCACAATGGCCATCATCAAAAAATCTACAAACAATAAATGCTGGAGAGGGTGTGGAGAAAAGGGAACACTCTTGCACTGCTGGTGGGAATGTGAATTGGTACAGCCACTATGGAGAACAGTATGGAGGTTCCTTAAAAAACTACAAACAGAACTACCATATGACCCAGCAATCCCACTACTGGGCATATACCCTGAGAAAACCATAATTCAAAAATATTCATGTACCACAATGTTCATTGCAGCTCTATTTACAATAGCCAGAACATGGAAGAAACCTAAGTGTCCATCAACAGATGAATGGATAAAGAAGATGTGGCACATATATACAATGGAATATTACTCAGCCATAAAAAGAAATGAAACTGAGTTATTTGTAGTGAGGTGGATGGGCCTAGAGTCTGTCATACAGCGTGAAGTAAGTCAGAAGGAGAAAAACAAATACCGTATGCTAACACATATATATGGAATTTAAGAAAAACAAATGTCATGAAGAACCTAGGGGTAAGACAGGAATAAAGACACAGACCTACTAGAGAATGGACTTGAGGATACAGGGAGGGGGAAGGGTAAGCTGGGACAAAGTGAGAGAGAGGCATGGGCGTATATACACTACCAAACGTAAAATAGATAGCTAGTGGGAAGCAGCCGCATAGCACAGAGAGATCAGCTCAGTGCTTTGTGCCCACCTAGAGGGGTGGGATAGGGAGGGTGGGATGGAGGGAGATGCAAGAGGGAAGAGATATGGGGATACATGTGTATGTATAGCTGATTCACTTTGTTATAAAGCAGAAACTAACACACCATTGTAAAGCAATTATACTCCAATAAAGATGTTAAAAAAATAAGTCACTGCTCTGGGCACTTAATTTATCTCAATAAGGGGATGTTGATTTTATACGAAAACATCTTGGATAATGGACCTCATCATTTGTTTCTGCTGGGTTGCGTTCACAGACCCAATTGAGAGTTATTCCCTCTTGGAGAAGGAGAAAGAAGGAAAGTCTTTGGAGAGGCACAGTAGTAATGAACGGAGGAGGTGGTGTGTTTGCAGGAAATTGCATATATGCTCCCTGAATTAGGTTATGTAGAACCTTCCATCATAGTAATGCCCATGATGGAAAGACAGGGTTACCTTTTGTCAAATAGCATGGAAATGTCCTCCAGTTGGCTCATGACATGTCCATCCAACACCTTAGTCCAGTAGTAAACTTATGATGTTATTGGTCTTCAACACCCAAAGCAAGCCCCTTAAATTGACATTTGGTAAAGGTTCCAAATAATTTGGCTCTAAGTTCATGTAATGCAAAGCTGCCAGGAGAGAGGAATGGAAAAAATGGGATCCAGGCCAAATCTACATTGACAGTATGAGCTGAAAAACCTTAAGGGGAATTGAGAACATCGTAGGATTTTTGTTGGACAGAGGAAGAACTAGCATTTCGACTAGCCTATATCCCTCCATCTCCAAAGTGCCTTTCAGAGCTATGACCAGCTATACTTATGGTTTCTTACATGTTTGGCTTTCCAAACTCAGAGAGGCAAGTGTGGTGACAGGAGTTTGGATTTAGTCAGTCCTGGGTTGGAAAATCAGCTTCATCTCCTAATTGTTGGGTGACATTGAGCAAGTTACTAAATCTCTTTGAGCCTCAGAGTTTGTCACATGGTTGTAAGGACCAGAAAAGATAGATAGTCTACATGAAGTGCCTGGCATACACTAAGTGCTCAGTAAATGTTGGCTCCCTTCCAGTGGTGTGCTGGTAAATGTTTAGCAACAAAATTCTGATTTAGCATTTGCCAATTTCCATGGTGTAAATACTTCCATCATGGCCCATTCCAGGCTATTGCCATGATGTCACAGAATTTGGAATTGGAAGGAGATGAGCCCAAATGGTTCCCAGAAGTTGGTACAAGCCGATTCCACTACACCATTGACTCCTTCTTTCTTCTCTACTGTCTCTCTTTTCCCCTCTTCCATGGAATCCTAGATTCAAATTCAGTGAGGAACTCATTTGTGTTAAATGCTCTTATTAAATAGATGGGGAAACGGAGTCCCTGGGTTCAGGGTCACACAGACGATGGGTGACAAAGCTGGGACTAAGATGCAAGCCTGCCAACTCCCAGTTCTGGCACTTTCCACACCAAACTGCTCTTGGGATTTACCGTGGGGCTGCCGTTCCAAGCAAAATGACCTCATGATGAGATTTTTGGGTGAATGCTAAAATCAGATTCTTTGAACCAGGATCTGATAGGGTCAGCCTTTCTTTTTTGTTTGTTCTGTTTTAATTGAAGTATAGTTGATTTACAATGTTGTGTTAAGGGGTAGGCCGCAGGAAAGGAGGGGAGATGAGACAGATATGGCCAGAGGACCGGCAACGCCTGGCTCAGGGATCTCCAAGGAGGCACTTGTGACCAGCCAGTGGGCCGCTTAGGCTGGTGGTGATGTCTAGAGGGATGAGATTCAGACCCAGAAGTTCAAATTCTAGTACTTCTGTAAAGTGGGGAGCATGCTGTGTTGGCCTCATGGGGGTGTTGAGAGAATTAAATGAGATCATACATGAAACATGCTTAGCACTGGTGGGGCCATATTGTGAGGATTTAAAATGACTGGTTCAGGTCCTTAAGCTAATCCAACCCACTTGGTTTACATGCCCGGAAGCTGCATGGAGAGGCATCAAGACCTCTGGGGGTCGGTGAGGCTGTACCTATAGAGTCCCTGAATATTCACGGATAATGAAGGGGCTTGAAGAAGGCACTGTGGTCATTTCATCAGGGCAAGAGGTCCTGCTCTGTGGTCCTCGCGTCCACCCCTTACCATCCATCCATCCTTACTAGTTCTGCAACCCCTTTCCCACTACACCAGGGGAATGAGTAAAGGCCCTTAACTGTGAGAGAGGCAGCTTGGAGGAGGCGGCGGCTGGGAATCAGAGGCATAGGGCTTTGGCCATCACACAGTGAGTGGTATAAAAAGGTTGGCAGGCTCCACTTCTGGGTATCTGCCTCAAAGAATTGAATGCAGGGTCTCAAAGAGATATTTGCACACCCATGTTCATAACAGCATTATTCACAACAGCCAAAGTGTGAAAGCGTCCCAAGTGTCCATCAACAGATCAGTGGTTGAGCTAAGTGAGGTATATAACACCATGGAATATTAGTCAGCTTTAAAAAGGAAGGAAATTCCGCTGCATGTCACAACATGGATGAACCTCGAGGACATTACATTAAGTGTAATTAGCCAGTCACAAAAAGACAAATACTGCATGATTCCACTTACGTGAGGTACCTGGAATATGTAGTCAGATTCATAGGGACAGAAAGTAGAAAGGTGTTGCCAGGGGCTGGGGTGGGGGATGGGGAGTTATTGTTTAGTGGGGACAGAATTTCAGATTTGCGGGATGAGAGTCCTGGAGATTGGTTGCACACCACTGTGAATCCATTTAACACTACTGAAATGATTAAGATGGTAAATTTTACGTTGTATTTTACCACAATTCAAAAAGATGCTCTAGAATGAGAAGGTGACAGATGACTAAGGACACCAGTGCAGAACTGGGGTTTTGAGTGTGGGTCAGACCACCTGGGTTCCTATCCCAGCTCCATCGCCTTCTTGCTGAGTGACCCTGGGCAAGTTGCTTGACCTCGCTGAGCCTGTTTCCTCCTCTGTAAATTACCTAGATAACAGTAGCACCTACCTTACAGGGTGGTTGTGAGAATGATATGACATAACCCATGAAACATGCTTAGCGCAGAGCCTGAAATATTTATTCTTCATTTAGCAGATATTCACTGAGCTCTTACTATGTGCCAGTGCTGTTTGTTCCAAGTGCTGGGGGTCCAACAGGGAACAAAACCACTCAAAAGTCCTTGCCTTTGTAGAGTTTATGCAACCATATGCATTGGCCTGGGTGACCCAGAAAGCTGAGTCCGAGGCGAAAGTGTATGTGCTGCTGCTTTATAAGAGGGTGCGATCCCAGAGAAAAGATGAAGGAGGCAGGGAAGAAAGGAGAGATAGCACAGGCTGGGTACTTAACTGGGCGCCTCTTCATATCAAGCACTATTGGCCGCTCCATCTCATGGAACCATCTTGGTTGTTTTAGAACCATCCAACTGAACAGAGGAACAGGGAGAAATTGGTGCATCAACTCGCCATCCAGACTGGTCAAAGTTTCCCAGCAAAGGGCAATAATTAAAAACCCAAATTGGTCATGAACGGCTGCTGAGTGAGTCCACTGCTCTCAAGTCTCAGGTCCAGCAAAGAGGAGAGCCAGGGCTTTGGGGCCATTGCTGTGTGAAGCTGGTCAGAGCCCAGGCACAGCTCGTCACTCCATGGGGGCTGGAATGGAACCAGCAGTCAAGGGTCCCCAAAACAGCAGAGACCAAAGATCTGTGGTGGTGCCCGAGAGGTGTCAGGGGCAAATTATGGAATGCAGGTGCCTAGATCTGTACATGTCTAAGTATATATTATGATTAAAAATCAGGGAGTTCCTTGGTGGTCCAGTGGTTAGCACTCCACCCTTTCACTGCTAAGGGCCTGGGTTCATTCCCTGGTTGGGGAACTAAGAACCCGCAAGCTGCAGGGTGTGGCCAAAAAAAAAAAAAAAAAAAAGAATCAGATGTCTCCAACACCTTTCAGACAAACAGGCTTCTGTTGATACTTCTACCTAGAAGGATTTTCATATAGAAAATTAAGACCTTTATTAGTGGCATCAGAGCCTGAATATGTTGACTGAAGGCAGCTTTCCTCTATAAAATGCCAAGTATGCCAGCAATTCCAACAAAGTAACCTATTCATGGGTTTGAAATTCATGAGTTTTAGAGAGGAGAACATATTTTACTTAACATCACCAAATGATGAGCTCTGGCAGTATCAGATGTCCTCAGCCTTGATCTTTGCTGGACGATGATCTGAGTCTGTGGAAGCTTTTGTCTGGCTTTGGTTCTTTTTGGATCAGACACCCACGCTCACACACTGGCTTAGTCCACTTGGGGTGCCATAAAAAAAAAATACCATAGACAGAGCTTAAGCAATGGGAACTTATTTCTCACAGTACTGGAGGTTGGGAAGTCCAAGATCAAGCTCCTGGCTGATTTAGTTCCCTGAGGAGGGCTCTCTTCCTGGCTTGAAGGTGACCACCTTCTCTCTGTGTCCTCACATGATGGAGACAGAGCTCTGGTCTCTCCTCCCCCTCCTATAAGGCCACTAACCCCATTACAGGGGTCCCACCCTCATGACCTCACCTAAACCCAATAATCACCACCTCCAAAAACCACCACATTGGGGTTAGGGCTTCCACAAATGAATTTTGAGAGGATACAAACCTTCAGTCTGTAACACACACCCTGTAGTATATGCCCATGAAATAAATATATTGGGTGTCTGTTGTGTGTGTCTTCAAATACAGGGGTCCAGTCCTCTGAGCATCCAGACCAGTTCTTTGAATGATCCAAGCCATTCCTGCTTCAGAGTTTTTCAAGAAGGCAATGCAAAATGCAGACTCTCAGGCCACACTCCAGGGTTAGGGTCGCTGGGATTGGGCCTATGAATCTGCATTTTAACCAGTTCTTCCCTCCTCTACCTGCCTGCCCAGAGGATTCCAGTAGCTTTTAAATCTTGAGAATAGCTTCTCTAAGCTTCTGCATCCTCTGGAGATTTTTGGAACCTGATTTAAAGCTGATGTTTCCATAATGATCATGAAAACTAGAGCTGTGTGATAGAACAAAAGCTGAGCGGGATGTGCTTGCTTTCGTCTTTCTTTTTTTTTAAACCTGTATTGAGTTATAATTGACAAACAAAATTGTAAGATGTTTACAGTGTACATCATGATGATTTGATAGGTGTATATATGCATTGTGAACAATTCCTCCCATCTAGTTAATTAACACATCCATCACCTCCCATATTTTTATATTATTTTATTTTTTATTTTAGTGAGAACACTTAAGTTCTACTCTCTTAGCAAATTTCAATTACACAATGTAGTATTACCAACTGTAGTCACCATGTTTTACATTAGATCTTCAGACCTTATTCATTTTATAGCTGAAAATTTGTACCCTTTTACCAACCTCTCCCTATTCCACATCCCTACACCCCAGGTCCTGGCAAACACTTTTCTACTGTCTGTTTCTATGAATTTGATATTTTTTTAGATAAGTGATACTGTGCAGCATTTGTCTTTCTCCGTCTGACTTATTTTTTAATACTTAGCATAATGCTCTCAAAGTCCATCCATGTTGTCACAACTGGCAGGATTTCCTTCTTTCTCATGCGTGAATAATATTCCATTGTGTATCTGTTCCACTGTGTATCTCATTTCTTTATCCATTCATCCATTGATGGACACTTAGGTTGGTTCCATAGCTTGGCTGTTGTGGATAATGCAGTTATCATGGGAGAACAGATATCTCTTCAAGATGCTGTTTTCATTTCTGGAATGTGCCTTCTGACAGCAGCAGTAGTTGGAGCACGGATTTAATGAGCTACCATTTCAGGGAGTGGAGGAAGAGTGGGAAACGGGGAAGATAATCCAGGTGGACCGGGATTTTTTTAAAAATTGGATTTCTTTTTGAAAAGGGGTGGGAGAGAGACATCGCTTCCCTGAAAACTCAAGTCCGTTTAATCAAATACACGACTCCCAGTGTCCTCATATCTGGCAACAGCTTACTGTCCCTTCTTGTAGATGCTGCTGCCCATTTGTGATATAGGGTTGATCCAACTCTTCTGGAAGGAACTGTTTAATAGTTTAATATCACTATTATTCATTATTGTTATTAATAATTTGGTATGAATATTTTAATACCTCAAGTGCCATGATCACTTGTTGAACTCTTTGGCTCCAGTTTCCCTTTTAAAAATTAATTTTTATAATAATTCTAGGCAGGTGCCAACCTCAGATTTTTTTTTTTTTTTTTTTTTTTTTGTGGTACACGGGCCTCCCACTGCCGTGGTCCCTCCCGCCGCGGAGCACAGGCTCCGGACGCGCAGGCTCAGCGGCCACGGCCCACAGGCCCAGCCGCTCCGCCACATGTGGTATCCTCCCGGACCGGGGCATGAACCCGCATCGCCCGCATCGGCAGGTGGACTCCCAACCACTGCGCCACCAGGGAAGCCACCAACTTCAGTTTTGAGTGTCTCTTGGACTTAAATGTCTGTGGTTCGATAAATTCTTGTCAAAGAGTGGATGTGTAGGACACGTGACCCTTAGATTTTCTTATGTGAACTATGGAAAATGGCACATTTTGTGGTATCGGATTCCATTTAGCTGGGAAAGACAGAGCAGGAGTCAAGGCCAATTACTTATCATCATCATCATCATCACTATTGCGTTTATGGAGCATTTACTACGTGCCAGGCACTGAACCAAGCCTTGCCCATCACCGTAGCGTTTGGTCCTCACAGCCATTCCATGGCGTGTGTGTTCATATTACCCCCATCTTGCAGATGAGGAAACCAAGACCCAGGAAGGTCAAGTAAATTACCCAAGGTCTTCAGCTGGTGTGTGGCAGAACCAGTGTACAGAATCAGGCGGTCCACCTGCAGAGCCCAAATCCCTAACCACTGGGCTTCCTGTCTGAAAAAAGCAGCAGAAGTTACAAGGCGGCTAGATGTATGTTGTGAAGCGTGTGCCCAACACCAAGGCTGTTTGTTTCTAAATCATGTTCAAATCCCCAAACAGCTTTTTAATAGTGTTTGGAGCCCCTGATTAAAAATATCGAGCAAAGAAAAGTTGTGAATACAACCATGCTCGCTGGAGAAGTAGCAAAGTAGTTTACTATTGCATTGGAGGATGAAAGGCCAAAGGAAAAGGCAGTTTTTCTTGTTATTTTAAAAATTATCATTATTATTATTTTTGAGAAGGTGCATGGAGGGGCAAGAGCGCTGCTAGGTGTATCCCCGCCGCCACCTAGAAAGGCACTTTTTAAATCCCAAAGAAAATCTCCGCTCAGAGAGACGTCTCTTAGCATCCATGCCTCTCCTTCCTGAAGGCACGGGGTGATGTGATTTCAAGGATATTGACTCTACCCTCAGTGCGTGGTAGTCATGTCATTCAGGGGATAGTGACTCCACTCCTAGTTCCAGAGGTAAGGCCCCCACCACACCACACCCCGACCAGCCTAAGACAATCAGATAATCCCACTGTCTAGAATGGTGGTTGCTGGGAAGGTGGGGGTGGGGGAGATGGTGAGATGTTAGTCCTAGGATACAGACACTCAGTTATAAGGTGAACAAGTTCCAGAGATCTAGGGTCCAGCATGGTGACTATAGCTAACAATAATGTACTTTATACTTGAAAGATGCTCTGAGAGTCCAGCTTTAATGTTCTCACCATGACAAAAACAAAACGGTAATTAAACAAGGTGAAGGGTGCGTTAACTAACCTTATTGTGGTAAACATTTCACAGTATCTATTGTATTTCAAATCATCACATTGTACACCTTAAACTTACACGATGTTACATGTCAATTATATCTCCACAAACTAATAAAAAAAATTTTAATTTTTAAAAAGAAAATTCTCTTGCACACGCTTGTTTCAGAGATGGTCACACGAACCCAGCCTAAGCCAGTGAGAACATAGTAGTTCCGTTGGCCATGGCAGTTGGTTCAGAGGTGGGCATGCAACCCAAATGGGTTCAACTAGAGTGAAGCCCAGGATTTTGTTTGGTGGTTGTGATGTAGAAACCCTCTCTACTTCAGGAAGATATGAGGTATGGAACTGTTCCGTTTTGTCACTGTGATAAAAGTGAGTCTGAAAACTAAACCATCAAGTGGAAGAAGGCAGAATCAAGACAATTGCAGAGAAATGGAGTCAGCACCCTGACCAAGCTGTTCCTGAAACCAGTCTTGACCATTTTCATTCAGATGAATCCACAACTCTCTTTTGTTCACCACATCATTTTAAGCTAGGATTCTGTTGCTTGCAACTAAAAGCATTCTAGCTGGTACATCGAGCATCATGCCTGTGGCTTAAATATGAGCAGGTCCTAATGGGGAGCCCTGCTTTCATTGTGAGCCCATCTTTAAGCCAACTCAGCACTTAGGTTCAATATTAAAAAACCAACCAGCCAAGGTCTAACTGCAGACTATGTTAATGAGAAATGAATATTTCATTCAAATTGTTATGGGAGTTCTGGGGAAGGAATTTATGTGACCCGTGAAAAAGCAAAACCTTAAGATTCTTCATCATTCATCCCCATAGGACCTCAGTGCTGAAGACCCTTATTTCATCTCTCCTCTTCCTCCTTGCCCTACAGCTCCTCCCATCTCCTTAGTAATTCCACTCTCATCCTACATGGATGTTCTGGACTCTGCAAAGAAAACAAATAAAACAACAATAATAAAAAAACAGCCATCATCTGCCCCTCCATTCTGTTCCCAACCCCAGCCCAAAGAACTCATTGAAGTATCTGCCTGACAAAACCAAGGCTCTTCCTAGAGAGTAATTCAGTTGTTGAGAAAACTGTACTTCTGTATTTTTAGCTACTGTGTTCTAGAAGCACACAAGGAATGTTCTTCTGCTGTCCTGTCATCTTTGCAGCCATTCCCACAAGAAAGAGGACAAATTATTACCTCCTTAAGTAAAACCTGAGCTTTGTCAAGCTCCAATTCCCTCCCTTGGGGAGTTTGGAGGAGAGAAATCACAGTGGTGTCTGAACGTGATGGACTTACCTTCTGGGGTGGGGAGGGGGATGTAAGAATAAGGATCCAGCAGTGATGCTTTTCTATACAAACTCAGCCAGTGAAAAATGAGTCTTTTGCATTCCAGCACCTGATATCAGTGTTTCAAAAATGTCATTTGGGCATAAATCTGTGGACAAGACTATTGCTGTATTTCTGAAGAAATCCTGATATATTTATGGAATCCTGTCAAGGAAGCTCCACTGCACTTCTTTTCTCTAGTTGCTGGATAGAAGATGAAAACATTCTTGACAAAACTGGAAATGACAGTATGTACTGGGGATAAATAATACGGCAGGGTGAGATGCAGAACCCGTGTTGTTTTACACCCAAGGGTCATTCTAACTTTCTGTGAAAGAAGCACAAAGGAAGCACAAAGGACCAACTTTCTTGCTTGGGAAATAATGGCATGCATTTCATGGTTAAATTGTAATGATGAGGATCATTGGGAATTCTGGGTAATTAATGTAGGAGTTTTATAGCCACAGTGATGAGCTAAGAAACCATCTTCTTCCTCCCTCCAAGCTTCTCCTCTCTATCCCCCAAAAGATCTTCCCTGATGGATTTTTATAACCATTTAAAACTATCTCAGGGTTCAGACTCACATTCATGTTTACCCTTTAAGTGATTCACGAATAAAGAAGCTTCTATTGCTTCTCACTGGGTACCAGGCATAGTGCTAGATGCTGTGGGTGTTAAGGTGAGTGAGATGTAGGCGCTCACATCCTATTATAAGAAGTGGGTATATAGGTTTCTTTTCTTGTGACGTCTTTGTCTAGCTTTGGTATCTGGGTAACACTGGCCTCATAGAATGAATTAGGAAGCATTCCCTCCTCTTCTGTTTGTTAGAAGAGTTTGAGAAGGTATTAATTCTTCTTTAAATGTTTGCTAGAATTCACCAGTGAAATCGTCTGGTCCCTGGATTTTCTTTGTTGAGAAGTTTTTTGTTTTTTAACTTTTATTGGAGTATAGTTGATTTACACTGTTGTGTGAGTTTCTGCCGTACAGCAAAGTGAATCAGTTATACATATACATATATCCACTCTTTTTTAGATTCTTTTGCCAAATAGGTCATTACAGAGTATTGAGTAGAGTTCCCTGTGCTACACAGTAGGTCCTTATTAGTTTACCTATTTTATATAAAGTAGTGTGTATATGTCAATCCCAATCTCCAAATTTATCCCTCCCACCCCTTTCCCCCTGGTAACCATAAGTTTGTTTTCTACATCTGTGTGTTTAGAGGGTTTTGATGACTGATTTGCTCTCTTACCTTGTTATGGGTCTATTCAAAGATTCTATTTCTTCTTGCGTTAGTTTTGGTAGTTTGTGTGTTTCTAGGAATTTGTCCATTTCATATAGTTTACCTAATTTTTTGGCTTACAGTTGTTCACAGTAATAGATAAGTGTATGACCCCTTCATCAATACGGAGGACAAATACTAAAATAAAGCTTGACAACAGTGTAACAGAAGCATGGAGGAGGGATGGATTCATTTGGATTTGGAGATGGAGAGATGAGAAATATTCACGAGAGAGGTGACTCAGACTAACTGGGTGCTGTAGGATGAATAGGAGTTGGTTAGGTGGAGATGTGGGGGAGGACATTCCAGGTAGGGAAACAATATGAGCAAACGTAGAGAGGAGTAAAAATTCAGGGGGTAGGAAGAGCATAGAGTGGCTTCCATGGACCAGCAAAAAATGAGTTTGGGACAAGTTCATGAAAGGTGTTTATACCATGCTAAGGATTTTTGGATTTTGTCCCTTGATTGGTGGGAAGCCATTAACAAATTTTAAGCAGAAGTTTAAGACTATGGGCTTTGTGATTTTTCTGGAAAGATTGTTTTGGTGGCTGTATTGAGGGTGGTTGGAGAGGAGGGGCTGGGGGCCGGGGGACTGGGTTGCTGCTACCATCTGTCCATCATGAAAGATGCTGGCGGAAGAATGAGGCGATTTAGGAAGGAGAGGGAGGCTAGATCCCTGAGACCTTGAGCTGTGGAATCAGTAAGACAGAGAGGCAACTAGCGATGGGAGAAGAGAGAGGGATGTGGTCAATGTCAGTGATGCGGTGAAGTCTTCCAGTGGCTTGTGCCCGTCCTACAGGACGACTATCACTCTTGCGTGCTTCGTACATTCTGTTTATGTGTCTGTGAAAGGAAGTTACAGACACGGCTGGGTTTGTGTTGTCACATTAATTATAAAAGCTTTAAGGGAAAAAAATCCCAAAGGGAATAAAGATTTTCTGGAAAGCATTCTTGTCTAAAGGAAGCTGCATGCAAATGGAAAAACCTTGACATTTAATTGATTTCAGTAATCGTGATGACATTGTGTTTTCATTCCGGCTGTGCAATCGGGCTTTAAAAACGTGGAAAATTGACACACAGGGCCTTGTTAGGGGAAACAAAAAAGCTTCCAAGTTGCAGGGTTGAATATTTTTCTTTTCATAGGAAAAAAAAATACCCTATCATTTCCAACGGTCTGAATGACACTTAGCATTATTTCTTTGTTTTAGTAGATATAATTTAAGATTTTCCAGATAATAGAAAGCAGTTGGAGAAGAGTGGGTGACACATTTAAAATTACTAGTATCTTGGGCTTCCCTGGGCGCAGTGGTTAAGAATCCACCTTCCAATGCAGGGGACACGGGTTCAAGCCCTGGTCCAGGAAGATTCTACATGCCACGGAGCAACTAAGCCCATGTGCCACAACTAGTGCGCTAGAGCCCGCGAGCCACAACTACTGAAGCCCACACACCTAGAGCTCGTGCTCTGCAACAAGAGAAGCCAGTGCAATGAGAAGCCCGTGCACCACAATGAAGAGTAGCCCCTGCTTGCCACAACTAGAAAAAGTCTGTGAGCAGTAACGAAGACCCAGTGCAGCCAAAAATAAATTAAAAAAAAAAAAAGTAGGATATTCCTGATTTACTTTTCTTACTTGAAGAGGAATAATGATGACCTTAGACATAGTGGATTGTTTTCTGCATCCCCACAGCTTAGGCATGTGACCTTCTTTACATCTTTCCCCCCTCCTGTGGTGATCACATTTGATGAGGAAGTTGAAATGCTAGGAAGTTAAATGACTTCCCCAGGGTCACCCAACTATAGTAAATGTGAGGCAAAGTGACTAAGCTCTATGCTTATGCTTCCTCCTTGATCCTCCAGGGATGCCATGGTTTATTATTTTTTAAATATATTTTTAATTTGAAGATAGAATTAGATTTACAAACTGTGAAGACAGTGCACAGAATTCTAATATACCCCTCAGTTTCCCCTATTATTAATATATTATTAATTATTACAATATATTATATAATTATTAAATTATATATTATTAATAATATGTTAATGTATTATTGATATTATTAATGATATCTTCCATTAGAATGGTAAATTTGCCCTAAGTAATGAGCCAATACTGATACATTATTATTAACTGAAGTTCATACATTATTCAGAATCCCTTAATTTTTACCAAATGTCCTTTTCTTCTTCTAGGATCCCATCCAGGATGAATCCTGCGTTCTGTTTACTTGTGTCTCCTCAGGCTCTTCTTGGCTGTGCCAGTTTTTCAGACTTTCTTTGTTTCTGATGACCTCAATGTCGAAGAGTCCTGGTCAGGTGTTTTGTAGAATGCTCCTCAGTTGGGATTTGTCTGTTGTTTTTCTCGTGATGAGCTGGGGTAATGGGTTTTTAGGAGAGGGACCATGGTGATAAGATGTCATTCTCATCACATCCTACCAAGGATACCTATAACATGCCTTAACTTTGCTCACCTGGCTGAGTCGGTGTTGGTTAGATTTCTCCACGAGCAAGTTACTCTCTCCCCAGCCTCTGCCCCTTCCTTGGAGGGAAGGCACTGTGCCCAGCCCTCACTTAAGGAGCGTGGATTATGCTCGCTCTCCTTGAGGGTAGGGTAGCTACTTTGGGGAATTCTTCTGTGGACACATGGATATTTTATACTTTGGGTTATAATCCAATATTCCTTTATTTATTTTGTAGCTCAAATTGTTCCAGCGATGGCCTCTGGGAGCTCTTTCAGTCGGCTCCTGTGTTCCTTTGTTACGCCCCCATTGTCTAGTGTGTGTTGTTTATGCTTAAGCACTTTCTTACTTTCTGGCACTGCCCGAGCCTCCAGACTCGTCTTATAGATTTCCTACCCCAGTTCGCGAGAACAGCCATTTCTCCAGAGATCCCTGGTTCCTCTTTATTGGAGAATGGCATTAGAAATCAAGAGCTGAGGGCCAGATGCTGGTTCTGGTATTTTGGTGATGGGTGTCCCCTTTTTACCTGAAAGTCAGATCTTTTCTCCAATTATTTTCTTTTGTTCAGAACGAGAGACTTTCATCGGTAGCTCCTCTCAGCTCTTGCTGTCTGAACGCCTTCCAGCCCCAGTTTTACCTTTCTTGGCTTCTCTGTAAGCAAAATGGCTCGGTGACTTCTAGGCGTGAATGCTGCATGGTTCTGGGCAGGGGGGAGGCTGCTTTCCATCTCAAATGCCAGCACCTTCTGGCCAATGCATGGCTCTGGATTCAGGCCATGAGAGATGAAGTTAACCATGGCTCCGCAATTCCATCCCCTGGTCATATGTGATCACTCAGAACATGTTATCTTCAGCAGAGTCTGGAGCATTTCTCCCGACATGTGCCTGACACCTCTGTGCCTGCTCCCAGCATTCTCTTACCATCTTCCTACCTCACATTGTCTTCAAGGGACATGACCTAGGAAGCTTTGGTGCCCTCTGCAAGCTAGAGAAACCCTGCCATATTGGCTTATTGCTGCATGACAGACAAGCACAACAGTTCAGTGGCATGCAAAAAGAAGCACTTTATTTTTATTGAAGTATAGTTAATTTACAACGTTGTGTTCGTTTCAAGTGTACAGCAAAGTGATTCATATATATATATATATATATATATATATATATATACACACACACATATATATTCTTTTTCAGATTCTTTCTCATTATAGGTTATTATAAGATATTGAGTATAGTTCCCTGGGCTATATAGTAGTTGTTTATCTATTTTATATATAGTAGTGTGTATATGTTAATCCCAAACTCCTAATTTATCTCCCCTAACCCTTTTCCCGCTATCCCCTTTGGCAGCCATAGTTTGTTTTCTTTGTCTGTGAGTCTATTTCCATTTTGTAAATAAGTCATTTATATCACTTGTTTTTAGACAAGGAGCTGTTTTTATTGAATACAGAAGCTCCTTGAAAACTCTTTGGACTCCAGGGCTCCCCTGCAAGTCCTTTCATTCCCAACGTGCTGGAGGCAAGCGCACGTCCCCCGTAACTCCCTCCCATTTCTTCTCGGGGGTTTGGGTAGGAGAGGAGGGAGGAGAGGAGGGAGGAGAGGAGTGGGCATGTGTATCATTTTTTTCAGATTCCACATATAAGTGATATCATATAATATTTGCTTTTCTCTGACTTACTTCTCTTAGTATGATAATCTCTAAGTCCATCCATGTTGCTGCAAATGGCATTATTTCATTGTTTTTTATGGCTGAGTAGTATTCCAGTGTGTGTGTGTGTGTGTGTGTGTGTGTGTGTGTGTGTGTGTGTGTATCTCACATCGTCTTTATCCATTCATCTGTCAATGGACATTTATGTTGCTTGTATGTCTTGGCTATTATAAATAGTGCTGCTATGAACATTGGGGTGTATGTATCTTTTCAAATTAGAGTTTTGTCCAGGTATATGCCCAGGAGTGGGACTGCTGGATCATGTGGTAACTCTATTTTTAGTTTTTGAGGGAACCTCTCTACTGTTCTCCATAGTGGCTGCACCAATTTACATTCCCACCAACAGTGTAGGAGGCCATTTTATTTTATTTTATTTTTTTTACATCTTTATTGGAGTATAATTGCTTTACAATGGTGTGTTAGTTTCTGCTTTATAACAAAGTGAATCAGTTATACATATACATATGTTCCCATATCTCTTGCGTCTCCCTCCCTCCCACCCTCCCTATCCCACACCTCCAGGCGGTCACGAAGCACCGAGCTGATCTCCCTGTGCTATGCGGCTGCTTCCCACTAGCTATCTACCTTACGTTTGGTAGTGTATATATGTCCATGCCTCTCTCTTGCTTTGTCACAGCTTACCCTTCCCCCTCCCCATATCCTCAAGTCCATTCTCTAGTAGGTCTGTGTCTTTATTCCTGTCTTACCCCTAGGTTCTTCATGACATTTTTTTTCTTAAATTCCATATATATATGTTAGCATACGGTATTTGTCTTTCTCTGACTTACTTCACTCTGTATGACAGACTCTAGGTCTATCTACCTCATTACAAATAGCTCAATTTTGTTTCTTTTTATGGCTGAGTAATATTCCATTGTATATATGTGCCACATCTTCTTTATCCATTCATCTGATGATGGACACTTAGGTTGTTTCCATCTCTGGGCTATTGTAAATAGAGCTGCAATGAACATTTTGGTACATGACTCTTTTTGAATTATGGTTTTCTCAGGGTATATGCCCAGTAGTGGGATTGCTGGGTCGTATGGTAGGAGGCCATTTCAATGATGGCCATTATGACCCGTGTGAGGTGGTACCTAGTGGTAGTTGTGATTTGCATTTCTCTAATAACTAGTGATATTGAGCATCTTTTCATGTGCCTGTTGGCCATCTGTATGTCTTCTTTGGAGAAAGGTCTGTTTAGGTCTTCTGCCCATTTTTCGACTGGGTTGTTTGTAAAAAGAAGCACTTCTGTAGCTCATGGGTTTCCAGCTTGGTTGGGGTTGGTTGATGGAGGTGGGCTTGGCTGGTTGACTCTGCTGATCTTGGCTGGACTTACGCTTGGTGGCTGGGCTGGCCATCAAGACTGGGCAATCTAAGGGAGGACCAGCTGGGGTGCTTCTGTTCCATGTATCTCTCATTCTTTCTCTGGTACCAGTGCCCTAGTCCAGCATGTTCTTCCAGTGGCAATAGCAGAAACACAAAAGGACAGCAAAAACTGAGCGATCCTTTGAGGTCTAGACTCAGAACCAGCACTCAGTCACCTCTGCCTCATTCTATTGTCCAAAGCAAGTCACTTGGCCTCATTTGATGTCAAAAAGTGGGGACAAAGTCTCCATCTTTTTAGTGGACAGGGGATAGGGAGTGAATATTTCTGAATAGTAATCTACCACATTTCACTATGCACTTCCTCTCATAGATTAGTTATAAAAATCTCAAATGAAGGTTATTTCTGAGGTCTCTAAATTTGTTTTACAATGAGCATGTGGAAGAAATGGCAAAGGTTCCAGAAACTGTGATCAATGACATACTGTTGGAAAGGTGCTGTGGTCACTGATATCCATGTTCCCCTCCTCTACCTGAGCACCCACTAGACTACATTTCCCAGCAATCCTGTATCCAGATAGGACCATGTGACTAGTTCCAGCCAGTGGCATGAGACCAAAACTGTCATGTGTTACCTCTGGGCAAAGGCAGTTAAGGCTAGGTGTGCCTAGCCTTCTCTAGGCTAGAAGGCTAAAGGCCTTCTCTGTGTGCTCTTTCTTTCCTCATCTGCTCACTGGATGTAGGAAATCCAGTGAAGGTCTCCAACGCCCTCAGGCATGGGGGATCTATCAGAGGCAGGAAGCCTGGGTCCCTGAATGACTGTGTGGAGCAGAGTGGCCTCCAGCCCACACTATTTTGGACCATTTTGACACAGTGTCATTATGTTAAGTCACTGAGATTTGTATACGTTTGTTATAGCTGTTAGCATATCATGACTGATAAAATCCCCCTTCCTGATGGCCACTAGTAGTACTTGCTGAAGATGACTCCTTTGAGTTAACTCAGTAAACTATAACTTCTGTAATATCAATATTTATGTATGTGAGTGTTCATCTTTGATAAGTGATCTGAAGGTCTATCTCAGCCATCCACCACCCAACTTTGGCAACATGACCCTCATTTTTGCCTTAAGGGAATATTCCTTCTCTAATCTTAGCTGGTGTGCTTCTGGAAGAGGTGACTTCAGCCCTTGGGTTCTTCCTGGGTGGAGCACATGACCTGGGCTAAGCCAGTGAGGTCTTTGCATTCTCTTACCTACAGTGATTGGTGCAGGAGTGGGTGTATGACCTAAGCTGGTCTAAATTTAATGTCAGGATCTTAGCAGGGCAAGTAGAAATAAAGACTGCCTCTCTTTCAGCAGGCATTAAGAAAAATGATTACAGCCATGGGAGATTCAAGTGGTCATCCTGTAATTAAAAGAGAGCCAACCTTAGCTGAAAGCATACACTATGGACAGTAGAATAGAACAATGAAAAGAGCAGGTCCTTGGCACCATTGTCAAGCAGCTGGATCCAGCCTTGCTTGTAGCTGACATACTGTTGAACTTTTCAAACAAAGGTCAATAAGTAGCTTTTATGGGCTTCCCTGGTGGCTGAGTGGTTAAGAATCCTCCTGCCAATGCAGGGGACACGGGTTCGAGCCCTGGTCCGGGAAGATCCCCTGTGCCACGGAGCAACTAGTCCCGTGCGCCACAACTACCGAGCCTGTGCTCTACAGCCCGCGAGCCACA
Source organism: Phocoena sinus (assembly GCF_008692025.1). Taxonomy (NCBI): domain Eukaryota; kingdom Metazoa; phylum Chordata; class Mammalia; order Artiodactyla; family Phocoenidae; genus Phocoena; species Phocoena sinus. The sequence continues at coordinate 70,479,985 of NC_045776.1, read as the reverse complement.
ACTACTGAAGCCCATGTGTCACAACTACTGAAGCCCGCGCGCCTAGAGCCTGTGCTTTGCAACAAGAGAAGCCACTGCAATGAGAAGCCCGTGCACCGCGACGAAGAGTAGCTTCTGCTCGCCGCAACCAGAGAAAGCCTGCGCACAGCAACAAAGACCCAACACAGTCAAAAATAAATAAATAAATAGCTTTTATGGTTTAAGCCAGTTAGTTGATTTTCATTTGTCATACCCAGCTATTCTCAATGGATTCAGCATTTATCACGTTTATAATCAAATAAAAAATTTAATCAGAAAATGTAAAATATTAAATGACATTAAAATAGATGATCTCTAGAGACTACTTCTAGTTCTAAAATTTAGAGCTTATGAATCCAAGTACGAATTCCTAGCACTTAAAGTATTTATAGTAATCTATACATAGAAATATCTTGATAACCAAAGACAGTCTAATTATTTGAAGACTTCAGGCAAAAGGATGATGAACATTCCAAAAAAGAAATAGGGACCTTCTTGCACATGGGCAGAATCCCTCCATGGCTCTCCATCAATTGAACAGATTCTATAAAACTCTGTATAACCTGGCCCCTGCCTACCTCTCTGATCTTGTCAGCTGTGCTGCCGCCTATTCCCCTTAGCTCACTGAACTTTAAATTCCCAGAGCTCACTCCTGCCCTAGGACCTTTGCACTTGCTATTCCCTTTGCCTAGAGCGCCCTTCTGGCTTCTCCTTTTTCTGGCATCTACGCAGGTCTCAATTCCTCTTCAGAAAAACCTTTCCTGACCACCCAGCTAAAGGGAGTCTCCCCTCTGGTGCTCTTTTTCTTTTTTAAATTAATTAATTAATTTTTATTTTTGGCTGTGTTGGGTCTTCATTGCTGTGCGCGGGTTTTCTCTAGTTGCGGCAAGCGGGGGCTACTCTTCATTGTGGTGCGGGGGCTACTCGTTGCAGTGGCTCCCCTTACTGTGGAGCACGGGCTCTAGGTGCGTGGGCTTCAGTAGTTATGGCTCGCAGGCTCTAGAGTGAAGGCTCAGTAGTTGTGGCGCACGGGCTTAGTTGCTCTGCAGCGTGTGGGATCTTCCCAGACCAGGGCTGGAACCTGTGGCCCCTGCATTGGCAGGCGGATTCTTAACCACTGTGCCACCAAGGAAGTCCCTCCCTCTCTGGCACTCTTTACAAATCACCATCTAGTTCTTTCACAGCACTTTTTACCATCTAACAGTACCTGGTTCATCTACTCACCTGTTATCTCTGTCTCCTGATAGGATAAGAATTCTCCAAGGGCAGGGCCCTTGCCTCTTCTGGTGCCCCAGTGACTCCAGCACCTGGCACCATACCTGGCACTGAGTAACAAGTAGTCAGAACCTTAGGAGCCAAACGGAGGCAGCAGTGTCCTTTGGAGCAGGATAGGGAATGGAAGGGACCTGTGATATTGTCATGGATTTGGGGATTGAGACTTCACAGGAGGGAGGGCCATGTGAAAGGGAGCAGTGGGAAGGCTGGTGATTGGTGATGGTTATTCAAGTTTATTCATAGAGTATTTCTAAAAGGAATGGTGTGAGTGTGAGTGTGTGTGTGTGTGTGTGTGTGTGTGTGTGTGTGTGTGAGAGAGAGAGAGAGAGAGAGAGAGAGAGAGAGAGAGAAGACTAGAAGCATCCTTGCCAGAATATAATAGAACTGACATTAGAATCATCATTGCATGTATCACTTAATATCTGCCTGGTATTTTGGGGTCTTGCTCTCTCCAAGCCTTTATCACCCACAAGGGCCTCTCCTCCAAGCTGCAATCTGAGAGGATCCACTTGGGGGAACAAAAGGACACCCCAGGCCATTGCAGTTCAACATTATCATTTCTTTCCACTTCCTTATTATGAGATGGGAATGAAGATAGTTCCCTTAATTTCATAAGAAATGAAAATAATTTTCTCTGGGCTGTTGGGTAACTTCCCCCACCTCCTCTCTCTGCTGCTAGCTCAGACTCACACGCCTCTACGGGTTTTCGGGGGGCCCTTCTCCATCAAATGTTGTTGAATGTAAACCTCAAAGCAGAAATTCCAAAGAATGATGCTCAAGGCAGCTGTATCTTTTTAAAAAAAAAACTGGAAACAGAATATACAGTCAAAACCCACCTTTCTCTTCCTCATGTCTCATTTTTTTCTCTTTTCCTAGTGGATAAGGAAAAATGCAGGTGCTTCTTTTAAGGCTTAATTCTCAGAAAGATAATGCTGTGTTGAGCTGTAGCCTCAGGAAACTGCTTGGGAGACTGGCGTGCACACAGTCTGCTCTCGATGAACTGAAAAGAAATATGACTGTTGGAACAGAGCTGAAATGGCGGTGGCTGGATGACAAAGGAGATGAGAATTTTCTTGCTCCTTCATTTTTTTTCAATGTTCATTTTTGGAGCATTTTCTTATTGTTGTTGATGACCAGCCTCTGCAAACATGGTCCCTGATGCTGCCACATGGCTAGTGTTTAAACTGTCCCCTCTTGTCTGTCATCTCAGTGTTACTCATCCATCTTTTCTGGTTCATTGGTTGATCTGATCCATGTTGTCACTATTTCAGGGAGTTCTTATGTTCTAGATCCCCGATGGAAAAAGAGGTGACCATCCACCTATCACTGAGGAGCCGTAGCCCAGAAATAGTAAATATTTGCTTGACAAGTGATTTATTACCTTTCATGCCATGATTAAAGTTTAACTTTCATTGAACAACTTCTCCATCTATATAGATACAAATAAGAACTTGGGGACGTGTGTGATGGCCCTTTCACTGGTCTCCTGACAATCTCTCTGGCTCCCCACTAATCCATTCTCCTCATAGCACTTTGTTTTGAAAACAAAAATATAGTCGTGCCACACACCTGTGTATCACATTCTATGGCTCCCTAGTGCCCTCAAGATTCAGTCCACAGTCCTTATCCAAACATTAAGATCCTGCTGGGTTTGGCTTTTCATTGAGATTTCCAGCCCCATTTTATACCTGCTGTCTTTGAGGCTGGGGGGCCAGACCCTGGTGTGTCTTTGAGGGGCCAGTCAGGAAGCAGAACGCGCAGTGCTGTGGACTACAGTCTACATTATAGGGATCGGAACGTACAAGGATGTGGAAGAAGCTGGGGGGGAAAGGGTGCATAAATGGGAGCTGAGGTTGAAGAGAATTCTGGAAGCTTGGTGTGGGCCAAGCTGATACGGGGGCCCTGTGAAAGGGACTGATGTCGAAGTCCATGGAAGTCTACAGAAGTCTGTGGCTGTCGTCTGTGTGAATTCACAGTTAAGTGTCTAGAGATGGGCTTGACATCACTGTTAATCAGCACGGTCGGGACGAACTGGACGCTGCAGGCACCTCTGCCTCTGTCTGCCTTTCACCTCCCCTAACCAAAGACAACCTTCAGAGCTCGATGGCTGCTGCTTCACTTGGGTCTCCCTGGTCCTGCACAACTTCAGTTTTTGGCAACTCTAACCCAGAGCCATATACAGAAGAGGAGGCTGGGAATTGTGGTTCCCAGCGTAACCAAATTGCTAACAGAATAATCCAGAGGAGTGGGATGGCGGGGGGCGGAGAATAAAAGAGACACAGTCTCTTTTTTTTTTTTTTTTTTTTTTTTTGCTGTATGTGGGCCTCTCACTGTTGTGGCCTCTCGCGTTGTGGAGCACAGGCTCCGGACGCGCAGGCCCAGCGGCCATGGCTCACGGGCCCAGCCGCTCCGCGGCATGTGGGATCTTCCCGGACCGGGGCACGAACCCGTGTCCCCTGCATCGGCAGGCGGACTCTCAACCACTGCGCCACCAGGGAAGCCCCACAGTCTCTTTTGAGTCTCTGTACTCGAGGAACAGAGAGACAGAGCAGCTAGGCCCCAAGATGGTATCTGGGCAGTTTTGCTGTGTGATGTGTGATGTAATTCCCTCCTCCCCATCTACACCAAAACTTCAGTAAAATCCACACTCCTTGACTGTATGTTCAAGTTGACTTTGCTTTCTCTTCCTTTTCCTTCCTCCTTCCCCCACTTCCTCCTCTTCTTCCTTATAGGTGACCTGAGTCTGGTCTGAAGTGGACATGGGAAAGGACAACTTCTGCAGGGCTGGCCCAAGCACATATACTTCCCATTTTATTAAAAGGAAATGTGAATTTCCAGTGTTAAGAAATCACCATCTAGCCCAGCTCTGTCCTTGTATGTTAACTTTAAATCTTGTATTTTAAAGTCACAAAAGTAACACCTCCTTATTGGAAATCAAGCAACACAGAAGCATAAAAAGAAAAAAGTAAGTCCTGTCTCCCTTGTCCCCTTGCAACCCCACTTACTCCTTACTTCATCATCGAAAAGGCAGAAGCCCAAGAGGTTAAGTGCCTTTGCTCTAAATAGCACTCATTTTGGTCTGCAGTGAAGCCTCTTATGAGCGACCCATCTCTCAAAAGGCCAGACCCGGAAAGCCTGTTCTTTAGAATGTTGACAATCCGCCCAAAAGGTCTGAGAGCGTCTTCACCTAAAACAATTTGCATTGATCTCTGTGGGTGCAGTTTCCATTCTACGTTGAAGTGGGCAGAATGAATGTCATTATCAGAGCCTCCTGTGGGGTGGTTGTATCTTGGTGCGAGCGCCCACAGATGGTGTCAGGGACTAGCCCCTGGTTTAGGGACTCAATTCTCCAAGTCAGTTGAGTGAGGTCAACTTATTAATTTATCTTTGCAGTGACCAGGATGCTTGTGGATCCATTATCTGGCTCAGGGACTTTCAAAGGCTTTGATCATGGCTCACAGTTAGAAGTCCATTTTACGAAGCAGCCCGGTACACACACATCACACACACACACACACACACACACACGCTCACACGCACCTCTAAAAGAAATGTTTCACAAAACAATGCTTAAACCATGCCACTCACTTTCTGCTGATCTTTATTCCATTCCATTTGACTGAAATATTTGAAAATGCTGTTTGCATCTGTCTAAATGCATTTCATGACCTACCAATTGGGCTTGAGTCGCCTAGATTAAAAAACACTGATCTAGGGCTTCTCAAAATCAAGGAGTCTTGGAAGGAAGCGAAGTTCATCAGAAAGTTGCTTGCTGTCCCTCGAATCAGAGTCGAGAGTGTCAAAGCATCTTGAAGGTAAATTCAGCAAGGCTGCCATAGCTCTGCCTGGGTTATTTCTGCTCCAGTGTGGGGCTCACTTCTCTTCTGACTGCAATGCTTGTATTTGCCAAGGAGTGATAATCGCTCCCACTTACTGAGTGCTTACAGCGTGCTAAGTATTGAAGGGTAAAAGAAAATTTTGAAAGAGGTTTAATAATACGGTAGAAATGAGTAGATAGATGTTAAGTGGGGGAAAGCAGCCCTCTGCCGAAGGTCCTGCCCCAAGACGAGTATAATGAAACCAAGTTGTTTTAACACCTGCTGCCGTCAGTGAGACATGGAAGGGGAAACATCTGTCGTTAACATGGTTGTGGTCACGCAGCGTGATACAATTTGCACACTTTTGGGTGAAAACCGGCAATAGGGTTTTTACTAGGAAGGGCTGCTCAGATTCTAACTATGGAGGCTCAGGACCCCAAGTCTCCCCAGTGTTACTGTCACAAGATAATGAGAAAGAAGCAGCTGCAGAGACCTGAGAGGGTCCCAAGTGGGATGCCATGGGCAAGATCCTCTGTGATGGGAAGAGAGAGAGCAGAGGAAGGAGAGATTTTTGTTTGTTTTGCATTTGAGAACTCTAAGCAGGATGCAGGCTGCACATCGCCATCTGCCTGTGATTGAATCCATGTAGGTAGTAAATAACATAGTCGCACACCCAGGTTGCGTCACTGGTCAGTATCGACATCTGCAGAGCCCTTGGGCTGGGGAAAGATGGATGCCCTCTCTCCTGATGCCCGGGGTGGGGCAATCAAGGCAGCCTGCTGCCAAGAAGAGTTAGGAGATCAACACCAAACACTTTATTTTAATTTACTTCGATCAAGTAAATAACAACTAGATTAAGATATAAAACATTTCCAGCCTCCAGAAGGCTCCTTCCTTCCTCTCCTAATCAATCCCCGCCAAAGGGAACCCTATTCTGACCCCTATCAACATCTATTAATTTTGTCTATTTTTCAATATTTTTCTTTTTTTTTTTTTTTCAATTTTTGGCCGCACCCTGCGGCATGTGGGATCTTAGTTCCCTGACCAGGGATTGAACCCACACCCCCTGCATTGGAAGGCGAAGTCTTAACCACTGGACCGCCGGGGAAGTCCCTCAGTTTCTTATAAATGGTCTTATACCATGTGTATTCTTGTGTGTCTGGCCTCTATAACTTGACAGTATGTTGATATGATTTATCCATGTTGCACAGGCAGTCGTGGTTTGTGCTTTTCTTCCTGGCTGTGTAGTATTCCACTGTATGAACATGCTACAGTGTATCGTTTTGATAGTTGATAGATGTCTGAGTGGTTTCCGCTTTGGCTGTGAATAGAGCTGCTGTGAACATTCGTGTACAGGTTTTTTAGGTATACAGAAGCACTCCTTTTTCTGCAGGATATGTATATCTTGGAGTAAAATTCCTCAGACATGTTAAACATGTATTTAGTTTGAGCAGAAACCACCAAACAATTTTCCAAAATGGTCAATCCAGTTTACACTCATACCAACACTATGTAAGAGCGCCATATGGTCTACATCCTTGTCAACATTTGGTTTTGTTTGTATTTTTTATTTGAGTCATTCCAATTTAAAGCTCTGTTACATACATCATTACATGTTATATTATATGGATTTTCCCAGATCTTTATGACAAGTGTATTATTGTTCTCATTTTCTTTTTTTTTTGTGTGGTACGCGGGCCTCTCACCGTTGTGGCCTCTCCCGTCGCGGAGCACAGGCTCCGGACGTGCAGGCTCAGCAGCCATGGCTCACAGGCCCAGCCGCTCCGTGGCATGTGGGATCTTCCCGGACCGGGGCACAAACCCGTGTCCCCTGCATCGGCAGGTGGACTCTCAACCACTGCGCCACCAGGGAAGCCCTGTTCTCACTTTCTGAATAAAGAACCAGAGGCCTTGGGAGGTAGAACACTTGTCTTAGGGCACTTGGCTAGTGTATAATAAAGGTGAGATTCAAACTGTGTACCTAACACCCTGGTCTTGGTTCCTGCTGGTTATCCCATGGTCAACCAATCAAGTTAGTATTTAGGTTGGGGTACTTTGGGGCACAGTCCCCATGGTGTGGTTGTATTATTTCATTAAGTTTGTGCCTGCACCCTCATTCAATCTTATATTTCCCTGTAGACTATGGTGATATAACTAATTCTTTTTCATCATTCAAAGAATAAAGTTAATTATTTAGTTTAAAAACCACATAATGTTTTAAAAACAAATAGCAGGTTACTTGAACCAGTGACCAAGGATTTTGTTCTCTTCAATGGAGGAAAGATTCCCAGAGTTACAGTGGGCAGACTCTAGGGTGACCCCCTGTGATCCCACCTCCCACACCCTTGTATAGCCCCCTCTCCTGGAGCATGGGTGAGACACGCAGCTGGTTTTTAACCAGCATAATATGAAAAGGGGATGGGACGTGTAAGGTTATAATGCTCATTGTGAGATGATTTGATGAAGTACGTGGTCGTGTTGGGGAGACCTGTGTAGCAAGCCTCTGAGTGCAGCTTCTAGGAGCCAGGGGCAGCCTCTGGTCAACAGTCAGCAAGAATCCAAGGTCCTAAATCCAACAGGCCATTAGGAACGAAATATTGGCAGCACCCACGTAAACGTGAAGCAGATCCTTCCCCAGTCGAGCCTCAGATGAAATTGCAGCCCTGGCTGACAGTTGATCGCATCCCTGTGAGATCCTGAACAGAGGACCCCATTAAGTCATAACCAGAGTCCTTACCTGCAGGGTCTTTGAGATGCTAAACGTGTAGTATTGCTACACAGTGATAACTAGTACAAAAGCCTTGTCTCTGCATGGAGATACAGAATGCAATAAAGAAACCTAAGCTGATAAGCTGATCAACAGATCTTATCCAATTTAAGTGCTGGTAATAGACAACCACATCATTCCTGGATGGGAAAGCAACCTCCTTATGTAGATGCTTAAGTCCTATAACTCATGACCAGCCGATGAAGGCTTTTGGAGTCAAACATCCCACAGTGTCTGGACTGTAATCTCACAGTCTTGGGGAATCACTTTCTCGCTTGCACATTTGTTGGGTTCTAAGTGTGATCAGGATGATCGTAATGACTCCCAAGTGGGCTGTCGGTTGTGGCAACATTTCTTGAGCAAGGGCTCCACTGGAGAAGTTTCTTAATCATGTGCTGGGTGTCCACACGGATGGCAACTGAACTGCTGGGGCAACAAAGGTGGGTGAGCATAGGGGAGAGGACAGCTTCTGTCAGATACAGCCCTAGCACCCAGATCCTGCAGTGACCCCGCAGAACTTTGGCCCTAGCTGATTAGCCCCACAAGTTACCATTTGCACATAGCATCTATTTGCATAATACACACTAGTCCCTGGCACTTCAGAGGAGGAGGCAAAACAGACATTTCTTTGCCCATCACTCTTATTTGTTTAGAAATATTAAGGCTTGGATGGATGGAGTTATCACTTGTTTGCTATCTCATTCCTATTTAAAGCAGTTTATAAGGAAAGTCCTCCAGAAAAACCCAGCCTCCCCCCCCGACCCCAACCCCTACACATGACTTTTTGGGGACTGTGGTAAAGGAAGGGGAAGGTCATTAACCAGAGAGCTGCCAGAGCTCTCGTTCACATGGTCAACTGGATCACGTCACATCTCTGTTTGACTCTGTCCGTGGCTCCCCCTTGCTCCCGGGACGAAGTGTGTGCTCCATGGCCCTGCAGGGTCTGACTTCTGCCCTGTCTCAGGGCTCACCTCACAGCCCTTGTTCTCCATCCATGTTCTTTCTGCTCGTGTCCTTTCCCCAGCCTGCATCCTCCACCTGGTAGCCATGCCCTTCCCCTTTCTGCTCATCCTTCAGTACTCAGGTTACATGTCACCTCCTCGGAGAAGCCCTCCTGGATCCATACCTGATTGGAAGGTCCCTGCTGTAGGCACTCTCATACCCCTGTATCCTTCTGGCACATAACATGATTTCAATGAAACAATCAGTGAACTGCCAGTGAAGTGCCCCTGCTAGAAAGTTATTCTGTGAAGGTAGGAGGTACTACCTGCTCCCACTATCATCCCAGGGCCCACAATAAAAATTTGCTAACTAGGGCTTCCCTGGTGGCGCAGTGGTTTGGAGTCCGCCTGCCGATGCAGGGGACGCGGGTTCGTGCCCCGTTCTGGGAGGATCCCACATGCCGCGGAGCGGCTGGGCCGGTGAGCCATGGCCGCTGGGCCTGCGCGTCCGGAGCCTGTGCTCCACAATGGGAGAGGCCACAACAGTGAGAGGCCTGTGTACCGCAAAAAAAAAATAAAAAATAAAAAATTTGCTAAGTGATTGATGGAGTGAAGAAATCTATGAACAAATGAATGAATGGAGATCAATGTAATTTTTTAAATGTAACTTTTTATTCTGAGATTTTGATTGGCTTCCCAGAGACTAGGAGAGGAGCTTTCCTCATCTTCTGATAATTATCACTTTTGCTCTGGTGTTTATGGTGGCTGGATTATGATTCCCTCTAGGGGACCGATGTCTGCTCTCAGAGGGGTCAGGTTTGGTGATGCTGGCCAAGAAGGTCGTAAGGTTGGCATGGCAGGGGGTGACATTGGCTGGTCACAGTAACAGGAAAGAGAGCTTTGGGGCTGGAGAGGTTCAGATTTTGATTAAGGAGGAGCATGGAGAAGTAGAGCGGGGTATTTGTGCCTGAAGGACTAAAGGGTCAGGGGGAGACGGGAGGAAGAGAGAAAGGGGAAAGAAAGGAGAAAAGGGCTTGGGAAATGGAGGGAGCCCCAGGAAAAACTCCTTGACAGCTCTTCTTATTGCTCAGAAGAGACTAAGTGGAGTCTCTCTCAGAGAGATGCCAGGGTTGCCATTTGAGCAGAGAATTGAGTAATGGGGGGCCCAGAAGAGACCTCGAAGGAGAGGGTTCCAAGGCAAAGGGACAAGGGGTAAAAGCCTCCAAAGCTAGACTTGGTTTGGCCAGAGTGATCCGGGCTCAGTGAGTAGCAGGAAGTGAGTTGGAAAGCACATTTGAATGGGATTTTTAGAGCTTATTGCACACTTGAACATGTACTACGTTGTTTTGTTTGACCCAGCAGCCCCATGACTTAGAGTATAAGTACATTTAGAAGCCAGGAATCAGGGGACCAACCTCTGGGCTCAGACTAAAATGGTAGCTAGACTTACCATGTGACCATTTCTTAATGTATATAAATATCCAATCACTATGATGTACACCTGAAACTAATATGACATTGTATATCAATTCTACTCCAATTAAAAAAATAAGACATCCTCTCCAGACTTAAATAAGCTATGAACATTTCAAAGCATGTAATTTTTCTTTCACCTTGACTCACAACAGTACATTCTTTAGTTAATGTAGCAAAACAAAAACAAAACACAAAACAAAACCAAAAAACAAACTCTAGGCTCAGACTGCCTGGATTCAAATCCTATTAATTTAGTTATTGTACTTATTTCGCAAGTGACTTCAAATTTTTCTTATGTTTAAAAGGAGACCAACCATCTCCATCATGAGCATTTGGGGAAGATTTAATGAGATAGTCACACAAAGTGTTCAATGTGATAGTTGGCACACAGTAAGCTCTTAATAAGTGTTACCCATTATTACTATTTCTATTTTATATAGCCAAAGTGGCTTATTTGGAAGAGCATTTCCAAATGTGTGGCTATAAACCTCCTGGAGTGATTCTGTGTCTCAGCAGATGCGTGATTTCTTTTTACTGCCTGCCACGTTGAAGGTACTCAGTAAGTATTTGTTGAATGAATGAAAGCAAGAACAAATGTGGCACGGATCAGGCAGAAAGAGAAGGCAGAGAGGAGTTTGAAGATAATTTGGTAGGCAGTGGGGAGCTATCACAGCTTCTTGAGCAGAAGCAGGGAAGTGTCAGATGGATCGAAGGAGGGAGGGTTTGGAAGCAGGATGAATAGTTGGCAAGCTGTGGGCATCTTCTGGATGAGGAATAAAAGACTTGTTCTCGGGCTTCCCTGGTGGCGCAGTGGTTGAGAGTCCGCCTGCCGATGCAGGGGACACGGGTTCGTGCCCCGGTCAGGGAAGATCCCACATGCCGCGGAGCGGCTGGGCCCGTGAGCCATGGCCGCTGAGCCTGCGTGTCCGGAGCCTGTGCTCCGCAACGGGAGAGGCCACAGCAGTGAGAGGCCCGCGTACCGCAAAAAAAAAAAAGACTTGTTCTAGAGTTTCCAGGGAGGAGGGAAGGAGGACTTTCCTTTTGTTCTTACTACTGCCTCGGGGGCCTGCGAATCACCCTGGATGACTCCCCTCCATGTTGTAACACACCTGGTGCACCTCTACATGTGATGTGCTGGTCTGCCTACCTCAGCCACCTTCATCCAGGTCTCCTGGATTGCTACCCTAGATCACTCCAGGGTCCCCTCTCATTCACCTGTCCTGTATCTCCAGCCTGCAGACTCTTATAAAAAGGCACCTCTGATGTTGACACTCTTCTCTTTGAAACCTTCCACCGGCTTCCTACTGTCCCTAAGATAGCTTCAGTTCCCCGCTGCGGCTCCCAGGCCATGTATAATCTTGTCCTGCTGACCTCTCCTCTCTAACTTGTTTCTCCTTCTTCTCCTCCTTTCTCTCAGAGCTGTCCATTTGGGCTCAGCTGATCTGACCTTTCTCTATCTAACAGAATGCTCCTGTGTGACGCCTGCTTGAACTATTTCAGGGCCTGAACTAAAGGTTCCAGTGTGATCTAGAGCATGGCTTTTCATCCTTCAATGTGCCCTGGAATCGCCTGGGTATCTTGTTATGGGGCTGATCCTGCTTTGGTAGGTTTGGTGTGGGACCCAAGATTCCAACGTTTCAGCGGCTTTGACCCCACCCGGGAGCTTCTGGGAAATGCAGAGTCTCAGGCCCTGCCCCGGACCTCTGAATCTGAACTTCGGCAATTTCAGTACCTAAGTGTCTGAGAGTGCTGGTCTAGAGCACCTCTTAAGAGCAGGAGACCCCCTTTCTGGTGGCTCCCTTGTGGGTCAGGGTTATGCCAGGCCTGGCCCAGGCACCTAGGATTTTGTTACTGAGTCTGGCCTGTTGGAATCTACACCCATGAGCTCTGACAGAATGAGACCAGTTCGGGAGCTATTACCTTCAACCAGGAGAGAAGAAACAGAACTGGCTGAGACGGGAGGTTGAGATGGTCACTGAGATGATGGGAGATAAATTCACTGAAGCCCTGCAGTGGCCTGGCCTCCATGCTCTCCCCCTGGCCCACCTGGCTAGCCCCCAAACGACTTGTAAGGCACGGCATGGGAGAGCTATGTGTCTTTTCTTAGCAGAATGGGGTTTGTGGTGGCCTTTGTTTTTTTGTTTTTTTTTAAGGTCTGAATAAGTTGTTTTTTTTTTTTTTTAACATCTTTATTGGGGTATAATTGCTTTACAATGGTGTGTTAGTTTCTGCTTTATAACAAAGTGAATCAGCTATACATATACATATGCTCCCATGTGTCTTCCCTCTTGCATCTCTCTCCCTCCCACTCTCCCCATCCCACCCCTCCAGGCTGTCCCAAATTTATTTTGGGACTTCCCTGGTGGCGCAGTGGTTAAGAATCTGCCTGCCGATGCAGGGGACACGGGTTCGAGCCCTGGTACGGGAGGATGCCACATGCCGCGGAGCAACTAAGCACGTGTGCCACAACTACTGAGCCTGTGCTCTAGAGACTGCGTGGTGCAACTGCTGAAGCCCACGTGCCACAACTACTGAAGCCCACGCACCTAGAGCCATGCTCCACAACAAGAGAAGCCACCACGGTAAGTCCACACACTGCAACGAAGAGTAGCCCCCGCTCACTGCAACTAGAGAAAGCCCGTGCACAGCAACAAAGACCCAATGCAGTCAAAAATAAATAATTTATTTAAAAAATTTATTTTATTGAAGTATAGTTAATTTACAATGTTGTGTTAATTTCTGCTGTACAGCAAAGTGACTCAGTTATACATATATATATTCTCTTCCATTATGGTTTATCACAGGATATTGAATATAGTTCCCTGTGCTATACAGTAGGCCCTTGTTTATCCATTCTATAAATACTAGTTTGCATCCGCTAATCCCAAACTCCCAATCCTTCCCTGCCCCACCCCGCCTTCCCCTTGAGTGGTGGCTGTTCTTGGATCGATATATGATTTCCCAGCTGAACAGAAAGAATCTTAAAGGGAAGGCCACCAGCTTAAGGGCCAGAAGGGACTTGGCAATGCAGTAAAGTTCTGGCCTCTTGTGATTTACATATCCAGAGGTCATCTTCTCCCATGCTGAGAGGGAGACAAGATGGCCTTTCCAGACCCATGGAAAAGCCAAGGCCTGCCCTGGGTGTCTGAGGAGTCTGGGCAGCCCGGTTTCCCAACGTCATTGCTGGACCTGATTTCCTGCCTCTGCTGAGTTCTTGTTCTGTTGGCCTTACCACTGTTCCTTTATCACTGGCATTGATCCCAGTGTGGGCCCTGGCTCCCAACCTTGCCTGCAACCCGCCATCAAAGCACCCATAGATACAAGCCATGAAGTTGCAAGGATCACTGGAAAGGCATGACATTGTTGTGCAGGACAGCAAACTTAAAACAGCACAGAAAACAGAACAGACCTCCTATTCCAGAAGTTCTCTGCCCCGCCCCCTACCTCTGGGGGTTTTTCTCTGGCCCCTCACACCACGGAGTGCCTGGCCTTGGGTCATCTCATTGCTTTCTCTCTCTTAGTTCTCTTTCAAGTTCTCCTCCAAGTCCTTTGGAGGACTTTGCCAACAGAGTTAGGCAAGGGGATTTAGTTCTCTCCGTCCCAGGCCTAAAGTTCTCAGACCCACCTTTGCAAAGTCCAGGGGCACCAAGGCTCTTACAGGCTGGAGAGGCTTTCTTGGCCATTAGCAGCACGAAGAACCAGCAGGGACCTGGTGGTTACCTTTACAAGCAAGCACCCTCTTTATTAGGTACTTGTGGTTTTCAACAGCATTTCCCCCCTTCCTTTAGATTATCTCTGATAGAAGTTTCTTTGGGGCAAACAACCTGTCACATTTTATGCCATTCATTCATTAATTCATTCACTTATTCAACACATATTCATTAAGCAAGGTCAGTGTGCCGAGTGCAGATACTGGAGGAAAATACAGATGTGCTTGTTTCTAGAAACCTGCCGATGGATTCATTGCTCACCTCACCCGTGCATTGTAGCACTGGTGATTACTAATGCTCTTGGTATATCCTAATACAGTCAAACAGACACTCACAAGATGTATTTGAGAGGTGTGAGTATTCTTCACCATGCAAAGGGATTCACTGTAGGATTAAATAAATCCAGAGAATTTTACAATTTGAAGGGACCTTGGGGACCAGCTCATTCAATCCCTTCATTAGGCAGCAGTGGAAGGTGAGATTTAAAAAGCTGAAGAGACTCACAGTAATTCAGCAATGCTAAAGCCAGAGCGTCACATCCAGCACTGCTTTTACATTCCTGGGACTGGTCACTTTCCACCATGCTGTGCCCAACGTAGAGATACTCTGATGATGATGAGGATGAGAACAATAACATTTTTTGAGCAGCAGACACTGTTTTAAGTGTTTTTCATGTTACAACATTGTTCTCACAGCAATCTCATTTAATACCATTGAGAGTGCCGAGGCCCAGAGAGGTTAAGCATTTTGTCCAAGGTCACACAACTCAGAAGTACTGGCGTGAGGGTTCTAATCCAGGCCATCTGGCTCCTGAGCCCAGGCTCTGAACTGTATCACTCCAAGGCTTCTCTACAGAGAGGGACTAATCAGAAGCCTCTGCAGAGAAATGTGTTTCCACCCACTTATTTAAAGGAAGGTCCTTCTGTAGTGAATGTAATTTCAGTGCTATGTAAACCAAGGTCTGGTATTAGACCTTCTTGCAGATCTTTTAAGGTATGAAGTGCTAGGTACAGAACCTCCATTAAAATTTGTAAAGCTTTGCTGTTAAAATAGCATGAAAAGCAGTTCCTATGATGCATGTGACAATAAGCAGAATTGTGATCTAAGTAACAGGTGAATTGGGACAGTGGCCCTGGCGCGGCTGCAAACACCTGCAGACTTTACAGAATGAGGTGTTTGGAAATAAACCCATTCAAACCCCAAGTGTGTGCAGTTTGCTTGCAAAGTGATAATATTTAGGGGGCTGTTTACCAAAAAACCAAGTCTCTCTTAGCAGGGATTGAATTAAATACTGTGATATTAATGAATTAAGTGCAGGCACGTTCCGCTGGTCCCCAAAATGTTTTCATTTAATTTTTTATATTACAGTTGATTTACAATGTTGTGTTAGTCTCATGTGTACAGCAAAATGATTCAGTTATACAGATACATATATCCATTCTTTTTGGAACTCTTTTCCCATATAGGTTATTATAGATTATTGAGTAGAGTTCCCTGTGCTATACAGTATGTCCTTGTGGATTATCTATTTTATATATAGTAGTGTGTGTATGTTAATCCCAAACTCCTGATTTATCCCTCCCCCTCAAAAATCTTCTAATTGGAGCCTTAGAGTTGATTTTTTCCCCCGTGTGCTTTATTAAGTAGGAAGCCCCAGTAACGCCCAGAATCTAAAACAAATATGACTTAGTTCTCTAGTCAGCTTTCTTCCCTTGAAGCTGTTATCAAAAATTAACCCCAGGGAGTATAAACTTTAATGCATCCATCTCAGCAATACCTCCCCTGATCTTGGGAAGCCGTAGAAAAGAGAAAATTATGAACCTTGCAGGGACTCTGAAGTTTTATCAATTATCACAAGCAGCGTGAGCCCAGTCATTGAAATCATCTTGGGGAGGGGAGGGTGAGAAACGTACTTATTCGCAACGGAGCATTATTGGCTGAGAACAAACGGGTTGCTATTTGTTTTCTCTGTTCATCCGTAATGATTACAGGCTGGCGTTGGTGTTTAGCGACAGGATCCAGCAGGTCAGTTATGACAACTTCATCACTGTCATTAGCGCCTTTTGTTTGCAGTGAACATGAAAAGCTGTTCAGCATTAAGGAAAAGAAGGGGTGGTGGGGAATGCGTGGAGAAAGTGAGAGGGTAAAGGAGAGAGCCAAGCACCCCAAATTCACACACTAGGAAGACCGAAGAAGGACACCCTGGGTGCTCTGGTCACACTGACTTCACTGGGGGAGGGGCCTCAGTTAGGGGACCCAATTTTGGACTCTATGTTCTTTTTACTAGAAGAGTCATTTCTTGTGTCTGTAAAGGCTAGTCTTTTTTTTTTTTTTTTTTTTGCCAATTTGGGTTCCTAAAAATGCACTAAGGAGATAATCTTTTGGTAAGGGATCTTTCTGCTTCAAGGGTGGTGTCTGTGAATCAGTATCTTCTCCAGCAGGCGGGGGTAAAATGAAGCAAAATACATAGAGGAAATGCAGTGACCTTTGTTGGGGACCTACCGGGTATCAGGCAAGGTGCATTTTTATGAGTATTATCTCCTTTGTCTTCTCAACAACACTGGGGTCCAGTGGCTTCATCCCCACAGTACTGATGAGAACAATAAAGCATGGAGAGGTAATATGTTACCTCTAAGATCACCCAGCTAGTCAGAGCAGAGCAGGGATTTGAATTCAGGTGTGTCTCTTGTTGCAAACTTAGTACCCCATGCTGCAACCCACCCCCTTCCTCCCGCAAAAAAGAAAGAAAAAAACCCCCACTACCAAACAAATTTCTTAACTGGGTTCAAAGAGGCAAGGTTAAAAATCTCAGTATTCGGAAGACAGTGAAAATGTAGGCAGAAGCATGTATTTATTTGACGATCTGATTATGTGAAAGCTCGGATGATAAAAAGACATATTGAAAGAAATTGTACTAATTAAATCATAGAAACGCATTATGCTTTTTTGGGAACTCACCCCTCCTCCTGGGGTGACCCTTGACAAGACATTCTGTGTTCCTGTTTTTTTGGCAAAAAAAAAAGTGAGTTTTTTTTTGGCAAAAAAAAAGAAAGTTTGATATTTGGCTCATGCAAATCTTTGTCTCATCGGTGACTTTTGTGCCCCCTTGTCATTTTGGCTTTCTGCTGCCTGACCAAGCTCCTTTGACTCACGTGCCTACTTCTTACACCCTTCTTGTTCTTTTCTGGACAACTTCACTGAATCTTGTGCCTTAGGTCTTGAGAAGCATCTGGTAAAACTGGCCAATTGTGATGGGAGGCATACAGGGAAAAAGGTGGGGCGGGGGTGGCTCGGTGGGAGAGGGAGAGAACAAAACAGGGCAGGGTTCTTGCGATGACCAAATCAGGCTGCTTCTGCTGTGACATTACATTTAATGTCCAAAATTTGACCTTAACCATTTCTGATGAACTCTGTGGACCATGTAAGCTACTGACAGAACATTCACTCAAATCCTAGTGAAGTTGAGGTTCCTGGTGCAATGTGACCTACGTGGATGAATTTAGAGGATTTGTTTTTTAACCGATTCTCAGCTCAAGTCTTTTTAAGATTTCCTGGATGCCCTTAACATCACGCCGGCCAGAGTGATGCGTTCTGAACGTGCACTTGTGTGTACCGCTGTGAAAAAATAAGAAGTAAATGAAAACCCCAGGCCCACGTGGGGACTGGTGACACCAGACACCAAGACTGAGGATCAGGAAGCTGGAAATTCCCTCCTGCCTTGGTGTTTGGCCTCCGGCTTTTCCACTTCCCTATATCACCCTTGTGGTGGGTCTGTGCGCACAGCAGGGCTCTCCTAATTTGATGGTAAAAACCACAAGAGCCAGAATACTAGTTCTAATTCTCAGCGACCATTTAAACATCCAAACCCAAACCTTTGCGTGCAAGGGCGCGGTGACCACCTTGGGCAGACAGCTCCTCTACCAGTGGGCTCCAAAGGGCAGGTCCGCTCCCACGAGGGAGCTCTCACCCCACTTTGCCCTGATTAGCTTGAGACAAGCAACCTTCTCCAGCTGTTAGGTTTCTCTTTGCTGAGTTTACAGGGGGGTGGAGGGGGTGGAGGGGTCAGGACTGAGGCCTAGGGGCTGGGCCGCGGGGCGCTGTTCACGGGTGACCCGGACCACGGGCTTCAGCATCACCTGGGCAGACAGGTGGGGCACGCGCATTTCTGGGGCCGCCCCAGACCTCCTGAAGCATGCTGATGGCCACTGTCCAGTTTAAGACACTGGCACAGAGACCTCCCCGCTGTCCCTTGGGTGGTGGGCGTTGGGTCCAGGGCGTCCCCTGCTCGCAGGGGTCCCGGAGGAGAGGGGGTGGTGAGAGCGCAGGGAGTAGCAGGCGGGAAGTCGGGAGGAGAAGAAGGAAGAGGAGGAAGAGGAGAGGCGGAGGAGGAGAGGAAGTCCCCCATGGCCACCCCGAGGGGAGGGCGGGACGGTGCCCGCAGGGACTGGGTCGGCCGGCGTAGAGGGGACCGGGCCTGGCCGCTCCGCTCGGGCGCAGAGGAGTACTGGCCGCAGGGCGCGCGCTCCCCGCCGACTCTCGCGGAAGAGGCGGGGGCGGCGGCGCGTGCGCGGGGCCGCGGGCGGCGCGCGGGGGGCGGGGCGGGCGCGAGGCTGAGGCGCGCGGGGCGGTAGCGGGGCGCGCGGGGGGGCGCGCGGCGGGCGGGGGCGGGCGGGGGCGCGCGGGGGGGCTGCCCCGGGGCGGCCCCCCCACGTCGGGGCGCGGCGGGCGGCGGCGGCGGGAGCGCGTCCCGTCCGGGTCCTGAGGAGCCGCCGCCGCCGCTCGCCAACATGGCGGACCTGGAGGCCGTGCTGGCCGATGTCAGCTACCTGATGGCGATGGAGAGAGCAAGGCGACTCCGGCCGCCCGGCCAGCAAGAAGATCGTCCTGCCCGAGCCCAGGTACCGGCTCCCCGGGCCCGCGCCGCCCCCCGCGTCGCCGCCCCCCGTGGCCGACAGCGGACCACCCTGCGTCCGGGAGGGTCGGGCGCTCAGCCGGCCGCTGTCCCCTCGGCCGGCGACCTCGGGGGAGCGGGCGCTGCAGGGCCGGGCCTCGCCGTTCCCGTCTCTGAAATGGGGCATCGGAGGGCTGTTGGGGGGGACTCCGGGATCGAGAGCGCCCCGAAGTGCCCAGCGCGGCGCGTGGCGCGCAGCGAGCGCCCCAGCGAGGTGTGGTGAGGATATGGTTGTGACTTCGCTGGACCAGCTCCATCCCTGTCGCCCCTTCCTGCCCAATCTCTGCCTCTCGGTCAGCTCCATCCCTGTAGTCCTCCCTACTTCATTGCTGTGGTTCCTTCCCTGCCCCATCCCTGTCCTTCTAGCCCCATCCCTATCCCTGGCCCCATCTCTGTCATCCCTGCCCTCCCCTCGAGCCCCAACATATGGTCCCCTGCCTGCCCCATCCCTGTCCCTCCTTCTGCCCCATGCTTGTCTTTCCCTTGTGCTCCATCCCGGTCGTTCCTTCCCTAGTTTCTGTTCTGTCCCCCATTCCAGCAACGGCCTCCCCTCAGCTCCCTCTGGGCGCCTTAGCTAGGGAGTGCAGGCGAGTTGCCTTTTGCCCCAGGCACTTAAATTGGTGTTTTCAGTGCTTGCTCCCCTTAAGGTCCACCAGTCCAGTCAGCTTCCTGCACTCCTTTTCTCTTTGGTGCCTCCAGGCAGTAAGGAGTGGATTCTGACCCACCCGATTTTCTTTTTGGTACTAAGTGTGTCACCTGGTGACAGATTCACTGGTGGCACTTTATTAAAAGGTTGAAAGTGGGACTCACTTAAAAACGCAATGGGTGATTCCAGGCAGGAATTTGTTGTTTAAATTACCGGCAAAGGGGCCGATTGAATTGGCGAGGGTCTTGGTGAGGTCCATACCAAGTTGTAATTTTTGTCTTAAAAATGATTTATTATTGATGAAGTAGTAAACGGCTTGATTAGTTCATATCATTGGCACCACCCCAGAAAATATCATGCATCAGATTAATAGTGAGTTTCAAATAGTGTATCAAAGGATTAGCGTTGGATTTTTTTCCCCTTAGCTTTCCTAATTAACAACATCATGAGGGTACAGCAGATGTGTCTCCTTGACACTAAATAGCTCTTGGTCGATTGATGATAAAAAGAGGCATCTTCTTTATAGTGAATTTAAGACCATGCATTTTTGTAATGTATTGGAATCTAAAACCAAAGCTGTTCTCCATTTGAAAGCATCAGTTCTTCAAGTGTTATATACATCTAAGATTGCTTAAATGTTACCTTGACGTAAAAAAAAACATCTTTCTTGTGATGCTGAGGGATCATCAGATTATTTTTACAAATCCCTGAGTCCAAGCCCCACGATATAGAAAATATCTTTCCCTTTGCGTTATTCGTTGTGAAAAGTCAAATTGTGTAAATGAAGACGTGCTTCCTGGATGTTTTTTGTCTCGCTTGCCCTTCATAGCCCCTGCCTCTTTTACATTTTGCAGGGAAAAACCTACTTGGATGAGTGAAGACAAGCAGGGAAAGTAAGGGAAGAGTGGAGGCCTTTTGGAGTGTTGTGAAAGCAACACTCCTGTTCCAGACTTTAACATATCCGAAGGTCGCTGATGATCAGTGCTGTTTAAAATTTCTGGCAAGTGGGAAACTGTAAAACAGTAACCCCCAAATGAAACCTGAATTTCATTAAAAAAAACCAACCCTCTACATTTCTATAAATGTCATATATAGTGCTTAATTTCTTTCCTCTTTTTCTTCCTTAAGGGCAGGGAGTCCCAAATATATAAAGTGTCTATATGTAAAATCAAGAAATCTTAACTCATGGACAGTTTTTTTTGGGGGGGGAGGGTGATATATAATATTACTAAAATTAGGAACTGCTGTTCATTTTTTTTCTTGGTGTTTTGAACTTAATATGACTTCTGCTTTTTTCAATGTCCCTCTTAAGAACATACTTACGTGCTTAGGGTATTCACTTACTTGTGTGAAGCCCTTTGTTTTCGGTGGCATTCTTTGGTAATGCTTTCTTTTTAGGGCAGAATCAGTGACCTGCCAGCAGATTTCTCATGACATTTTTAGAACTGAGACATATCAACAGGAGAGTAATTTTAGGAAGTGGCTCTTTAGTAATTGTTATTCTGTTGCTGTTTTGTTTTTAAATAGATTCGAATTAGGCCATTGGAACCTCCTCCAGAGATTCCAGTTTGCTTTGAGTTTATCTCAACTGGCTTTAGTTTTGTGCTGTGACCATTTACATAGTAACAGCCACTCCTTGTGCTGTGTTAGGATTCTGGTACATAGAGATTACGAGGTAAAACATCTTGCACATTTTTTCTCCACGACTGTATAGCAGTTAGTGGCCTACCTGCTCGATTTTGGGATGGGGGTGAGAGGTTGGGGGATTTCTAGCTCTGGTAAGCAAGTTAATTTCATGTTGAACTGCCTCAGCGTCATGACTCAAAAGCCTAGTGTGATTTCGCTCTTTGGTAAAGGATACAGGTAACATGTTTTCTGAGAAGATTTTCTATCTCAGCTTCATTTTGGGGTAAGCCCTGTGATCACCAGTCTTGGGCATTCTTGAAAAAGAGGTTTAGCTTTGTATTTTCAGTATCTAAATGGGAAGCATAAAACTTGCCATTGGTCTATCCTGAGTGACTTTTCTTTCCAGCTAATTATTTGAAGCCACTGAGTATTCTGTGTGCTTCCTTATTTCACTTACTTTGCCTTTTCCCCAGTTTTGCACAGAAAGGCAACAGAATGAAGCAACAGCTAGCTAATTTCAATGAAGTGCGGGGTGTGCAGTCCCCTGCCTATTACGGGAGAATCTCAGAAAATGGAACGTTCCACCCTGGGGAGATTTTGCTTCTCTGAGATGGCAAGAGGCAACCATTTTGTTAGGCTGACACATTATTCAGTTAACGAACCAATGAGTGCAAATTCTGGAAAAGTTGCCTATTTGTTCAAATTATATAGCCGCTTTAGTTTACTGAAACATTTGTCGAGCTAATGTAGCTGATGCGCAGGCCCAGCTCATTCACATGTGCATGCCAGTTGTTTTATGCCATGTTAGAGAAGAAACGCTTTTATTTAATAGGGTCTAATTCAGAAGCCAAGGCCTACAAAGGGTTAGCATCTTAAGCCCTGGAGGGTTCAAGGCAGCTTTTCCCCTGGGCTGACTACTCTTGTATCTTTTTCCACATAGAGTGAAATTCAGTTGACTTGAGGTCACACACACTTGCAAGAGGTTGAGTCACGTAAAATCCATCTTTCCTCTGGTGTTTCATTTCTGTTCAGTGGACATTGAAAATTTGGGATCATCCATCGCAAAGCTTGTCCTTTCCAAGTATTCACACGCTATGATAGGAAGGTCTGAAAACATTTTAAAGAGCCTTTGTAAGTTTCTGGGAGCATTTCAGACCGTCCTGAAAAAGGTGTGTGATACTGTTTATTCCATTAATTCAGTACCTGGTTGTAGAGGTGTTTTCCTGAGCCAAGCAGAGGGATACGGTGACCACCCTGGCCGCAGGCCTCTTCCTTCAAGGGGCTTACAGTCTAGTGGCAAATACACTGGGAGTTGAGAAAGATGTTTACTTTCATGTGCAATTGCTTGAAGATTCTATTTAACTGTGGACAAGTAGCACGGAGTGGCTTTTACTATGCTGTATTCACAGAACACATTATATCTGCTCAGTGTCTTATAGTAATTGTTAATGGTCTCCTTTGAAGAGCTATTTAGCTGTAATATATATAGTAATATGGTAGTGTGCATCTTCCTATTTTTAAAACTATCATGGGTAATTGATCTTGAAAAATAGCTCTGTTTTCTTCTGATGTGGAAATGGGGTTTATTCTGTAATTTCCCCAACTCCAGTCAGCGAGTGAGTGGTGGGTGACTTGAAAGATTCCCCTCCGTTAGGGTTGGAGGGTATTCTATGCCTGCAAGCCCATCTCTGAACTGAAAAGTTAAGGTTGAAAGAAGGAAGAGCCTTCAGGAAGAAAGCACTCTTTATCGTCGATAGGAGCATTTCTATGCATAAAACAGTGGTGGTGGTCTTGCTTCTTTTTCTCTTTGCGACATTTTCCAAATGTAATTTGTTTTGACCTTTCAGTTACTACTTCATTCTCGGTCAAAGTTAATTTGTGCCAGCGACTTGAAGATGTAAGTGTGGTGTGTGATCGGCAATTCTTAGAAATAGACGTTCCAGTGCAGTCAATTTGGGACCCAGAATATGCCCAAGTCAAGCGTTGTGAAAGGCTTTGCGTCGAGAGCCCAGTCGATGTCTTTGAGGTACAGGCAGTCCCAGCTTTTAGAAGCGATGTGTTCTCAGAGACAGCCTCTTAAAAACACCTCCTCGGTACACTGAATCGGGTTTTGCCAAACATCTGTGTGGACGGGGACGGACGCTGTTGGATCAGATGTCACAGCTCAAAGAAGGGACACTTCCGTCTTTATCGTGGCAAGCAGAGTAAGAGATGCCACGGAGTAGAGAGGGCACCCGGGGTCCCTGCAACCCCGACAAGCGAGAGAGAAGTTTAAATTCCATGAAGTAGTGATATGACAGCTACCATTTGCCGAGAGCTCGCCCTCTGCCAGGCAGTTTGCATCGTGAGTGCATCTGTTCCCCACAACGGTCCTATCAGGTCGTTAGCATCAGCTCCGTTTTCCCAAAGGAGCAGGTGCTCAGGGAGGTTTAGGAACTCAGTCCAGGTGACAGCTGAATGTGGCCGAGGCAGGTGCAGGATTCAAGCCCAAGTTTCCCAGAATCTGGGTCCTTTCCACCTTGCTATGCCGTCTCACCAGAAAGAATAGCGAACCCCCCCCACGTCTCATTTTACAGGGAATGGATGAAATAGCGAAACTTTTTTTTTTTTTTGGTTGGGGAAAAATCATTCTGCGTGCCGATTCAATCAGCTGCCAGGGTGGCATTGGGAAAGTCAGGACCGACCTCACAGACTGATCGAGAACAGCTATTCCTCTGGGACCTGCGAAAACGGTAATTATGACTAAGTGAATAAGCAGTTTCTGCCTTTTTCCCGGGAGGAGCTCAGGGGTTAAATGCCTGTTCTGTTTAATAGGAGAAGCGCAATCTCGCTGCTGTTAATGAGAAATTGTATAATAATAGACCGCCTCACCCCCTGGCCACCCAACAGGATTTCTCTCTTTTATCATTTAGAAAAAAAGGGCAGCTCAGGCTGCTTACCTCCCACCCGCCCCCCCCACCCCCAATTTTCCATATCTGAGAAAAGGGTAAAAGGACAAAACAACATTTTTGGCTTTATTTGCAGTAAAAATAACTTTCTCATTCAAATAATCTTCCTCTGTTAATAAAACTGTGTATTTGAAGATGGCTGTAGGTGAAAATGCATTCTGTGTGCCTGATGGTCTGTCCTTATTCTCTGGACTTGAGCGGTGGGGAAATGGAAATGATGTACTTGGCAACTTTTGCTTTCTGGTTGTTGAATCATTTGTCAGCTAAGTCATTTGCATGCTAATGAGGTTGTTCTGGACCGCCTCTGCTTCTCCTCTTTTTCATTTCTTTATCCTTCTCTGTTTTTATCACTGATTAGAAGTTAGAACCCCTAGGCCTTTTGGGACTGCCGTATGGGTCTGAAATGCAGCAGGTTCCCCATATCCTGTAAATATTTCTCCTAATTTTGGAAGTCTTCTTTTGGGTCACCTGTGCTTTGGCTTCAGTGTGAAGCAAAAGCACATTGTAGTACTTTATAGGACCATAAAGAAAAAGCCCCTTAGAGAATACAGTGAAAATATTTTTGCAGCTCATATATTTTGTGACTGATTGTTTGTAAGAGTCAGCTTTGACCCAGCCTTGGACTTGTACTCTTTTGCTCTCATTTCCTTCTTCCAGGGTTTCAGGAGCAGGAAAAAGTGATTCTATGAAAGTAGCCCATATGGAAAGTAGCCCGGCCAGACCTTTATCCTTAGTGAACTTGAAGACCAGTTGTCATCACTGGCCCCTCATTTTCCTGTGCCCTCCCTCCTACCTGCCGTACTGTACTAAAAGAGAAAGTTCTAGACTAGGAAGTATGACCCTGATTTCACTGACCATTTGCCATGGGCCGTTGGTAAGTCACTTACATTCAGTTCAGTATTAAATTCAGTGTATTCAGTTTCCCCATCTGTACAATATGATATCTATTCCTTTTTGATCACAAAATGTCCAAATAAAAATCTGTCTCTTGAGAGCATTTTCTATCCATACATTTGTGAGCAGGAGAGAACATTCATTTCAAGCACAGAACACTCAGGAGAAGAAAGATCGGAAGCAGTGTGAAAAGATAATTTTACTTTAATTTGCGCCATAGGTGGTGGTGGTTGTGATTTATATGCAGTATGAGACATAACACCTTAAAGAAAAGTACAAAACAGTAGGAGATAAAAGCAGTACTGCACGGAGACCCTGGTGCCATGTGCTCAGAGGGGGCGGGCTCAGGAGGCAGGACCTCTGAAAAGTTAGAATGTTGACCCCTAGACCCATAAGTAGGTGAATTTCCCAGACTTCTCCTCGGTGTTCTTCCTCTAGCTGTTTGTTGTAATACTGTTTGTCTAGAACCTTCTGCATGTGGTGCTTTGCGTGGTTCTTTTCCTTTCTTTCCTCCTTCCTCCCTTTTTTCCTCCCTCCTTCTTTCCCTTCCTTTTTCCCTCCCTTTACTTCCTTCCATCCATCCATCCATCATCCAGTAGGCTCTGGGCTGTATTGGCTTCAGTACCTAAGAGTTCACAAGCGTGCCACTTTTAAATATAGATAACTAAGCAGTTAAGAGAGTTGACATCCTCAAAAGGTCTTTGCTTCAGTAAAGGGCACCAAAAATCATAACCTAAAAGCAGCTGGCTTCAGCGTATTAGGCGTAAGGTGATGCACTCTAGTCTTCCTCAGACATTCAAAGATCGCATCTTAATAACATAGCATTGTCACATCTCATGTTTGAAAAGATCCTGGAGGGCATCGAGTCAAGTCCTGCATTGGGTGGGCGACCTCCCTCTCTAGCATCCAGCCAGGGTCATCTTTGGGGAGCACCTCTGGAAGCTCCGTGGTGTTGGAAAGCTCTCTTTGTAATTAATTCTGCCCACAGGTCTCTTGCTCTCCTTTTGTGGTCTTGCAAAACAAGTTTAATCCCGCCCCAACGTAATGCATCTTCAGACATTTGAAGGCAGCGACCCCCGCCCAGAGTGGCTGCTATGGGAAGCTGTCCCCCGTTCCTTTAGTTGTTCCTCATGTCATGCTGAAGTCTGCACATCGCTCTGTAATCCACGCTCATCGGTCTGAACATTACCTAGCTGAGTAAGAATATTAAAATTGATGAAGACTAAAAAGGTGTCTGCAGAGTTACCGTAATGAATTTGGTGATGGCAAAACTGTTAAATCCAAAATCAAGTGTATGGTCAAGTCCCTCTAAACGTTCCATTATAGGGAGAACCTTTTTGGTTCCTTGAATGATTTTAAAATTCATTATACCGGTTTGATTAGGGGATTGTTTCCATTGGTCAAAGTTTGGAAGTTAGGCATGTGTTTTGTGACAGTGACTGCCCTTTGCCAAGTGCAAAGTGAGTGCTAGGCACTGTGTATTTCTTAGATAATCATGGGCTAAACTCTTTCAGGAAGAAAGTGAGCTTCAGTTCAGTTGAAAAGATCATCTTCTGAGGGTTAGAGAGCATATGTTTCATATATTCCAAAACTTACAACTCTGGTAGCTGTGGGAAGCAGCAAGTTTCTTCATTTGCAGCAAGAAAACTTTCCTGACTAACGCCTCCTTGGTATTTGTATTTTGTGTCATTAAGTCAGTCCATTGCTCTTTATTATCTAGAAAGGTAACTGGTTATATTTTCAGGTCATTTGTTCTAAATTTTCTATATCTGTATTGCTTTCAATAAGGATTTAAGTTAAAAATGAACTGAGATGGGAAGGCATTTACACAGCTGTTAAATACTGCAGGCTTTCATTTTGCATCATGAAAATGTCTAAGGCTTTGATGACATTTTCGATGTATCTTCTTTGAAAAGTACAAGGCTTTTGCTGTTGGGTGTAAGGGTGGGGGGTGTCTATACCCCATGTAGAAATGGAACTAACCCTAATAGAAAAGGTCAAGGGACTTTCGTATTCATCTTTTTTTAAACATCTTTATTGGAGTGTAATTGCTTCATGGTGGTGTGTTAGTTTCTGCTGTATAACAAAGTGAATCAGCTATACATATATCCCCATATCTCCTCCCTCTTGAGTCTCCCTCCCACCCTCCCTATCCCACCCCTCTAGGTGGTCACAAAGCACCGAGCTGATCTCCCTGTGCTATACCGCTGCTTCCTGCTAGCTAGCTATTTTACATTTGGTAGTATATCATATTCATCTTTAAAAGGCCCTGCTTTTTTCACCTACATGTACTGTTTCTTTTCTCATAATGACACCCTAACTGGGACAGGGATTACGCAATAATCACCACAACATTAGAGTAGAGTGTAAAGTTTTCCTGCTCTCTTTTTGTGTTCCATTTTGGAACTGCTCCTTCTGTTTTGTTTCCAGTGGCCGTGGAGGAAAATTTATTATTTTATGCAAAACATCCCAAGTAGAATTGGGCTAGGAGGGGAAGGTGTTCTCTCCACAATAGTAGTTTCTAAGCAAGGGATGAGAGGATGCTTATGTTAATAACCCCCACCCCCACCCCCGCCCCTCCAAAGAAAAAACTGTAAGAGTTTTGTGTTCAGGGATTTCTTAGGGTTTAATCATTTGGTTTCTTTTTTTCTTTTTTTTTTTTTAATTCCACGTGGAAAATCAGCCAGCCTCTTTATGTTTGTGTCCTTTAAATAAAGTGCCCTGCTTGGGTCAGAAGGCCTAGCCCCCTGGCTCGGCAGCTGCAGTAGCTGGGACCAGGTCATTTCTCCAGGGGGTGGCTTTACCCTGGATGTGGAATCCTGGAATTCCCTGACAGTGAGAGGCCCCTGTCCACATATTCATGTTTCCTGCTCTATCTAACTGGTGCCAGGCCCCCACTGGATTCGATCCTAATTTATATATATATATATTTTTTGCGGTACGCGGGCCTCTCACTGTTGTGGCCTCTCCCGTTGCAGAGCACAGGCTCCAGACGCGCAGGCCCAGCGGCCATGGCTCACGGGCCCAGCCGCTCCGCGGCACGTGGGATCTTCCTGGACCGGGGCACGAACCCGCGTCCCCTGCATCGGCAGGCGGACTCTCTGCCACTGCGCCACCAGGGAAGCCCCCTAATTTATATTTAGGGTATAAATTCCTGTGACACATTGTATGGAGATACAGAATGTCCAGCACCTCAAATAACTGAAGCCACAGCTTGTTAGCCGAGGAGCCGTTGGCATTTCTCTGCCCTTTGTGTTATGTGTTGATTTAAAATTTTCATTCTCCTAGAGCAAGCTTTTTCCCTTATTTTCAGATTCTTGGGAAAGGCTCCACAATACTCATCACCCCCATTTTAGGAGGAAGTTCAGGTTCAGAGAGAAGCTAATTGCTCAGGATCACCTTGATGGCAAACGGCACAGTTGAGCCTCAGTTCAAATTCTGTGCATTTTAATAGACAACCTCAGCCGACCTTCCGCCACATGAATCTTCTAAACAAAGAAGTGTCTTGGATTTGGGTGGAGGAACATTGTCAATTTCAGATGCTAGTAACACAGTTTGAAATGCATTGTCTTCGTTCAGTTGGGTGATCTACTACAGGGATCTGATGAGGTGATCCAGTAGCTTACATATATTGATACTTCCATTATTTTCCTACCTCAGACACACTTTTGTAATTTCAGATGCGCTCTTATTTCAAAAGCAAAATTAAAATTCACGTCTCTCCCTGTCTGTAGGTAAATGGGGATCTTTGGCTTGAACATACTTGTCAGTTACTCTAGATGCATTAAGGATTTTTTTATGTTACATTTATTAATCTCGTTAGTGGTACCTTCTAAATTGTGGTAGAAAATTAATGAAGCAGGTTGCCTATTAAACCTTCATACAGAAAGGTCCTTGAGCTCACATTGGGGTGGGGTTCTGTTTGTCAGAGACACTTATTGACCCAATCCACAACTCAACGTCTTCACCTGCTCTCCCCGAAAAAGAAATTCCCCAGGTAAAACGCCTTATTGATCACTACTGGCAGTGAAAATGGAGCGCCAACTCTGTCTCTGGAAAGCGGCAATGAAAAAGGTAAAGAATTAAGCATTTATCTCACCTTTCAGTACGAACTACATTTTAAGGTAACCAGAACTCCCTAGTTGGTCATGGGAGATTCATCTTTACAGAAGAATAGCAGCAAATCAGAAGGAATGATGGAATTAGAAAAAGAAATCATCGTTTTGCAACGTTTACTGAAAGCATTGATTTAGGTAAAGATCATCAGTGTATGAAACCACTAAATGAAAGGTTGATGGGGGAATTTTAAATGGAGAGGTCAGACTCTCACCATCTGAATTTTCACGTCACTAACGTTGGGGCTCAGGACAGGCGGACCCCAAAATAGGCCAAAGTGGCATACTGATTATTTTGAATTAAGGTTACTTAAGAAACAACCAATGGAAGAAGAACACTTTGACCCTCCTTTGTCTCCAGAAAGCAGGAAATAAATCTCCCATGTGAAAGGTACCTTCCCCACCCCAGGAGGTAGAGAGACATCCTTATCACCAGAGATGGCAAATTCCTGAGGGCCGAAAAGGCTGTGTAAACAAACCTTGTAATTACTTCTTCACTAATTTACGACCCCAAGCCCAAATGTCTTTGTCTTGTCAGTTCTTCACAGATTTATTGTTTCTTTGTCTAAGAAGTATAAAAGCCACCTGCTTTGGTCCTTTCTTTAGGTCCTATTTCTGTGAGACTTCTGTACCTATGAATTAAATTTGTTTTTTCTCCTGTTACTCTGTCTTGTGTCCATTTAATTATTAGACCGGCCTAAGGAACTCAAGACGGGGAGGGGGGAACTTCCCCCTCCCCAACGCTGAGGAGAAATAAATGCATCTCCTTGTATGAGGCAATATGAAGACTATGTAGTGAGTATTCCTGCCCCCAAAGGTGGACTTGCACGGACTCAAGCTCAGAGCTGACTTTCAGCTCACAGGACACACGGAGGTAGAAGAACAGATTGAGTGACCTTATGAGGAAGCAAACAGGCAAATCCAGAATGGGGGCTATCCTCCAGGACTGCGCTCCTGGTTTCCTCAGTAAGTCACTGGCATGAAGATAAAAAGTGGGTGGTGGGGATGGACGGGTGCTCGAGAGTAAAACAGATTTCAGAGATATAATCATCAAATGAATGTGTGGATCTTGATTTGATCTTGATTCAAACCCAACTATATGAAAGACACCTCTGAGAGAATCCTGGAAATTTGGTTTAGGAAATGGGTATTAGCTCTTCAGGATTTATTCTTACTTCCAGGGTGGGATTGGGAAGTGATAACGGATCGTGCTTATTGGAAGGAAAATGTCCATAGTTTTTAGAAATGCAGATGGAAGTAGTAAAGGTAAAACAACATGTAGTCTGAGATTTGCTTTAAAAAAACGGAGGAAAAGTGAAGGGGAGGACGAAAGTAGCAGACTAAAATCTTGATAACTGTTCCTGAGGTGTTGATTGACGGGTTATGGGCATTCACTCTACCATTTTCTACTTTTTGCATGGTTTTTTTTGGCGGTACGCGGACCTCTCACTGTTGTGGCCTCTCCCGTTGCGGAGCACAGGCTCCGGACGCGCAGGCTCAGCAGCCATGGCCCACGGGGCCAGCCGCTTCGCGGCATGTGGGATCTTCCTGGACCTGGGCACGAACCCGTGTCCCCTGCATCGGCAGGCGGACTCTCAACCACTGTGCCACCAGGGAAGCCCTACTTTTTGCATGTTTGAAAAATTTTACAAGAATTTTTAAAACCAATAGAGAAGATCGCTTCGTGTGAGGATCAAGGCTGTCTTCGGGTAGGGCTGACGATAACCTCGTTGTCCCAATGTCACGTGTAACCAGCACTGGTGACTTAGGATATAAATTCCTGTGACACATCGTATGGAGATACAGAACGTCCAGCATCTCAAATAACAGACTGAAGGAAGGCTGATGTGCTTTTTGGAAACTGCATTAGATGACTGAAAGAGAGCCTCTGTGACACTGATTGCAAAGATACGGATAATCTTTTTCCATCTTTTTTTCTCATCCTTCGATGAGAAGTCTTCCAGTCAAAAGGTTGTAAATCTGTCCACACGACTTGGATGAGTCAGAACTCTGGTTGCAAATGCATTTATTTGCATTTGCGGCATGTGGGATCTTCCCGGACCGGGGCACGAACCTGTGTCCCTTGCATCGGCAGGCGGACTCCCAACCACTGCGCCACCAGGGAAGCCCTCAAAATAGTTTCTTTAAAAGAAGTGTTTTCTAAAAAAAAAAAAAAAAAAAAAAAGAAGTGTTTTCTAATGTGTTGCTCTAAACCAGACCTCACCAACAAATTACCAATAAGACTGGTATGAAGGAAAACAAAACTTTAAGAGAAGTCAAAACAAATCTGGATAAATGGGAGAGTTACAAGATATTTCTAGACAGGAAGACTCAGTATTGAAAAGATGTCAGTTCTCTTCAAATTAACCTATCCCAATCAGAATCCACGTGAGAATTTTAAAGAATGTGATAAGCTGATCCTCATTCATCTAGAAGAGAAAAAAGGGCAAAAATAACCAATAAAATTTTGAAAAAGTTAAACACTGAATATAAAACATTGTTATAGGAATTAAAGCAGTGTGGTCTTGTTACAGGCACAGACACATAAGTCTTGTTTCAGGCACATAAGACACATAAGTGGCAGAGCATGCAAAAATCTCCTGTGTATGCATATTTATATTCATCTATATAGTAAAACTTGAATTTGGCTTATGAGCAAAAGTGAGCATTTTGAGTCTGTTGGGGAAGGAAGGGATTGTGCATGATAGCTGGCCATCAGGTAAAGTCATAACCCCTCCACATTGTAAAAACATAAATTCCTGAGTAAAAAAAAAATAAATTCCTGAGCTCTGATGAGATGATCATCAAAATATTAAAAATAGAAAAACATGAGAGAATATATTTTTATTACTCTGGGATATAAAGGGCTGTCCCAGGTGAACCCCAAACCTGGAAACCATAAAGGAGAAAATGAATGAACACATGACACAGATGAAGAGTTCTCGTGTGATAAGTGGTATCACGTACCAAATTAAAAGATGAGTAGTTGAAAAATTCCATTGGATGACCTTATACGGAGCAAGTTTTACTTTGTAAATCCGTTTGCCTAGAGAGTGCTCGCTCTCTGAGGTTCTGGCCTGGTTCACGTTGTCTTAGGGAAGAACTGTGGGAGGGAGACGAGGAAGCTCAGCGATTGTATCCAAGTCAGCATTTTTGCCAGTTGTAGAAACAGAACGTCATCTGTCAGTCCTTGGAAAGGAAGTGTTTGCTTTATATACTTATTTATTTTTTGGCCACACTGCAAGGCACGTGGGATCTTAGTTCCTGGACCAGGGATCGAACCCGAGCCCCCTGCAGTAGAAGCACAGAGTCTTTACCACTGGACCGCCAGGGAAGTCCTGAAGTGTTTGCTTTGAAAAAAAAAAAAAGCCATGAAAATCTGGACATTAATCTCAAGGGCGGTAATTTAGGTATTCTCGCGTAGTTAGAAAAATAAGTGAGTCCAAAAGTGGAGGCTGTATGTTGTCTGGCAGTTTTCTCTGTGTGTGTTTTTTTTTAACCTGCTGCTGTCCTTTGTCCGTTTCCTTCAATTATTTGGTGCGGGCTGGCATGGCTTATCAGATGCTGCACGAGTGGTCCCGTTGCTTTCTCTGTCACCTCATCTTTGCCAGGGGCCCCTTGGGATCTGGAGTTCAGCTGTGTTGCACTAGACTCTGTAGGCCCCTGTGATTGCCCCTGTTGACACGTACCTGTGACACTGCGTTGGGACTCCCTGCTTACTCCGCTGTCACCCCTCTAGACATGGCCCCCTTCAGGGCAGAGACCAGGTGGACCCACCGTGTATTCTGAGTGTCATGCAATGTGCCTGGCTCGTGGAAAGGAGACACTTCCTATCTTGAATGAATGAGTGATTAAGTGAACAGGCGATGGATACGAAGGTGTGTATGTTTACAATACACTGTGGGAAATGATACAATGGTGCCATCTGACATGCAGTGGAAACCGAAGTAAGAGGGCTTGCCTCTGTAGGGGTTGGCGAAGGCCAGTGACCCTGACCTGGATCCTGGAGGCTGAGCAGGTTTTCACGTGAGGAGAGGCATTAGTGGGAATGGCATTTACAGAATTACAGAGCAGTGAAGAAATCCTGCATGGCTACCGTGTGAGGACAGAGGGAAGATACGGTTGATGAGGTAGCCTGGGGCCTCTTTGGAAATGCTCCCCGTAACGTGCCAGGGAGTTTGGACATTGGGCAAAATGTGAGGCCCTTGGGATCTTTTTTTAAAAATTTATTTTATTGAAGTATAGTTGATTTACAGTGTTGTGTTAATTTCTTCTGTACAGAAAAGTGATTCAGTTATACATATATATGCATTCTTTTTCATATTCTTTTCCATTATGGTTTATCACAGGATATTGAGTCTAGTTCCCTGTGCTATACAGTAGGACCTTGTTGTTTATCCATTCTCTATATAATAGCTTGCCTCTGCTAATCCCAAACTCCCAATCCATCCCTCCCCCTCTCCCCTTCCCCCTTGGCAACCACACGTCTGTTCTCTATGTCTGTGAGTCTGTTTCTGTTTTGTAGATAAGTTCATTTGTGTCATATTTTAGATTCCACATATAAGTGGTATCATACGGTATTTGCCTTTCTCTGTCTGACTGACTTCTCTTAGTATGATAATCTCTAGGTCCATCCATGTTTCTGCAAATGGCATTATTTCATTCTTTTTTATGGCTGAGTGATATTCCATTGTATATATATATACCACACCTTCTTTACCCATTCATCTTTTGATGGAAACTTAGGTTGTTTCCATGCCTTGGCTATTGTAAATAGTGCTGCTATGCCTTGGGATCTTTTAAATGAGAGAATTCCATGAAAAATGGCTCTCAGGAACAAGGAGGATGCTCCCGGCCCTCCTACGGACGCTCCTTGGCTCCAGTTTTCCCATCCTCTGATGCTTATTCCACACAGACAGCAAGGTAGCCATCAAATGAAGCTGCTTCTCTATTGTTGCTGATGCAAACGTATTTTGAGAGAAAGATAAATGGATTCAAAAATGATTATTGTAACCAATTTGAAGGGACGGTTTAGATCACAAAGTTTTAGTAACTCTGATTAGGTAAACTTGATGAACCCATAACTTTGTTCATCCTTCATATTGTATCTGTTCAGAGGTAAATTTTTTATTGATGGTGTGGTTATTTTTTTTTTTTTTTTTTTTTTTGCCAGTGAAGTTCAATTATGTTTAGTGTCACTTTAATATTAGGTAATGTATTGCAAAAGAAAAGGCATTAAAAACAGGATGTGGATTGTCAAAATCTTGGAGGATAAAACACAAAGGAATTCACATTTAGCTTAATTGGGCTGTGGTCTCCTGAATATAGATCATCTCACGCGCTGTTGTTTAATGCTATGGAAATTGCATACAAGACTCTTCTGCCAAAGATCTGGTGAACCGAGGAACCTTGGGAAGAGCTGACAGTATGAAAACTCCTTTTGGGGGAGTTGAATCTTGGTACGATTGCTTAGTTATCCTATCTTAAAAGCCTGCCTTTTGGGTTTCTTGACGGTCGTAACGATAGCAGCTCTTACTTAGGCAGTGCTTCTAACAAAGTCATCTTGCTTAATCTTCACAACTACCTTACGTGTGATTAGTTTTTTTAGGTGATGTGTCACATATTATTTGAAATACCTGTTTAGACGCATTTTACTTTGGACATCAGAATAGAACAGAATTAAACTTCACATAGAATATAGAGACTTTTAATAATGGGAGGTATCCACAGTCATCCTTTGGCCAGTAGAGAGCAGATATCTGCTCTTTAAACTACTTTAG
This sequence comes from Phocoena sinus, assembly GCF_008692025.1. Lineage (NCBI taxonomy): Eukaryota > Metazoa > Chordata > Mammalia > Artiodactyla > Phocoenidae > Phocoena > Phocoena sinus. The sequence goes on along the minus strand of NC_045776.1, from coordinate 70,445,020 downwards.
TAGTAGAAAAAATTTTTAAATTATGATACAATGTTTATTATACTTACCTTGCATTTATGTAGCAGAACCCCAGTAGGTCATGACAGGTAGGGTTGGTATATTACCAACCAGTTGGTATTAAATAAAAAAAAAACCATTATGCCCCCAATCGGTATAGTATTATACATAGTAAGTATATATGCTTATTTTGATGAGGTGTGTAAAGTAATGGTCCAGGAATCTGGAGGCCATATTTTGATTTTTTTTAACTTTCTGTAATGAAAATTTCAAACAGGTACAGGAGAGACTCATACAATAAATTTGTTGCCACCACTCAGCTTTATCAATAATCAACACGTAACCAATCTTGTTTCATCCATACATTGTGTCCTTTAGGTTATTTTGAAGCATACCTAGACATGGTATATATCATTTCATCTGTAAATATTTCTGTATTTTTAAAAGATAAGAGCTCCTAAAATACCCAACATAAGCATAACACATTGCTACTGCTAAAAAAGTGATACTTGCTTAATATCATAAAATATTCAATCTGTATTCACATTTCTTCAGTGTTTTTTACAAGAATTTTTTTTTACTTGAATTGAGTTTTCAATAAGGTTCGTATGTTACACCTGATTGTTATTTCTTTCAAGTCTTTTTTGAACTATAGGTTCCCTATCATTTTCCCTCTTGAAATTTTTTGTTGAAGAAACTGGGTCATCTGTTGTGTAGAGTTTCCCACACCCAGGATTTTGCTGATTGCATCCTTGTGGTATGATGATGATAATAATATCTCCAGCTTTATTGATGTAATTCATGTAAAATAAACTACACATATTTCAAGACTGCCCCCAGATGCCAGCTTCAATATGTGTCTAAGGTCTACCTGCATTTCTGCCTGACTGACTACACATTTTGGGCTTCCCATGACCTTCTTAGGTTTGAGATTTCACTAGAACAACTCACAGAACTCAAGAAAGTCCTACGCCTATGATTATTTTTACTGTAAAGGGTACATCTCAGGAACTGCAAAGTGGTTGTTACGTAGGGCAAGGTCTCATGGGAAGAAGTGGAGTACAGAGCTTCCACACCCTCTTCAGGAGTGCCACCCTCCCAGCACACTGACGGGTTCATCAACCTGGAAGCTCTCCAGACCTCATCGTTCTAGAGTTCTTATTCAAGTTTCATTGCACAGGCCCCATTGATTAAATCATTGGCTGTTAGTAATTGAACTGAGTCTCTAGCCTCCTGGAAATCAAGTGGTAGGGCTGAAAGTTCCAATCGTCTAATCACATGATTGGTTCCTCTGGCAATCACTCCTATCCGGAAGTTATCTAGGGTTTTTCCAAGTCACCTCATTAGCATAAACTCGGGTATGGGTGAAAAGGGCTCCTTATGAATAAGACATTCCTGTCACTCAGGAAATTCCACCGGTTTTAGGAGCTCTGTGCCAAGAAGCAGGACAGAGACCAAATATCAATACATATATTTTTAATTTTACTGTATATATCATTTCCAAAAGTTTGCTCTTGCCTCTGTTATCAAACAATATGTACTCTTTTTTTTTTTTTTTAAATCTGGCTCCTTTTACCCAGAATAATTTTTTTGAGATCCACCCGTGTTATATCAGTAATGTATTCCTTTTCATTGTTGAATATTATTATATTATATGGATATCCACTCATTTTTATCCATTTGTTCACCTATTGGGGGCACTTGGGTTGTTTCCAGTTTTTGATCATCACGAGTGAAGCTGCTGAGAACATTCATGTACAAGTCTTTGTATGGGTGTATGCTTTCATTTCCCTGGGGTAAATACCTAGAAGTGGAATTGATGGGATTTTATAGTGGTTTGTGTTTAACTTATTACGAAACTGCCCAATTGTTTTCCAAAGTGTTTGTTTCGTTTTACATTCCCACTTGCAGTGTATGAAGATTCTGGTTATTCCACGTCTTTGCCAATGTGTGATACGGTCAGTCTTTTCAAATTTTAGCTACTCTAATAGGAGTGTAGTAATATCTCATTGTGATTTTAATTTGCCTTTTCCTAATGACTAATGTTGTCGAGAATCTCTTCATATGATTCTTTGCCATCCACATATCTTCTTTGGTGAAGGATCTGTATGCATCATTTGCCCATTTTTTTAAGAGGGTTTTTTGTTTTGTTATTCATCAGGTTTGAAAATCCTTTATATATGCTGGACACAATTCCTCAATCAGATATATGATTTGCCAGCAATTCCTCTCGGTCTGTGGCTTGTCTTTTAATTCTCTCCAGTGCTTTTTGAAGAGCAAAATTAAACCAAAATTCAATAACAGAAGGATATCTGGACATCTCCATATATCTGGAAATGAATCAACTCAGTTATAAATAACTTACAGTTCAAAGAAAAAAATATCAAGAGAAATTAGACAATAATTTGAATTGAATGAACATGAAAACAGACTATTAATATCTGTGAGGTACAGTTAAGTCAATGCCCAGAGGAAATTTTATAACTTTAAATGATTATATTAGAAATGTTTAAATTCAGTGATCTGACTTTTTAAGAAATTAGAAAAGTAGCAAATTAATCCCACATGTAAGTTGTAAGCATTTAAATAACAGAGTGGAAATCAATGAAATATAAATAATAGAAGAAAATGAATGAAACAAAAACTAAAGATCAGTACAGTTGATAAACGTCTGCTTAGATTGATCAAGGGAAAACAAAAGGAAAACACAGTTTAACAGTATAAAGAATGAATGAAGAGCTGTCACTAAATCTTACGGACATTAAAAGGGCAATAAAGAAATATGATCAAATTTCAGTAATTTGACAGACTGGATGAATTGGACAAATTCCTTAAAAGATACAAGTTACCAGTACAAGAAGGAATAGAAAATATGAATAGCCCTATCTATATCTATGAAAGAAATGGAATTTGTAATTTAAAACCTTCCCACAAAGAAGATTCCAGGCTCAGATGGCTTCACTGATGAGTTCTATCAAACATTTGAAGAATTAATACTGTCTTACACCAACTCTTTCAGAAAAATTAAATAAAGGAATAATTCTCCTCTCATTTTATGAATCATATTATCTTGATACCAAAACCAGAGAAAGCTATTATAAGAAAAGAACAAGACTTCTGCACTGAAAGCTATGAAATAGTAATAAGGGAAATTATAGAAGCTTAGATAAATGGAGAAATATGTCATATTTATGCATAGTACACTTAGTATTATTGAGGTTAATTTCCCCCAAGTTGATCTGTAGATTCAACAAAATCCCCATCAGAGCCTCAGCAGGCTTTTTCTGGGAAGAAATTTCCAAAACTTATATACAGTGAACCTAGGATAGCCAAAAAATAAACAAAAAACAAACCCAAAAGCAATAAAACAAAGTTGGAATGCTTAGGTTACCAAACCTCCTGATTTCAAGACTTACTATGCCTAAAGCAATCAAGATAATACAGTATTTTTGTAAGGGTAGACATATAGATCAATGCCACAGGATAGGCCAAAGATAGACCTACACGTATTTAGTGTTGAATCAACAAAGATGCCAAGAAAATTCAATGGAGAAGGGATAGTTTTTTCAACAAATGATACCAGAACGATTAGGTATTATAAGGAGAAAAAGAACCTTGGTTCTTACCTTGCATCGTACTCAAAAATAACAAATGGATCTTAGACCTAAACAAAATCTAAACTTTAAAATTTCTAAGGGAAAATATAGGTTAAAATCTTCATGACCTTGGGATGTGAGAGATTTCTTAGCACAGACCGTCTACCAAAGAAATAATCAGCACATTGGAACTCATTAACTAAACACTTGTTCTTTTAGAAGGACTTCATGAAGGAAATGAAGAGGCAAGGTGCAGAGTGGGAGAAAATATTATTCACTAGGGAAATGCAAATTAAAGTACAAATCAAAATGAAATACTACTACACACCCAACAGAGTGGCTAGAAGTAAAAATATTGACAACCGAAGTATTGGCAACTGGAGCTATCATATATTGTTGGTGGGAATGTAAAATCCTACACCCAGTTTTGAATATGGTTCAGCAGTTTCTCATAATGTTCAATATAACTCACCATATGACCAACAGTTTCGCTTCTAGATACTTACCCATGAAACATGAAAACACATGCCCATAAAAAGACGTATACACAGATGTTTAAAGCAGCTTTATTTGTAATAGCCCCAAACTGGAAACAACGCAAATGTCTATCAACAGATGAACAGATAAACATGGTAGAATACTCATACAATGACATACTGCTTGGCAATAAGAAGGAACTGAATACTTATGCACACAACAATACGGATGAAGCTTGTTTATGCCGAGGGAAAGAAACCAAACACAAAAGACAACATATTGTATTATTTATATAAAATTCTAGAACTACAGCAAGTCATCTTTATTAACAGAAAGGAGATCAGTAGTTGCTCAGATCTAGAATTTGGGGAGAATGATTGCAAAGGAGCATCTTTTGGGGTGATAGAAATATTTGATATCTTGATTAGAAGAGTATTATATGTGAAAAACTCATTTAACAGTACACTTAAATGTGCATTTAATTACATGTAAATTATACCTCAGTTAGTTTCAAAAAGGAAAAAAAGGAAAAAAAGGAAGGGATAATGCCAGATTGTTGCCCATCATTGGATGATAGAGATTTAAGTTCTACTTTTCCCATTTGGATAATCGCTTTGGGGGTTCACTTATTGAATAATCCCTCCTTTCCCCATTTTTCTGCTTTGCCACTTCTATTATGTATCAAGGTTCCATGTATGTGTGGGTCAGTTTGTATGCTTTTGTTCCATTTCCTTGGTCAATTTGTTTATCCTGTCTTAATTACTTTAGCTTCATAATAAGCCCTTTTATCATCATTCTTTTTCTTCAGAAATGTCTCAGCTATTCTTGAGCCTGTGTTGTTTTGCATACACTCCATAAAGAGCTTATCTGTTTCCGTGTTCTATGAAAAATCCTATTGGAATCTTGATGGGAATTGTACTGAGTTTATAGATGAATCTGGGTAGACTTTGAGTTTCTGCAGTATTAAATCTTTCCATTCCTAACTGTGGCCTATCTTTCCATGTATTAAGACCTTCTTTACTGTCTCTCAGTTCAGTTTGTAATGTTTCCCTGTAACATTCCTGCACATATTTTGAAAGATTTATTTCAAGGCATTTGATGTTTCTTATTCTGGTGTAAGTGAAATCTTCCTTCTAATTATGTTTTATCGTGCCTTATCATTGATGTATAGAAGTGTGATTTTTTTGAATATTAATATATCCAGGGAACATTTGCTTTTGCTTTAGAAAGAAACTCATTCATCGATTTAGCAGAATTTGTCATGTGTGTGTACGCTTTTAATATTTTTGTAAAGTGGTGGTGTTGAGGGAAAGCTTCCCCAGAGTCCTTAAGTTATTTTTCATAGTCAAGTCTCTACATGTAAGGTTGGCCCTGAGTCATGGGAAGAGGGTACTAGCTGGAGCTGTGGTGTTCCCAGCTTTAAATTTAGTCAGCTGTTTATGCAATCGTGGGTGTCAGTAAGAGGCATCTCTCGTCAAGCCAGTATCCTTCTTTTGGGCATATTTTTTATTGAGGTATAACTGACAAATGAAATTATTTATATTTAAAGTATACAATGTGATGATGTGATAGACACATACATTGTGAAAAGAATACCAAAATCAAGTTCATCAAGCCAATATCCTTGAATGAAGACATCCATGTATCTTCCATTCTAGGGATGGAGGCTGTCATTGTTAAAAACATGTCACTCTTCTCTTTTAGTATCCGGAGTGTGATGCAGAAGTATCTCGAGGAGAGACATGAAATCACTTTCGACAAGATTTTTAATCAGAAAATTGGTAAGCCTGCTTGTTTGTTTGGCAAACTGTAATTCCAGTCGTGGTATCGGGTGGCGCCACAGTAATGTAGAAATGCAGCCCCTAATGCTGTTACATGCTTTATAGCTCAAGCTGGGGATGAAGGAAATTGCATGTAATTAATAAGATACTAAATGATTACTTATGTCCCTAATAATATCTCTTGTAAGTAAGCTATCGGAAAACAGACTAGTTTGGCTGTAAGTTTTAAGACAGTTTGGGAGGTTCCCCAAATCAAAGGATTGGGTACTTGGAAACCAGGAAGAAGCTCTCTTTGGACCCGCGTCTGAGGTCCTCAGCTTCTCTCACTGATCTTGTACGTTCCGTGATCACAGGGGGTTGGCATGTGTCTTCATAAACCTCACCCCGCTCTTGTGTCTGCTTCCAAAGTGTGGGGCTGGCTTACTTGATCAGTTCTCATGGGTTTATGGGTTTTGTTTGCTGCTCACTCTTGTCAGTTCCACATCAGTTTCCCTTATTCCTGCGGCTCCATTTGGAAGCTCTACTTAGCCCGGTCACCAGGACTCCCCCTGTTGTGTACACAGAGCTCATGGACCCATGCCCACCTCTGGCCAGCGCTGGTCTCAGCCTATGCAGATGTGTGGTTGTGTAGGAGTGCTCTGCGGTGACCGCAGTTAGTGCCCTAGAGAAATTAGGACTGGACAGGAATTGCTTTGGTGGGAATTTCAAGACCCACAAGGAAATGAGACACTGTATTCTCACCTGCCTTCTGAAAGACTGGCAGTTTTTTTAAAGGTGACTGTCGGCCGGGTTAGATGAGAGCTGTTGGCCACCTGTTTTTTTATCCCCATTCCCCAAAATCAGTTCCCCCTGTCCAGAAATTTCCTAAACAGTCGTTTGTTCTTGAGGCTAGGATTCATCATTTGGCCTGTCATCTGGCTCTGTTGTTAACTTGCCCACAGTGATGTACTAAGCAGATCATGCTAGAGTTTTTCCGTGAAATACGCAGAGCTGAATACAAGAGACCAGGAAGTCTCTTTGCATCTTGTTTGCCTCCCACAACTGCTCAGAGAAGGTTTGCAGAGGAACTGTGTCTGAGTTTTTTAATTGACTTAATACTAGAGGATTACTCTGTTAAAATTTCAAGAAATTAAAGTCTTCCTAAAGTTTCCTGGAACTCTGCTTCTGCATGTAGTTTTGTTTCCATGATTCGTAGACACAGGCTGGGACTTTCCTGGCGGTCCAGTTGTTAAGACTCTGCGCCTCCACTGCAAGGGGCATGGGTTCGCTCCCTGGTCGGGGAACTAAGATTCCCGCATGCTACACAGCACAGCAAAAAAGAAAAAAAAAATTTCCATAGACACAGGCTGACTGATCCCTTTGAGACTGAATATTCTTAGAGATAATTCTGGGTTGCCCTTCCGTGTACAGGTAAGGAGGTGTAGACCCAGGTTGATGAAGTGACTTGTTCTGATCTGACGTTCTCCTCCTCTGATAATTCTTTAAAGGCTCTTGGAAAGGAAACCATGACTGTAAAATACTGTAGAAAGTCACCCGGTAAAAACTGGAGAGGTTTTTTGTTTTTTTAGAAAGAGTTACAGTGATCTCCTTTGTTCAAGGAAAGCAGAAACCAGTGTGGAAAGTCTTTGGAAGTTTGTGAACCACTTTTTGTCACAAAGTAGCCGTCTATGAAGGCAGTCTTCTGTAGATGTGGCTTCTGTGATAACCCACAAAATACAGTGGTCAAAGGGCGGCTGGCGTGCTCTGGAGAAGCAGATGAAGAGTAGCCCGTCCGTTCTGAGGACAACGTGGGGAGAGCCCTTAGCCACATGGAAACGTTTCATCCTGAGCATCAGGATTTGGTGGGGGAACAGATTTGGCTTTCATCTCATCCTTTATTGCTGCTTCTCGTTGCTTTCATGGTGTTTGATTACCTGCCATCTATATAAATGCTCTCCTTGGCTTCTGATTTTGTACTGAAAAACAGAAAATAAAACTAGCCTGATAACAAGATTGAGAAACTCCGTAACTTTGGGAGGGAAGGCAAAAAAGGAATTCTTTATTGGTTACTTAAATTTTTAAAAATGTTTTACAGCTTTGTTGAGATATATTTGAGATCGCATAAAATTCACCCATTTTGAGTATACAGTTCAGTGGGTTCTCGTGCATTCAGAGTTGCATGACCGTCAACAAGTCTCATCACAGAACATTTTCAACACCCCAGAAAGAAACTCCACACCCATCAGCAGTCCCTCTCCATTCTCCCCTTCCCCCCAACCCCTAAGGACCACTAATCTAATTTCTGCCTCTGTGGATTTGCCTGTGTTGGACACGCCACATAAACGGCTTCATAAGAAGAGCTAACACCTGTCCTTCTCAAACGTTTCCAAAACATAGTAGAGGGAGGAACACTCCCAAACTCATTCTACGAGACCACCATCACCCTGATAGCAAAACCAGACAAAGATGTCACAAAGAAAGAAAACTACAGGCCAATATCACTGATGAACATAGATACAAAAATCCTCGACAAAATACTAGCACACAGAATCCAACAGCACATTAAAAGGATCATACACCATGATCAAGTGGGGTTTATCCCAGGAATGCAAGAATTCTTCAATATACACAAATCAATCAACGTGATACACCATATTAACAAATTGAAGGAGAAAAACCATATGATCATCTCAATAGATGCAGAGAAAGCTTTCGACAAAATTCAACACCCGTTTATGATGAAAACCCTCCAGAAAGTAGGCATAGAGGGAACTTTCCTCAACATAATAAAGGCCATATATGACAGACCCACAGCCAACATCGTCCTCAGTGGTGAAAAACTGAAACCCACTAAGATCAGGAGCAAGAAAAGGTTGTTGCCCACTCTCACCACTCTTATTCGACATAGTTTTGGAAGTTTTAGCCACAGCAATCAGAGAAGAAAAAGAAATAAAAGGAATCCAAATCGGAAAAGAAGAAGTAAAGCTGTCACTGTTTGCAGATGACATGATACTATACATAGAGAATCCTAAAGATGCTACCAGAAAACTACTGGAGCTAATCAATGAATTTGGTAAAGTAGCAGGATACAAAATTAATGCACAGAAATCTCTGGCATTCCTATACACTAATGATGAAAAATCTGAAAGTGAAATTAAGAAAACACTCCCATTTACCACTGCAACAAAAAGAATAAAATATCTATGAATAAACCTACCTAAGGAGACAGAAGACCTGTATGCAGAAAATTATAAGACACTGATGAAAGAAATTAAAGATGATACAGATAGGTGGAGAGATATACCATGTTCTTGGATTGGAAGAATTGACATTGTGAAAATGACTCTACTACCCAAAGCAATCTACAGATTCAGTGCAATCCCTATCAAGCTACCACTGGCATTTTTCACAGAACTAGAACAAAAAATTTCACAATTTGTATGGAAACACAAAAGACCCCAAATAGCCAAAGCAATCTTGAGAAAGAAAAATGGAGCTGGAGGAATCAGGCTCCCTGATTTCAGAGTATACTACAAAGCTACAGTAATCAAGACAGTATAGTACTGGCACAAAACCAGAAATATAGATCAATGGAGCAGGATAGAAATCTCAGAGATAAACCCACGCACATGTGGTCACCTTATCTTTGATAAAGGAAGCAAGAATATACAGTGGAGAAGAGATAGCCTCTTCAATAAGTGGTGCTGGGAAAACTGGACAGCTACATGTAAAAGAATGAAATTAGAACACTCCCTAACACCATACATAAAAATAAACTCAAAATGGCTTAAAGACCTAAATGTAAGGCCAGACAGTATCAAACTCTTAGAGGAAAACATAGGCAGAACACTCTATGACATAAATCATAGCAAGATCCGTTTTGACCCACCCCCTAGAGAAACAGAAATAAAAACAAAAGGAAACATATGGGCCCTAATGAAACTTAAAAGCTTTTGCATAGCAAAGGAAACCATAAACAAGACCAAAAGACAACCCTCAGAATGGGAGAAAATATTTGTAAATGAAGCAGCTGACAAAGGATTAATCTCCAAAATTTACAAGCAACTCATACAGCTCAATATCAAAAAAACAAACAACCCAATCCAAAAATGAGCAGAAGAGCTAAATAGACATTTCTCCAAAGAAGATATACAGATTGCCAACAAACACATGAACGAATGCTCAACATAATTAATCATTAGAGAACTGCAAATCAAAACTACAGTGAGGTATCATCTGACGCTGGTCAGAATGGCCATCATCAAAAAATCTAGAAACAATAAATGCTGGAGAGGGTGTGGAGAAAAGGGAACACTCTTGCACTGCTGGTGGGAATGTGAATTGGTACAGCCACTATGGAGAACAGTATGGAGGTTCCATAAAAAACTAAAAATAGAACTACCATACAACCCAGCAATCCCACTACTGGGCATATACCCTGAGAAAACCATAATTCACAAAGAGTCATGTACCAAAATGTTCATTGCAGCTCTGTTTACAATAGCCAGGACATGGAAGCAACCTAAGTGTCCATCAACAGAGGAATGGATAAAGAAGATGTGGCACATATATACAATGGAATATTACTCAGCCATAAAAAGGAATGAAATTGAGTTATTTGTAGTGAGGTGGATGGACCTAGAGACTGTCATACAGAGTGAAGTAAGTCAGAAGGAGAAAAACAAATACCGTATGCTAACACATATATATGGAATCTAAAAAAATGATCGTGAAGAACGTAGGGGCAAGACGGGAATAAAGACACAGACCTACTAGAGAATGGATTTGAGGACACGGGGAGGGGGATGGGTAAGCTGGGACAAAGTGAGAGTGGCATGGACATATATACACTAACAAATGTAAACTAGATAGCTAGTGGGAAGCAGCCGCATAGCACAGGGAGATCATCTTGGTGCTTTGTGACCACCTAGAGGGGTGGGATAGGGAGGGTGGGAGGGAGGGAGATTCAGGACGGAAGAGATATGGGGACATATGTATATGTATAGCTGATTCACTTTGTTATACAGCAGAAACTAACACACCATTGTAAAGCATTTATACTCCAATAAAGGTGTTAAAAAAAACCAACGGTATCATATAACACGTGGTCTTTTGCATCTGGCTTCTCTCAACATAATGTTTTCAGGGTTCATCTATGTTGTAGCGTGTGTATCAGTACTGCCTGCCTCTCTGTACCTGAGAATATTCCCATGTATGGCTATGCCACATTTCATTTATCCATTCATCCGCCAACTGTTTCCAGTTCTGGGCTCTCATGAGTAACGCTGCTAGGAGAAGAAGATGTTTTTTAATGTGTAATTTGAGCAAGTGGTTCCGTGTTATTAACTCGCCCTGGGGTTGGGGGCGTGACAGGCCTGCCCTCCCCTGCAGCTCTAGTTCCAGTCTCTGAAATGCATTGAGGATTCCGTTTGAGGATTCTGTCTTCCTTTGTGTTTTCTGCTTCCCACTCTCCCTCCTGTAACCCCTTTCCCGTCTGCCATCCCCACTCCCCCCGCCCCAGTCACACGTGCAAGCCCCAGACCTGTTTTTTCTGTTGTGATTAAACCATCACCTGAAGCCGCCTCCAGGAGCCTCTGGTCTGAGCCCCCTAGTGGCATTAACGTGGCCCTGGTGCTATTAACTTCAGCCTCACAGATTTTCCCCCACTGAGAACAGCTTTGCTGGGCACTGAGGGTCTGTGACTTTTATCTCAATTAGGCCGTTAAAAAACTGAAACATGGTTTAGATAAATAAATAACTCCTCCTTCCCTTCCTCCCCAGTCTGAGCTTGGAGCTGGCGCGCTGACTTGGGAGAAGGTCACAGGATGGGGGCTGGGGGATGAGGAGCGAGGACAAGGTAATGGTGCCTGACACGGATCTGTAATTACACGTGGACAGAGCTCTACAGTGAATGTCTGGTCCCTCCTTTGCTCCGAGGCGTTCCCGTTTTCTGGCTGGTGTGACAGGTGGGGCAGAGTGGAAGCTGGACCAAGGTTGCAGTGGCTTTGTCTGACTCTATAGGTCTGTGATGTCCTCCTTCAGGCACACCCCTCTTCCCCAGTGTCTCCCCATCTCTTCCCTCTGCCCCTTTCCGTGACTGTCTCCCTGTGTTTCCACCTTGTTGCTTTTCTGTGGTCCCTCTGTTTCTCTTTCACCCTCTACCTGACCCCTCCTTTTGTCTCTTTCCGAACCTTCCGGCATCCCCCATGCTGCGGTTGGCGCATGGTTTGGGGGATTGCCCTCCAATGCGGGCGGTAGCCAACTTGTCAAACTGCTGTGTGAAATGAAAAATGTAGAAATCTTTCATTTACTTGGCCTCTGAGGCTTCGCTGGGGTGGCGGGCAATTGGCACGTCTGTCAGCTACACCCCACGCTGGTCGTTGTTTCATATTCTTAGCTATAAAAGTGGGGATACAAATGGTACCTACTTCATAAGGCCGTAGTGAGGATCTAGCAGGAAATGGATGTGAAGCCCTGAACACAGTGATTCTCAGCAGATGCTCAATGAATGAAATCTCTTAAATTTTTATTATAAAAATTTTTAGTCCTGGGTAAAAATGGACCAGAATAATGAACCTCCATGCATATACATCACCCAGATTCGATATGTTTCAACATTTTGTGTACCTGCTTTGTCCATCCCCTCTTTTTGTGGTTGCCTGAATATTTTAAAGCAATTAGCAAACCCCTCTTAGAAATTCAGCCCTATGTGCATCTCTAAAAAAATCTGAATGTTTTCTCATACAACCTTAATACCTTACCCCAGCCAATGAAAATGATGATTGTTACTTTAATACTGAGTCCGTATTCAGGTTTTTCTGATTAATTTAAAAATGTCCTTTTACTCTTGTGTTTTTTGAATCAGGATCCAAATATTGTTCTTGTATTGTAATTGGTAATAACATCCCATTAATCTAGAACAGTCCCCCACCCCACCCCCACCCCCAGGTAATTGACGTATTGAAGAAACTGGGCCGGCTGTATTGTAGTGTTCCACATTCTGGATTTCTCTGTTTGCTTTCTCGTGGTGTCATTTAAATTGCACTTCTGCTTCCTAAATTTCCCGTGAACTGAAAGCCAGCTCCAGCAGCTGGATTAGCATGTTAGGTTCGGACATTGTAGCAAGAGGCACGTGACACGTAGGTGCCGCTCTGCCGTCACTTCTCTAAAGTGGGCTCAGGTCTCCGGCTCCTCATTCAGCTGTCCTCTGTCATTCGTTTCATTTTCACTGATGATCTCTGCATAAATCGATTATTTTATTAGGAAGTTACGAAGCGGTGAGTTTGCTAATCATGCCATTCCTTCCACGTTGACTGCTTTTACTCATCCACTTGAGCTATATATTTGCCTATAAAGACAGGTGCGGTTGGCAGATTTCTACGACGTCCCTCATGACATTTATTTATTTATTTATGGCTGTGTTGGGTCTTTGTTTCTGTGCGAGGACTTTCTCTAGTTGCGGCGAGCGGGGGCCACTCTTCATCGCGGTGCGCGGCCTCTCTTGTTGCAGAGCACAGGCTCCAGACGCGCAGGCTCAGTAGTTGTGGCTCACGGGCCTAGTTGCTCCGCGGCATGTGGGATCTTCCCAGACCAGGGCTCGAACCCGTGTCCCCTGCATTGGCAGGCGGATTCTCAACCACTGTGCCACCAGGGAAGCCTCTCCCATGACTTTTAAAAGCCTCCAGGTGTTGCTCCTAGGGGTAACCCGCTGAAAGAGATTTTGCGGATAAAATTAAGGTTGTGTTCTGGGTGGGCTGAATTTGCTCACACCAGCCCTTTAAAAGCAGAGAATGTCCTCAGGCGGGCAGCAGAAGTCATAGAGATTGAAGCAGGAGAAAGGTGGGACGCACCCTTGCCGACTTTTCAGGTGGAGGGGGCCCCATGAGAAGGATTGTGAGTGTTGTCTAGGAGCTGAGGGTGACCCCTCCTCCTTGGCAGGCAGCAAGGGAACAGGGACCTCAGTGCTACAGCCATCGGAACTGCATTCTGCCAGTAACATGAATGAGTTTGGGAGCAGATTCCTCCCTGGAGCCTCTAGATAAGAACCCAGGTTGCCAGCACCTTGATTCTGGCTTTGTGAGCCCCTAAGCAGAAAACCCAGCAGAGCCTAGTTCTGACCTCCAGAACTAGGAGGTATTTATTAGTGGTGTTTTTAAGTCACTGAGTTTGTGGATATTTGTTACACAGCAATAGAAGACTAATAGAGCAGGATCAATGCTTAACTTCTTTGTTTTTAATTGCCGGTTTCCAGAATTAAAAAGGTTAAGTAAATGACAGCTGTCTTTATCTTCCTCATCCTTACATAGAAATCATACGTCTTAAGGGACGTCAATTAAGTTGATTCCTAATTTGCTGTCAGTAAAACTTACTCATTTAGATATTGACAAATGTCTTGGGTTTGGCTCATTGAAAGAATGGCTTTAAAGGGATACTGGTTATCAAATAGACAGTAAAATCAATTTGTCGGTTAAAATCAATTTGTATGGTTAAGATGTTTTGCTACCATTTTCTTCTGTGATATACTGAAATAATTTCATCATATGCAAGTGGGGCACATAACATTTGATAAATTCCATGTGTCTGTTGATAGTCTACTCACTTCTCTTGACTGCATACCCTCTCCTGTGAGAGAAGGATGTTTCCGATTATAAGGAGACTCCAAAATAGATGCTTAATTCATAAAGTATGCAAATGTTACTCTCATATATAAAGAACATCATAGTTAAAGTAGTATGACGTCACATCATTATTGCCACGGAAGACATTTCATTTTCTCACACTGACTTCAGAGCTTAATCCAGAGTCTGAATATTAATCTTTTTGAATTTGTGTGAGAATTGGTGTCTTTGAAACATGGTTTTGGTCAAAACAAAATTTTGCAACTTTTACTCTTAAAAACAGCTTTATCGAGGCATGATGTTACATGTTATAAAATTCACTCATTACGAGTGTATAGTTTGATGAGTTTTAGTAAACTCTGAGTTGTGCAGCCAGCACCACAGTCTAATTTTAAAACATTTCCATGTCTCAAAGAGACACCCTGTGCCCACTTGTAGTCACTTCCTGCTCCCATCCCCAGGCAACCAATAATCTGCTTTCTGTCTCTATAGTAATTTGCCTTTTCTGAACATTTCTTTTTTTTTAATCTTTATTTTATTTTTTTTTAAACATCTTTATTGGGGTATAATTGCTTTACAATGGTGTGTTAGTTTCTGCTTTATAACAAAGTGAATCAGCTATACATATACATATGTTCCCATATGTCTTTCCTCTTGCGTCTCCCTCCCTCCCACTCTCCCTATCCCACCCCTCCAGGCTGTCACAAAGCACCGAGCTAATATCCCTGTGCCATGCGGCTGCTTCCCACTAGCTATCTACCTTACTACGTTTGTTAGTGTGTATATGTCCATGACTCTCTCTTGCCCTGTCAAAGCTCACCCTTCCCCCTCCCCATATCCTCAAGTCCGTTCTCCAGTAGGTCTGCGTCTTTATTCCTGTCTTACCCCTAGGTTCTTCATGGCATTTTTTTTTCCTTAAATTCCATATATATGTGTTAGCATATGGTATTTGTCTTTTTCTTTCTGACTTACTTCACTCTGTATGACAGACTCTAGGTCTATCCATCTCATTACAAATAGCTCAGTTTCGTTTCTTTTTAAGGCTGAGTAATATTCCATTGTATATATGTGCCACATCTTCTTTATCCATTCATCCGATGATGGACACTTAGGTTGTTTCCATCTCTGGGATATTATAAATAGAGCTGCAATGAACATTTTGGTACATGACTCTTTTTGAATTTTGGTTTTCTCAGGGTATATGCCCAGTAGTGGGGTTGCTGGGTCATATGGTAATTCTATTTGTAGTTTTTTAAGGAACCTCCATACTGTTCTCCATAGTGGCTGAACCAATTCACATTCCCACCAGCAGTGCAAGAGTGTTCCCTTTTCTCCACACTCTCTCCAGCATTTATTGTTTCTAGATTTTTTGATGATGGCCATTCTGACTGGTGTGAGATGATATCTCATTGTAGTTTTGATTTGCATTTCTCTAATGATTAATGATGTTGAGCATTCTTTCATGTGTTTGTTGGCATTCTGTATATCTTCTTTGGAGAAATGTCTATTTAGGTCTTCTGCCCATTTTTGGATTGGGTTGTTTGTTTTTTTGTTATTGAGCTGCATGAGCTGCTTGTAAATTTTGGAGATTAATCCTTTGTCAGTTGCTTCATTTGCAAATATTTTCTCCCATTCTGAGGGTTGTCTTTTGGTCTTGTTTATTGTTTCCTTTGCTGTGCAAAAGCTTTGAAGTTTCATTAGGTCCCATTTGTGTATTTTTGTTTTTATTTCCATTACTCTAGGAGGTGGGTCAGAAAGGATCTTGCTGTGATTTATGTCATAGAGTGTTCTGCCTATGTTTTCCTCTAAGAGTTTGATAGTTTCTGGCCTTACATTTAGGTCTTTAATCCATTTTGAGCTTATTTTTGTGTATGGTGTTAGGGAGTGATCTAATCTCATGTTTTACATGTACCTGTCCAGTTTTCCCAGCACCATTTATTGAAGAGGCTGTCCTTTCTCCACTGTACATTCCTGTCATCTTTATCAAAGATAAGGTGTCCATATGTGCGTGGGTTTATCTCTGGGCTTTCTGTCCTGTTCCATTGATCTATCTTTCTGTTTTTGTGCCAGTACCATACTGTCTTGATTACTGTAGCTTTGTAGTATAGTCTGAAGTCAGGGAACCTGATCCCTCCAGCTCCTTTTTTCGTTCTCAAGATTGCTTTGGCTATTTGGGGTCTTTTGTGTTTCCATACAAATTGCGAAATTTTTTGTTCTAGTTCTGTGAAAAATGCCAGTGGTAGTTTGATAGGGATTGCATTGAATCTGTAGATTGCTTTGGGTAGTAGAGTCATTTTCACAATGTTGATTCTTCCCATCCAAGAACATGGTATATCTCTCCATCTATTTGTATCATCTTTAATTTCTTTCATCAGTGTCTTATAATTTTCTGCATACGGGTCTTCTGTCTCCTTAGGTAGGTTTATTCCTAGATATTTTATTCTTTTTGTTGCAGTGGTAAATGGGAGAGTTTTCTTGATTTCACTTTCAGATTTTTCATCATTAGTATATAGGAATGCCAGAGATTTCTGTGCATTAATTTTGTATCCTGCTACTTTACCAAATTCATTGATTAGCTCTAGTAGTTTTCTGGTAGCATATTTAGGGTTCTCTATGTATAGTATCATGTCATCTGCAAACAGTGACAGCTTTACTTCTTCTTTTCCGATTTGGATTCCTTTTATTTCCTTTTCTTCTCTGATTGCTGTGGCTAAAACTTCCAAAACTATGTCGAATAAGAGTGGTGAGAGTGGGCAACCTTGTCTTGTTCCTGATCTTAGTGGAAATGCTTTCAGTTTTTCACCATTGAGGATGATGTTTGCTGTGGGCTTGTCATATATGGCCTTTATTATGTTGAGGAAAGTTCCCTCTATGCCTACTTTCTGCAGGGTTTTTATCATAAATGGGTGTTGAATTTTGTTGAAAGCTTTCTCTGCATCTATTGAGATAATCATATGGTTTTTCTCCTTCAATTTGTTAATATAGTTTATCACATTGATAGATTTGCGTATATTGAAGAATCCTTGCATTCCTGGAATAAACTCCACTTGATCATGGTGTATGATCCTTTTAATGTGCTGTTGGATTCTGTTTGCTAATATTTTGTTGAGGATTTTTGCATCTATGTTCGTCAGTGATATTGGCCTGTAGTTTTCTTTCTTTGTGACATTCTTGTCTGGTTTTGGTATCAAGGTGATGGTGGCCTGGTAGAAGGAATTTGGGAGTGTTCCTCCCTCTGCTATATTTTGGAAGAGTTTGAGAAGGACAGGTGTTAGCTCTTCTCTAAATGTTTGATAGAATTCACCTGTGAAGCCATCTGGTCCTGGGCTTTTGTTTGTTGGAAGATTTTTAATCACAGTTTCAATTTCAGTGCTTGTGATTGGTCTGTTCATATTTTCTATTTCTTCCTGATTCAGTCTTGGCAGGTTGTGCATTTCTAAGAATTTGTCCATTTCTTCCAGATTGTGCATTTTATTGGCATAGAGTTGCTTGTAGTAGTCTCTCATGATTTTTTTTTATTTCTGCAGTGTCAGTTGTTACTTCTCCTTTTTCATTTCTAATTCTATTGATTTGAGTCTTCTCCCTTTTTTTCTTGATGAGTCTGGCTAGTGGTTTATCTGTTTTGTTTATCTTCTCAAAGAACCAGCTTTTAGTTTTATTGATCTTTGCTGTCGTTTCCTTCATTTCTTTTTCATTTATTTCTGATCTGATTTTTATGATTTCTTTCCTTCTGCTAGCTTTGGGGTTTTTTTGTTCTTCTTTCTCTAATTGCTTGAGGTGCAAGGTTAGGTTGTTTATTCGAGATGTTTCCTGCTTCTTAAGGTGGGCTTGTATTGCTATAAACTTCCCCCTTAGAACTGCTTTTGCTGCATCCCATAGGTTTTGGGTCGTTGTGTCTCCACTGTCATTTGTTTCTAGGTATTTTTTTATTTCCTCTTTGATTTCTTCAGTGATCACTTCATTATTAAATAGTGTATTGTTTAGCCTCCATGTGTTTGTATTTTTTACAGATCTTTTCCTGTAATTGATATCTAGTCTCATGGCATTGTGGTCAGAAAAGATACTTGATACAATTTCAATTTTCTTAAATTTACCAAGGCTTGATTTGTGACCCAAGATATGATCTATCCTGGAGAATGTTCCAGGAGCACTTGAGAAAAATGTGTATTCTGTTGTTTTTGGATGGAGTATCCTATAAATATCAATTAAGTCCATCTTGTTTAATGTATCATTTAAAGCTTGTGTTTCCTTATTTATTTTCATTTTGGATGATCTGTCCATGGGTGAAAGTGGGGTGTTAAAGTCCCCTACTATGAATGTGTTACTGTCGATCTCCCCTTTTATGGCTGTTAGTATTTGCCTTATGTATTGAGGTGCTCCTATGTTGGGTGCATAAATATTTACAATTGTTATATCTTCTTCTTGGATCGATCCCTTGATCATTATGTAGTGTCCTTCTTTGTCTCTTTTAATAGTCCTTATTTTAAAGTCTACTTTGTCTGATATGAGAATTGCTACTCCAGCTTTCTTTTGGTTTCCATTTGCATGGAATATCTTTTTCCATCCCCTTACTTTCAGTCTGTATGTGTCTCTAGGTCTGAAGTGGGTCTCTTGTAGACAGCATAATCTTACAGGCGGTAGACTGTTAGTCTTTTGCATGTGGCTTCTTTCATTTAACATGAGGTTTTGGAGGTTGATCCACGTTGTGTGTTCTGGTTTCTCGTTCCCTTTTGTTGCTGAATAATATCCCATTATATGGATAGACCACATTTTGTTTATCCCTTCGCCAGTTGATGGACATTTGAATTATTCCCACTTTTGGTCTATTACAAACGATGCTGCTGTGTTCACATTCACGTACAAGTGTGGATGTATGTTTTCATTTCTCCTGGGTATGTAACTAGGAGTGGAATTGCTGGGCTGTATGGTGAATTCATGTTTAACTTTTTAAGGAATCACTAATTGCTTTCTAAATTATACTATATTTACATTCTCACCATCATTTTATGAGAGTTCCAGTTTTTTTTTGTTTGAAGAAAAAAACGTTTTCTTCCCCCATTGGGTTGTCTTGGCATCTTTGTTGAAAATTAATTGACCATGAATTTAAGGACTTATTTCTGGACTCTCAGTTTTGTTCTGTTGATGTATATGTCTGTTCTTAAGCTGGTTCCACGCTGTCTTGATTACCATAGCTTTATAGTAAGTTTTGAAATCGGGAAATAAAAATCTTCTCACTTCATTCTTTTTTTTTTTTCAAAATTGTTTTTGGCTCTTCTGGATCCTTTGCATTTCCGTATGAATTTTAGCATCAGTTTTTCAGTTTCTGCCAAAAAAACCCCACAAAAAACCTACTCAGATTTTGGTAGGGATTTTGTCGAATCTCTAGATTTGGAGACAACTGTCATTTTAACAGCATTAAGTCTTCCAATCCATGAATGAAATGTCTCTACAGTTGTTTACGTCGTCCCTAATTTCTCTCAGCAGTGCTTTGTAGTTTTCAGTCTTATATGTCTTCTTAAATTTATTCACAATTATTTTAATGTTTTTGATGCTATTATGGATGAAATTGTTTCTTTAATTTCATTTTTGGTTGTTCATTGCTAGTACACGGAAATAGAATTGGTTTTTGTATGGTGATCTTGTATCCTACAATCTTGCTGAACTAATTTATTAGTTCTAGTAGATTTGTGTATGTGTGTGAGTTCTTTAGGATTTTCTACATGTAAGATCCTGTCTCTGAATAAAAACAAATTTACTCCTTTCTTTCCAGTCTGGTGCCTTTTCTTTTCAATTTTTACTTTTCACTTTGATTTCTTAAATATTTATTAATGTTGATCTCAAACATATTTAGCATGATTTCAAAGAACATTCGGGTTGAAAGAATGTATAAATTATATTTGGCATTTGGGGCTAAGGCATAAGAAATACCATGGACTTTGCCATGGACTTTGCAAAAAAAAGTATGTTTCATTATAAAAAGGATACGTTGGAAAGACAGAAATTGCGGCCTTACAAAGTTCTCTTTAGAGGATTTTCTGAGCAGGCCCGTAGAAAGAAAGGTGGGCACAGACATGACATAGAGACCTCTTCTTTGAATTTGGTAATTATATTCAAAATACAGGACCACAGAAGTACTGAAAAAATAATAAGCGACACAGAAGAAAACATTTTAGGATTACTTTTTTGTCAGTTTTCAAGGAACAAAGTTACCAACCTATTTTATGATTATAAAATCATTACTTGAAGTGCTTTGTGCTTCAAAACATGGTAGATGGCTAAAATCTGCAAATACTTAGCACTGTGCAACTTCTGACTTGAAGACCAGAGTTAAATGATAGCACATCGAGCCCTTTTGCATGTGGTCATAGAGAGGGAAATCTTAACCCGGGAACCCCCCTTCAGGCTTTGTTTTCTCTTTTGTTTCCACCTTTGTTTGGAAGAGTTTGTTTGTGTCCCCACGCAGGGCCTTCCCCAGACAAACAGCCTCCCTGATTGACAGTCACAGACGGCCCCACCCTGTCTGATGTGTAAAACTTCCTCCAGCTGAGAGCCACCAGCCCCAAAAGAGAAGAAAACCTGGGGCCCCATTCAACTCCGCATCAATTATCCATGCCTTTGTGGTGACTTCTAAGTGAGGGAAAGAGTTAAAGGTCCATTTAAACTTTCAGACAGCAGAGGTAAACACTTGACTAAGCACAGCTAATTGGATTTTCAATTGAAGAGTCCAGGCAACCGCAGGCAACGGGTGGTGAGGAACCCACAGAAATGATGGACACAGATTCTGCACACTTTCAACTTGCGTCTCTAAACAGAAATGCCGCCTAGAGAGGAAAGACACTGAAGAAGAGGGAAAGGCTGTTAGTCCAAACCCCACTGGCAGGCAGTCCTTTGGGCTGACTCCTTATCTGTGTTGGCTCCCACAAGCCTGGGTATTGGCGCCCCGGCTTGGAGACGCCACCTGCCCTGCCACGCAGCCTCTGCGGCTCTGAAAACTGGGGACATCTGAGAAAATTGTGGCAGCTTTCAAAGAGAGTAGAAAGGCTTAAACCAGTCCTATGAGAAATATAGTTGTCTTTTTTTGTTTGTTTTAAACCAATTTATTTGGGCTGGTTTTCCTTTTACAAGACATCATTCAGGTTCTAAGATCAGCCGTGATTATCTCTTCCCAGAAAAATTCGGAAGAGCCACACTTTTACTGGAATGGCACAATCCTTTAACATCTGCTAATCACTAGAACTGTAGGAACCCTGGCATGTGACCACCAAACCCCTGATCTGCAGGCTGGCAACTCTCTCTCTGATCTTTTAGGTGGTTGCTACTGAATTTTCCCTGAGCTCTTCTGAGCCCGTGATGGATGGGAATTACTATTGGTTTAAGACAGTGATGGCCACCTGTGTACTAAACTAGTGTTTTCTGTGCTAGTTAAAATAATGTGACCAAGGTTGCCCATTCCCCAAAAAGCAGAGCCTGAGTAGGAGGTAGGCACTTCACAACTGCTGTTTTCTGTCTGTCACCGGGAGAAGTTAGTGGGGAAATGAGCATGCATCTGGGGTTTTTTTTAATTGAAGTATAGTTGATAGGATGTTGTGTTAGTTTCAGGTGTACAGCGAAGTGATTTAGTTATACATATATGTATATTCTTTTTCAGATTCTTTTCCATTATAGGTTATTACAAGATATTGAATGTAGTTCCCTATGCTGTACAGTAGATCCTTGTTGTTTATCTATTTTACATATAATGGTGTGTATCTGTTAACCCCAAACTCCTAATTTATCCCTCCCCACCTTTCTCCTTCGGTAACCATAAGTTTGTTTTCTATGTCTGTGAGTCTGTTTCTGTTTTGTAAATCAGTTCATTTGTATCATTTTTTTAGATTCCACGTATAAGTGATGTCATATAATATCTGTCTCTCTCTGACTCACTTCACTTAGTATGATAATCTCTAGGTCCATCCATGTTGCTGCAAATAGCATTCTTTCATTCTTTTTTATGGCTGCATAATATACCATTGTGTATATATTGATATATACCACATCATCTTTATCCATTCATCTGTGGACGGACATTTAGGCTGCTTCCACGTCTTGGCTATTGTAAATAGTGCTGGAGTTTTGTTTTTTTTTAAAACATATAAACTATACAATTCCTAGTTAATATATCATGATACTAAAATCCAGAATTTGGGGGCAGTGCACAAAGATCTTTCCGTAGCAGGTCTCCGCTTTATTTATGTGCTTTGTTGAATGAGACATTGAGAATCTAATATATTTTAAGTGCTCCATTGGAAAGGTCTTATTAAACAAAAAGGCACAGAGGGGAGACTAGCATCAGGCCACAGAGGACTTTCTACCTGCCACCAGCTCACTCTGCAAAAGGATGGATGTGAAACCCACAGACCTCTGGCATGCCAGTATCAGACAGCTGTAAGGAGTGTTTACTACTGCCCAGAAGTCTCCGAAATTCTTGGAAGGGGCTACTGGTGTTGTTTCAGACCCATGAGTTTAGATCCCACGGCAAGTGTGGGGAAACCACTCTTAGCCAAAAGGAAAGTCTAGCCAATCAGCCAACATCTGCAACTGACGCAGCTTTGTAGCTGTCTCGTTGCCAGGATCCACATAATTAAGGGAAAATACTACATGCTGTAGCAATATTAGCAAAGCTGGGGTCTTAATATATATTCCTGGAGAGTTCTAAGGACCTAGGCAACATGACCTCTACTGGAAAAGTTGACCATCAGCTTTTTGAGCTGACAGTAGAGGGATGATTGAGCGGTTTTAGGATTTTAGGAGCCCCAAACGCCTGAAATTCCAGGTGGCAGTGAACTGTCATAATCTCCCCTGGCTTTAGCCCTTTGGGAAATACCTTTTCTGAGGGTTTTATACATTATCTTTGATTTATTTTAGTATTCCTACTTCTAATCAAAGTCAAGATCAGGAAATGTAGAGATAACGCTGTGAGGTGGTTCACGGGCTTTGTTTGAAATCTACTAAAAATTCAGTCATTCATTCAGTAAATTTCACTGTGTACCATGCATCTGTGAATAGTACTGCTATGGGTGCCCCTATGGAGCTAACATTCTTTGTTTAATATATTTATTTAATTATTTATTTGGCTGCGCCGGGTCTTAGTTGTGGTGTGTCGGATCTTTTAGTTGCAGCATGCGAACTCTTAGTTGCGGCATGTGGGATCTAGTTCCCTGACCAGGGATCGAACCCGGGCCCCCCCGCAGTCCCTGGAGCTAACATTCTACGGGGGGAGACAGACCAACGAATACACACTGTCCGCACAGTAGTAAACGTCGTGGAGAATTGTAGAGGCCAAAGGGGGGCAGGGCTTGCCGGTGTGTGCGGCAGTTTCAAATAGGGTGTTTGGAGAAGGCACCACTTATAAAGGGACGGTTGAACAGCGTCCTGGGGAGGTGTGAGGGCTGAGCCCCTGTGTACTGGGGGGAAGTGGGTCCAGGCAGAGGGCTCAGCAGGACAGAGACCCTAAGACTGGAACCACGTGGTGGAGGAACAGCAAGGAGGCTGCAGCCAAGGGGCTGAGTGCGGGGGACCGCGAGACAAGTGGGGGGTGGTTGGCGAGGCTTTTTAGGCAATCACGAGGCTCTCCGCTTTTACTGGTCATGGGATGGGACACAGGAAGGTTTGAGCACTGGGGCGGCACACCCTGACTCAAGTGCTCACGCAGCATTGTCTAGGTGCTGTGGAAGCAAGAAGCAGGAGATGCTGCAGCGCGTCGGCAAGAGATGATCCCAGCTTTGGGACCAGCGGCCAGCAGTGGAGGTGGTGAGAAGTCATCTGAAGATGGGAGGATAGATTTGCAATGAATTGTGTTGTGGTACAAAAGTGGGTGGGAGGCACAGAGGCTTGCGGGGTACCATGTGGTTGGGTTCAGTTGGAGCCAGAAGGTGAAAGAAAGGCTCAGACAAGAGCCTGAGGGTGTAGGGCGATGACTGTGTTCATGCATCTCGGAATTAAGGTGACTTGCTTGCTTTGCACAGCGGGCCATCTGCTGAAGAGTATTGTCACACCTCCTCTGTGTTCTACAGGACGCTTTTAGGTCAGCCTTAAAGTTCGGAGCTTTGTCCCAACTCTGCTCGCTGATGAACAGAGAAGATTCTTGTGATTTGGTTTCCAAGAGAAATCCCAGAAAAGTGTGGAGGTGGGGGCAGAGAGAATTGCTTTAGTCCCTCAAAGAGACTGTTTATAACAGTAGAACACAGTGAGAGCAGCTAGGACAGCTTCTTCAAGAAGCAAATCTTCTTTCTTCCCTTGTAAGCTGCACTTACTCTCCAAAGAAATCTTTTTTTTTATTTCTTACTGGAAATATTTTACTGCTTTGATTTTTTTTTTTTAATTCATTGTCTTCAAAGTTTGCTCTTTCAGAATTGATTTGCTTACCATATAATCTATGACTATTTCAGAAGATTGAAATTAGGTTTGTTTTGTGGCTTCTACTTTTAAACCAAGAAGTGGGTTCAGAATTGGTGATGGAAAAGAACTTCAAATGGGATAGCTTACTGGGAACATTGATTTGGGCCCTTTTCTTCTACTGTTACTGTTTAGCTTATCTCTTTCAGAATATTAGCTTATCTCTTTCAGAATATGCCTGATTTCCTTCTCTTGAGATGCCACATACCTAAGGATCCAGTTGTTACTTAATTTTTCTTTGTTTACTGATAAATATGCTATATGCTCTTGTTCTTTTAAAAAGCAATTTTACTGAGGTATAAAGCACAATAAAATACATCCAATTTAAGTATAGAGTTTGAGTTTTGACAAAAGGGTACACCCGCGTACCTGTTACCACAATCCATATATGGACTATTTCCATCACTTTAAAAAGTATACTCTTGCCCATTTCTAAACAGCTCATCCCAGCCCCAGGCAACCACTGATCTGCTTCTGCTTCCAGTCACAGTAGATTATGTTTGCCTTTTCTAGAACATCCTATCAGTAGAATCAAATCCTGTGCTTGTGTCTGGCCCCTTTGCCTCGGCACGATGTTCTTCCTTGAGGTTCGTTTATCCTGTTGCTTGTGTCGGGATTTTTGTTTCTTTTATTGCTGAATAGTGTTCCAGTGTATGGACTTATTAACACACTTCACTTTTCATGCACATCGGGTTGTTTCCAGTTCAGGGAAATTACGAGTAAAGCTGCTATGGAAATTTTAATCAAGTCTTGTTGTGAACAGACGCTGTCATTTCTCTTTGGTAAGTGCCTAGGAGAGGCATTGTTGCATCTCCTGTGATAGGTACACAGATCTTTTTGGTTTTTTGGTCGTACCATGCAGCTCGCGGGATCTTAGTTCCCCGACCAGAGATCGAACCTGTGCCTCCTGCAGTGGAAGCATGGACCACTAACCACTTACCGCCAGGGAATTCCCAGTACACACGCATTACGATTGTTGTGTCATCTTGATGAATCTACCACTTTTATCATGATGAGAAGTCTTTCCTGGTAATAATATATTTGTTCTGACGTCTACTTTGTCTAATATTGTTATAATCACTCAAGCTTTCTTGATATTAGTGTTTGCATGGTATGTCTATTCTCTGATCTCTGCCTTGTAATTAGACTATTTAGACCATTTACACTTAAATAATTACCAATTTAGTTTGATTTAAATCTCGCATGTATTATTTGTTTCCTTGTTGCATTTTTCTTTTCCAGTCTTCTTTTGGATTGGGTATATCCTAGTAAGTTGTCATCACCACTGGCTTATAATAGCTATATAGCTCTTCATTTCATTTATTTTTCTGGTGTTTCCAGGCACCTCGTGTTCCGTGAACTCCTGGTGCCTTTGCCTCGGCAGGACCACCATGGTCTGCTTGGGTCCCCCTCCCAGCACCACATTTCAGAAAGTACCTCCAGGCCAAGAGCTGACCCAGTCTGGGGTCCTCCTAGTTTGCTTCCCTTCTTTCAGGGACTATAGCCCTTTCTGTGTCTGAAAACAGTTACTTCATATATCTTGTCCAGTTTTTTTGGTTGTTATTGTGGGAACTTAAGTCCGGCTCTGGTTACCATATTATGTTCTGAAGTGTAATTTTATTTTTGAAGTAAAGTATTTGGTTCTTGGCAGGAGAGTGTGTTAAATATGTGAAATTGGGACTACCTGTAAAACCCTAGATGCATAACACCATTGTTATAACTTCACAAAGTGATGTAAAGATGGTGATGATCAGTTTCTGGCTTACGCATAGCAGCACGTGTAAACCTCAGAAGCAGAAGCTTCGAAAAGTTCTGTATCAGTGCCGTTTGAATGGTAATAGCCCATAATCAAGCCCTTAGGTACTCAGTGTTCTATATACAGTTCCTTTTTTAAAAAAATCATCTTATGTGTGTGTTTTTAAAAAATATTTTATTTATTTACTTATTTTTGGCTGCATTGAGTCTTCGTTGCTGTGCCCGGGCTTTCTCCAGTTGCAGTGAGCGGGGGCTGCTCTTCGTTGTGGTGCGCGGGCTTCTCATCGTGGTGGCTTCTCTTGTTGCAGAGCACAGGCTGTAGGCACGCGGGCTTCAGTAGTTGTGGCTCGCAGGCTCTAGAGCACAGGCTCAGTAGTTGTGGTGCACGGGCTTAGTTGCTCTGCAGCATGTGGGATCTTCCCGGACCAGGCCTCGAGCCCGTGTCCCCTGCATTGGCAGGCGGATTCTTAAGCACTCCACCACCAGGGAATTCCCCTACAGATCCTTTTTTTTTGCGGTACGCGGGCCTCTCACTGTTGTGGCCTCTCCCGTTGCGGAGCACAGGCTCCGGACGCACAGGCTCAGCGGCCATGTCTCAGGGGCCTAGCCCGCTCCGCGGCATGTGGGATTTTCCCGGACCGGAACACGTGTCCTCTGCGTCAGCAGGCGGGCTCTCAACCACTGCGCCACCAGGGAAGCCCCGCGCCCCCCCCCCCCCCCACTACAGATCTTATTTAGTCTTCAAAATGACCCCATGCCGAGGTTGGCATCAGCCCCATTTTACAGGTGAGAGGACCTGCACTCAGAGGTGAAGATGCTTCTCACCTGCCTGGCATCTTGTAAACAGTGATGGCTGAACTGAAATTGACCTTACAGAGTTGGGGTCTGCCCCTCTCCAGAGCTCAGGCCCTCGCTCACTATCTGAGCTGATGATGTAAATAGATGAAACCCCTTAGGCGACAGCAGTAGAGTTCAGGTTAACTAGTGCTGAAACTTCCATGTATGAAGTGGTTGTTTTCTTCCTGAAATAGCTACTTCTTGCCAGGACAAAGCAGCACGATTAATTTCCCACAAGAAGTGGTTTCAAAAAAGCCCTCATCCTCTCTCCACCTTCTCTTTCTCCTTTGTTGCCTCCCACCTTTCTTCCTTTACTCGTTTTTTCTTTTCTTTATGTGTTTTCCCCCGTCTCCATCTGTCAAAATAGCAATAAGGGCAACAGCAAAAAAGAATGAAATAAAACTGACCCCAGTTTAATTCATGAAACCACAGAGTGCTAAGCTTAAATGAATCATTAGATTTTTATCTATCCCAGTCCTTTTGTTTTGCCAATCAGGAAACCAGGGAACCTTAGCACAAAGAGTTGGTGAAAACCACCCAGCTTGTTGCCTCCCACAGGAGCCAGAGTCTAGGGTGTACTGACCATGGGTGGGGTGTGGGGACCATCTGACTCTGGGGTGTCATGAATATGATTCGGGTCTAAGCATCTTATCAGGGATAAGTGGGTAATGAAAGCAGGTGACAAGAAAGAGACTGACTGGGTTATTGCTTAAATTAGTTATTTAGCGAATGTTTCTTTGAGGAAGTGATTTGAAGAAGTGATTGGTTTTGAGAAAGAAGGAGCCCCGTGAGGATCAATCAGGTGGAAGAGCGTTCTCAGCCAAGAAGGAACAGCATTCTTGGCATAGGGAACAGCATGGTAATCAGCAGGGGCAGGAAAGAACACAGCAGGTTCCAGAATCAGCCAGAGGCCAAGGTAGGCAGAGAGAGAGGTGGGCAGGAATCAGGGTTTTATTTTACGTGTAATGGGAAGCTCTGGTAGGTTTTGACCATGTCCGATTTGTTTTAAGGATCATTCCAGCCTTTTTATGGCGAATGAATTATCCAAGTCAAAAGTGGGAGAGTGGAAGCAGGGAGATGAATTTGGAGGCTGCCGCCATCCAGGAAGTTGGCGGTGCTGGCTTACATCAGACGAGGACAGTGGAGATGCAAGAAGGGGGTGGATTGGGATTTATTCTGAAGATAAACCCTAACAGGTCAGCTAGTGAATGTGGGGACTGTGGGAAAAAGAAGACTCAAGGAGGACTCAAAGGCCATTTAGGGGATAGTATACTTAGTTTCTATAATTTAGGACAGCGGTCCCCAACCTTTTTGGTACCAGGGACCGGTTCCACGGAGGACAGTTTTTCCATGGACTGGGGCGGGGTGGGAGGGAGATGGTCTTGGGATGATTCAAGCGCATTACATTTATTGTACACTCTATTTCTATTATTATTACATTGTAATACATAATGAAATAATCATACAACTCACCATAATGCAGAATCAGTGGGAGCCCTGAGCTTGTTTCGCTTGTCGCTCACGGATAGGGTTTTGATATGAGTCTGCAAGCAGTTGATTTATCATGGTCTCTATGCAGTCACACCTCTCTGCGGATGATAATCTGTATCTGCAGCCACTCCCCAGCGCTAGCATCACCGCCTCAGCTCCACCGCAGGTCGTCAGGCATTAGATTCTCGTAAGGAGCACGCAACCTGGATCCCTCACGTGCGCAGTTCACAGTAGGGTTCGCGCTCCTATGAGAATCTGATGCCACCGCTGATCTGACCGGAGGCGGAGCTCGGGCTGTAATGCAGGTGATGGGGAGCGACTGTAAACACAGATGAAGCTTCGCTCACTCGACCGGTACTGGTCCATGGCTTGGGGGTTGGGACCCCTGACTTAGGGGAGTGAATACATTCTATAAAGTATATTTCCTTAAATTATTCAAAACTATGAAAGGAAAGGAACTAGTTAATGCACAGAAAGATGAAGTGAACGGGGTAATTGAAAACACCATGTCATCACGTCACCTTCATGCTCTATACCTGTCCTAAAGCCCCACTGCAGGACAAAGTCCCTCTTGTTACTGTCATTCAAGTCACCCAAACTGGCCTCAGTCTTTTTTTTCTTTGTCTTTTTCTTCTAGCATATACTCCACCGATGAGTCTTACACTCTGTCTCCCTCTGTGGGACACCGCCTTCTGGCCTGTGCTTTTCTCAAAGATCCAGCCATTTGGGAATTCCCTGGTGGTCTAGTGGTTAAGACACTGTGCTTCCGCTGCCGGGGAGAGGTGTGGGTTTGATAACCCAGTCGGGGAACTAAGATCCCACATGCCGTGCGTCACGGCCAAAAACCCCCAAAAAACAACAACGAAAGATCCAGCCAATCAGGGATTAGCTGAACCATGAACAGTCCATTTTCTGATGTTCCTTATGAGCCATTTATTTGGCACTTCCTGTGGCAAATGCAGGATTTCCAGGTGCCTCTTCGGTGCGGTTTCTCTAACTGGAATCCAAATTCCTTGAGACCAAAGATAACCTCTGATGCTGTTTTCCTCTTTGTGACTAGAAAGCATCTAGTTCAGTATTTTATACACCAGAGGAAGTGACTCTTCTTTTTTTTTGTCTTTTTGCTTCAGCGTGAAATCCTTTCAACTGCCATTACTGTAAAACTCTTATTTGTAGCATTTTGTGTAAACAGTAGGAGTATAGCTATATATTCTGTGATTATTTTCTCAGCATGAGGAGAGCATTCCAGGGGTGAAGTCGTGGCCCACCAATGATACACCCAGTGTCCTGTCCATCACCTCCGTCGTGGCCCTCGTGGGCATCTGTGCACTGCTGGCACGAGTGTTAGCATGGGCACCCACAGGAATAGGGGGCCCAGTTGGGCAGCTGTGTTCGCGGGAGAGCAGCGGGGTGCTTGTCCCCGTCATGCACAGAGGGTGGAAGGGACTTCCCTCCGCCACATCCCCACTCCTGGCAGAAGGTATAAGGCCCCGAGCGTACAAAATTACAACACGTAAACGCACCATCTAACTTTTAAACATAGCTGTGTCATTTAATTAACAAACTTAAACATACCTATGTCATTTAATTAACAAATGGCTACAAGTTAAAATGCATTTGGACTAAATAATCAGAAACACCCCATTGCTCTAGTAAGAAATCATTTCATAGTCATGAGATTTCACGTCAAGATATGACAAGCCCACTCCAGCCACCAGTCACTGGAGGCGCCGCAACAGCGGCCCGTGGGCCTTCTTGCCCCAGAGGGTTGGCTGTGGCACTGTCATCACCTGGTGTTCCGCTATCAAGGTTCTACTTTTTTGAGCCTCGAAGGCTTTTGCTGACATCTTCACATTCCGGTAGAAATATTGAGAGCCAGGTGGTAGGCAGGCACTGTTAACACATAGGGGTCAACACTTTGTACCTGTTATGGGTCGGCTTCAGGGATGGGATGAGGATGAAAGGGTCATCTGGGGACAGACTCGGTGGCAGATGAGCATTCCAAGGAAGAGGAAGGAAGAAGGATTCAGCTTTGCCCTGTGGAGAAGAAAGAGGCCCCGCTCTAAAATCCTCCGCCCCGGATTTGAGAGCTGAGTTTAACTTTTCATGAAACAATTGCCCACTTATATTAAAAACTATTCCCCAGCAGGCTCTTTGGCATTCCGAAGCTCTGAGCACACGCGAAGCATTGTGTAACTGAGAAATACCTAGCACTGGGATTCTTCTAGACGGATCCCTCAGCCTGCCGGATGAAGCCCATCTCCCCCCCGCCCATTCAAGCCTCGGTGGTGGGATAAAGCATTCCTTCCACCTTTTCCCCGTAGGAACGTGCTGTGTCCAGATTCAAAGCCTCACTCCTTCCTTATCTCCATGGAAATTTCCTGTCTCTGGCCACTTGTTCTTTCTCTCGACTCTGTAGCCCATTAATCTCTCCACACCTGGCCTGTACTTCACTTCCTCCAGGAACCATCTGTGACTATAGCGCGAGCCATACTGATCTTCCCCTAGTAAATTTATCAAATGTTTATTGAGCCGATTGAGAACTGGCCATTGTGCTGAGGATTAGAGAGAAAACCACACACGAGCAGGCCATTTCCCTCCCAGAGCCCCTGAGTAAACAACTCCTCGGTGACATCGTTAGAGGCGCAGCCTTTCTTAACACTATGCCACTGAGTATTCCCAAGGCCGGCGTCACGTTTAATGGGGAGACACTAGAAGTATTGCCATTGAACGCCAGGAACGGACAAGGAACAAGAAATGGACACATTGATCACGCCGACAGGACCTGTACCCAAGAGGTGGAGGGCCCGAAGGATTCCTTGAGCAGCGGTGCTGAGTAGCAAACCTCAATACAGAAGACCCTGGACGTGCTCGTGAGCAAAGACCTGTAACCCAGGGTGAAAAGATTTTCAACTTGATTAAAGATTGGCAAAGCGCAAATTACTCTGAACTATTATTATTTTTCTTAATCTTTCAAATTGTCACAAGATCCGGAAGTTTAATAACACACTTTTGTATGGCCGTGGGTTTAGAAACAGGAGCTGATGCATTGCCGGTGGGTGTATGAACAGGTACTGCTCGGATGGGGCTAATTTGGCTGGGTCTATTAAAATACCAGAATGTCTATATAACCGTTGGTTCAGGAGTTTCACTCGGAGGAATGTATCCTACAAATAGGCTTGAACACATGAGAAATGATATACGGAGAGGGTTATTTATTGCAGCAATTTTGTAAAAGCAAAATATTTCCTGCAGCCCAAATGTTCACCATTAGGGAACAAGTTACGTAACTTCTGACATTCCATCCGCTGGAATAATGTAGCGGTAAGGAGCGGCCAGGTAGCTCTTCGTGACTAGTATAGAAAGATCTCCACGGTCTCGAGTTATGAAAAACAGGCTGACGGAAACAGTATGGTAGGAAATAAGAGTTCGTCTTTGCGCCTGCCGTTGTGCTGTGTTAGGAGGTAACGCAGCGCCTATAACAGAGACCCACACGTGAGAGTGTCTCTCTCATCCGTAGCGGTGCAGGGTTAGCGGGAGGCCCCCCTCCATGTGCCAAGCTCTTGCCATGTTGTGGCGTTGGTGTCCCTAGGACTGCGGAGTTTCCTGCATCGAGCTGGGTGAAGGAATCACACGGATTTCTTAGCACCTGACCAAGAAGTAACACACATCACTTCCCCGAAAAGATACAAGGAACCAGTAATAGCCATTACCTTGGGGGTGATGGTGGTGGGTGCGCTACTGGGAAGATGAAGGACATGGACCAGAAGGAAACTTTTCATTTTATACCTTTTTAATTTATTTTTACAACTTTGAGCCATTTTGTCCATTCATAAGATAAAAAGAGATAGTTGCGAGTTAGTGGCCTTGAAAGCACTAAGGACCCAGGGCCGTGGGAGCACAGAAGAGGGATAGCTCCTCCACCTGGCTGGGCTGGGGAGCTCTTCGAATTTTACTGCGTTACGTGATGCTCAGTTGAGGTCCTGAAGGTAAAGTGGGTGTTAACCAGGTCAAGTCTGGAGGGGATGAGAAGGGTGGGGGTGGGGAAGCGGGTAGAGAGGTGGTTGGCAAGAAGGGAGCTGGTGCTGAGAAGGGGAGTCTGTTTCAGGTGGAGTGAGGAGCGTGTGTGAAGGCACAGAGGCATGTTGAGTGAAGCGCAGGTCACTCAACAGGCCTCTGTGCCTTCACTTGCGTCCGGCCGTGCCGGGCGGGTGGGCGCTGTAGCTCTGGGGAGGTGTGGGGCAGAGCGGGGCGTGCATTGCAGTGCAGATGTTAGAGGCTGGGTCTTATCTAGTGTTCTGTGCAATGATGAGTTCAAAAGCAAGGGAGCAGCATGGTCAGATCTAGGCAGCAGCACGCAGGATGAATGGGAAAGGAGACTGGACGAATGTTGAGGTGGCCGTGCCGTGATCTAGGAAGCAATGCATCTCTCCCTGCAAAGCGAGTATGGCACTTAACTAATGCAACGTAGTTAGGTATTATCTTTTATGTATGTCTATCAGTACCTCCAATCAGATTGCAATTGCTCTGAGAACCCCTTTATTTACACTTATAGCACCATGACATAAATGCTCATTGGTTGGGCTTCCCTGATGGTGCAGTGGTTAAGAATCCATCTGCCGATGCAGGGGACACGGGTTCGATCCCTGGTCCGGGAAGACCCCACATGCCAAGAAGCAACTAAGCCCGTGCACAAGTACTGAGCCTGCACTCTAGAGCCCATGAGCCATAACTACTGAAGCCCGTGTGCCTACAGCCCGTGCTCTGCAACAAGAGAAGCCACTGCAACGAGAAGCCTGTGCACCGCAACGAGGAGTAGTCCCCGCTCGCCGCAACTAGAGAAAGCCTGCGCGCAGCAACGAAGACCCAATGCAGCCAAAAAAACCCAAAAACAAACAAACAAAAAACTTATTGGTTGATTCTCTTTTGTTTTAAATAAACCTTTAATGGAATATATGTATAGAAAAGTGCTCAAGTTCAAGTGCATAGCGTCATGAATTATCACCAAGTGAGCACACATACATTAATTGGTTGGTTGTTATTGTGTTTCTTCCTTGTTAAAATTATGGTTAGACCCAGTTTGTTTTACACACCTTCCCCACTTTGTCCTGGCCATGTTTAATCTGTGATGTACACACATACCCTAATTTCCATACTGCCAGCTTTAATCATTGTTCTTTGAGACGTCTTTGGGAAATATAAATCAGGTGGATTGTTGGAATAATACTTCTATTTTAAGTTATTTTAAATCTCACTTTATTTTGTCGTTTTGTTCGTTTACTATTAGATGTGCATTAAATTGTTATAAATGAAAACAGTTGACCCCAGTCTGGAAAGAGTATTGGCATGGTGCATAGCCAGAAATTTTTTTCTTTTCCATCATTTCATAATGTTGGTAAAGGCTGAAAGTAATCCAACTATTGCAAGGGTTTAGATATACTTTTCTTGCCACTGAATTTTCACATTTTCCTCCGAGTCCCAATTTCCTTTGTTCCCTTTTGAAGTAAGAGCCAACTGCTTGGAACATTCTGTGAATTTTTCTTTGGCCACGTTCATTACCATTTGTGCTTTTGTCTACTAGACTGTTAACATTCAGGGCCCCAAATCTCTCCATTATCTAAATGAGTGATCTCATTAATTATGAGATGTGCTGAATTTAAATTGGAGGTGGGGTAGATAATTTGGATATTTAGAAGACCTATTTACAATATTCCTCAACTACATTTTGTTACTAATTTTCTTCTGTAAAGTTTTTTCTTTTTTTTCTTTTTGCGGTACGCGGGCCTCTCACTGTTGTGGCCTCTCCCGTTGCGGAGCACAGGCTCCGGACGCGCAGGCTCAGCGGCCATGGCTCACGGGCCCAGCCGCTCCGCGGCACGTGGGACCCTCCCGGAACGGGGCACGAACCCGCGTCCCCTGCATCGGCAGGCGGACTCTCAACCACTGCGCCACCAGGGAAGCCCTTCTGTAAAGTTTTAAGTCGAGAAGTGAAAGTTCTAGTTTGATAAGCAGAGTCAAATAAAAAAATATAAGGTTTGCATGAAGTAGGTAAAAATAATTAACTAAATATTCGTTTTGATTTATATTTATTTATTCCTCTTGGGACTTGGAAGAACTGAAAGGGAGAATTATTCAGTGGGAATTTAAGTTAGTATTATTCATCTAGGAGGGGCATGGTGCCCTGTGGGAGTTTTCCGTGTTTACATCTGTATGCTTGCTTTCTGTATTTTTGGGTTTGCTTTTCTAGTTATCATTTCAGATTTCCTTTGTTTTCACTTGTAAAGGCTATTGTGTATCCTGAATGTGTCAGAGTAGTTGTTTCCAGCCTCTGCGTTACCCAGAACCTTTGTAATTACTTATTTTAGTCCCATGCCTCTGTGTGTGAATGATTTTATCTTCCATACAAACTTGTGTTTTATGAAGAACATCCTGTAGAGACTGACAACCATGGTAGGTGATCAGGCATTAGCTTCTGGAAATTTTAGATCCCAATTTGTGATCGACTTAAAGCCACTATTCAGGAACATCTTTTGAGCCTTGTCCCCGGCTTAGTTGTATGTACCCAATCTTATTTTCCTTTCTTCTTTAGCACCAGTTTTTTTTTTTTTTTTGGGTGGGGTGGCAGGAAGAGTCAGGTTTATTGAGGTATAATTTAAATAAAACTCACCATCTACAATGTACAATTCTGTGAGTTTTGACAAATTCATAAAGTTGTATAACGACTACCAAAGTCAAGATACAGAGTAATTCATCACCTCCACAAATGTTCTAGTGCCCTTTATGGTTGACCGCCACACCCCACCCCAACCCCTGGCAACCACTGATCTAGTTGTTCCTGTGGTTCCTCCTTTTCCAGAATGACACATAAGTGGACTCATTCAGCATGTAGCCTTTGGGTCTGGTTTCTTTCACTTAGCACAGTGCATTGGAGATTCACTTATAGTGGATGTATCAGTAGTTCATGCCTTTGTCTTGTTGAGTGGTGTTGCATTGTATGGGTACGTCACAGTTTACCTAGCCATCAATTGAAGAACAGTTGGGTTATACCCAGTTTTTTGATATTATATATGAAGCTACTACAAATATCTGTGTTCAGATTTTTGTGTGAACATAAATTTTCATCCCTGTTGGGTAAATACCTAGTAGCGTGATTATTTGGGTTGAATGGCAAATGGATATTTTGACTTTAAAGAAATGTTTTCCAATGAGCCTGCATTCCTACTAGCAGTCTAGGAGAGTTCCAGTTACTCCACATCCTCTGCTCGTCAGCAATGGCATTCATTGTCTCTCTCTCTCTTTTTTTTTGGCTATTCTAAGAAGTATATAGTGATATCTCACTGTGTTTTTAATTTGCGTTTTCCTAATGACTAACAATGTTGGACATCTTTTCGTGTGCTTATTTTACATTTATATATCATCTTTGGTGAAAATATTCAAATCTGTTCAATTTTTAAAAATACTGGATTGTTTATATTCTCATCTTTGAGTTTTGAGAATTCTTTGTATACTTTGGATACAGGTTCTCTCTCAGATATGTATATTGCAAATATTTTCTCCAAATCTGTGGCCTGTCTTTACTTTCCCTTTGTAAGTAATAAGTAATTTATGGGAGATTACTCTGGAGACTGTGTAAATATTTTGTTCCTTATCAAACTTTTGCCCCCGGGTTTTGGCACCTATTGATTTTCTAACTCCCTCATTCCTTCTGTAGTTTTTGGTTGGTATTTGATGCTAAGGAAGAGCTTCCCCTTCTTTCCTTTATTCTTCTCCTCTCTTCTTCCTTCTTTCCCCTTCCCTCCATTGTGGAGTCACAGCCCGTCAATCATCCCAGCCAGCATAGTAATTCCCCTCTTTGCCTGTTGATTCAGAGGCACGAGGAGTCCAAGACATTATATATGCTTCTCAGCGAACGAAGCTTCTGGTTGCCAAAATTTGATATTGTCAGTCTTCTGAACTCTGCCCTTCTAGTGGTTATGAAGTGGTATCTCAAAGTGATTTAATTTATATTTGCATGATGACCAACGATATTGAGCCCTTTTAATGTGCTTATTGGCTAGTCATATTTCTTCCTTTGTGAAGTGTTCACATTTTTTGCCCATTCTTTTATTGGGTTGTTTCGTTTTAAAAATTGATTTGTAAGAGGTTTTTTTTTTTTTAATGTATACATAAACGGGATATAGGCCTTTTTCAGATTTGTTTCTTTCTTTTTTTCTTTTCCCATTTGGATATAAGTTTTTTCTAGCACCATTTGTTGAAAAGACTTCCTTTTCCTAATAAATTGCTTTGCTATCTTTGTAGAAAATAAGTTGAGCACATATAAGTGTATTTCTGGATCCTCTATTCTGTTTCATGATTTAGTCTTATGCCAGTACCACACTGTGTTGATTACCATGGCTGTATGATGAGTCCTGAAATTAAGCAGTGTAAGTCCTTGAACCTTTTGCTTCTTTCTCAAGGTGTTTTGGGTATTCCAGGTTTTTCGCCTTTCCATATACATTTTAGAATCAGCTTGTCAGTTTCTTTAAAAAGCCGATGGGGAGGGCTTCCCTGGTGGCGCAGTGGTTGAGAGTCCGCCTGCCGATGCAGGGGACACGGGTTCGTGCCCCGGTCCGGGAAGATCCCACATGCCGCGGAGCGGCTGGGCCCGTGAGCCATGGCCGCTGAGCCTGCGCGTCTGGAACCTGTGCTTCGCAACGGGAGAGGCCACAACAGTGAGAGGCCCGCGTACTGCAAAAAAAAAAAAAAAAGCCGATGGGGATTATCATTAGGATTGCATTGACTCCATAGATCAATTTGGGGAGAATTAACATCTGCAATACTGAGTCTTCCAATCCATGAACTGACTATATCTTTCCATTTATTTAGATCTTCTTTAACATCTTTCAGTCATATTATATAGTTTTCCACTTAGTGGCATTGTATATCTCTTATTTATTTATTCTTAAGTATTGGTTCTTTTTTGATGTTATTGCAAATGGACTTGTTTCAGAATTCCATCTTAAAACTGTGTGATGTGAGTGTATCTAATGTCATTGATTCTTTTAGCTAATGACCTTGTATTTTATGGTCATTTATGGATCTTCCTAAATTCACTTATATATTCTAGTAGTTATTTTATAGATAGGATTTGTTATATAGTTAATCATGTTGTCTAGGGATAAAATGAGTTTTAATTCTTCCTTTTCAATTTTAGTAAGTTTTATTTCCTTTTCTTATTGCACTGGCTAAGACCTCACAATATTGAATAGAAGGTGTGAGACTAGGCATTCTGGCCTTTTCTAATCTGAAATGCTTTGTACTTTGTTTATCCCACAGCTCAGAGAGGTCTTATTGACATTCTGTTTTATCATTGATCTCAGCATCATATTTAATTACTTTATATCATTTCCCATAAATTACAGTTATTTCATTTGTTTACTACTTTGTTGTCTGCCCCTTACACAAACCCATAAGTCTCTTATGGGAAAAACTGTCTTCACCAGCATATAGCATGGTGACTCTTAGTAGACACTCGGTAAATGCTTTGTCAAATTAGTAGATTTTGGTAGGAACTTTTAGCAGTTATGCAGTCTATCCTCCTTCCCAGTGTTTGAATCTCCTTGGTAAAACCTAGGACAGGTATTATTTCTTACAAGATTTTTTTCATATTCTTCTTTCCCTCTTTTTCATTTTTTAGGTGGTTATATTTCAATTTCCCATAGAAACCACGTATATTTAATGCTTTCAAAAGTTCTTAATTGATCTTTTATAAAAGATAATACAATTCTTTCTACCAAGTTTTGCAAAATATTTTAGTGGCAAATTGGGATAGTTTGCCTTTCCTGGATGTTGCATACACTCGGAAGTTAATCAGTATTCAGGCAGCTTGCAGTGGTTCAAATATAGAAACAAGGGTAAACACATTCCACAGTTACCTAGTAAGCAGGTGTTGGGTCACTACTTTTTATTCTTTGAAATCTGAAGACATCGCACCGACGAAGTGAACCAGTTAGGCAAATTATTTCCTTATTTTATGCCCTTTAGCTTTTGTTCTAATCTGAGTAATGCTTCATTTTTTTTTTATGTAATTTAAGTCTAATGAAGGTAAATTGCATTCAGCCTGGAACACAACGATCTAGGATGTATCCAAAAGGCAAAATATCTTTCTTCTGGCTGCCCCATTTTAACAGCTGCTGTGATAGAAAGTAATGCTTCAGTTTATGTACAGACACGAGGAAAATACTGGGTTTTTTCCCCCTATATGATGTTCCAGATAATTCTTTGGCTTATCTTACACATTGATGATGGAAATTGCATTAAAGAAGTAGGTAAACAACATATCAAGTTGGATGTTTATTCATTCAACTCCCTTTCTTCATCCTCCTCCTTCTTTCTTTCCCCTCCCTTCCAGTTTACAAGTGGGGATTTCAACAGTCCTCCACCGATAATGGAGAGAATAAATAGACATTCAGTAAGGTTTAGAGCACCCGGACAGGCCTATCAACCAACTTGGCCTAATTGCTTTTTGACTTTGTTTAATGAAACACTCCACCCTATATAATGTTTTTCTTTTTTTTTCAACTACCCTTGAAACATTCACCTAGAGGGACCAAGTTTGGGGCCAAAACCAAGTTTCAATAAATTTAAAAGCATTGGAAGTCCTACTGAATGTGTTCTCTGACCACAACAGAATTAAACAGAAATCAATATTCCAAAAATACCTGAAAAAAAAAAAAACCCCAAATATCTGGAAATTAAACTACGCATTCCTGAATGACTCATGAGCCAAAGAAGAAATGACAAGGGAAATTGGAAATTACTTTGAAATGAATGAGAACAAAAAGTCAGCCTTTCTCTTATTTAAAACAAAAATATTAACATGCACATCGGTAGAGATTCACATCTTCAGTTCTTCCTACTCGTCTGCTTCTTGAATTCCCTACTCCCTCCATATGTTGGCCCTGCTGCAGTCCCTTGACAGAATGAGCACGGCCGTGCTGCTGCTGGAGCTGTGCACCCAGCCCCTGTTAGTCTGGTCTTGCCAATCTAACCAAGTAGTCCAAATACCTTTCTTCCAGTTCCACTGAACAAACATTTACCATTTTCAAAGGTCATGTTCCTGGAAGCGTGGAGGGGAATTTATGGGGCAACAACAGACAGGCTCAAGTTATATAACTCTTATGTTAACTTGAATGAAAATCTTTTCAAAGCTGCTTCCTTCCTGTCCTACCTGGGGAGTTCCGATCTACCTTTGCCCAACATTTTAGACTTTTTGTGAGTCTTTCTTCACTTTTTTTTTTTTTCCTGTGACTTCTGTCTCTCCTAACAATCCTTTAATTGTTTGGACCTTCTCATTGCTTTTGACTTTTCGAAATCTTCCAGTATCTCTGCCCTCAGTCTGGTGTCAGCTTGTCCTCTCCAGCTTCATTCATTCCCTGAGGCTTGACTAGGTGCAAGGCATTGAGCTGGCCACTGGGTTTGGTCCTGGGGTGGGAGACTTGTAAATCAGATAATTAACCTGGGTGAGCACTTTGGCAGAGGCATGTTGGAAGGGCCATGCAAACAAACATTCTTTCAACACATATTTATTGGCCTCCCACTGTGTAGCAGGCACTGTGCAATGGGGGTGGTATCCCGGGCAGAAGGTACTGATTGCTTGAAGATGAGGCGTGGATCTGGGAATGGGTGATCTGCTCTGGCACGAGGTATTTGGTAGGGACTTGGAGGGACTTGAGCTAATAAGTGGTGAGAGAAAAGCCTAGAAAGGTTAGGAAAGTACTTCTTTTGTTTTTCTGAAGGGAGCTGTAGTTCTGTTTCTGTGGCGTAGCATTTATTAGCTCCATGGTGACTCTTACCAACTTCTGTATTACCTGTATCTCTGATTTCTTTGGTTAATCTTCCACTTGTTCTGGTACCCAGTAGCACTAAGTGGTGGTAACCACTAGCACTGTTAATTGTGCATTTTTTAAAAGTGGGAGGGGGGCTGCCAAGCGAGAAGGGGCCTCAAAGCAGGGCACCAGGTGTGTGATTCTCTTAACTTTACCTGGATTATTTCCTTTTAGGCGTTAAGTAGCCTCTTGAAACCCCCTTTTTTATTTTAAGGGTACGGGAGGAAGAGGTTGAAACAAATGAATTTGAAAACACCCTGTGAGATAAAATTTACATTCATCGCCCACCCTGAAATTTTTTATTCTTTTTCTTTAGGTTTCTTGCTATTTAAAGATTTTTGTTTGAATGAAATTAATGAAGCTGTACCTCAGGTGAAGTTTTATGAAGAGGTAAGAAGTGACTGTTTTATCAATGCTTTTATTTCAAAAGCATATTTAAACTGTACTTTGGGAAATATTAAGACTACTAGATATCTTAGAGATTCGTCAGAAGTAATTAGTACTACAAGATATAGTTTTAGAGATGCTGACAACAACTATAAAAAGCATATTTTTAAAGCTCTGTAGTGTTCTGGAATCAGTGAGGAATAGTTGGACTCAGATTCCAGAGGAGGAAGAATCGTTCAGAGGTGCACTGAGCATTACCAGCCATTTTATTTTCTGCAGAAGCACGCTGATTCTGGACACAGAAGCCGAGGCAGGGGGCTGCTACTGGGTGAAAGAGAAACTAGCAAAGGTTTTTGGTCACACATTACTAGAGTGACAAATTGGAGACTTGGGTGGGAAAGGGTGGCCTCAAACCCACAGCTGGTTTTCCCAGCAGGACATTGGGAGGGGATCTGAAGAGGCAGGCCAAGAGCTTCTGGAAGACACATTGAAACCTCCCACAGCCTTGCGGTATTAAACGGTATTGAAATGTACACCTGTTGTGGCAGGAATCCGAAAACAGAACAGGCAAGAGATGAAAACCCCACTGAAGAGCCATAACCACTTATCACCTGAGGTGGCGGCTGGTCCAGGTGTGGTGGGCAGGTGAGAATCCAGCTTTGGCCCCTGGCAGGAGGCTGCTTCTGGGAGACAGAAAAACCAGAAGAGGTTTCTGGATCTGGAGTAAAAAACAGATGAAGCTGGGAATTCCGTGGCGGTCCAGTGGTTAGAATTCCGCGCTCTCGCTGCCAAGGGCCTGGGTTCAGTCCCTGGTCAGGGAACTAGGATCCCATAGCCGTGCAGTGCAGACAAACCCTCACCCTCCCACCCCCCGCAAAACAATTAAAAACTTATAACATCAAACATATTAAAAAAAAAAACAAACAACGAAGCTGGAGGAGCCTGCAAAACATGATGAGTCCCATGCTCAAGACACATGCCAAGTTTTGAAGCTTGAGTGGGCTGGGGGGCCAAAGAGCTATCCTGAAGACTTCTTAAGGGCAGGACTGAATCCAGTGCTGAGGAGACAGAGGTCTCATTGAACTCCATGGAGACCCAGGCCTTAGAACAGGGACCAACCAGAGGCAGACTGAGTCCTACACAAATGGCAGGGCAGACCAGCCCAGCTCAACCCCCTGTTGGGTGATGAACTCCCTCCCTACCTGTGCAACAGAGAATAAGGGGAGCTCTCTGTCTCTTTTGCAGGTAGAAAATAGCAATATATAGAGACTCTCCAATCTTCACCATACAGTAAAAAATGATTTTCCACCTAAGAAGCAAGATCACATGACTTATAAACAAGGCAATAGAAGCAGACCCACAGATGAATCAGATATTGGAGTTAGTTGACAGGTACCTAAAAATAACTGTAAATATGTTCCAGACAATAGAGAAAAAGATGGACAAAATAATTAGATGGAGGAATAGAGAGTTTCAGCATAATTTGAATGTATTGTGGAAAACCAGACAGATATCCTAGAACATAAAGTATTTGAAATTAGAACCTAGTGGTTAGAACCAATAGCAGATTGTCACAATGCGAGAGACAGGATTAACGAATAGGGAAGCAGGTCAGTAGGTCATCTCAAACTGAAATACAGAGAAAAAAGAATATAAAAAAGAAATAAGGGCATTAGAGACATGTGAGGCATACCTAAAAGGTCTAACACATGTAAAGTTGGACTCCCAGAAAGGAAGAGAGAGAATGGGACAGAAGCAGTATTTGAAGATATAATACTAAGAATATTACAAAATGATGAAAGTCAGCAGCTTACAGATTCAAAAAACTTAGAACACCCCAAGCAGGATGAGTACAGAGGAAACGAATCTTTGCACACCAATATAAGACTGTGGAAACCTGTCACAGAGAGAAAATTTTAAAAGCAACTAGAGGTTAGAAAAAGACACCTCATTTTTAAAGGGGCAGTAATATGAACAAAACGACTGTGACATATTAAAATAAATGATTAAGAAAAAAGAAAGACAGACAGTGAAATGGCCATCTTTCAAGTAATGAGAGAAAAAAGCTGCCAACCTAGAATTCTTTCCTCAGCCAAAACTTCCTTCAAAAATGAAGGTGAAATAAAGATATTTTCAGACAAAAACCAAGAGAATTTGTCAGTAGTGAAACTGCATTACCATAAATACTAAAGGGAGCTACTGTAAGCAGAAGGGAAATTACCCCAGATGGAAATGCAGGAAGGAATGAAAGACATCATAAAGAGTAAATATGTATGTGAAATATATGAATGTTGACCATACAAAACTATAATATGTTTTTAGAGTTTAAAGTGTGTGTAAAACTAAAATGTATGAGAGTAGCACAAAAGGCAGGAGAGGGGTTAATAAAGTTAAAATATCTTAAGATTCTAGGATTATTGGGGATAGTAAAAATAATAATTTGCATTGACTTGTAAAGGATGCATATTGTAATCTCTAAGGTAACTTTTAAAAGAATAAAATGTGTATGTTAAAAGAGAGGAGATGTGGAATAAAACAACATTGTATTAATGCAAAAAAAAAAAAGAATAAAAGGTGGACATAAAGTAGGAGGTCAAATTGAAAATAAAGAGTAAGGTGGTAACTATAAATTCATCTATATAAATATTGATGATTACATTTAATATAAATGGACTAAATACTCCCAGTAAAAGACTAAGTTTGTCAGACTGGATAAAT
The DNA here is from genome assembly GCF_008692025.1 of Phocoena sinus. Taxonomy (NCBI): domain Eukaryota; kingdom Metazoa; phylum Chordata; class Mammalia; order Artiodactyla; family Phocoenidae; genus Phocoena; species Phocoena sinus. The sequence continues at coordinate 70,401,083 of NC_045776.1, read as the reverse complement.
AACCGAAACCATGTTATATACTGCTTATAAGTGAGATGCTTTATTTATGTATTTTAAGATATTTTATTTTTTGATTAACCTATAGTTGCTGTACAATATTATATAAGTTACAGGTGTACAGTATAGTGATTCAATTTTTAAAGAAGTGGTATACTTTAAACAGAAGGATGGAAGAGGATATGTAATATACACACTAACTGAAGCAAAGCTGGTATAGCTATACTAATATCAGACAAAGCACATGGCAGTGCTACTTTGAGATAAAGAGAGATTATTTCATAATGATTGAGGAGTCAGCATCTGTATCTTACAAATAACAGAAGGTTAAAATATTTAAAGCAAAAATTGGCAGGAAGATCCAAAACAAAATAATTGTACAACCCTAGTGGGACACCCACATACTTCAAGAACTTGTAGAACAAACAGACAAAAAATTAGTAAGGATATAGAAGATCTTAATAAAGTGATGAATAAACTTGACCTAATTGACCCAGCAGAAACAGAGTTTTGCATTCTTTAAAGTACATATGAAACATTTACCAAAATAGATCATATGCTGGACCCTAAAGAAAACTTTCTACAAATTTCAAGATTGAAATTGTTCAGAGTATGGTCTCTGACCACAGTGGACTTAAGCTCAAATTTAATAACAGAGTTAAGAAATCCTTAGCTGCCTGGAAACAAATAACTTCTAAATAATTTAAGGGTCAAAGAGGAAATTAAAATTGAAATTAGAGAATATATTAATTGAAATATATTTAAGAAATGACATATGCTAATATTATTAGCATGATCTGTCTTTACCCTAAAACATTTGAAATGGTCCAGAGAAAGCATGGCATAATTAGGGCTGATATGAGTAATCTTTGTATCTTTGAAAATTGGAAGAATATTCCCTTTTTTCCTGGTTTATTGATAAACATGAAAATGACATTTTTCTACATTTAAAAAATTATATTAATGTATTTCCAGGAAGAATGATCAAATGATGATGCACATTTAGCATCATGTGAAAAAAAAGTAAGCTAAATCCAAAAGTCTTCCACTGAGTACGAAGTGACTTTATTATTTCAGTCTGAATCAGGCATTTTATCTGGACGAGACTCACAGCTTGATGTGTCAAAAAATTTTTTTCTTTCCTGTGTTCTTAAAAGCTTCTCTCCAATTTCAGCATGTACTCAGCTGCTTTGTCAAAGAGAAAGCAATCTCCTTTAGTAGATGAAACAGATGGGCAACCTACGTAGTTATTTCTTAAGCACTTCTGGCCAGTATGGTGGTGACAACTGCTGATGTGTTTCCATTTGAACTTTAGACATCGGAGTTTCTCTTCGTTGGCTTGTTCCGCAGCTCTTCTCTCCTCTCTCCTGGCCTGGTGTGATGGATCTGGCCTATCAGGTTATCCCCTTGGAGGAAAATGCTTCGGGGCTCCTCAGCAACTTGCTTTGTGTTCTTTAATTGACAATACCATCCACCTTGGAGTTTCAGATACAAGTTGTGTAAGTCAGTACAGCCTCCAAGATGGAAGTTATCAGTAATTCTGACTCCTTGGTTTCACCAGCCTAGTGGATTTTTAAATTTCTAGTTTTATAATCCTGATCCCTAGAAAACTCTGTTGTCAGGTATCTTGCAATGTGTATGTTGTCCATCGTATTTCCATTCTTCTGTGTCCCCAGACTCTTTGTGGTTACCCATTTTCCTGTGGTCTGAAGTCCTAATTGCTTCTTCCAACACTCACATGTCTCTGCGTTAGTTATCGCTTACCTTTCCGTCTTTATCTTTCACTACCTTCTCACGTAGACCAAGGTCTACGTGAGAAGGTCTCACGTAGACCTTCTCCAGTAACCAATATTACCTGAACCCACCGAGCCCAGTTCTTCTTTTTATTACTTTCCTTATGTCCTTCCCCCAGCCTAGGATGCCGTTTCCCTTTCTCGGCTTGTGGAAAGCCTTGCTTCGTTTAAGGCCAAGGTCAGTTTCTGTATTCTCTAGTAAAGCCTGTCTGTACAGTCGTCCCAGTCTTCCGTGATTGCTTTGCTTCTCTGATTCTTACACTGTCTGTTGCCTGTAATGCCCATGGGATACTTAATATATGCTTGCTGCTGGTGTGTGTGCGTCATCAGTATTTTCACTTGACCGTTGTTTGACTCCTAGACAGCAGGCCCAGCTAGGATCTAGGTGCAGCTGTGCTGTGCCCTCTCGCTTGCTGTGGGATATGGTGCTGGTCACTGAGCAAACCTTGAAGCATCTACCTTGTGTCAGACCCAGAGCTTACAAGTGTGAACCAAGACACTGTCCTGTACTTGAGCTCATAGAATGGGGACTTAATATTTGAGCATCTGTTACCTTATCTATGAAATGAGGTTAGTAATCATCTCCTGCTATTTCACAGGCTAATTGAGAGCCCCAAATGGGATGCCAGATGGACAGTTGCTTTCTAAACTGTAATATCTATAATATGCTGTAACATGGTGGTAAAGAGTTCCAGCTCTAAACTGAGACCATCTGGATTTGGATTTGGACACTGCTGGTGATTAGCTGCCTGAAGTTGGGCAAGGAGTCTTGCTTCACTCTATCTGGGTTTCCTCATCTAAAAGTTAGGGTGATAGCAGTGTCTGTCCTTAGGGTTGTCATGTGTGTATGCAGCACACCAGAACGGCACCTGACACGTAGCTACTGCTCGGTGTGTTGGTTTATACACTTCCCTGTTCCGGTCAGATTTAGATGCAGCTTATAAAAATATTAATATTACACCTAGATTTAATAATAAATCACGGAAAACAAAATTTAAGACCAGAGGTAAAGTTACTACACAGACTTTTCTTCACTCATGCAACCAGTATTTATCAAACACTAGTGCTGGGAAGCGTTGTTTGGATGAACAAGATGGACAAAGTCTGAGCTCTCTTTGAGCTCCTATTTTTGTTGAAACAGACAATAAACCAGTAATAAATGAATAGGAAATATATCAGGAAATGATAACTGCTATGCAGTGATTCAAAACAGACCCGCAACTCAATGTGATGTATTGTGATTTGGTGGCCACCTTAAATTGCTGGGTCAAAGACTGACTTCTGAGGAGGTGCGTTTTAGTGGAGTAATTTCAGATATTGTGTTTATCCTTTGTGGCTTTCACTTAGTTTCTTGAATCTGTCAATTTATATGTTTCACCAAATCTGGTAAAATTTGGGCCATTATAAAACATTATTTCTACCCCAGTCTCCTTTCTTTCCTCACTCTAGACTTCCAATCATAACTAGGTTTGATCTTTCGATATTATCCTAGATATCACTGATTCCCTGTTCCATTCCCCCACCCCGAATTTTTTTTTCTTTCTTTTCTTCAGATTAGATAACTTTTATGGAGCTGTCTTCAAATTCATTGATGCTTTTGCCAACTCTAGTCTGTTATTATGTCCATCCATTGAATTTTTTTTCAGAGAAGATTTCCATGTGGTTCTTTTCATAGTTATTATTTTTCTGCTATTTCCTATCTTCTTATTCGTTACATGCATATTTTCTGTACATCTTTTAGTATAGTTATAACGGCTCCTTTGAAATCCTTGTCTGATAATTCCATCAGAATCATCTTGGATTGGTCTTCACTGATGGTCTGTTCTCTTGTATATGAGCCTCATTTCTCTGTTTCTTCATAGATAGAGTAATTTTAGATTGTATCTTGTCCATTGATATTGTAGATACTCTGAACTCTGTTTCTCCAAAGGGTATTGATTTTTTTGGTCTCAGCAGTTAATTTGGCTTACTCAGACTTGATGCTCTGTCTTCTCATATAGTGGGTAGCAACTGAATCTTTTTCAGTTCTTTTAACCTTAGCTGGACTGCTGTGGGTCTGTCATGCTCACCTGTCATTATGGGGTCCACCAGAGATTTTGAGAGGTTGGTACGTAAAATTTTGGAGCTCCGCTCTGGCTCTTCATTTTCAGGAATATCCTCTCTTACCTTCCAGCTTCTGTTTGATGCCCCTTTTCCATTATCTCTGTACTTTTGGTCACTCTCCGGTGGTCCGGTGCAGTTGGGTTTTATGTATGTCCAGAATTGTTGTTAGAGTTTAGTTCACTGTTACTTGAAGGATGACCCTGGTTTGTGATAATTTTGAATATGAAGCCAACGTGACTGGTTGATGAATTGGATGTAGGGGGTGGTGGGGACAGGGGTGTGAGCAAGAGAGCAGAATCAATGATGATTATTCCATTTTTTTGGCTTAAGCAGCTGGGAGGATGGTTTTATCATTTCTGTGATAAAGAAGACTAGGGGAAGAGCATGATGGGCTAGGGGCGAGAGGATGTGGAAATGTCCGGTAGGTGATTAAATATTTAGACGCTGGAGCTCTGGGTGAGAAGTGAGTCCTGGAGATCCAGACTTAGTCATTGGAATATAATTGGTGTTTGAAACTGTGGGACTGAATAGCTTTACCTAAGGAGAATATGTAGTGGATGAAGAAGGGGTGCCCCAGTACCGTGCCTGAGGCACTCCAGTATTTAGGAGTATAGCAGGGGAGGAAGAATTACCAAAGGAAACTGAAGAAAAGGAGCCAGTGTGGCGAACCCCTGGACAGTGTAGATCCCAGAAGTCAGAGAAGAAAGCCTTCAAGGAGGCAGGAGGGGACCACTGAGCTGAATGCTGCTGGGATGTCAGGAAGCTAAGGGCAAAAAGAGAGATCCTTGATCGGTCAAGGCAGAGGTCCTTAGTGACTTTACTAGACCGTCTCATGGGAATGGTAGTGGGAAAAACGGGAGGCAGGAAAGTGGGGACCATGACAGCTGTGGACCAAAAGGGCCTGCTCTTAGGGTTCTGTGTATTTAGGCTACATGTTCAGCTGTGAGCTTTGTAACGACCAAAGCAGAAAGGGAGGACTACACAGTTAGTGAATGTTCATCATTGATGGCGAAGCTTCTGTTCTGCTGTAGTAGAGACTTTTCACCTTGAACTTGGGCCTCTGCCTGCTCAGGTTCCCTGGACAGCCTGACTGCCAGGATTAGGGGTGGCATTTGCTCTGCACATCAGGACATCCTGTCTAGGGCCAATTGATACTTGACTGCATGTTCTTTTATTAGTGGCCTTAACTGATAATAGAAAGTGAATTACAGCCAGGGATGCTTTAGGTTGTTTCTTTGCCTACTAAGAATTAACCTTCTCTGTTGTTCAAGTTGGAGTTTATGAGGTACGAGGCACTTACTAAAGCCAGAATTGCGGTTCAGAGCATCATCTGTGCCAGAAACCAGAATTTTCTGTATTGTCAGATTACTACAGTTCATGGAAAACTCCCACAGAATCGGCATTTGCGTAACCAGGTGTCAGCTTGCTTTATGGCCCCCAGAGCACAGACTGAGGTTTCATTACACTTGTTTTCAAGGCGAACGATCCCATGAAGGTTTAGTTTTCCTAGGGTTTGTATGTTTAGGCAGCAACGTTTGCCTTTGGTTCACTAACAGTCCACCTGTTCTATCCTGGCATTCTGGCATTCATTTCTGGACCTTACTAAAACAAAACATCAAAAGAAATCTACCAAACTAGAGTCCTTGGCTTATTTTCTGACTCTGCCTCAGATTTGTGTGTCTGGCTTCTGTTTCCTTGCAGCTACCATACTTGCATCTGGCATGGTATTTGAACCTTCAGACATGTTCTCCTGAATTAACCGTGGATGATTAAGCCCAGATCCTTTGGTTATGCCAACATTGCTGAATTGCTTCTTCATTAAAAAAGTGTTTTCCTTCTGGAGAAAAATATAATTTGAAAAGATACATGCACCCCAGTATTCATAGCAGCACTGTTTACAATAGCCAAGACATGGAAGTAACCTAAATGTCCATCGACAGGTGGATGGATTAAGAAGATGTGGTGTGTGTGTGTGTGTGTGTGTGTGTATGTATGTATGTGTGTGTGTGTGTGTATATATATATATATATACACACACACACACACATACATACATACACACACACACACACACACACACACACACACAATGGAATATTACTCAGCCATACAAAAGAATGAAATAATGCCATTTGCAGCAACATGGGTGGACCTAGAGATTATCATAGTAAGTGAAGTAAGCCAGACAGAGAAAGACAGACCTAGAGATTATCATAGTAAGTGAAGTAAGCCAGACAGAGAAAGACAAATATATGATATCACTTATATGTGGAATCTAAAAAAATGATACAAATGAGCTTATTTACAAAACAGAAATAGATTCACAGACATAGAAAACAAACTTATGGTTACCAAAAGATGGGGTGGGGGAGGGATCAATTAGCAGTTTGGGGTTAAAATATACACACCACTCTATATAAAACAAATAACCAACAAGGACCTACTGTATAGCACAGGGAACTATATTCAATATCTTATAATAACCTATAATGGAAGAGAATGTAAAAAAAGAATATGTGTGTGTGTGTGTGTGTGCGTGTATGTGTGTGTGTGTGTGTGTGTGTATATATATATATATATATATATATAATATATATATATATATATAACTGAATCACTTTGCTGTATACCTGAAACTAACATAACATTGTAAATCAACTATATTTCTATAAAAATTTTTAAAAAATAAAATAGTTTTTTAAAAGTGTTTTCCTCTTGGATGGGGTATCAACCTACCCTAGTCCTCTTGCCTTTTTGTTAAATTTTAGTGTCTGTTCCAAGAAGACTCCATTCTAAGCCCAGGCAGATACAGACTTGTGAATTTCAGCCATCTCACTGATGATATTTAAGGGCAATTAAGATGATCCCAGAATTTTTCTCAGTGTGTGAACCAGTTAGCCTTCGTATAGGACGTCAGCATTGTACATATTCCTCTCCCTGCCGACCGTGCCCTTTCATTATCAGAAATTTTCATAGGATTTACTGGTTTTGATTTCAAAACTGTTAGACTGTACAGTAAAAAAGGTAACTTTTATTTCTTTTCAGTTTATACTCTCTCCCATAGGAGTAATCAGCCCCACTTTTTGTCATAGCAGAATAGAGAACGCTCAGATATCATGAAAGTCAGTATTACAACTGTCTCCTTGGTGGGAGCATTTGTTTTTCCAAAAATAAGTTATATGTAGTTATTAGTCATATTGAAAATCTTTGCTACAGTCTTCCTACCAGCTCCATATTTCATTTGTGTTTTCATTCTCTTCTTGTCTTTTAGATTAAATGTATTTCTGTAAATAAATAAAAGTACTTCTCTGATCTGAGAACTTCTGTTTTGAGGTTGGAGTAATAGAGGCCATGTCCTCATAAAGCAAATATTTCCAAAGCTCATTTTATTATTTGGTCTGTCTTAACACCCGTGAGGTTATCTCCCTTAAGTTATTGGCAAAACATACAATTTGAAGGAACCGTTCTGTTAATACTTTTAGAGTGCAGAGAAGGTTCCAGTGTGAAAAACCAATGCTTTTATCTATGGTTAATGCATTTCCAAAATATTTAGTTGATTTCTAAACATCTCTTTGCAGGAATCCTAGCAATTTTATTATTATTTTTTCCTCCTGAATTTTGTAACACTGTAGTTGAGTGAGAACGAGCCCCGTCATAACTCTTAGAACTGGATTACAGACAAATTTAAATTATTTGTAGTTTGGAAAGGAGACTTGGCAAGGATGAATGGTCCATGGCTGGTGCATCGTTAAGATAATTGGAACCGTGGCAGTATTTGTTTCCTAATATTGTGTTTCTAAATTTAAGCGACAAGGTTCATCATAGGAAAAAATCCATTCGTATGTTCCAAGTTGGATTTAAATTATTCCAACTTCATTATTACAACATTAGAAGTAGCTGTTTCCTATGGAAAGGCCGATTCAAGTAATTTGCTTGATGTCATGTGGAAGTGGTTTCTGCCAAGACTAGTAATATCCTTCAATAAAGTAAGTTTCTAGGAAGACAATACCTAACAATGGTAACTTTTAACCATCCAGATAAAAGAATATGAAAAGCTTGAGAATGAGGAAGATCGCCTTTGTAGAAGTCGACAAATTTATGATACTTACATCATGAAGGAGCTGCTGTCTTGTTCACATGTAAGTATCTCTTTTTGTTTTATTACTTTAGTATGGGTAAATATGAGACAGCCTTCAAACATTTCCAGAATGAAAGTTAAAGTAGGAGGAAGAGGTTTAAAAATTAAATGATATTCATCCAGGATGGAACCCCTTTCTTCTGTTTTTGTCATTTGTTTCCTGATAATACCGATCCAGTATCTGTTGTTCCATATACTCTTGGTATGTTTCCAAAAGTGGATACTTTCACTGCAAACGTTGATAAAATGGCTAATGCAGATCAATGGAAGAAAAAGCCAACCTCAATTCTAGACTTTCTAAAGGAAATTAAGCTTTGTTGTTTTTCATTTAGCTCTCCCTTAACAGTTAGGCTAATCATATATTGATCAATACAAATCTTAAATGCTTTCTTTGAATTAATAAGGAGGATTGTAATTATTGTGTTAATGTAGTTCATTAATAGTTGAAACCATTTTTTTCCCTTGTATTGGTAAATCAGAGAAACAGTCTAATTCAGTCATTAGGATAAACTGGGTTCCTAGGAAATTATTCCACCAGGAGTGAGTGGAATAATTAATAATGAAAATTTACCATGTAATCTCTATACATGAAGACTGTTTTCCAAAGGAGTATCCTAAGAGCCCTGGGCTGCTGTGTCCGATGCAGTAGCCACTAGCCACATGTGGGTATTTAAATTGTTTAAATTAATTAAAACGAAATGGAATTAAAAGTTTAATTCCTCATGAGCCACATTTCAAGGGCTCAATACCCACATGTGGCTGGTGGCTCCTGCGTCAGCCCAGGTTCACCACATTTCCAGCATTGCAGAGAGCCTGACTGGACAGCAGTGGTCATGACAATGATATATGTTCGTGCTTCTGTGTTTTTGTTATGTTGTCTACAGTGCTTACTGAACTTCTGAGCTAGAGTTAATCGTAGTGCTCTGTGCCTTGCTACCTTGCTGGGGAATGGTTGAACCTTGGTAAATGCCAGGTGTTCACTGTGAATGCCTCTGTAAACGTAGTTTTCGTGTAGGTCAACAATTTAGAGGGTTTTTAGCAGTGTGATATGCTTTTCAAGCTCTTCTTCTTGTGCATTGCTGCAGACGTAATTTGAAGTTTTGGGGGAGGACAGAGCGTGTAATTTTTGTCAGTGTGAGTTTCATTGTTTTAGAGCCAATTCCTCTCCCCTGTGGTTACAGCAAGATTTTCCTTAACCTAGAGTCTTTTCAACACTGTGATTTAGCTTTGCAGTCCTGACGTTTAATTCTTAGGTATATTTTCATGCATTCACTTTCTCTCATATAATAGAAATTTTGCATTTTTAGGACCCCAGTATCAGCCAGTTGAGGGATGATGCATTTAATAAGGCGATAATACGATTCCTTACAGCTTTTTTTAGTCGAAGTCATCTTGACCTCCTGTGGGATTAGGTATGTCAGTTGGATGCCCCTGTTGCACAGCATCCTTCTCGACATGGTATCTAAGAGCTCTGGAAGCTCAGAGGAGCAGTGGTCTGTTTGGCTTGCCCGCAGACAACCAACAGATTTTTTAAAGAATGCGTGTTGATGGAATCCCTATAGGTTACTGCTTAGTAATTTTTGTGTTAAATTTTATGTTTGATATTGTAAAGCATACAGAGGTTTGCTCTGTTTTATATTTGTGGCAAAAACATTGTTTTTTTGATTTTTAAAAGCCATTCTCAAAGCAAGCTGTAGAACACGTGCAAAGTCATCTATCCAAGAAACAAGTGACATCAACTCTTTTTCAGGTAAGATTAAAGTGCTTTCCCAATAAATGTTTCTAATTTGCTTAACAATTGGATTTGGGGCCATTCTTTGCATCTGTGAAAGTGCTGGGGGAGTTGACATATGAGGCTGTATTTCTTACGTGGAGGTTTATCTGGAAGAACTGAAGTTTAATGTTGTCTGTCTTCTCATTGAAATGTGTGCTGTTCTGCCGACATTCTTCGTGAAGGCTTTCCTGAAAAACGCCACTGGAGCGTTTCTATAAATCAATCAAGACAAGACATTGGAGGAAAAAGCCTTTTCCTGTTTGACATCCCAGGCACCTGTGAAGAGCGGGGACTTGACAGGATTTACTTTCTAGTGGTACAGGTGTTGACCCCCACGGTGATTATCCCCCAGATGAAATAGATCCATTTTCAAGAATCAAGAGGGAATGTTTGAACGGCCTTGGTGTCGTGACTGAGGAACTGGACTTTGCCCTGGCTCCTCGTATCTTGAACACAACGCAGTCATGCAGATTTAAATGACAAGCCTCAGAAAACTTGATCCACAACTGATGGGCCGATGTATTTGCTGATCTTCAGATGTAATGGTTTCTCCTCCCCAAAGCCTTTTCTCTCATCCTGTGGGTTTTCTATAGAGGTGGCAGCTTGCAAGGACACGGTCAAATTTTCAAGTGGATAATGTACTTTTCATGTTTCTGTGAGTCACAATGCCATTCATTAATGTAATGATTTTCATAAATGAAAATAATTTATCCATTTCCTGGATTATTCAGTAATTTACAGAGAAGTTAAGTTGATTTTTACCTAGGTGCCTTATGATAGGTTTTATTTACATACAAAATGAACCTGATGATTTTATAGAGAAAATATTGATTTGGCTCCGAGAACATTTGGGTACAGTAACAAACCGCGTACTGCCTTTCTGCCAAAATAATTAGATGGACTTTTCTTAAAATGTAACACCTTTTATAGTCTAGTTGGTTATAAGCTTGGGCTCTGAAATTAAGTGCCCTGGATTTCGAGACCCTGGGCAAGCTACCATACCTCTCCTCCCTTCAGTTTTCCCATCTGTGAAGCAGAAGTGAGAGTGGGCTGTCCCGCAAACGGGGTCTTGAGGATTGAGTGCATGTGAGTTGCTTTGCACTAGGCCGGTCTGTTGCCATGCTCCACAAATGTCAGCTCTTACCAAACACTGTACATTCAAAAAGTGCAACGTGAACATCTGCCGTTTGTTGCCTTCGTGATATTTTCATGTCAGAACTTCAGTTGTCTGACTTTGACGCTGTTCGGAGACAGTCTTGTAGTCAATTACATCTAACGTTGCTAAATTATACCTCACAGTACGTGGATTTTACAACTCTGATGCTAGCTTTTCCTGCAGCATAAATAACATTTAAAAAGATAGTTCCAGATGAGATACAAAGACCACCAAAATTCCCTCTGTGCCTTCAAGGAACAGTCATTTAGGAGCTTCTCCAGTATCTTTCAAAACCACTTACTTTACTGATTTGTTCATAAGAAAATAATTAAATAATGTTCTGGTAAAATAGATCTAGAATGGCTGGTATTCTTATTCAAAGGTGAAGGAAGTAGTCCCTATTGAGTTGATTTAAATAAGAAGGTGTATTAGTACAATTCAGTGTGACATGTACCATCAGAACACAGTGATCAAAGTATAGATAGAAGTTACATGTTTGGATGTCCTGTTTATAGAGGGACATTAACCATAAAGTTAGTTGATACTCTTTGAGTTGGAATTTCTTTTTTTCCCCTTTCTGAGTTACAATTGACAAATAAAAATTGTATATAATTGTAGGTGTACAATGTGATGTTTTGATATACGTATTCGTTAACGGTGAAGTGATTGTCATAATCAAACTAATTAACGTATCCATCACCTCACCTAGTTACATTTGTGTGTGTGTGTTTGCGTGTATGTGTGGGGGTGAGAACACTTATGATCAACTCTGTTAGCAAATTTCAAGTGTACAATACAGTATTATTAACTGTAGTCCCCATGCTGTACATTAGCTCTCCAGAACTTATTTATCCTGCATAACTGAAACTTTGTACCCTTTGACCACCATCTCCCCATTTCCCCCACTTCCCAGCCCTTGGAAATCACCATTCTACTCTACTTTTATGAGTTAGACTTTTTTTAGATTCCACCTGTGGACGAGATCATACCATATTTTGTCTTTCTGTGACTGGCTTATTTCACTTACCATAATGTTCTCCAGATTCACCCATGGTGTCACAAATGGCAGGATTTCCTTCTTTTTAAAGACTGAATACTATACCATTGTGTGTTTATATATATATATATGTATCCATACCACATTTTCTTTATCCATTCGTCCATTGATAGACACTTTGTTTCTGTATCTTTACTGTTGTGAATAATGCCACAGTGAACATGGGCGTGCAGATATCTCTTCAAGATACTGATTTCATTTCCTTTGGGTATATACCAGAAGGGGGATTGCTAGATAATATGGTAGTTCTGTTTTTAATTTTTTGAGGAATCCTTATACTGTTTTCCGTAATGGCTGCGCCAATTTACATTCCCACCAACAGTGCACAAGGGCTCCCTTTACTCTACATCCTTACCAACAACTTACCTCTTGACTTCCTGATAATAGCCATCCTAACAGATGTGAGGTGGTATCTCATTGTGGCTTTGATTTGCATTTCCTTGATAATCAGTGTTGTTGAGCACCTTTCCATGTGCCTGTTGGCCATTTGTATGTCTTTCGAAAAATGTCTCTTCAGGTCCTCAGCCCCCTTTCGAATCGGGTTATTTGGTTTTTGGCTGTTGAGTCGAGTTCCTCGTATATTTTGACTATTAACCCCTTATCAGATATATGGTTTGCAAATATCTTCTTTCATTCTACAGGTTGCCTTTTCACTCTGGTAATTGTTTCCTTTGCTCTGCAGAAGCTTTTTAGTTTGATGCAATCCCGCTTGTCTGTTTTTGCTTTTGTTGCCTGAATTTTTGATGTCACTTCCAAAAAATCATCACCCAGGCAAATGTCAAGACGTTCTTTCCCTGTGTTTTCTTCTAGTGGTTGTACACTTTCAGGTCTTATATTTAAGCCCTTAATTCATCTTGAGTTGATTTTCGTATATGTGTGAGATAAGGGTCCAGTCTCATTCTCCATTTATTGCAGAGACTATCCTTTCTGCATTGTGTGCTTGACACCCTTGTCAAAGGTTAGTTGACCATAAGCGTGTGGATTTATTTCTGGACTCTCTATTCTGTTCCATTGGTCCATAACGTCTGTTTTTATGTCAGTACGATACTATTTTGATTACTGTAGGTTTATCATACATTTAGACATCAGGAAGTGTGATGCCTGAGTTGAAATTTCTTATCAAGGAGAAGAAGGTAGTAAAAAAAAAAAAAAAAGCTCTGAAAGTAAATACAAAATTCTTTTTATTCTTTTTGTTTGCAAAACTAACTTTAGAAATAAATAATTGCACAGGTACATTTGGTGGCAAGAGTCGGAAGGGGTCCTGGCTTACCTTTAGGTTCCTAGAACATGCCAGGCCCTGTGCTTGGCTCTCAGCGTTCTTCATCTTATTAAATTCTCACAGTGGCCTTGAAAATGAGATGTGACTCTCCCATTTTACAGATCAAGGGAACTGAGAATCAGGTGAGGTTGTTTGCTCATGACCCCACTATTGAACTCTCGCTTTTGCACTGCTTACCCGACACATTTTGTAGTTCATTGTGTTGAGAGTGGCAGTTTAGTATATCATATCCAGTCTTAAGAATCTCTGGTGAACTTTTATTTTACTAGCAAAAGTACAGGCTGTTTTATAAAATATGAAAAAATATTAACGTAACAGTTTTTGTAAATAGAAAATCTGTGATGTACAAATTTAGGCTTTTCATATGTCTTTCAACACTTGATCTCTTTTGTCTTTTGAACCTCTTGAGACTTGTGGCCCTTGGTCTTCAGCATCTAGAAGAGTTAGCGAAGATTGCTATTATGTGTCATCATAGAAACACAGGACTTCGGAGCTGGAAAGGGCTTCAGAGAGAGAGTTCAGCTTCCCCTGTTACTAAGGAGGGAACAAAGTCCACTTGGTTTTAGTGACCAGTTCCAGTGTCCTGCCCAGGACAGCAGTAGCCCTGCCAGGGGGTGGAGGTGGCTTAGACCCATGGCAGGAAGTGAGGCTCCCAGGCGAGCTGCGGCGGTCTCACTGCCTGTGTTGGTGACTGTGGCTTCTGCAGACTTCCTAGTTTGATCACTTGCCTTGGACGGTTCCCGATCTGGTCCTTCTTTTTTGCACATTTTCAGGATGATCTACGAAGACACAGAAAACATTAAATTTGCATCATTCAGTGAGTGTAGGGTATGAAGATATTTTCCAAAACTATCTAAGTGGCTCCAGGCTGAGCTGTGAAATGTTGGTGTTTGATATTTTTATAGTTCTTGATTTGAAGTCCATCCCATGGAAAATAAGTTTATGCAGTTTATTTGGTAATGTGTAAAGTGGCATGATATTGAAGTAGATTGTTCTCCACAGGGAAAGGGCACTGCACGTGTGAGCAAGGAGCCCTTGCCGTAATCCCCGCTTAGCCGTGAACTTGCTCAAAGACCTTGGGAATGGCTGATGTAAAAAAAATTTACTCCATGGGTCCCTTGGCTTTTAGTCTTTAAAAGTCAATATTAATGCTGATCCTTTATGATAATCATAATTAACAACAATTATATAATTAATAGTAATTTATAGGATGCACTACATGACTTACAAGGCTCAGTACACACTGAAAACCTGGGGGCCCTTGTTCAGAAATTATTAAGAACTTCAGGATGACAACAGCAGGGCACCAAACCGAGCCCTGGGCTCTGCTGTGGGACTGCATGGGTCACATGCCCATGAAGCTAATTCCAGCCACTTAAGATGTGTCTGTGACTTGCCAGGAGCGATGCAGTGGCACACAGGACAGACCTGTCCTTGCCTTCATGGAACATGCCATTGAGTGGTGTAGATTACTACAAGTAACTAATCGTGACCATGAGTCCACTGGTGAAAACTGGACAAGGCTGTGAAGGGCGAGTACAAGGTCCTGTGGGAGCACGTAATTTGGAGCCTTACCTCGTCTGAGTCTCATCCTTTTCTGTTTTTCACTTTATTATGTTCTTACTGATGCAGTGTGGAATTTCTTTTCCATTCTTTCCAGCCGTACATAGAAGAAATTTGTGAAAGTCTTCGAGGCAGCATTTTTCAAAAATTCATGGAAAGGTATGAAACTTTATGTATAAAATCTTTTTTCCAATAGAGATATATTTGACGTGTAACATTATCTTAGTTATATATATTGTATTTATACTGATAAGATCTTGTACTGTGTAGGTGTACCTCATTTTACCCGATAAGTGCTGTCCTTACAGTGTGTTAATTTATTCATTCAATGAACATTTACTGACCATGTGCTATGTGCCAGGCTTTGCATTAGATTGTTTCCTCTGTACCTTATAATTTAGGATTTGTATATCTTAACATCCCGTTGACCTTTAGTTCTTTAGCTTCCAAATGGTCCAAAATTTAAATAGGCTAAGGAACCTCACAATTAAAAGTATCTTATTGGGACACCTTTGCTAATGCAAGCACGAGTCTATGTCTAATTCATTTGTTTATATGTTGAAATCATACCCTTCAAAGTGAGACATTCTTTACGTAGTAGAATTTAAGTATCGGCAAATGTCTGTAGTCAGATATATCATTAATGTACCTGATGAATACGTCCCTCTGGGTTACTCAAGCTGTAGGGTGCGTCTGTCCTATAAAATTGTGAACATTTTCGGTAATGCCTATAAAAGTGTTCACATGCTTCTCAGGCACCGAGAGTCAGTCCTTCAGTGTTGTGAGTGTGCCTCTGTGATGATGCACCTTTGGAACTGGACTTTCTAACACTGAATCTGCATTCACACTGACGGTACTCTTCTCCATAAACTCGGCTAATTTCTAGACAGCTGTCGTGTGACCGAGCCTCATCGACGGAGCAGCCTGCAGCTGTTCAGTGGTTGCCCTTTAAGAGCAAATACTTCAGTGCAGTTGTTTTTGTTTTTTTCTCCACATGTTCATAGAACTAAAATAATTAAAATAAAAATTAAAAAGTTGTGTCATGGTTCTACCAGAGTTCAAGAGATAATTTTATCTTGGAGTAGAGTCAGTACTTCAGGAAATGAATCTGCATACAAATGATTACATTTTTCTGAGTAGGAGCAGAGGCTTTGCCAAAAAGCCATGGAATCAAACCGAGGGGATAGGATGCCAGCCCAGGGGTGAGACTCAACCAAGCCGTCTCCACTGCTGTTGGTTCTAAAATCTGACTTTTCCCAAACTCCTGGGTCAGCCTCACTGTTACATGGTCCCTGGTAGAGAGGGGAGAAATGGGGATGGTAATTAAAATCGGGGAAGAGGTCTTGTTAACTCCATTGTGTAACCACCAGGTAAACCTGCACGGACATTTTCTCCCACTGAGTTAACCATTCACTGTGTTTTTTTTTTTTTTTAGTTTTATTGAAGTATAGTTGATTTACAATGTTAATTTCTGCTCTACAGCAAAATGATTCAATTATATATGTACACACACACACATTCATTTTCATCTTCTTTTCCATTATGGTTTATCCCAGGATGTTGAATATAGTTCCCTGTGCTATATAGTAGGACCTTGTTATTTATCAATTCTCTATGTAAAAGTTTACATCTGTTAAACCCAGACTCCTAATCCATCCCTCTCCCAGCCTCCTCCCCCTAACCATTCACTCTTATCACCACAGGAAATACAAGTGAAGCTGTTTGCATTTTAGGCAAGCATGCACATTGGATTTTCTGCAACTGTTACCATTTTATATAAATGAATTATTTTTAAAGTCAGTTCATTTATATATATATATATATATATATATATATATATATATTTGGTTCTTTTTATGTTACTACATTATCAAATTAACAGTAAAAGAATCCATTGTCAGGCCAAGAGTTCAGAGTTTGGGTTTTTTTGTTGTTAATTAATTAATTTATTATTTATTTTTGCCTGTGTTGGGTTTTCGTTGCTGTGCGCAGGCTTTCTCTAGTTGCGGTGAGCGGGGGCTACTCTTCATTGCGGTGCGCGGGCTTCTCATTGCGGTGGCTTCTTGGTGTGGAGCACGGGCTCTAGGCACGTGGGCTTCAGTAGTTGTGGCACGTGGGCTCAGTAGTTGTAGCTCGCGGGCTCTAGAGCGCAGCCTCAGTAGTTGTGGTGCATGGGCTTAGTTGCTCCGTGGCATGTGGGGTCGTCCCAGACCAGGGCTCGAACCTGTGTCCCCTGCATTGGCAGGCGGATTCTTAACCACTGCACCACCAGGGAAGTCCAGAGTTTGGGATTTGAAAAGCACAGGCACTCCATAAATAGACCCTTGTAGACTTCAGCATCGTCAGGACTGGCCATGTTCTCTGAGGGCCTCACGGTTCAGGCGATTTTTCTTGGTGGCCACACCGCAGTTTCATAGTAGAGAAGTAAAGAGGAAGTCTTCATGTAGAGAACAGGCTTATGGTTGCCAAGGGGGAGGCGGGGTGGGGCAGGGGTTGGACTGGGAGTTTGCGGTTAGCAGATGCAAACTAGTATATAGAGAATGGATAAACAACAAGGTCCTACTGTATAGCAGGAAACTAGATAAGCCATAATGAATAATGAACTAGATAAACCATAATGAATATATAATGAATATATATCACATGTATCCTGTGATAAACCATAATGAAAAAGAATATATATGTGTATAACCGAATCACTTTGCTGTTCAGAAATTAACATGTTGTAAATCAATTATACTTCAATTAAATTAAAAAAAAAAAAAAGAGGATGTCTTTAGCAGTGCTGAGCCTGCCTCTCCACCTTCTCCTGAGGCCCAGCAGGGACACGGGGTTAAGTTCCCAGTGGGGCTGAATCCCGGAGGGAGGCCTTCCCTCTTCTGGATGAGGCTGGTGAGCCTCGCTTCAGCGGTGAAGATCAGATTGCTCAGCAATCTAAAGCCCACGTCAGGGGTTAGAGTTAAAAACACTCGTTCTGCTCACCCTCGCCGCACCCCAGTCGTCTTTGTATCTTTCACCCCTGCTCTTCCCTCCGAGGCGGCGGTTAAGTCACCTGCAAGGGCTCTGGCTCTGAAGCCCTGTGCTGCCCAGGCTCTGCCTTATTCTCAGCCCCGGTTCCTCCTCCCCACCCAGAAGTGCCCATTCTAGTGACTAGATATTGCCTAGGAATGGAGCTCAAGGAACCCCGTGGGCACACGACAGCCAGGACACCCAGCAGCCGTCTGTACTTCCTAAAGAAGAATTTGCTATCGTATTTAATGGGCAAAATATCTGTTCTTATTTTTTGATGGAGTGTGTGTTCTTTTGGCGCAGGGTATGGGTTGGGAGTTGATTCTCCTCGACTCTTCTCTTGGCCAGCAGGGCCACTTCTCTCTCCCTGGTTGTTTACCCTCCCCGGCTAGTTTGCAGGTTCATAAAATGTGACCAATCACACCCCCCCACACACCCCCACCTCCGTTGCCATCTCTGAACTCCAGAATCCGTGAGAAGGCAGGGTGTGAGCTTGCCTCACACACCAAGTGATTTCAAAGTCATGGATTTATTCACCCCAATGTGGTTTCACCTTTTGCATTCACCATGCTTTAAAAAAAACCTCTTTGAAATAGCTCTCAGAAACTCAAAATTTATTTTACCGACCTCATAGAGATGTTAGGAGGATCAGTGAAACACCCTTTAGAAGTCATTTCAGAGTCACTGAAAAAAGATGCTATGTAATTACAAGAGTTCTTCTGCTTTGAATTCTTAATTTGATTATTAGCCTCAGAAGTATTTTGAAAAGGTCCTTAGAAGGCATATTAGATGAAACCCCCAGGGACCTGGGATATTTGGATGCCTTAGGGCATCGTGTTATAGCGCTGCTAATACCTGTAACTTGCACTTCATAAGAATGCCCTCCCTCTCTTCCTGCCTTTCTCTCTCCTTCCCTTTCTTCCTTTTTTAATTCATTCATTCCTTCATAGAACCCTGAATACCGTTCCTATGTAAGGAATCATGCCGGGGGCTAGATGAAGTCCAACAATCACCAGAAATGTTCTTTGCTTTTAAGGAGTATTCAATCCAGAATGCCTTTCTTCTGAAAAAAAAATTAAAAGCAAACATTTAATAGATATGTTGCTCATTAATAAAAAAACAATCCCAATCATGCCTTTATTAATGGGATAGATATGTTTCTTACTTCATGGATGAAAAAAAACACTCCTCCAGCAGTTGAGTAAACTGGGAGCTTATCAATGCAGTATGACCTCCATCTTGCGATTCTCGTCTGAGGATTTCTCTCCTGCACTGTTTGCATCGTCGTGAGGCAGACATTGGTTTGGGTTCAGATCCGGCTCCACCCATTCTCTCTCTGCGTGACCTTGGGCAAGCTCAGGTGATCTTGCCTGTAAGTTGGGCATCATGACGCTACCTGATCACGGAGTTGTTGAAGGAGTAGATGAACAGGGCCTGGGGCATGCTAAGCACTATTTTAGGGATTGTATTTGCTACCCCTCTAATTATTTGTAAACAGCATTTTTTTTGTCATTGAGAGCTGCACTGTCCAGTATGGTAGCCACTGACCACGTGTAGCTGTGGAACTCTTGAAATACGATTAGTCTGAATTAAGATGGGCAAATACCCACCAGATTTCAAAGACTTCATAGAAAAGCAAGAATGTAGACTATCTCATTAAAATTGTATATTGATTTGATTTAATTTTATGTTGAGATGATAATTTTTTGATATATTGGTTTAAATAAAATATATTATTAAAATTAAATTACGTACGCAGCTTCTGTTACCCGTCTATTGGACAGTGCTGACTCAGATAAAGATGTTACCACAGCATAATGACAATTAAAGGAGAAGCACAGAGTCTTCAATTTGAATCATAAAATAAGGCCTTAAATACCAGGTGAATCCTTTGTGAAAAAATGTTTAGGAAAACTTACTCCGTTTGAGAAGCAACACAAGCAGTACAATTCTAGTTTCTCAGTTAACCCGATAGTTAACTTTTCAGTAATTCCTTACGTTCTTTTTCAGTGACAAGTTCACTAGATTTTGTCAGTGGAAAAATGTGGAATTAAATATCCATGTGAGTATCATCTTTGCCTTTCTTTTTTTAAATAAAAATTTCCTCTGGCTCAGCTTCGTGAGAAAGTATTTTACTCGGCAGCAAACTCCCAAGGGTAACACACTGCCCAAACAGATGTCGTGCTTATGGCTTTAGGCATGAAAACTCCATCCTCCTATACCCAATTGTAAACACTTCGAATTTTAATTCTCTTTTCTCATATTCATGTAAGAATGTGTTTATTTATTTAAGAATGGTTATTTTAAGCGGTAATTGACCTTTTAACAGAAGTAGTTGTAAAAATACAAGTCTTCTCCATAATGTAATTCCCATATGCCCGTGCCTTATGCCATCTTGGTAAAGTTCCTTTTTTTATTCTTAGGCGCAATGATGTAATAAACATGATGACATCTTTTACTAGACCACGGTTTCATCTTTTCTGTTATTTTGAGAATGATAAAAGCAGTCCTCAAAGACAGGCTACTTTCTGACATTAACCCCTTAGCATTGTATCTTCTGTTAGCTTTTCACTGTCAGTAATTCTAGGGCATGTTCTTTACTTCGCTTTTAGAGTGTGCGTTTCTCTTCCCCTTTCCTTCGTGCTCTCCCTTCACATAGGTTTGCAACTGAGAAAAAGAAATAACTGGATTTTATTTTTTTAGTTTTTTACTTGAGCAGTACTATTGGAAGAAGTGGGGTCTTTTCTTCTGCTTTTTTTTTTTTTATTAATTAATTAATTAATTAATTAAATTTTGGCTGTGTTGGGTCTTCGTTTCTGTGCGAGGGCTTTCTCCAGTTGCGGCGAGCGGGGGCCACTCTTCATCGCGGTGCGCGGGCCTCTCACTATCGCGGCCTCTCCCGTTGCGGAGCACAGGCTCCAGACGCGCAGGCTCAGTAGTTGTGGCTCACGGTCTTAGTTGCTCCGCGGCATGTGGGATCTTCCCAGACAAGGGCTCGAACCCACGTCCCCTGCATTGGCAGGCAGGTTCCCAACCACTGCGCCACCAGGAAAGCCCCTTCTTCTTCTTTTAAACCTCCTCTCTCCACCCCATTTCCTGGCAGGATTGAGAAGCAAGAGGCAGTGACACATTTTTAAAAATAATCCCTTATTGGGACTTCCCTGGTGGTCCAGTGGTTAGGACTCCATGCTTCCACTGCAGGGAACACGGGTTTGATCCCTGGTCTGTTGCTGTGGCATGCCGCAGCACGGCCAAAAAAAAAAAAAAATCCCTTATATCTGCTGTGGATCTTCCTTGTGCTTGAGTTCCTTTAGCAGACGTGGTATCCTCATGTCTTCACGTCCTCATGTCCTCTGAGCCCCAGACATGAAGCTAGTGGGCCAGATGCCCCTCCCTGGCTGCAGACATGATATTTGAAGGGTTGTCTGGGGAAACCCTTCAAGCATCTGACCCTTCATTTGCCAGGATACATAAACTAGTAGGCATTTGCTGTTATCTGATGGCCTCTTACCACGAACATGGGACTATCTATCTGCCTTTGTACTGTCTGATGCCATGAAAACTGCTTAGGAAGCAGGGCATTGCTGGGATGATACTGACAAAGTGCTTATGAATAAAGCCTCTTCATAGAGTTACTCCCACTTGGTCTGGTTTCATGCTCACATGCCCAGCATGAGTCCTCTCTACTCACTGACGTTATTGATAAAACATTCACACGGCCAGCATCTGTTGGGCTTTCTGATCACATGGCCCACGGTTAGGAAAACATAGATGGCCTTGACGTGGGCCTATTTTCCTACCATTACGTTCCTGGCCTTGCTGAACTGTTCCCAAACTTTAGACTTCAGAGTAGCTGATGTTGCTTTGTGTTTTGAGTGGAAATTTCACATTCACTTGTCTTCAAAGCGTACATCGTCCAATATAAGATTTATGAGATCGGAAAACGAATCTAACTCGGCTAGCACTGTGTCGTCTTCCCATTTGCCTCCGTGGTGTGCATTCTGTGCAGTCTGCATAGAAGGTGGTTCTAGAACGTTCTGCCACCTTGTGCTTCTCACCGCTCAGTTTGAGGGACCAGTCACGGAAAGGGCAGGTGTATCTGAATCGCTATTTTAATAACTGTATATGTTTTACATGAAAACAACAGCATCATTTTTATGCAGTTTTACGTTTCCATGTCGCATTTTGAATTCACAGTTGACCATGAATGATTTCAGCGTACATAGGATTATTGGACGAGGAGGATTCGGTGAAGTATATGGTTGCAGGAAAGCAGACACTGGAAAAATGTAAGCTTTCTAGGCTCGTATATTTTGCTGGGAATATTAAGAGAATTTTATGCTCGCATCAAAAGGAAACCCCTGTGTAGATTTATGGACGCCCATGATCTCACTCCTGCAGTAATTTACCTCAGAAGGAAATAGGCTGTATTTTGTAAAGCATAGCAAACGAGATGATCTGGAACTGCTGCCTCTTAGGGCTAAATGGGAAGGTAACCAGAAGCCGTGTATCGGGAGCCTGCGGTGGTTCAGGCCGTGGGTGAAGAGCCAGGAATCCAGAGGTGGCCAAGAAGGGGCGTTATGTATGGCCTCCCAGTCCGATCAGACTGCAGAGAATTCTCTGCTTTGCAGGGGAGAGACATTCTCTTCTGACCCACCTGTGATTTAGCATGTGCAGTTTGGGGTGATAGAAAACGTACCTTCCAGTTCTGTGCTGCACGGTGGGCTTTCTGATCCTAAATGATGCACTTTACTTGTCGTTCGTTACCTTTCACTAAATTTTAGTTTTACTTCATCATAACTGCTTGTCGAGGTGTCGAGGATGCCCAGTCTGTCACGTGTTGTTGTTAGAAGTAAATAATATCAATTTGTCTCTTCATACACATTTACGATTTCACCCGACTCTCGGAAACCGCCAGGGCGTGGTAAATAGTCTTCTATTTTATAGGTTAAGGGTAGATGCTTCTCAGGAGTCACACAGCTAGGAAGTGGCCAAGCTCAGCTCCCATGAACCCTCGAGCACGTCCTTTGCAGCCTCCCAGCTGCCAGTGACAGTGACCTGCCACCTGCCCTTGGGGGCGGGAGGCCCTCAGCTTGCTTATTCTGAGGGCTTCAAGACCTGTGGGTGCCACCTTCTCTGTGGTCTGCAATCCAAAGGTCTTATTAAACATCATCACAGCAGGGTGGTGATAGAAGTAGTATGAGGCATTTTGAAAATTCTTTATCATAAAGAATATTTCAAGAACACGTCACTTCATGTGTGCTCTGTTGGGCTTTGATCCCATAATTAAGCCAATATTTGATCCCATAATTAAGCCAATCAGTGTCTCGCAAATGGATTTGTCATACAGAACTCCTGGAAGAGTGGATAAAAATATCAAATTTGAACATCTATCTCTGTTTTGCTGTAACTCATAGCATTATAAGTTGTAGGTAAGTTAGGAATAAGTGGATTTTGTGTGTCCTACCACAGCCAGACAACTGGTATACCTGGGTGTTGTGAAAGAGTGTATCAGTGGGAGTTTAGTCATGCATGCAGAATTCTCAAGTCCCCAGAACCCTTGTAAAAATTTCCTTTCAGCTTTCCCTTGTCCTGCTGAAAAAGCATCTGCTTTCTTTTTGTTTTTTTTTTGCGGTACGCGGGCCTCTCACTGTTGCGGCCTCTCCCGTTGCGGAGCACAGGCTCCGGACGCGCAGGCTCAGCGGCCATGGCTCACGGGCCCAGCCGCTCCGCAGCATGTGGGATCCTCCCGGACCGGGGCACGAACCCGCGTCCCCTGCATCGGCAGGCGGACGCTCAACCACTGCGCCACCAGGGAAGCCCAGCATCTGCTTTCTCTAACCTGTAATTACAGAGTGTGCTGAGTAACATGTCTGTATTTCCTTAATGTGAGTTTGTTCCAAATCTTCAAAAATCTTAAACTGTCAGCGGTTTCTTCTCAACTAACTTTAATATAACTTGAATATAAAAATCTTACTGATTCTTTTTATTATTTGAAATATGATAACTTAAGTATAGATTTAAAACAAATCAATAAAGTGCCATTTTAGGACACGGAGTTTTGGACGCACGTTTTCCCTTCCCATTTGGTCAGTCATCAACATTTTAGAGTCTTACACTCTACGAGCTTATTAAATCTTGACCAGTGCTGAATTCACAATTCCTAAATGCTAAATATGACATGTACAGCACCTCCACAAAACACACACACACACACACACACACACACACACACACAGTGGTACTAGGCAGCGGCAATACATACAAAATTTATTTCCCTGAATTTTATATCCATCTACTTTATGCTCTTATTTAACTGAAACATCAATTCATATAATAATAGAAATATCTTGATTATTGCTTGATTTTTTAAAATAGCCTTTTTATTTTACAGTTATTTTAGGTTTACAGAAAAAGTGCAGAAATAGTACAGGATGTACTATGTACCCCGTGTACCCCATGCCCAGTATCCTCATCTTACTTAGTGTGGGACACTCGTCACAATGAATGAACAAATATGTTATTATTGACTGAAGTCTCCACTTGATTCAGATTTCCTTAGTTTCTGAGAAGCGTTTTGCTTCTTTAAAACACTCAGCACATCTTTAGAAACTTCCCCCAGTATGATGCGTATCGTTTAATCCGTTTAGGTGTATTCTCAGTGCAGATTTTTTAATGATATTTATGTTTCTAGGTATGCGATGAAATGCTTGGATAAGAAGAGGATCAAGATGAAACAAGGAGAAACCTTAGCCTTAAATGAAAGGATCATGTTGTCCCTGGTGAGCACAGGAGTAAGTATTCAATTTTCAACACTCTTGGGTTTGTTTGTTTGTTTTTTGGTTTTTGTAGCAGGACAATTTATTTAAAATACAGGCTTTTTTTTTTTTTCTGGTGAATTATGCGGCTAGCCAGTTCTTGGGGGGATTAGAATTTAGAGCAGGGAGCAGCAGCCTAAGTTAGTATAAAGAATAATTCAGGTATTACCTCTGTCTAATTTGGGAATTAGGAACGTACTAGCCGCCATCGCTGTGCACGCTGACAACTTGTCCCTTTATGAGTATTTATGACTTCCTTCTTTGTGGAATATGGTTGCAGAGATGGCAGAAAATAATCATATCAATGACAAAAAAAAATCACTTGAGTATAGTTAAGAATTGGCTGCGTGACTGAGAAAGACTAAGCCAGAGAAGAAAAAGTAAGAGAAATGTAGCTCCCATCCTTCACAAACTGATAGAGAGGAAGTGACTTGGCTTAGTCAAACCCCAGTTGTCCCTTCAGGGTGCTCCCCAGGCCGTGTTTCATTTGGAGGGAACCTTATCTTCTCAGCACTTGCTACTTTTACCTGCTGTGGACGCTGGCCTTTTCCATTTCCAGCACTACGTTTCTGCCTGTTCGATGTTTTATTTGCATGTCAGGCTGTCATTTTTAGCTCGGCATGTGTAAAAGCAAGCTTTTACGCTGTGTCATCTTGACTTGCAAAGCAGTGTCCCGTTCTGATTTCTTTTCCTGTTAGTAGTATCACCCAGGATCAAAACCTCGGCTTTTATTTACCTGTACAGATGTATATAAAGACACCCAGAAAAACCCACCATCCCAGGAACCTGGGCAGTGCCCATGTGTCCTGGCAAGTGAGACAAGGGCCCCCAGGGGAGGCGGGATGGTGCTTCCAACTATCATAGCTGGGTTCTAAATAAGGTCATCTTCACACAAAGGTTTTGAAAGACTCGAATCTTAATGGTGACTCAAAGAATTCCTTTCAGTTAGTTAGCAAGGAACCTGAGACCCAGAGACATCATTTCTTTGCCCGGAGTCCCCGGACTCCCTGGACAGCCCCAGTGTTCTTTTCTCATCCCTTTGTAGGCTCCATGTTTTGTTGTTTGTCACCTGTATTCATTGTGTTGGTGTTTATATTATTCTAGCATTAGTTTTAAGTGGTTCTGGAAAGTCTATTTTGCTATCGAAGCCAATGAATATCATAATTTAGCTCAACTATAACAGATGAAAATGCCATTGCTATAAATAGTAGTGTCTAATTATGTGCCTCTACGTGCCAACGTATGGACATTAAGCATTTCAAATAAGAGTTACCCTGTGTGCATGGCCAAGATTTTAACTGATTGGAATGGAATCTGAGTGGCCTGCACACTGTATTGGAATCAACGTGAATAGCATTGGCTTCTAGTATCTCTTGAAATGTCTGTGTCTTCATTTCAGACATGGATGTGTGTTTACTGCAGATTTTAAGTGCTTTATTAAAATACTAATTTTTAATGAGTTATCTCAAAGCCTTGGATATTTATTCACAGGAAAGCCTATGGAAAAAAATTTTTGGTGTTGGAAAAATATACGTACAATTTTAATTTTCATGTAGCATTTTTGTTTTACTCAGGTGAGGGAGAGTCGTTAAGTAGTTGTAGAGCTCCTCACTGGTCTACCCATAAGGGAATAAATTAAAAATTGGGGTTATATTGAGCTACTGCTTTGAGCTAATTTAAAAGACTTGTTTATATTTTTTATTCAAATATCAAAACTGTTTAGCATCTTAAACATGTATAAGTATATAATTTAAAGAATTGTAGTAAAGAATTGAAAGAATTGTAATAAAGTTATTTGGAATTGGTTTTGCCAATGAAAGGCCACGGTTTATAGGATTTAAGTAATCTTTAGTTTAAGATTGCCTCCTTAGGGGATGCTTTAGATCGGCCTGTATCAGTATGATTTCCTAAGGTGTTGGCATGAAAATGAGCCAGAGTCACCCATCAGAGATTTCTGTTTACTAGAAGGTTGCTTTTCTCTTTCATTCTCAAATTGAGGATTCCTACTTCTCATCCCCCAAAGAGATAGTAGGAAGTACTGTTCCCAGTTTTATTCTGTAACTTTCGGGTAGTAAAAAGGGAATCAAGGACATGTATGTCCATGAGTGGGGGGAGCCGTCAGCACTTTCATTAATTAAGTCAAGTGTTGTTCATGAGAAGCATTGCTCATTCATTCCTTGATCCATACTTGAGACCTAGATTGTGCCGGGCCCTCCACTACAAGACGGGGGTCCTGAAACCCTAGTTTGGTCCTTGTTCTTATAGAGCTGCATAGAGTGAGAGCAGCTGGTGTTTATTCAGACAGTCTCACAAATGCGTTGATCATTGGAACACGTGGCAAGAGGTAGGAAAGACAGGTCCACGGTGCTCAGAAGGCATTTAGCAGGGCGGAAGTATTGTCCACAGACGCTCCTCTGAAGTCAGAGGAGGTGCTGGGGCACACGTGGGTCCCGAGCACGGAAGTTCTGGGGAGTCACAGAAGGTCGGCAGAGGTGGGGTCAGAAGTGATAGGGTAAGGACCGCAAGATGAAGTTGTAAGGGAGAGAGGCAAACAGAGGCCAGACCAGACCAGAAAGAACTTTCTGGGCCAGTACTGAGGAGTTTTAAAAATCTTAAGAGCCGTTGGAAACAAAGTGTTTGAAGTAGGAAGATAACATGATAAGCCTTGCGAGTCTGAAAAGGTTCCTCTGACTGCAGTGCAGAGAAATGTTCTGAAGGATTACTTTACGGTCTGTTTTATCACAGTTTTAAGTTCCTGCAAAATGCAGTCTATTTTGCTCACTAGGTAGGAAATCAAAGAAGACAGTTCCTTGCTGAAGAGCTTTTATTTAAGTATCCACCTGTAAAAAACCCCCTAGTTCTTATTTACCTTGAATTTGTAATCAAGGCAGAACGTCTTAACCACAGTTATCTTTGAAACGGTACCAACACCATCATTAAACCGCTGCCTGTTTGCCCACTTGGGTCAGTGTTCAGTTCTTTGTGTCTCGGACCCCACCTGAGACTCAAGATGGTACCTGCTCAGGGCCTGAGAGATGAGGGATCATGGTCAGCAAATTCTGTAGAGGTAACCAAGTCAAATCCCTTCAGCGGAGCTTTTATTTCATGTTGCTATGGAAACTTTGCCTTCGTAAGTAGGGTAACATAGGACAGCTCTGCCAAGAGTCCAGGGTCAGAGAGCTGGGGTTTGAATCTTGGCTGGCTACCAAATTCCTTTGTGACCTCAGGCAAGACATTTCCCTTTTAGGGGGTGGGGAGTTTAGTTTCCTTGTCTTCAAAATAAAGAAATCGGACCACGTGATTTTTTTTTTTTTTCTTTCTTTCTTAAGAGCCCTTTCTACTCCTGTGGCCTATGATTCTAAATCTCCAATTCATGTCCCATCTTAGTAACGTAGCATCTTAACTATACTTTGACCTTTTGCAGTTTTCTCAGGGCTGTCATCAGAATGATCATACACCATCATGTTCAGAAATACCCCCTTTCCAGGCTCTGTTTGTCCTCTGGGTGAAGTGAGTGGAGTTGCGCTCTCAAGCTGGGAAAGACCCAGGCTTTACTAAGTTCCTGGTCCACCCGCTTCTCTGCTCTAGAGATGAATTGTTCATCAGATCAGGAACCAGAGTATGTGGGGAACCCCATTAAGGAAGAAGCATGATATTTGGAGCAGAATGAGCCGTCGCCAGCAGACCGTGGAAAGGTCTGGTGAAACACTGGTGGGATTGCAAGTAGGAGGGTACCCGCCCACCGAGAACCACATGGCTTTTAACAGATAAAGGGCAACACCCTTATTTTACCTATTTAACACAAAATATATCTTAACATTAGTAAACGCTAACACCTCTCAACAGACCTCTCAGGAAAACTAGGTAACCACAAGATGAATTTCGTCATTCATTCTGGAGTAACTTCCTCCAGAAGATTTGTGAAAATTGAGTTCAAGTTCATGAATCTTGAGCACATAGGAATGTGTTAACACAGATTTATCTGTATGCCCTTGATCGACAGGTATGAACAATGTGAATTCTGTTTCAGATTGTTCCGTTGAAATTTGAATACTTTCTGTGGAATTTAATAATAATTTGCTTCTGTTAAGAAAGTGGTTATAGATATTTCATGCCATTTGTTATCTGAATCAGTTGAGTGGCAAGTGTACACTGTATATTTATCTCAATGAACCTAGTTCTAGATCTAGTGGGGCACTGATGGATTCTCACCAGGGAACACGTGTGTGTATCCAGCACCCACGTCAAGAGATAAAAAGTTACCGGTGTTCCAGAAGTCTCCCTGTGTCCCTCCCAGCCACTCACCCCACGCCCAAGCTAACTACTACCCAGATGTCTAAAAACGTAATTTACCTTTGCCCGTGTTGAAACTTCATATAAATGTACTCTTTTTGTGTCTGGCTTCTCTCACTCAGTGCTGCTTGTGAGATGCATCTGAGTCGTTGCTCTTAGCAACAGCGCCTTCTGTAGCTAAATAGCAGGGGTCACCAGGCTATGTGTGTGGCCCAGGGACCAAATCTGGCTTGTGTTCACAGCCCATGAACTAAGAATGGTTTTTTCCTTTTTAAAGCATTGTAAAGAAAAGAAACAAAGAAGAATATGTGATAGAGACTGGATGAAGCCCGCAAAGCTTAAAATATTTACTGTCCAGCCCTTTGCAGAAAATGTTTGGTGGCCCCTGTTCTATAGTATTCCATCATATAAATGTGCCACAATTCGTGTATCCATCCTCCTGTTGGTAGACATTGGGGTTATTTCCTGGTTTTGGGCTATTTTGAATAGTGCCATGAGGACCATTCTCATGTCCTTGGTGCACATGAGTCCAGGTTGCTGTTGGGTAAATACCCCAGGGTAGAAACGCTGGCTCATAGGCTTTGCAGGTAGTGATCAACTTTAGCAGATCCCACTGAACATCTTGTGAAAGTGGTAGTACCATTCTGCCTTCCCAGCGCCTTACTGGAAGCTCCATTAACTCCATACCTTTGTAACACTTGGCATTGTCAGTCTATTTAACGTTGGCCATTCTCATGGGTTTTAGTGATGACACATTGTGATTTTCAATTTGCGTTTCTTTAGGGAAAACTGAGGCCTAGCATCTGTTTATAGGCTTGCGGGCCGTTTGATACTCTCTTGTGTGAAGTGCCTACATTATTATTTTTATTGTTGTTGTTGCTCTTTTGCCATTTTTCTACTGGGTTGTTTGCTTTTTCTTTATTGATTGTTGAGAGTTCTTTATATATTCAAGATATATATGGATTGCAAATATCTTCTACCATTCTGTGACTCACCTTTTTACTCTCTTACTGGTGTCTTCTGAAGAACAGAAGTTCTTACTTTTATTTTAGTCTAGCTCACCAATATTTTTATTGTTAGTGCTTTTTGTGGCCTGTTTAAGAATTCTTTACTTCACCCTAAGGTCCTGAAGTTGTTCTCTTTGGTTTTCTCCTAGAAGCTTTATTGTTTTACCTTGAGGTCTATATCCACCTGGGGTTGAAGTTAGTGTGTGGTGTGAGGTAGGGGTGAATGTCCACAGCTGATTGTACAGATAGCCTGTTGCTCCGGCACCACTGATTGAAAAGGCCATGCTTTCCCCCTACCCTGCTGGGTCACTTTATTACAAGTCGAATGAGCATTTACATGTGGGTCTACTTCAGGATTCTGTTCGGTTCTACTGGTCGATTTGTCTGTCCTTGGGCTAGTTCCATACCGAATTACTGTTGCCTTACCGTAAGTCTTGATATCTAGCACTATGCGTTTTCCAGCTTTATTTTTCTTCAAGAGTATCTGAACTTTTCTTGGCCGTTTACATTCCCGTATAAATTTTGGGATCAGTTTGTCAATTTTCATTTTAATTAAGAGTGCATGGAATCTAGAGATTAATCTGAGGGAAAATTGGCATCTTTACAATTGAGTTTTTCTGTCCTCGGCTCTGGTACATTTTTCCACTTTCAAAAGCTAATTTAATTTCATTTTTATTCCCAGTGCTTCAAAACAGTAATATAGATAACATTTCCCCCCATGGTATGGTTCTTCCAACCTCAGAATCAGAGATTGAAAATGGATACTTGACTAGCCAGAACTGAAATGTAGACCAACAGAAAGACTAGTAAGGCAGTAATATTTTTCTGTAGAATCTGAGTCTTTTGAAGATGTAGATAGAGGAGTCATGATTGAATCAGAGTGACAGAGCACCTTTGAGTTCATCTCTAATTAGCAGTGTTGTGTCTCGGTGCATTTTTCCACGGAACCAGACCCACTTTCCTGGGTCTGTTAAACTTACCAGGTAGGTGTCTGTGTTTCATGCACGGGGCAGTGGCATGGATAAAAAAAAAAAAAAGTGTAGATGGTGTTTGGCAGTAGATGCGCTTTCCAGGGCAGCTTTTGCTTTTCTTATATATATTTTTTTCACTCCAGGATTGTCCTTTCATTGTCTGTATGACCTATGCCTTCCATACGCCAGATAAACTCTGCTTCATCTTGGATCTGATGAACGGTGAGCAAGCCTTGGGAAGTCTGAATACACTGCAAGACTTTGCCATGATGTTGTTTGTTTGTGTTTTCATGATGTTTTATCTTAGCCTGCGTTGCTCCCGACAGACTGGCCATTTGGGTCTTTCAGGTAACTAAATTCCTCCTGAAGTTTAAGGAAACCTTTTATTCTTCAATTTTCAGTTCAACTTCATTTAAAAATGTTGACTGCCATTGCCCTCTGGCCCTCCCAGTCTCTCCCCAGGAAGTTGCATTTTCTAGAAAAGATTTTCATAAAATAGTTAAAATACAGTGAAACTTGATTTTCTGGAATGCAACTGGCCTGGATGTTTAGTTTGCGTGTTCCTGGCCCTCAACTTTTAGGAATGAAATGCCTCCTAAAGATACATAGGCTGAAGACAGAAATGTGTTTAAAAACCAACTTTGAAGGACTGACTTTGAGCCAGGACAGATTTTAGCCCAGTCTTCTATGCGTTTAGCCCAGTTCCACTGTACATTGATCTTTTAAACTGTGACTGATGACCCAGAGAATGATGAAAGAGTTTTAGCTAGAAAAGTAGTTTTTTAATACTAGAAAGTGACATGATATATACTCAAAGCATTTTTGGTAACGAGAGCTGAAATTAAGATGTACAGTTCAACAAATGAAATACCTTTTTTGAAATTCACTTGAAGTTTTATTACATTTTGAGTGTTTGATTTAAAATCAGACCTACCCAACAGCGTGAAGGAATTTCCACACACGTTATAATGAGCAGACACAGCCAGACACAGCAGCGTGTCCCCTGTGTGAGTCTATTTATGTGACCATCAGAACTGGCAAAACTAATCTGTGGGGGGAGAGGTTACAATAGAGTCCGACTGGCTTTAATTAGGGGCTGTGAGCTGATATACTGCCTGGGATGGGCGTGGGAAGCCTTCAGCAATGCTGGAAATCTTCTACACCTTGATCTGGTAGTGGTTATACAGGAATATGTGTGTGTGAACAGGAAGGTACTTATAAAATCAAGGGCAATAAAGTTGGACACACATGAACTTTCGTAGATCAATTGAGGCTCTTCTTTTATACTTTATAAGAACATTCCCTTACCCTGTTTGTAGCCTTCTGTGTCTCTGTAACTTGAGGCCGTATGATGATTTGCCTTTTCCAACATTTTATTATGAAAACTCTAAACATATGGCAAAATTGAAAGAATTTTACTGGGGACACCCGAATACACACCACCTGGGTTTTACCAGTTAAAATTTTGCTGTATTTGCTTTCTCATATATCTATCAATATGATCAATGTGTTTGTTTTGTTTCCTTACTATTTATTGTCCACAGAATGAGTTGCTAAGCCACCTCCTGGATCACTACATGGGTTGATTCAGTTATTAGCCAGAACGCAAGTAATCAAAGCAGATTAGCTAACCCTCCCTCCCCCTTGATGGTACATCTGGGAGCTGTGATACCTGTCAGAGAATGGTGGCTTTGTTTCATATCGTCCTGGCCATTGTCACATCTAAGTCTTCTCAATGTTTTAGTTTTCTCTAGAATTTTTAAAGCATTTGGTCAAATTAACAGAAATCAATGGCACACATATAGAGAGAGAGAGAGAGAGAGAGAAAGAGAGACAAAGCAGAAGCATAGTTTACCTTTTTCGACTGTATCATAACTATGCAGGATGACAGTGGTTTTTGTTCCCTTTAAATTAATGCACTGAATTTAAATTCCACGTCTCTGATTCCAGGGGGCGATTTGCACTATCACCTTTCACAGCACGGGGTGTTTTCTGAGAAGGAGATGCGGTTTTACGCCACAGAAGTCATCCTGGGGCTGGAACACATGCACAATCGGTTTGTCGTTTACAGAGATTTGAAGGTAAGGCCATTGGACAGACTCCTTCTGTTTATCGGACCTGTGCAATAGGTGTTGTATTGCAGTTGTGGTCTAACAGGCGTTTCCACCTCTTTCATGGTATTCTGTCATTTTCCTCGTCTCAGCCCCGATAAAGGCATCACCTTTGTGATGTCGGTCTCCTCCAGACTCTGAACTCTGTTCTAAGGACTCCATCCTACTCGTCCCTGTTACCTCCGTGCCTGGTGCAGCACATATGCCAACTCAAAAACTTTAATTGGTTAATTAGTGAAAAGCAGGGTAGGGGTGTTTTGTTGTCGCCCATTTTACAATTGATTGTAATTCCATTAATGTTCACTAAGCAACTGGCTCTGGCTTAGTGTGAGACCAGGAGGTGTACAAAGGTGAACTAGCAGAGAACATATATGTCTTACGGGAAGTATCGACCTGTGAACTAACACGTCGAAGGGCTGAGTTATAACTCATTTGTTAGGCAAGCCTGATCCGATCAGGGCAGAGTGGCTGACAGCCTGGAGAATTTCCCCCAAAGGGCACTCTCTGAGCCTCAGATTGTTTTGAATTTGCCTTAAAAAATCACTAATGGATTTTCAGATCCCTGAACTACATAGCCCCAGTCTTCCATGCTTGGGCTTCTTCCCTGTGGTTCTCTTTAAAATCTTACTGGACTTGGAAAAAAAGGAAATAAGCGCGTTCTGAGTTTTTCCATTCCAGACCATGATGCTTGGTCCCAGGTTCTGCGTTAAGGAGGGAGTTGGGAGTTTGCTTGGTACATCCGTGGTGATATTCATCTAGCCGGCCGCATGAAGATGGGGGAGGAGATAAACGGGACCTTGACAGACTATATAGAAATGATCGCGCAGATATATAAAGGTGTAAATAATGGTGAGAAGAAAAATGATAGCCATGGCAACTTCCCAAGGAGGTTGGGAAGAGAGTGGGTTTGCCTCCTCTCTGCTTCCTTCTTAACCTGAACCCAGGTTAACCAGCTAAAATGTACACATGACGTTCCTTTGCTCGTGTGTTTTGATTAGCTTTTAAAGGTTACCTCCTAAGAATCTAAAATGGTGTCTTTTAGTGTTGGGCTTATTATGTTTTTCACAAGGGACTTTGTAACTTTTAAAGCCTCCTGCAAGGTTAAAGAATTACTCCCTTAGCCTTCTTCATATGAACATAAAGAAGAAAAACAGTATTTTCATCACATTAGAAATAATTAGACACTGGTTGGCACATGACATTTTATTTCCTCATGGTGAGTTTTGCAGAAGAATAAAATACACGCCGAAGGCCCATGAAGCGCCATTGTGATACATTTTAATTTAAATCTATAACTGGTTTCTAATCATCTTGATGCAGTACTTTTGTCTTCTAAGCTATTTAGTAGGCAATGGTATTATGCAGTTTCTGTTCAGACTTAAATCTAGTCATTCATGCTTCAGGTTTATAATGGCATGCCATTATTTTCCTTTCAAGCAAATCAATAGCTGATCTCCAGCAGAAAAATATCAAGATGACTGTAATTCAGTGTGTATTAGGGAGAGGAGCTTTGTTTTCCACGATCATGCTGACTAAATCTAATCTTAATGGATACGTCTCGTCAGAGTTGTGGTCAAAATCATATTTGGTCATTTGGTAGGGCCCTCTGTTGATTCTGTACTAATAAACAGAAATGACGTTTATCGGGATTAATGCGGCACTGTGGAATATTTTGATTTCTTTGGTCACTATTTGTATGTTTTTACAAGATTCCTTTCTGTGCTGTGCTTCGTGGCTTCATTCTCTGAAGTCCTAGTAGTTACAGAGGCCAAGGAGCCTGTGGACTCACTCCCTTTGTGGAGAGACTGACCGTTCTGGCTGGATTGCACTTCTTGCTGTGAAAAAGAAATACTTTAACTCCGATAGACTGTGGTTGTAACCCTCCAGTCTTACCTGCCCTGTGTTCCATCATCAAATGAGTAGAATCCTTCCCATCTGTCATTACCACTTTCCTGCTGAAATTAACACGAAACATGTCATTGTCGGTATCATGCCCCACTTGGATGTGATGATATAATTAATGCTAGGGTTCATGTGTAGGAATGAACTGTGATAAAATAATGAGATATCAAGTGCCAATAGTTTTAGAAGTTAGCCCCTGGGACATCTTGGAGACTCTTGAAGATCACCTTCTCTTTCATTTTAGCCCGCAAATATCCTCTTGGATGAACACGGACACGTTAGGATATCAGACCTTGGTCTTGCCTGCGATTTTTCCAAAAAGAAGCCGCACGCGAGTGTGTGAGTAGTATAGCACCTCTGTCCCTGTCGTTTCCTAACTCAACTTGCCTATTCACTCAGACCCCGACATGGTCATTTGTTCCCCCATTTTTTTCTTGCCAATAGCGATTTTCAGCATGTGGCAGTGCCGGGTCAGGGGAAGGTCCCGTATCCCAGGCTGTGGGAGAGGAGATAAGGGTGGTGGTGTGCTCGCTCTCACCAGTTGGGGGAACATGCAGGGACCCACAGTGTAGCTGCCCGGGGGCAGGGTGGTCTAAGGGAAAGATAGGGGCCTCAGCAGCAGACCCAAATCTGTGCTGGCCGTGTGACCCTGAGGCAGTCAGCGCACCTGCTTGACCCTCAGTCTCTTTATCTATAGAGTAGAGGTAGTAATAGACCCCTGAAAGTTTATATGCCAAAGAAGGTGCACAGGCAATTGCGTAGAACTTTCCAAGGAAGGCCCAGAGGCCAGGTTTCTCTCTCCATCTACGTTTTCCTTCTTTTTCAAAAGTTTGGGGTTTTTTTGCTAAAAAGAAATTAGAGTTCTTTTTTTAATTTAAAAAATCATCTCCTTGCAGTTCAAGCTTTTAATGCAGGTCATATTGTTAGATCTGAATATTACATTCGTCCTCTAAACAACCATGCAGAGGAAGCTCCCTGACGCCCTGGCCGTCGGCCAGCACCTGTCCCCTCTCAGGGGACCCTAAGCTGCTTCCAGCAGTGGCCATGCTTGTTCTGCAAGTGTTGACACTGGCCCAAGGACTTCCCTGAACCTGAGATTGTTAAAATGACAACAGGAGTATGAAGTAGATGCCCCGGGGCTCAGGAGAAGCAGAACGGAATACGTACTGGTTTTTATTCCTATTTCTTTAGTATCAGTTTATCTGGGTGGAAGATGTGGACATATGTGCAGTTTGTGGAAAAACAGGTGACTTTTGCTTGATTTTTCTTTTTCAATATATCAGTCTTAGCAGTGAAGCTCTTAAAATTCCATTTTATTGTGCATCATTACTGTGTTGAGTGGTCTTGAAGTAACTCCCAGGAGTCTCATTTCATGCATCCGTGCAGAAAATAAACTATAAATCCTGTTTTTGTTTTTTTTTGTGTGGGACTAAAAATAAAGTGGTTCTAAAACTGCAGTACTTTATGAGGGGCTACGTTAAATCAGAATTGCCATTTAAAGCCCTGATCAGATGTTAATAGCGCTTAGCACCGTTTCTGTAACCATGTTTCTCTCTTCCTACAGAATCTGGGATATGGTGATAAAAGCCTTAGCATTTTGCCAGCACTTGACAATTATGAGGCCAGAACCTGGGGTTGTATAAGCCTCTCCCAGGGAGTTCATCAGACATTTTTAAGAGAATCATTTGAATTTTTAATGCCACGGCTATTTGGTATGCTAATTTCTTCAATTTAGTATAGTCACAACTGAATATGAATCCGAGAGCTCAGAAGAGTTAATCTCCCAAGGGAATTAACTTTCAGCTGCAGAGCTACTTATTCCCTTACAGGACCTCCCCCTCTTCTTAGTGTATGTAATTCACATGTCAGCTCTGAAAGGCGGGCTTTTGTCCATAGCTGAACAGCATCTGTAAAGGGATGGGATCGGGAAGGTTGATTTTCATGTTTAAACGATGATAGTGAGGCCACTACTTAAAAAGGATAAACGCACAACAAAATTTTGTATTTTTAAGTACAGGAGGCATATCATGGCTGAGAGCAAAGGCTTTTGAGTCAGCAGATGTGGGTTTGAATCCTCCTTCCACGTGGCACCAGCCTCATTTTTCTCCTCTATAAAGAGGTAGTAACAATGCTGCTTACTTCACGTGACACTTGTGAGGGTGAAGTCAACTCCTTCATGTAATAAGTATTTACTTCACATTGGCTGTGTGCCAGGTGCTGGCGATGCAGCGGGGACTGAGGCAGAAGAGCTCCCTGACCTCCTGGAACCAGCAGCCCGGGGGGCTGTCCAGGAAGTGACCGGTCTGGGGGACAGCACTCATGCCATGAGTTGAACGTCGGCTGTCCCAGGAATGTGTGGCCGGCTGCTCTGAATATGTTATCTTCACAGAGGACCCACAGGGCATGCGTTATAATCATCTACTTCTATGGGATGGAAACTGAGGTTCAGAGAAACTAAGGAACTTGAACAAAGTCAACATGCCTGGCACATCGTGGGGCTAGACTTAAGACCCAGTTCTGTCCGACTCCAAAGCTTGTGTTCCTTACACTCTGTCTGAACCCCCTGAGGCTTTGAGAGGATCGACTTGGTACGAGACGAAAGATTCGTGGCCAGAATTTCACCCTAGACCGGGCTTCTCTGGTCTTTTCAAAGCCGTAGGTATGATGCCAGGACTTCGTCAGACGCTGGCCCGTCTGCACAGCAGCGTTGTGGTTGGTTCTCCAGCTAGGTTTAGACTCAGTCCCTCTAATGATGGAATCAAATCCTGACAAACTGAAAGTGAACCATGGAGCAGCCACCAAATGACACAGAAACACTTTGTTTTTGGAATCAAACAGATCATCAGTGACTCATTGAGTCCCAGCTTATTTTATCCAGGACCACAAAGCTCAGTCCCCTGTCACCGTGTCTTCAAATGCTCAAGTGTTCTTTCAGCATGAACAGCACAGATCGTCAGTGGGAAGCGGCAGGGAGCGCTAGGTGCTGCCGTGTAGGCAGAAGCTGAAAACCGTGGAGGTGGGCAGGTCCAGCGCTCTGCTGTGTCCAGTGTCCACTCGGAGACGTCATCTGCGTTAACCCCACGCATTTATACTCGTTGAGATCTTCCCATCCCAGAACTGGGTTTTGATCCGGAGAATCGCAGGTTAAAAAGGTCACCACAGAGGTTTTCCCAGCAACAGCAAAGTTAAACCTCCCCAGAAAATGGCTTGGAGGCCCCTCGAGGAAATCTCTGACTCTCACAGCGTGCCTTGCTGACCTCACGCTGTCAGACTTTGGTTTCTGGATGGCGAGCTTTGCTGAGGGATGGACCTGTGCCCGTTTTCACTGTTTGAGAAAAGTCTTTCAAGATAGAACTCGGAGGCAGAGAGGGTATCGGGCCCAGTGCTGAGCCAGGATCACTTCTCGGAGCAGATTCTCACTGTTTCCGAGCATAAGTTAAAAAGGATTATAATAACATAAGGATAGAGAATAAAATCCCTAACGTAAGTTGAGTTCTTTTTAAGAGCCAGCACTACCCTAAGCCCATTACATACGTGTGATCCTCACGGCACCCCTGTGGGATGAAGGTGTCATTTTATCACCCATTCTATCAGTGAAGAAAATCAGTGGAGGATGGGAACAGAGCTACGGTTAAAGGCTTTCTTGGGGCCATTTCAGGCCACGTCTTTGAAAGTTCCCCACGAGCCCTCTCTTGCATGCTTGGAGCAGTGCGTGCTCAGATCTTTAAGGAGGGGTGGGGAGTCACAGAATGGGAAAGGATTTTGAGTCGCAGATAACACATATTATATATAAATGGTTGTCCTCCCAAGTGATTTTTCTCAGCTTCCTGCAAGTCGCCTGCACATTTGTTTGGCTGAGTCCTTTGAGCTGTCAGCAGCTCTTTAAACCGGATACGTGATTTCTCCGTCTCCGTACCTGTCGGCTTGTCCCCCCACGCCCGCCCTGCCTTGGAGACCATCGTGACCGTGGAAGGGTGGGAGATACGATGGGCATGTGTGCGAGCCCTGGTCCTCAGCACGGGAGGGTGGCGCCACACGGGGACGCCCGTGCCCATCCCTTCCAGGTCTCTAGCGCTACGGTGTGGTCACTGTTCACCGCCCCCTCCCCCCGCTCCCTTCCCCGGCCCCACACGTCTCCTCAGGAGAGCCCTCAAATGGGCCTGCCCTTGGTTCCTCCTGGCTGTAGTGAGGAAGGACTCCCGAGATTCACATTTCACCTCCGAGACCGTGGAGTGCACGCATTGTTCATATTCATTTCATATGGTAGTTTATTTATATTCGGTTCTATCCTAATGAAGACAGAAAAGGTCGTTTTCCCGCTGGGTGTTTGCTGAATCATATTTGGTGGAAGCACTGTCGTCCCCTTCCCCTTGTTCATAGTTGCCGACATTGATGAATGATGCTCAGACCTCTTGATGAGCTGGGAATATTTTATAAGGTCTGCAAGCACTGATAACCGCACATACCCTTTCTTCTCCCTAGGGGCACCCACGGGTACATGGCTCCCGAGGTCCTGCAGAAAGGGACTGCGTACGACAGCAGTGCTGACTGGTTCTCCCTGGGTTGTATGCTTTTCAAACTTCTGAGAGGGTGAGTGAAATGCGTCCTCTTAGCACCATCACCATGGCATGCACTTGGATCAAAATCCAAAATATTTGCATGTTATTAGGTGCTAATATCGTTTTAGATCACACAGTGATCTTTAAGCCACACACTGATCCAGGCGATGCCCACAGCTCTTTCTGCCCGTAAAAGTGAGAGTTTCTTTCCCGTAAGCTTTCGGTGTTTTTGTTCCATACCAGGAAGGTATGCCAACACGTTTAGACCTGAAGCAAGACTTTGTTGGAATATTTCCATCGATGTCTTATTTTGGGAATAAGTGTTATTTTTAAATGTAGGTAATCGAAGAGGGTAGAATTTCTTTTCCCTGGAATTAATTACTCATGACTGTCTTGTGAGGTTAAAGCATTTTTTACACGAAAGGATGCACACCCAAAGAGAACCTGTTTTAAAAGTGTGCATCTGTTTGTGAACATGCTGAAATTTGTAGGTTTCAAAAAAGAAAAATGAAATTGTGTAATTCTCTGTTTTTCATTTGTTATACTTGACCCTTAGTTCTAATCTACCAGGGACGATGAAATACAAGCGGAAAGAGGATGGAATGAAAGCGCTCTCCAAATATGTTCTCATATTGAATGTTTACAAATTATGTTAATATTTCCATTAATTTTAAGAGTCTTTAGCCAATTTTAACAGAGCGCTGAATTGTTTAAGATACGTTTTTGATTATTCTCCATTCACAGAGATACAAAAAGCAGTTTACATTAAAATTTCCTAGTCAGGATTCTCCCTGTAACGTTGCTTCTATGAACACACAGGCCTGGTAGTTTGCTAAACTTGCCATGTTTCCCTCAGAAAGCCTTACTGAGCGTCGCTGCATCTTCTTATTACCTTTAGCACAATCTGAAGAGAGGCTGGATTCCCTGTCTTCCCCCCAAAACTAGGTTCCAAGCACCCCGGCTGCTTCCCCAGGACCTGGATAATCTAGTTGTTCTCTGCTCACCGCATTCACTTGGGAACTAAAATTGTATTATTGCTCAGAGAGTCAGGTCCTGTTGGTCCTTAATTGAATTATCATGTTTGTGGAGCCTGGATGGCCTTAATTCATGTCATCAGACTAGCTGACCTAATTAGAGAGTTTCTGCAAAGCAAATCAGAGAAAACCACTTCCCACCCGAGATGTTTCTCCAGCCAGCGGGAGTCCCTGCATGCATGGTAAGTGCATCCGGACACACCATCTTCACTGAGGTCTCTGCTGAAGAAGGGGTTGGAGATTAGAATCCACACTTAGAGAGTCACGAGTTGATTTAAGAAAAACTCTGCA
Organism: Phocoena sinus; assembly: GCF_008692025.1. Lineage (NCBI taxonomy): Eukaryota > Metazoa > Chordata > Mammalia > Artiodactyla > Phocoenidae > Phocoena > Phocoena sinus. Next base: position 70,360,228 of record NC_045776.1, on the reverse strand, counting down.
CAACAGCAAAAGCTGAATGCATTAACTCAAGATTCAAAAGTCAGTTGTAGAATGTGGCAGGGAAACTTGCGAAATCTTGCCTTTAGGGCTTTGTTTGTTTGTTGCTTTTTGTTTAATATTGTTATTCTGTTTATAATAGTGTCCATCTGTGCAGTCTAGGGATGATCCAGCATATACCACTATTTTTTAAAAGATCTGTAATTGGTTTGATCGTTATCTCTATGCCAGCAGTGTGATTTGTAGCTGAGAAAGCCAGTTCCGTCTTACTTGGTCATGGTTCAAGTTTGGAGGACTGCACTGGAAGGTGGTGATTCCTTTATGACATCCTTGATCAGGCTTGATTGAAGCATTACGTTTGATGTGACCCCTATTGAGAGGAATCTTGGCCAACAGGAAGACATCCAGAGGATGGTCACGGGGATGGGATGGGATGGATGGATAAGAAGAGATGAGAGTGGTGGCAGCTAGAAATCGTGGCTCATATGGACAGGTTCAGAGAGCTGGGTGCAGTGCCTCAGGCAGCCATCCTGTCGGCTCCAGCTGTCGGAAGGCCCATCTCATTGAAGGAGGCGTACTCATCTGCACAGCTCTAGACAGTGAGCATTTTCAGGAGAGAAGAGACTTCAGTTTGACGCAAGAATGTCCGTTCAGCATTTGAGCTGCCCTGTGAAGGTATGTCCCGCCTCACAGATAGCCAGCTCCCCGTCACTGCCTGGTGACCATGCACTGAGCCTGAAAATGGCAAGAATCCTTCCAATGCCTAACAAAGAGAATAGACGAATCTTCCCTACGAAGATGTATGATCGTCTGCCATTCTTCCTAGTACTTGTTCAAAAGGCAATCCCAGGAATGGGGAGAGCACTGAAACCAAAGAGCGAGGAAACAGTTTTTGACTTAAGTGATTTAAATACAATTCGGTGAGCATTTATTGAGTACCTGCAGTATGCAAGAGCCTGTGCTTGATGCTGTGGGGGAGGGAGGGAGGTGGGGGGGAGCCACACACAGTTCCTGGAGGAACTCGGAGGAGAGTAGATAGGTACACACACACACAAAATCGTGAGCTGTATGGGCGGTGCTGGGAGAGCAGAAATGGGATCACCAGGTCTAACCTGGAAGCGCAGGGCCGACTTGACAACTTCACGTAAGAGTTGGTATGGGAAGTGTTCTCTCACAGACAGGCTGGCAGGATGAAGACCTGGAGCGGAAGTAGACGACGGGGAGGGGACAGTATGGAGCAGGTGCAGGTGGTCTTTCCCCATCAACGACCTGTGAGTGAGGTGGGGGGGCGGTCAGCTGTTGGTCTTGGGGAAGGTGTGCTGAGTGAGAAGATGAGAAGATGGAGAAAACTGGGGCAGGGCCGGGGGCCAGCTAGAATTCCATGCTGTGCAGGTGGGGCTTTGTTCTTAAGGCCCCAGAGACTGAGGGCTTTTAAGCAAAGGAGGGACAGAGAAAGGAAGCATCGTTTAAGCAAAGGTTGGGTTGCTCTTCAGTAAGAGGATGCTGGTGGGAGGCATGTCTAAGAACCCAGGCAAAGGCTTGAGTAGCGCTGTGGTGCTGGGATCAGAAAGGTCACAAATGACTTAACAATATCGTTCTTACAGTCCATAGTGGTTTTTGTTTTTTCAGTGGATGCTTGCTATGGACAGATAGGAGTTTAGATTCAAGGTGACTGGGAGGATGGTCGTATCACTACCAACGTCAATGGGTATAAAGTATCAGTGGTTCATAGTAAGCTGATGTTTACTGAGGGCCCTTCAGGAGCAAAGCATCACGGTGAGATCTGGAGGCGATGGAGCCTTCGTCCCCTCAGCTTAAACGAGGGGTAAGAAGGTTCCATCCAGGCGTACAGAAGCACCCTATTCAGTTCTTACACACTGTACAGAGGGAGCCCGAGTAGCTGTCTTTTCTCAGACACAAGGGGCCTAAGGAACTGAAACAGGTAACTCAGGAGGGGGTGGGAGGAGAGCGCGGCCAACGCGGCCTCCCGGGTGCGGGCTTCACAGGCAGTCTGTCCCCCGGTATCCTGGCGCTCTCATGGGGCGGCCGCGGCATCAGTCCTCATGGGATGAACCAGACTCCGTGCCAGCCACTCCCCAGCGCTCGTCCTCAACCCCAGGAGTGCTTGGCAATGCCCGGGGACATTTTTGGTTGTCACAACTTGGCATCTAGCGGGTCGAGGCCAGGGTTGCTGCTAAGCATCGCACAGTGCACAGGGCGGCCCCCGCTGCTCCGACAAAGGATCACACAGCTGAGGATGAGAAACTGCTCTGGAGCGAGTCTCTTCCCCTCCTCCCCACATCTGTGCAGTGAAGCAAGTCTCTTCCCCTCCTCCCCACGTCTGCGCAGTGAGGGTGACCAGTGGGCACCAAGGGTCTTCTTTTCGCTTCTGTTTTCTCTGATCAGATACTGCTCACACTGACCAGTGTGCCCCATTGCTTCCGCTGAAACACTTGTCTGAACCCCTAGTTCTGTTGTGACACCCTAGAAGGATCCCACAGGGTGCAAGGGACAGGAACCTGGATGTAAGGAAGCTGTCGAGGCCCGAGAACGTGTTTGCATCCCTGGACTCAGTGATGGACCCATCCGCTCAGGGCTGTATGTTGGGTGGGGGTCACTGCTTCCACTTCAGCTGACTGTCAGACCCTGAAGAGCATCTGTGTATAACGAGGTGTCCATATTGCAGATGTGCGGAATCACCGTCATGATCCTCAATCTAGAGTTCAGCTCTCTGTGAAGGGAAAGAATTGACGTGACAGTAGCCTTGATCTTAAACTTGTCACCATTGGTTGTCAGACACAAGGAGAGAGCCCAGGTGGTGGTCTGGGGAGAACTGAGCTCTGCCTGAGGTTGCCGAGTTGGCTCCCATAGGGAAAAACAGGAATGTTTATAAATACTTTGGTAACTATTGGCTTAGGCTCAAAACTCACATTTGATGTGACATGCAATCTTTTCGGTATTCTAAAAATTTTTTTTTTTTTTTTTGCGATAACGCGGGCCTCTCACCGCTATGGCCTCTCCCGCTGTGGAGCACAGGCTCCCGGGCGCGCAGGCTCAGCGGCCATGGCTCACGGGCCCAGCCGCTCCGCAGCATGTGGGATCTTCCCGGACCGGGACACGAACCCGTGTCCCCTGCATCGGCAGGTGGACTCTCAACCACTGCGCCACCAGGGAAGCCCTAAAATTAATTTTTGACGTAAAGATTTGTAGTCACTTGTATTTATAAATGAATTGTTTCTGAGCTCATCTTTTCACTGTGAATGATGTATCGTGCGTGTGTGTGTGTGTTTCCCCATCATTTAGCATGCCTTGAACGATTTCCCAACTCGTTTGGGGGGAAATTTTCGGCTCTCCCACTCTCTCTGTTATTCAAAAGCCACATCTGACCACTGTACATGTGAATTCTATTCCCATAACGTCCCCCGACGCAGCCGGAGTGTTGCATGTGCTGTCGGAAGAGCTTGGCCCACGTCATAAGCTGTTGACAGGCCCGTTGCTGTCTCCTATTTAAAGCGGCTGCGTCGGGGAGCAGCTGTGATCACACAGGATCTGCGAGCACCACGTGCCTCCCTCAGAGTGGAGATCATTACTATAGGAGGTTTTCTTTAACATTTTCCAAAATAGAAACAGAATCTTGGGTTTTGTTCACAAAGAATAATCAAGAAGACATTGGAAACAGATGCGCCTCAGGGCTTGAAAGACCAGACTTTCTCAGCACAACAGTCCAGAACCGAAGATCCGACAAGCATTTCCGATTGTTTCTTATTGAGTCAGACGTGGCAGGGCTATATTTATCAAATGGGATTTGTAGCGATCGGGGCCGTGTGCCGGGAATGTTTTTGGCACCGCTAACTTTAACTCCCGTCCCCTCGCAAAGCCCTCCCTCTGGTCACATGAAAGAGTTTTTAAATTTAGCACGGAGCATCTCTGTCAGAACACAGTCGTCCTTCTCTCCAAGTGTCTGGGCACAGCCCTCTGCTTCCAGCATCAGATGCAGGCAAGCACATGAGGGTTGAGAGCAGGAAGGGGTCCTCCGGCTTTGCACACAGGAGCCAAAGCAGATGGATTTGCTGAAACACAGGAGACCTTCACACAATCCCCTTTTACACGTTAAGGAACTCTGTGGGGTAGGAGCAGTTGTGTCATGAAGAGAGACTGAAGTTGTAGTAAGATTTAATAAACCTATATTCCTTTTCTCTTGAACCGTGAACATGTTAATATCTCTGTGTATTTTGCATACAGAATGATACAAGTCAAGTTTTTAAAAATTATAGTATCTCATAAACAACAGATATAGTTTGTTACTCTATCCCATTTGCTTTTTTTTTTTTTTTTTTTTTTTTTTTTTTTTTTTTTTTTTTGCTGTACGCGGACCCCCCACTGTCGTGGCCTCTCCCGTTGCGGAGCACAGGGTCCAGACGCGCAGGCCCAGCGGCCATGCTCACGGGCCCAGCCGCTCCGCGGCATGCGGGATCCCCCCAGACCGGGGCACGAACCCTTGTCCCCTGCATCAGCAGGCGGACGCCCAACCACTGCGCCACCAGGGAAGCCCCCATTTGCTTTTTAAATGCAGTAATTTTACATTTTTCTCCTTGGAAACAATTAGGATGCAAAGGCTATTTCCAATCAAAATCTGTTTTAAAGATTGGCGTGTGTTTGCTTGGTACTAATTTACCTTGTTTAGATTTTGTTTTCCAAATTAATGCTTTCAAGAGATGGAAATTACTGTGTTTTTCACCGCATAGGAAAGAAAGCAAGCGTTAGAGTGCCCTCTCTTGTACAAAGTGAAAATTGAAATATTTAAATAAATACTCTGAAGTGGAATCATCATCATAGTTTAACTTATTCAGTGGCAAGAGTGGGTGGGCGTTTTAGTTCTTTTTTCTAAATCACACTGATTTATGTGCTCAACATCCTTATCCATTTTATAGAGTTAACTATTTTATATAATATCTTGCCTCAGATTATGTTACGTATGCCTTATAAATAAATCTACAGGGTTGATCATTTTACAGGCATGTCTTACCGTCAGAAATCTCAACCATATCCCTTCTTTAATTTTCAAAATAAATAAGGCCAGGGTTTAGTGTACAGCCAAGTGATTCAGTTTTATATATATATGTATGTGTGTGCGTGTGTGTGTGTATATATATATATATATATATATATATATATATATATATACACACACACGCACACACACACACACATATTCTTCTTCACATTCTATTCCGTTATGGTTTATCATAGGATATTCACTATAATTCCCTGTGCTATACAGTAGGAACTTGTTTATCCATCCTGTATATAATAGTTTGCATCTGCGAATCCCAAACTCCCAATCCATTCCTCCCCCCCACCCCCACCCCCGCCACTGACAACCACTAATCTGTTCTCTATGTCTGTAAGTCTGTTTTTGTTTCGTAGGTAAGTTCATTTGTGTCATATTTTAGATTCCATATATAAGTGATATCTAAGGTTAACTTTAAAAGCCAGCTTATCCAGCATTTTAAAAATGTAATCAAGAGTCAGAATAATTTCTTTACATAGTTGGTCAAGCAGACATTCATTTTGTAAAGTTAGACTCACCCTTATTAATTTCACAGATGTGTATCAGATACCCACCGTATCCTGCCATTGTCTCGGCTACTAGCATGTGCATTATTCGTTCCCGTCACCGTTTTGGTGATGGGTATTGCATTATGCCGTTTACAGATGAAGAGACTGAGGCTGGAGGTTTCCATGACTGGTTCACAGCCGGCAAACAGCCAGTCACAGCGTGAACCCAGGGTTTCTGACTCTTAAGTCTGGGGCTGTTTGTAAGTAGGACACGAGGGAGCAGTTCTCAGAACTCTGGAGGGTCTGGGAGCACAGGGTTAGTTTATATCTCTTATCCTCAAAGGAATGTAGTGCTTAAAATTACTGGATTCTAGCGGGGAAGTGTGTTCATCTTGGACGTGTTTTGATTTGACTGCAGTTCTTTGTATTGTACGAGGAACTAATACCCATTTTTCTAAAGAAAAAAAAGTATGAAAGTTACCATTATCTCAAACAGTAATGTGACAAACGTCATGTGTGTGACTTTCATTTTCATAAATACCTGTTTGCTAATTCTTTTTCCAAGTGTATTTTAAATTATTTTATTTATTATTATTTAAATTATTTGCTAAAGTATATTTTGGTACCATGACTGCATTGACGTGAAGCTCAGGAGTTGAAGTAAACATAAGCCTTTGCTCCTTCAGGACCTAATATATCTGATTGTCAATCTGATCATCAGTTTTTCTCGGAAATGCTTATATGTTTATGGTTTTTGTATTTCTGCAGTTTCAAATGAGCAGTGACAGAACGTAATACCTTGCCCAAATATTAGTCAACAATGTTTGCTGTTACCTGAAACCATCTAGTGATGGAATTTTCTTTATTTCTACAGTCACAGCCCTTTCAGACAACATAAAACCAAAGATAAGCATGAGATAGACCGAATGACACTCACCATGGTAAGGAGGTCAAAAACTATTTTTTTTTTGCATTATAATTTTCATGTTTCATTCCATCACAACCAGTATAAAAAAAAAAAAGCTTTCTTAAAACACTGGAAATAGATGCCAAGGCAAATATCAGGGTTTGCTAACAATCAGTAAGAGTAAGATGTGGAAAATCAAGAACAAAACTAAAGAAATCAAACAAAAGGAAAAATGCAGAAGAGCGAGGAGACCTGATTCTTCTGGCTCCCACCTGTCTATTGACTCTGAAGATGAGTAACTGTTCTGTGTTTCTTTAGGGTCAATGTTAGTTGGCAATGAATCTGCTTTTTTTTTTTTTAAACACTATCCTTACGCAAGAAATGCCCTTTAAATCTGGTCGGGGGTGAGGGCACTGTTTCCCTGGATGCATTTTTGAGATCGTATTCTCCCCCCCGCCCCCCACCCCCAGAATGTGGAACTTCCAGACATCTTCTCCCCTGAGCTGAAGTCCCTTCTGGAAGGCTTGCTCCAGCGAGACGTTAGTAAGCGACTCGGCTGCCACGGACGCGGGTAGGCCGTTGCTTCTGCCTTTCAGCGTCTTCACCTGGAAAGCAGAACAGTTCCTTTCAATACATTGAGAATCTTCCATTTCAGTTAGAGGGGGTCGGAGGGAATCACATGGGAACTATATGTATATTGGCCCACGTGTTTTCCTCAGAGTCTGCAACTTCTTCTGTTCCATGTGAACTGAACTTTAGCAGGGATCTTTGGGAAAGACTGTTGCTTCAGTTTAGGGAGGGGTTTGGCATGCACTATTCTGCTAGATTTCTAGTTTGCTTCAAAATTAATATTTGGTGCTTCATATCCCTGCCATCTGATCTATGAGGACTTGTAGACATTTGCTGTAAATCTCTTTTATGTGTAGATCTCTAATTTAGTTCTTAGTTAAATTTGTTCTCATGATTACAGAATCAGATATAGATATAATCCGCGAAAACCCCTAGGTTATCTCAGGCTGGGATAAGCATCCCCAGTAAAGTATCACGTGGACCATATTCCTAGGCTCAGTGTGCAGTCTTTCTAAACATCACAGTGTTTCTTGGATTGCTTCGAAAGAAGCGTATTTTACTTGCTGTCTTAAAGAGCTGGAAATAGTTGTCCCTGTGTGTTCTGTAATCGGAGATAATTTTTGCAAACCGTTTCTTAGATTTCCGAATGCATATTTACTTACCACTGCTGTGACTCCCTGTCTCCCGCAGTGCACAGGAACTAAAAACGCACAACTTCTTCAGAGGCATCGACTGGCAGCACGTCTACCTGCAGAAGGTACTCCTGCTGGGACCCCACCCCGGGTACCACCCCGACTGTGCTCTCCATCTGCATCTCTGTATGCATCTCTACGTCCTGGCTCTGTCTCCAGGGTCCGCCCCAGCTCTCCATCCACAGCCCTGCTTCTTGCTCTCCTATCCACGTGCTGCCTTATGGTTCATTCCCTTTGGAACAACTTCTCCCTCTTTGTTTATATGTAAAAATGTACGAGAAACGTTTGTCATACACTTAGATACTTTTGAGCCCAGCACCACATAATTTAAGAATTAGCATGATTGTATAGTAGCATAATCCCCCTGGCTTATTTTAAGCTACTTTTTAATATTCTCATTGATTCAGGAAAACACCCCAAATTCAAGTTGTTGTTGTTTTTTCTCAGTGTTGATGATCATCTTTGGACACATCTTTGCATCAACTCAGACCGTTGAGGGATGATGCTCTGTTAGTCCTTCCTAATTAGGAATAGAGTTCGGGCTCTGGTTCAGCCAGCATTGGCCTCGGGACGTTTGTGGGTGTGGGCCACCCCACCCTGCCCCATTGCAGGCGTTAAGCTTCTAGCAAACTGGGTCGTGGGGCTGCATCTCCTTTGGGGGCATTGTGAACTGTGCACTGTGATTCGTGTGAGCTTGAATGAGCCCTGTACGGACTGTGACACCTTGGTGTGTCGCACTGAGATCTCTTTATAGAATAGCAGGTTGGGACCGGGCCCTGAGTCACCTAGTAGCTGAACCTTTCTTCTCTGGCTCTTCCAGTACCCTCCACCCTTGATCCCTCCCCGGGGGGAAGTCAATGCGGCCGACGCCTTTGACATCGGCTCATTTGATGAAGAGGATACCAAAGGCATCAAGGTACACCGGCGATACTTGCTTTCAGGTTTTGTTTTGTTTTTTTTTGGAGGGTGGGGGATTTTTTAATTGGAAATCAGGCTTCATGATTGACTTAGTACTGGCCTGTTTATGGACTGTAACTTACGGATGAATATCCATATATTTGACGAATGTAGAAGAGGTCAAGACCTGAATTAGAGACCACGACAGCTTTCTTTGGACTACCTATTTTACGTTTGATAAACTGCAAAGTGGTCACATTCTTATTGATTTGGATAGATTGGTGGTTGATAGAAAACTCAGACGTGTTACGAAGCAGGGAAATACAGCCAGGTGATGGCAAACGTACTTGGCCTCATGCCAGACAGCCAGTCATCTTAGTTCTCCCAAATACCCCGGTTTCTCTGTGTCAGGATGAAAAGAGCAAACAGCGTGAATCATTTTGCATTTGTCAATCAAAAGTGAAATAATCAAAAAAAAAAAAAAAAAAAGTGAAATAATCACGTTTGTTTTTTTTTTAATATACATAGCATCTTCTGCATTTTTCAGACTTTGGTGCCTATCATTATTTTCCAAGTAGACAGGGCATAATTAGAGGTGGTGAGTCATGGGAGAAAGTCACCCTCTTTTGGATGCCCAGTCAGAGCGTGTCACTACGTGTCAAGTTCTCTCTGCCCCCACTTTCTCAGCTTCTCCCTCTGAGAGGCTCCCCTGCCCGCGTCTTCTCAGCTGCCTGTATTTGTGGCCTTGCGTCAGCACCCCCGGTCTTTCCTACCAGGCAGCTGTAAAGGCGATTGGGGTGCTCACGTGGCCAGTTTCCCAGGATGGCAGGGTGGGGGGTGGCGGGGAAGGTCAGGTGAAGCACAGCGGAGAGGGCCTGGTCTGAGCCGTGGCTCCCCTGGGGACAGCAGCGTGACCACCGTGCAGATGCTCGGCATCTTGTGGCCTGGACAGACAGGACCACCCTATAGCTTCGGGAATAGTCCTTCTTCAAAGTTATCTAAAAGGATCACTGCTGTCACAGGAGAATTTTGTCATCAGACATACTTCTCTCCAGCAAAGGACACTAAAGGGAAAACGAATATCACGTGGGAGCCTGTGAAAATTTTGTTGTTCAAAAGAGAGTCTCACGCTTTCAATTTTGTCAGCTGTATTCTGGGCTTTGGAGTCAGACACACTGGCCTCAGATGTGCACTTATTACCTAAGGGAATCAGGGCCATTTAGGGAACCTCAGGAGCATTGGTTTGCTTGCCTGTGAAGTGAGTGGTTTCATTGCCAGGCCTTCTCTGTGGGTGGGTCACCTGTGTCAGCCTCCTGGCATGTACACTAGGAGTTTCTGTTGTGGTGGTTTTGCTTTTTCCGGAACCAGAGCTGAGAAGGCTGTGTCTCTTAAAATGCAGCCCAAATAATACATTGTTCTTTAAGGAGAAAAAAAAAAAGGCTCACTTCACGTAGAGCTTTGTTTTATTCATTTTTCGCATAGGCCGAGTCATAAAGACCAAGGCTCTCTGACCTTACCGGAGATGGAACCATTTGTATATAAAGCAGACTTGTCCATTTCAGAGCAACTACTTTGGAAAGGAGGGTGTTTTCACTTTTGCCCAACTCTGCAGAATCTGCCCCAGTGTCCCTCATCGCAGGGTGCTCTCCTGACCTTGATTCTCTAACACTGCACCGCACACACACACACACACGCACACACACACACACGCACGAGTGTGTTCACACTCAGGACACACAAAGGTTTCAGCTCCAGGCTTGGTTTGGGCCTCTGAAGAAAGCTGAAAGGGGAAAAACTGTACACATTTTGATCTCAGAATCAGCACGTTAGGATAACAAGTCCGTGAGGGTGGCTGGAGAGCATCCTGATTGGGACCAGGATGCAGGTTCCTCCAGTGGTTCAGTGACTCACTCAAGGCCTGTGGGCAGGAGCCTCACCCTTGGTCTTTCTCCCTTTTCCTTCTAAATAACTTGTCTCTCTCCCGTGCTTATCTCTCAGGCAAGGGAGTGAACGAGTCAAGCTTCTAGAGAGATCCCTGCTTTTGAAAGACAGGGCTATTTTTTCCTATCAGCAGGATCACTTGTCTTTCTGCCACAGAACTGTAACTCAAATCTGTAAAACCATTTTCTTAGCTTGCTTTCAGAGTACAGGCTCACTTAGGGAGAAGAATGAAGAATTTTGAGTAATAGTTTGGAAGAGAGATGCTATCGTTAAGTGTGATTTTTCTTACAGCACCTCTGAAAGGCCACATTGGCTAAAGTCTCCATGTATCGCGAGACTTATGATCATACTGTTCAACTTGGATTCATTGGAAGGCTCGTGGGCTAAATGGTAAATTTGGCCTGGCGGACCTTTTAGTTTTTCTCACTTTACAGAATAATGGGAGGGTGGATAGAAAGCCCTCCTGGCTTCTCCCTTGTAACTGTATCTAAAACCATAGGGATCTGTTTTCGCAAATAAAATATCCTCACTATAATCGAAATTATTTTGTTGCCAGATTCTTGTCATCCTTTAAAGAAAACCCTCTACATGTTAGTTTTCATTGGCAAAAACGCTATGAAGATGCTGTAGAAGCTTGGGCTGCATCTGACTGACCCAGGGATGGAAGTGAAGTGCCCATAATATATCACCGTGTGTGGATCCCGGTTGTTAGATTGTCTTTCTTTTTTTAAAAAAGATTTTATTGAAGTATAGTTGATGTACAATATTATATAACTTACAGGGGTACAATATAGTGATTAACAACTTTTAAAGGTTATACTCCATTTACAGTCATTGTAAGATACTGGCTATCTTCCCCGTGTTGTACAGTATATGCCTTGGTCACTCGATTGTCATTGGTGGAGGTTTATGACAAGTAATAAATTGTCTCTTAATGGTTATAGGCTGTTGTCTAGTTATCTTCCTACACCCAGTTACGGTACTTTTGAATCTGTTGCCTTTGTAAGCATGTTAAATCATACATATCTTGATTTCTTAAAATAATAAGCTTCTTGATTGCGACCAAGAACTCTACAAGAACTTCCCTTTGGTGATCTCTGAGCGCTGGCAGCAGGAAGTGGCGGAAACTGTTTATGAAGCCGTAAACGCGGACACGGATAAAATCGAGGCCAGGAAGAGAGCTAAAAATAAGCAGCTTGGCCACGAAGAAGGTAAAATAGCTGGTGTGTCTGAAGATATTTCTAAAGCAATGAATTTTCAAGATCTCTTGTAAAGCTGAACATAGTATCTGGGTCATAAAGTACTTGCCAGTAGAGTGGGGGAAATGCCATAAATTGTTTTCGTTCTACCTGGCTTGGGAAAGATCAGTGTGAAATGATATTTCAAAGTCTTTAATTTTTTAAAAGTTTTTATTGAAATTTAGTTGATTTACAGCGTTGTGTTAGTTTCAAGTATACAGCAAAGTGATTCTGTTATACATATATATAAATCTATACTTGATATTTCAAAGTCTTTAGTCCACATATAAATAATATGTATGGAGGTCATCAGCAGTATTTTGTCAATATACCTTCTTATCTTAGAGTTTGGGGGCCAGTTTGGAAGTTTTCTTCCTTAAAGATTAAGTATCACGGTGTCAGCAACAGGGCCGGCTTCCTGGGTGTCTGGCCTGTGTGGTGTCATCAGGCCGCCGACCCAGGTGAATGCTCTGCTGGCACCATCCTGACATTCTTAATAATTTTTTAACAAGCGGCCTGCATTTTCATTTTCCCCGCAAAGTATGGTGAGGAACTTAGTATTACATGTTTATTTGTCAAGAGACGTAAGTGTATATACATACATTTATATTATAAACAGCATGAAAGGGTCACCAGGGCCAAACTGTGGGGAGGGGCCGAGTGGGCGCGTCAAGGACCCGAGATTATCTAAAGCCACGGGGAAAATGGTGGAAAATTCACCGTCGCCATTGCCAGAAAGAGCGACTTACGGCTCTACTCTTTTCTTAAGCTCCCGGTCTGGCTTCATACTGTATCTGGTGTGGGCTTTTATTCCTGAATCTTGGCTAAACTCCTTAGGCCTTAACCTGTTGGCCTCAGAAATCCCGGGCAGTTAGTTGCACTGCCTGTGTACCCCCTCGTTACTGTAGTGACTGCTTACGTGCTCTTACTTAGAATAAACATGACGAGTACCTCTCCACTCCACTCCATTCATACGATCACAGATAACTGTGCCGAAAACCAACAGCAGAAGAAATGCCAAGAAGAAGCCATCCCAGCATCAAGAGAGATTCCTATTAGTGAAGTAAACCAAATGTTCTTTCTTGCAGCCAAAGAACTTTACACCAAAAACTGAATTGTATGTAGACTAATACCAAACGCTTATTACAAATTTTTGATGTAAAAATTTCGACCATAGTAATTTTGACTATCTTTCTGATTAATATCCAGTATTGAAATGTAAAAAAAAAAAAAAAAAAAGAAGTTGAAGTTCTCTTAGATTAAGTTCTATTAATATTATAAATGTTCTCAAGGGGCTTCCCTGGTGGCGCAGTGGTTGAGAGTCCGCCTGCCGATGCAGGGGACACGGGTTCGTGCCCCGGTCAGGGAAGATCCCACATGCCGCGGAGCGGCTGGGCCCGTGAGCCATGGTCGCTGAGCCTGCGCGTCCGGAGCCTGTGCTCCGCAACGGGAGAGGCCACAACAGTGAGAGGCCCGCGTACCAGAAAAAAAAAAAAAAAAAGTTTTCAAATAGTAGTTACTAATGGACAGAATAAGTAAAATCCTGCATTACCATATAGCAAATATCCCTCCCCCCCAAAAAAAGAGTCACCAAGCCATATTTTTATTTACCGTATTTGAGTGCCCTATTAGGATTTCCAAAGGAGAATACATAACATCCAGTATTAAATAAATCAGTCATCTTTGATTCACCAAATATTGCCACTCTTGATTTTTCTAAGACTTTATGGATTTTTGATATTTAAACTTATTGTGGTTAGTGATGAGGATAGCTTTTTGTTTTACTTCTAAGCAAAGACCTTTTTGAGGTTAACGTATAATAAGAATGACCGGAAACAATTTCAGTCTGTGAACAATTTGCTTTGGTGGGGGTATCTTGGTGCAGGATTCGTGGGTCTTGTCGACCATTCCCCAGTAGCATTTATCATCTGTTTAGAAAAGTGTCCACCATACTGGATGAATGACTCCTTACCTAAAAGTCGCCTGAGTGCACCAAGGGAATGTGACAGCCCTTTAACTGTGTTCACCTCCGTTCTGCAGGGAAAGGGGCTTTATTTCTAAGCCGTTCTTCAGAGAACGGGTCCACTGAGATCACTCCGGACCACGTTTGCTGTTACGGATTTTACACAGGAAATTATAGCCTCGGTAGTTTGCTCAAGGGAGAGCCACGATATCACTAGAATCTTGACAAATTGGACCCAGAAAAAAATATGTATGTTAATGACCTTGTTGAAGTGTAGGCTTTTAATTAGAGCTGTAATTAGATCGTCTAGCAAATTAATGAATTATTCTCACATGTAATTAAGTAATTTAGGAACAACTAGATCTTGGTTGAAGATCTCAGAAGAAGTAAAAATATAAGACGTATACTTTAAATGTACTTGACAAATGCAGACACCTTTTCCATTAAAATGGCAACTCCGTGAACCACACCCCATCACCACGGACCCTCCCGAGGCCCCTCCCTCCTTCATTCTTTTCCTTCCTGCTTGTGTCCAAGTGACACAACATGGGTTTTGCTTATTTATTACCTGAATCTCCCACTAGAATGTAAGCTCCCGGAAGGCGAGGACTTTTGTCTCTTTTATCCACTGCTGTGTCCAGAATGCCTAGCACATGCCCAGCACCTAGGCATTCATTCCCTTCATAGTTGAATGAGTGAGTGAGCGAGTGAGTTAATGATTTAAACACAGTCACCAAATCCTCTAAGGAAGGCAAAGTAACCACTTAAAATTGACCTTTTTTTTTTTTTTTGAGACAATACTTTGCTGTCAAAATGTAATCAGAACTCAACATGCATGTGAATTAGCTTGGCCTCCCTACATAACCATATATATGAGGGATAATTAAAACCTTAAGTGGAGGAAAGACCAGTTTTTGACCCTTGTGTTACTTTGGCTTCTTTGGACAAGAAAATCCCCTCTCTTGTTATTTTTCTTTTAAATAACATTAAAGGGAGAAGCCCAATTCCATATAAAGGCAAAGGTCCTTCGGGCATAGCTTGAGTTTAATTACTCTCTATTCCTCAGTTATCACCCTACATAATGGAAAACTATTTAGCAAACCAACCTTGACCCTCTCAGAGCAATAGAGGAACATCGTGAATTTATCAGAACATTGAGAAGCAGCCATTTAATATGTTAGAGAGGCGAAGAGACTGCTCTTTAACGTGTTTCAAACTGAAATAATGATTTCTGTAGTGTGATGTCTTTATAGTAGAAACTTGCTCTTTTTCTAAAACGTGTGTCATTCTTTTTTTCTGAGAAGCATATAGGCATTCTGTTTCAGACCCTGCTAAATCTCATCGTTGTGTTCCGTGCCTCAGATTACGCTCTGGGAAGAGACTGCATCATGCACGGGTACATGCTGAAGCTGGGAAACCCATTCCTGACTCAGTGGCAGCGTCGATATTTTTACCTCTTTCCAAACAGACTTGAATGGAGAGGAGAGGGCGAGTCACGAGTAAGTCTGTGGCATCTTCCCGAGCACTCGTTTCCGTGGTGATTTCACATCGCCGGCATGTTTTCTCAAATCTCCCTCTAGCTCCCATATCTCTTTTAGCATGTATGCATGAGATTTTCACGTTCAGACATTAACTTTTAAACTTCTGAGTCAAGGAAGGATTTGGTCCTACCTGAAAATAGAAGGTGCCTTCCAGGGAGGTCAAAGCAGACAGGTTTGAGGAGGGCTGGAGAGCGGTTAGGTGGATCAAAAAAGGGGAAAAAACTGGGACTTTGGAGTCAGAGGTATTTAAATCCACTGCTCTGTGTCTCTGGGACTTGGAGCACATTATGTCGACTGAGCCTCAGTTTCCTCATCTATAAAATGGGAGAAGAAGAAATGATAACGACTACTACAATTGTTGCAGATTTATCTCGGGCCTGGTGCTGTAGACACACAGACACAAACACACACACAGACACACTTTTAATTTGTTTAGCAACCTTTGAGGTCCAAGCCTTATATTATAAAGAGAGAACCAGGGCTTAGAGAGGGAAGGTCTGGCACCAGTGACAGGTGTGGGTGAGGAGTGATTCCGACTGGGGTCTGCCTGTGCCCCGTGTCTCCGTTACGAGGCCTCCCTGAGTCGGGGTTGAGTAAGACGAGGTCTGCGGTGCAGGCTGAGAAGCTTGGCACCCAGGCCAGGGCACCTGACCCCCCCTCCTCTTGTCTCCACCTTGCTGGAAAATCGGAAGTGGGTTTTATCGCATTAGATGGGAAGATACAGCCACCCTGTAAGGTCCTTTCTAGAGCTAATGTTAGTGAACAAGAAAAGAGAAATTTCCCATCTACACCATCCCTCGTAGCAAGTGGGGCAGCATTTATTAAGCGTCTGCTGTGTGGAGCACCCAGGGCTTGTCTCCATGGAAGGTGGCAACCCATATGGAAGGAGTTGTGCTCTTGGGGAGGGAATGGTTGGCCATCATAAGCAGGACAGTGGTCCCACCTGTGAAAAACATAGTTGGTGTATTGGAATATGGCCCCTGTATCAGAATATAGCTCTCTACTGGCCAGAGCATGGAAAATGGTGAGCCCAAATCTGGTGTGTTTGACTTTGGAATGTGTTTTGCAGATCCTTGTTGGTGAAGATGCCGTTTAATTACAAGTGATTGCTACTTTGTATGACCACATTCTTCATAAATGACCATGATCTTCTCACTATTGCTAGTGCCGTAGAAGTCATTTTCTAAAGATTCATACATCTATGATCTGAGTTATGATTAGTAAGGCTCTGTGGGGGTCCTGAATTATAACTCAGGTACTGCTAAGTATTGTATAATATAAAATATACATATTACATAGAACGTGTGTATATGATGATACATAAATACAAGATAATTATATTTTGTATAATATTACATATGTATTTTTTACATTATCGTATACTTACTAGCACCTGAGTTATAATTCATACATGTATCATTATATAATGTTTATTTCCGGATAATGAGTGGCCCTGGGCGTAGTATGCGTTTACGATGCTATCTACTGGTCAGTCACTGTTGCACACTTTGAAAGGAAATTGTCTCACTTTTCAGGATATTTGAAAACTAAAATCTTCTTTTGCTTACCATTGGATATGATAAATTATCTTGGTTTTAAAAGAGTCAGCATTTAGCATTGATTCACGAAGCTATGTAATGTGCCTGGGTAGATTCGTAAGTTTAAGTAAGGGAAAAAGAAGACGTGGGTTTATGATGGCGTTGTTTTTCATTTAGGATTCCTGGAGTATTTATCCCAAAAAACATAAAATGGTAAGGTGCTCAGAGACACGGTAGCATTCACCGGAAGCAGTGATGCTGTAGACCCAGCAGGACAGTCGTTTAAGGATGTCACCTGTGTTTATAACATCATTTTGACGTGATCAAAATATCAGTTGCTTACAAGCTAGCGTGACCGAACTTTTACTGGGCTGCTGGGTTCAAAGCCAGCGACACACCTCTCGCTCATGTAGATTGTAGGTAGCAGCGTCATTGTTCCCTCACAGCAGGATTGATCGTGTCTAGGCAAGTGTGTGATGCAGGAGAGGTACGTGTGATTCACACTCATCCCCACGTTAGTACTGTGCTGAGGGAACAGCTTTGCTTTCTGCCTTATAGAGACGTTCCTTTCTTTGCAGCTTTCTTTGAGATGTTACATTTTGAATTTTCGTACATTTCTTTTGTAGTCATTTCCCCCCACTTCTAGAATATCATCAAAGAAAGAAAGATGCTGATTTTTTTTCTTTACTTGTTCTAAGCTGGTAGTTTTCAGTATTGTTTATTAACTTAATTTAAAAAGTCATGCAATAATGTGAAGTAACTTATCATCTTTTATTTTTACGGTCAGCAAAATTTACTGACAATGGAACAGATTGTGTCTGTGGAAGAAACTCAGATTAAAGACAAAAAGTGCATTTTGTTGAGGATAAAAGGAGGGAAGCAATTTGTCTTGCAGTGTGAGGTGAGTGTTTATTTGTATTTTTTCCAGAGGTGAAAGTTAGAACAATTATATAAACATTCAACAAAGGTGCCTGCCTGGTTATCAAACATTTTCTTCCTCCATGCTTTATCACTCACGAACTTAGCAAGAAAGTTGGAAGATACAAGGATCTCAGCAAATTAACAGTTATTTTAAAAGAAGTGTTTCTTAGAAAATGGCAGGAGGAAGGATGGACAGGAAATAATGTGATTACCCTATCTGGAAACCATCCAGTATTTAATAGGAGCCTTGAATTTTATTTGTTCCACAATTTTCCAGATCTGATCTGACCTTTCAGCATGTTTGAAGTTGAGGTTTGTGCGTTGAAATAAACATAAGATCCCCAAGTAACTCTTAATAGGGGAAATGCCATCTTTCTCTCCCCAAAGTTCTATTGTACCCCAAACTTAATTCCTGAACACTTCTCCTGGGGTGTGGGGGGATGTTTAGTGGGGGGTGAGAAAAGAGCATATTTAGAGAGATAAAGCAGTAGTAGATACAAAGACGTGTTTGCTTCACGACTTCAACACTTTTCTACTGTGTGTGTGTGTGTGTGTGTGTGTGTGTGTGTGTGTGTGTGTGTGTGTGTGTGTGTATACGTGCTTGTAAAGAGCATGTTTAGAGAGATAAACTAGTAGTTGATGGAAAAACATGATTAATTACTTCATGACGTCATTGCACATGTGAAGGCGCTTCTGAAATTTGTCAAAACTCCTCGTGTATTCTTTTCTAGACTTGAGTTATTTTAGACATCAGAGATCAAAGGTGATCTTTCAACAAAGTCAAGGCAGCACTTCTCCTGTGGGGTTGTAGGAGGCTCTTCTGAAGGGCTTGGTCCCTCTTCTGGGCAAGG
Source organism: Phocoena sinus (assembly GCF_008692025.1). NCBI lineage: Eukaryota > Metazoa > Chordata > Mammalia > Artiodactyla > Phocoenidae > Phocoena > Phocoena sinus. Next base: position 70,341,613 of record NC_045776.1, on the reverse strand, counting down.
GGCCCCTGGAGGAAGTTCCTGCGTGACCCCCCGCCCCGCATTACTCACCGGCCGCGGGGTGGGACATGGGGTGTGCTTTCTCTGGGGGGAAGGGGGTTCCAAGGACTGGCCAGAGGTATCCATGTGTGTCGGCGAAGCCAGTGACACCATCCCAACTCCTCCGCCTCTTCTGTTTGCCTTCAGAGTGACCCAGAGTTTTTGCAGTGGAAGAAAGAGCTGACGGAGACGTTCACCGAGGCCCAGCGGCTGTTACGTCGAGCCCCCAAATTCCTCAACAAATCCCGCTCGGCCGTCGTGGAGCTCTCGAAGCCGCCCCTCTGCCACAGGAACAGCAATGGCCTCTGACCCCTGGCACAGGGAGGGTCCCACGAGACGGCACCTCCTCCGGGAAGTCCACGTGGGCTGCTCGACCCACGAAGTGGAGCCTTTGGGAGAAGTGTGAGGATGAGAGATGGAGTCGCTCTCCTCCGGGGTGCTCTGTGGCTGGGGGCGCCCAGGACTCTGAGATGCTCCTACTAGGAGTGGCGACCACCCTCAGGCTTAGGGGCACCTCCTCCCCTCCCGAGGGTCTCCCGCCACCATCGCATCCATCCGCCCTCGAAACTACTGAAGAAACGAAGTTCTCTTTCTTTGCCACACACTTCTTTTGGTTATAGATGAACCTAGAACTTGAAATGATTCCTACTGATTGTGTCACTTTTTGCATCCGATATCAAATGTATCTCAGGCTTGCCAAGATGAGATCGAACAGTCTGCCGTTCAGGTCGCCCCAGCGTTGCCACGCTCTGTCCCTAATCAGCCCGGGCTGGGTTTAGATGTCTTTGCTCCATAGTCCTGGCAGGATGTCAGACCAGCTGGGTGTCCTCTGTGCCCTTGAGAACCAGCCTCTCGTTGTCTCGGGGCTTGAAAGCTGCAGAGGTTTTCTGAAAGGGCTGCACCTGGGCCCTCCCTGTGGGTGCCGCACCCACGGGTACCAGCCTGCCTGTGGCCGGGAGCTTAGGCAGCTGGGACCAAGGGCGTGGGAGCCACTCAACATCGAAGGCGTCAGATGGTAGATGGTTGGAGGCTCACGGTGACTCTGCAGGAGAGGCAGTGGCATTTGCATCTCACGGTGACACAGCCATTTTCAAACCATCAAGTTGGTGCACTTCCCCTGGGTGCACAGGACCGCCTGCGGGCGCCCGTCTCGGGCTTGGACTGGAAGCGGTCGTGAGACACAGCAACTCTGGTTCCCTCTGGCTGACCTCAGGAAGCATCTGGGTAACGGATGTGTCAAGGAAGGAAGCTCTGATTTACCTTTTAGTATCATTTAAAAATGAATTTTATTGAAAAAAGAATGCTGAAGATGAATGTCAGAATGGGTTAACTGTGTATATTGACTTCCATTGTCGTTCAACTGTCATTAGCGAATAATTCTCTGCCCTGGTGGGTTGTTCTGTGACAGCGACGGCCTGATCCCAGTGGCCTCCTCTCCCCGTGGTTCGTTTCATGTCCCAAATAAGCGCTGGTTTATAAGAACCAGTGTGTTTCCCAGCCACGTCCTCCGTGTCATCAGACTAAAAATAATAACAGTAATTTTCAGAGTCCACATATTTGTCCTTTCTTAGTGCAATTTTATTGTTCTGAGCCGACTACTAACAATATAAATAACTTGACCTCGTAATCATCTGCATCCTGTCCTCAGTATTTTTAGTGGTTCCAGATCTTTGTGTTTATATTTGTGTGCCGCACTCACTGGGAAAGTGAGTCCTTTTTGACGAAACCGTATCTTGAGAGTTTGGAAGATAATTACCGAAAGAGCCTTTTATTTCATAGGAGTTACCTTGGAAGAGAAACTTTGGGGTTCACTATTTATCTCAACTACTAGTTGGAATTTAGCATACATGTTCTACGATCTGCTGTTTCCAGTATAGAAGTTGGGGGCTACTATTTACATGGATTCCCTTGATTTAAAAGGGAAGAACAGTATTGAAATTGTGTTTTAAAAAAAAAAAGTAAAAAAAACCCGCCAGAGATAGAAAAGCTGTTCATGGCAAGTGAGCATCTCCCCGGGCGTGGCTGACTGTCACTGTCACCACTGTAGTTAGTTACTGGCTCCATCGCAGCATCACATGTGCTCAGCACCTGTGGTTCAGAGATGGGTAATTACAGTTTAGAAATCGCTGAGCCTCCTGCCTCTGCTGGACAGGGTAGAGATGTAGCCTCACGTGGAGAAGGTGCATGAACTCCTTGAGGGTCCGGGCTCAGCGTCTCACGTTCCATACCCAGGGTACCAGCTATGCCGATTGGCATCTCTGAAAAATATCATTTAAACTCTGAAGTAGAACATAAGGTTGTCTTTCCTTTGCAAAAGAAAAAATGAATTGGAAATATTCCGAGAGCCCTTTCGCCTCGCCTCAAATTAATTCCAAGTGAACTTTTACACTCCCTCACGTTTGATGGGTAACGACAGGGCTGAGAAGTGCATTACGTGGATGTGATTTATTAAAAGTGCTCTGTGAGCTTAGGATGAGTGGCTTTTTCGGGGGAGGTCCCTGTTTGTGTTTGGGGTTTGGCAGCCCTGGAGAGGCCAGTCTTCCTCCTGAACTCGTGCCTGCAGCCCTTCTGAGGGGGTGTCTCTGCTGCCAGATGGAAGGCGCTTCCGGAACCCTTCTGTGCCAGCACCTGGTGCTCCCGTGGCCAAAGAAGTCGGTTGGTTTAGAAGTCTTGGTATACGTGGCTGTTTTAGGTCTTAATGTTTGACCCTACCTACATTTGGAGTGTTAAAAAGGGCAAAATTGAGCACAAGTGTTATCATTATTTTAGATTTATTTGGTTGGGATATTTTCACATTGTCAGAAAAAAATCACTGAAGTTGATATTTTTGTAAAATTATGTTAGTAGTGTCTTGATTTCATGATTCAAAGGAATCATTAAAGCAAAGCCTAAAAATAATAGATTAAGCTGCTCTACACCATATATGGAATGAATTTAAAACTTTTGGGAATCCAAGGTTATTTTTTTTAACCTAAAACATTCTCTTTGGTGCATTTATTCCCTTATGTCATGGGGGCTCATGGTTTTTCCTTCTCTATCATGTTTAAGTACAATTTTTCAGCAAAACTGCTAGAAATCAGCTGTTGTTTCACTGCTAATGTGAATGTTTCACTTCCTGTGCCTCTGATTGGTCAATTCACGGACATGACAATTTCAAATTCTATATGTAAAGAGAAGGGGCAAATGTCCAGGCTCGCTGAAGAAAGGAAGCGTTCTGCTCAAGAAAGACAGCAACAAAGCTGGAAAAGCAAATAGAGCGATGACCACAAACAACCATCTGTTCAAAGCAAGGGTTAGCTTTGATTTGCGCTTTGAAATGTGCTGTACATATACTAAAAACAATTGTTTGAAGGCTCACACTGGCCATTAAAAAATATCATTGACCAATTGACGATGTGGTTTAACTCTCAAGAAGATCAAAGTGTGTTTTTTTCTGATGATTTTTTATTTCATTCAGAATTTATAGTTGGGCCAATCGAATACAACATTTGACTTTTCAGTGGAATTGATTTTTCTGATGTTTCAAAATGTTAACCTATCAAGAAGAAAAGAAAATTCTCAAAGTTGGACTTTTATTGCTTGATGTAAGTATGTTAAAATAATTTGCAGTGTGCTGGTGTAAGATAAGGCTTATCTTGTTAATTTATATGTAATTTTTCTCAGTTTCATTCAGGGACTCATATCTGTGTCGTTCAGAGATGCTTAGGGAAGGAACTCCTCCCCTCCCAGGGGATGGATGCGCTGTTTGTACCCAGAGAGGAGTTGGGCTTCATTGGGATCTGTGACAAATGCTGGGAGGTGGATGAAGTGGGTGTCACAGAAGGCAGGATCCTGGTAGAGATGGGGCAAAGGAAAAAAAAGAGTTAATTCACTGGGAAAAGCCAATCTCCTTACACCATAAAGCACCAGGGAAATTCCAGTTGAACTTGGTGCTTTGGGGTGGTTTTCCCCTTATAACAAGAAGAGTTGAATAGTAACTATTTTAAGACTCGGTCACTTTAGTTTTGAATATGGAGCTGCTGGACTCGTAAGAGGCTGTTTGCTTTCCACCAGGACTTTCTGTAGAAATGATGTTGCCGGTTGCCCCTGCTTGTCATCCGGCACCCTTGGGGAAGGCACAGGGGACCCAGAGCTGATGCCCCATCTTGGTGTGTGTGCCTTGCAGCCAATCAGGGGAGGGGGAGAAGGCCAGAGGTGGGGTGTGGGCTGCTGTCACCCTGTCAGTCAGGTGGGGACATTGCTGCACACCCACTGAAGGTACCGTAATTCCCCTACAGTAACAAGACTGGGCTTGCTGCTTGGGCCAAGCAGAGTGAGCTTTACTTTTCAAAACATTTTTTCTTCCTGAAACTCTAACATGATTTTTCCCTCCCACATCAGGTTAACTTGAGAAGCTTTAATTAATTAATCACTTAAATTCATGTTAATATGAATTTTTTTATATCCAGGCCACATTTTAAAAAATTTACTGTAGGGGGAATGAAAGTTGAAGTCTAAAATGATACTTCTTGGCTTCTCGAGTCATAATGGCCTTTAGATTTTCTTCATCCTCAAAGACTAAGAGAGCTGTTCTTTGACAGCCGGAGCAACAGGGGTGCCCAGTTCTGGCAGCGTTCAAAGGCCTGGGGGCATGAGTGACGGGCCACTTCACTGGCCTGGCTGGGTTAGCACTTACTGATAAATGTAGCACCCCAAATTTTAAATTGCCTTTATTTAGAAAAACACGCACACACTCCAGAAAATGGATTAACATATCATTCCATCAAAACCATATAGGAAAAACCTGCATTTTAGAGTTAGATGGCTCATGTTCTTATAGTAAACTCTCTTATACCTAACAAATCTCAGAATCATCTCTGAAAACTGGTAACTATGCTTCCAATTTTAATTTTGTCCTAATATAAAATGTCTCTCATGTAAGGGGTAGGGAATGGAGAAATATTTCTAATTGTGTATTCATATTCCAAAGGACTTGAAATTCAACTTCTTGTTTCTTAGTTGATTATATTCCATGATGTACATATTCTATGTGGTTTATAAGCTAAGCACTGGCCTTTTTTTTTTTTAGTTCTATTGTTAAATTGTATTTTTCTATGTTTTAACAAATTATAATAGATTTGGCTTTTTTCTGGGTAGCATAAAGATTGCCAAACTACATATATATATATATATATATATATATATATATATATATATAAACAAGAGTTCTATTTTAGCACAATAGCTTTTTATATTATTTATTGAATCCTTCAGTTCTCATCAGAAACATTGCTTACCGCTTCTGCCCCTTTTTATTTGTATAGTTTGTTATTTAAGGAAATGCAGTCCTTTCTGTTTCTGGTTTTTTTTTTTTTCCACAAAATAAAATTGAAACAAAGCATATAGCAATGTGGGGTGGACATCCTTTCTCACGGCCATGGACTGTTTTCAACAATAGCTTAACCCTCTGATCTGTGCTGAGAGGCCAGCGCACTTCTTGGGGTAACATCTGACAGTGAACTTGCGGTGAAATAACTGCTTTCATCTACCTCTTCCGAAGGCCCCCTGCTTGTTGACAGGTTCCTTGAACGCTTGATTCTACACTGGCCCCATCGTAAAAGAATTTCGGGAAAGTGTATAGCCGTCCTTCCCTCATGAAGTAGATTTCACCGTGTAGTGTAGGGGCCCCAGCGAGCGGGGCAGGTAGATACGATCGCTTCTGTATGGTCAGCCTTCAGGAGCTGCAGTTCACCTGCACAGCATCATTTCTGATTCTTCTTGTGCCAAGTCCCCCCAGTCGGTCTCGCCATTGCCTCTAGATTTGACTGTTGCACCTGATTCATCAACTACTAAATGGAAGCGGCTTCTTCCACGTTCTTTAGAAACGGCCCTGCTGGGTTTTAAAACAGCACTTCCGGGAGCAGCACATTCGAACGTGACTCTTCCCCCCTTGCCGTTTCAAAATGGTTTGGGAAATGGGCTTGTCTGTGGTTAAAAGGGTCCACGTGAAATAGAGTGAAGATTGGTCCCTGTGAGAGGGGGGTCCCTCCTCACATGTTGATGTTTTTCTCTCCCTGTTGCCCTGGCTGCACAGCCATCCACGTAGTCACATATTTGCTCTGTTCATGGCCAAGTGTAATGCCCTTGAAGAAATAAATCTGTTTTCTCTCACGCATTGCTATACCAAGTGAAGCCAGTGAATTCGATATTGTAAGTCTAGATATTGTACCTATTAAATTACCATCTGTTTTTATCTCTTTTCCCATCGATTTTGCCAGTGGAGGTTTACGGTCGCCTCTTAGTATGCGTTTACTAGTGCACGTTTGAAATCGTATCCCACGTAAGATGCTGGTTCAAGTCCGCGGTCACCTGCCCTGTGTGTGGTGTGTCACCGTCGGTTAGTTTCACCATCTTTCACGGTTATCTGGGGGCAGTCGGGCTGGTTTTCTGTGTTGATAAATGGCTTATGTAAACCTCAATAAAAAGGATCTGTACAAAGAGACTTACTTTGGTGTGCTATTCCCCCACCCCCTCAGCTAAAAACTACATTTCTTTATCAAGCTGTTAGGCCATCAGGAGGTGACTCATTTGTAAGAATCCTAACTTCGGAGGAAATTCATGCAGAGGCTGATTTTTTTTTTTTTTAAAAGGGAAGGGAACTGCCAACAAGCATTTCTGCTGATTTCATGGATTCTTGGAGCACAGCCAACTTCAGCCTCAGGGTTTGGGAGACTACCTGCTTGTGGAAGACACGGTGCCAGAAAAGAGTCTGGGAAAGCCGGGAGGTCCATCTCGTCTCCAGTTTTTCTAGGAGCTGTGCCAGGCTCTCCCATGTACTCCCGGGGTGACTTTGGCATCCCTCCCAGAAGTTAAGGCCTCTCACTCTCCATCCCTACTCCCACGAAGACTTCAGGAGAGACCCCATGGTACATGTCACTTTAAACCAGAAATCCAAGGAAGTGGTGGCCCCAGAGCCACAGCTGCCTGGGCAGGACTGTCTGCTTGTAGGTCCACAGGTCGAGGGTAGGGTAGGTACCTCTGTCCTTGAGGTGGAAACACCTCCTGTCCCTTGCTGGTTCAGGAAAGAAGGACATCACGATTGGTCCACGGTCCACGGAGCCATCCAGTTTCCCTGGAATGTATTTGTGTTTGCCGACTTGAAAACCTCTTAACAAAATAGTTGACAGGAGCCCCAGCTATGGAGCACGTAGTCAGCATTGTAGGCAGAGGTCAGCCGCGTGATAGGGCCCTTGGTCTGATGCCATACGTAACCAAGGATCACTCCTGAGAGCTGCAGAAATCCAGTCACCCCTTGGCACCCAGGAGGAGAGAGAGCGGCCTGGGTACCCTGCTCCGAGCAAGGTCACTGGGCAACCTCTTTGGTCTTCTGTTTTCTCATCCCTAAATTAAGGGAGTTGAATTAGATGATCTTGAAGGACCATTCTAGCCCAAAACACCCAAGTTTCCGATGAAGGGTAAACGTGAGGGACTTTGGCTGTACTTGTAGAGCGAAAAGGAAATGCTCTCCCGCACATCCCAGGGCTCCTCCCACGTTGCCTTAAGGATCACTGCTGTGTCACTCTCCCCCTTAAACCGTGCCTTCCTGAACCCTGGAGCCCCTGCTGGTTTACCTGGGTGGAAACCAGGTGTTGAACTGAAGGAGAGGCTTTCTTTTCCTGGCCACTTTCTGACCATGTTGGGTACTGGAGATTGAAAAAACGTTTTCAGTCCAAACTGTTCAGGCTGGTCGTCTCCCGGGATCGGATTAACCAGATAAAACACTGAAGGTTCACTCCGTGGTCACGTGCGCAGCTTTGGACATGGCACATGATCAGTAAAGCCCACGAGGGGAAATTGACTTAGTGGCTCATACTAATGGATCCCTAACAGGCAAAATGGGAGACACAGCAGATAATCATGGCAAGGAGACGTTTTGTCTAAATTATGGATATCCCAAGTGAATGTTTTTTACATTTTTATTCTTATTCTTTAACTTTGGTATGTGGGTAAAATGCCCAGGTCTTCGGGTGATTTGATAGCCAGTAAAATATGTCTCTACCTGACTGTCAGTCATAGTTTTCTGCATTGGGAATTTTCAAAATTTTCTGCCTCTTATGTGTATATTAGTGAAAGATGGAAGAAGATGCATCAGGGGCTACTAGCTTGATCCTGTTTTAAACCTAACTTCTGCCTCATTGTTTCTATGTAACAGATTTGATGGTTTCACTTCTCTGTCTTGAAATGACCAAGGAGGAATGGAAAAAGAAAGGAACAGAATTATGAACATTCAATCTGTGTAAATTTTGGTCCCTCAATGTAAAATACCGTCATACAGTCAGAGGCTTAGCTACAAATACATTTGCCCTTTGTAGTTGCCATCGAAAAAGCTTACCTTTTGCATTATAACTTTAAATGGAGTATAATCTATAAAAACCTGAAATTACTATGTTGTACACTTGAAACTAAGATACTATTGTAAATCAACAATACTTCAATAAAAAACAAGTGCCACTTTAGTTAGGCTCAGTGATTAAGTTTATATGTATGGGTTACATGTAATATACATTTGATACAGTCACATTAAAAACAAAAACAAAAACCACAAAAAATGAAAACAAACAAAATAAAAAACCCAAATAAACCACATTTACATGCACCAATGTCAAAAGGTAACACTGAGTGAAAGAAGAGTGCTCTGTCCTTCCATAGGTGTTGATGCCAAGGGCACTCCTTAATTTAAAACATCTGTTCACTAAACTCTGGATACCTACTGGGTATAATCCCTTTCCTCCCGTATCAGGCCCACTGAGAAGCTCAGTGGCAGCTCTCCTCTGCTGGCAGCTCCGATGGTAGGAAAAGCTTTTACAGATCTCCATTTGGTCGTTTAGTCACTCAACAAACATCCACTGAGTATCTAGCATGGGCCACACACTCTGGAATGTGCAGTGGGATCAGGATCCCCATTTTACAGAGGGAAGTCTGGAGGCCCAATGAGGTGAGGCCACCTTCCCGGGGTCAGGATTGAGCCAGGCTCTGTGCAGACATGTTATCTCTGTACCTCAGTCAGAGGGCAGGTGTCGGGGGGTTTCCTCTACAGCAGTCTCTCCCACTTCTGCACCCCAGGCTAGTCTTTTATTCATCGGTTACTTTGTTCTCCAGAGATCCCATGAGCACCTACTCAGTGCCTGGCCCTGTGCTGGGTGAATGGGAGACCACAGACTGGAGGGAGATGTACAGACATCTAGAGAAAGCATGATATGAGACCGGATCCTGGGACACCTGCTCCAGCTCAGTTTCCATACATTTGATTATTCATTTTGTATGTATTTTTTGAGCACTTACTGGGTACCAGACACTTAAAGAGACACAAGACAGTTCCCCTTTATCCCTGAGGGGACCGTGACATACAACGCTGGTCCCTGCAGTGGTCACGTGAGAGGATTCTCATGATTGTCAAATGGACAGACACACATGAGACAGTTCTCCAGTTTATCATCACACACACACACAGCTCTCTGATGGCAGTGAGGATGGTAGGAGCCTCAAAATGAAAGAGGCCGATGACAGCACTTAACCATCAGATGCTGGGTGGAAGCAGTCATCCTAGTGTGTGGTGAGGTCCAGGGAGCCGCGGGGGGCTCCTAGCTCAAAGGACGGATGGAGATGATGAATAGCACCCCAAGGGGCAAAAGACATTGAGCTGCCAACAAGGGTGCCACTCAGAAAAGAAAATTAAGGGTAATCAAGCGACTGAAGTCAATTGTCCCAATAAATCGTCACGATCCCTTGGCCATTTTGTAGACCCAGAACTCACTACCTGAGGAAGGAGAGGTCAGGTGTCCAGGACGAAGGACTAGCAACCCCAGGGCAGATGTGATCAGTAACAATTCCCTTAGTCTTTGCCCAAGATGACCTACAGCCACTTAGACCACCTGGACACCCTGAAGAATAGCACCAGTGATGCCATGCTCATTGCACCGGAAGCACCAGAAGGGCCAGTTCACTTTCTAGTCCCTTCCTGCCACACCTAGGGAACAGAGCCCCAAGACAGAAAGATAAATGCTCAGCCAGGTGACAAAATGTTGCTTACGAGGCTTCCCTAAATCAGCACAGTCAGAGCAATACTTGACTATCCTGGGTGGTGAAAATCTACCACCACGGGTACCAGGGGAATAAAGCAGACTTGCCAGGGGCCCTCAGGGCAGACAGGTCCAAGTTAACTTAACCGTCCCTGTAGGTCTCAGCTTATGAAGACCCCCAGCCCCTGGCCCAGAGATCCACCCCACCATTTAAAACCAACAGCCATGAAAAGATACAAGAGGCAGAAAAACAACCATGAAATGAGTTTCAGGACGTGGCACGAGGTGGGTTCACGTTTCAATGTTAGATAATCCAGCACGACATGGAGAAAATAGGTCGAGGGGACTTGTCATCTTCAACCTCTTTGTGTGGTGCAGCCTAAGATGTCCCACACCACCCTCCATGGGACCCCTGGGGACCCTCCTCCATCTCATGTTGATTGTATAGACAGCCATTTCCAAAGCTGGCTTTACTTGGTGTTTCTGTGAACTTCGGTCAAACGCTAATTGTCAACAGCCAGAAGAAAATAATAGTTTCCTTTGGAAAACGATTGCTCAGTCAGCCATGGGGACAGCAGAGTTACAACATGTACTGATGGTTGAAATGATTCTCCAGAGAAGCAGCATGTCATGTTCCGATGACCGTGGGCTTCAGAGTCGGGAGGACCTGGACTTGAGTCCTGACTCTACCCCTTGCTAGCTGTGTGGACCTGCACGATATACTTAATCTATGGAAGCCCCTACTTCTCTCCTTCCAGGTGAGATTGGCCGAGACCTGGGGCCCTTTACCAGAGTGTTTGTACCCGGACAGACGTCTTCTGGAGCAACAGAATACAGAGGAACTATAAGGGACTAACCTTAACTGCAAGCGTGCGCAGTTGGCGTAATTAGGAACAATAAGATACAGAAAGGCCGCAAACCAACTGCTATTTCTAAGGTGCCGGGAGCAAAAGCCGGCAGTGCGCACGAGCCCTGCACACGGCACGGCACCACGAGCGGGTGGGCAGTGCACCTAAGCTACGTCTCCTGCCCGACCCACTGATCTGTCCCTACCCTCACCTCATTTAAGGAATCAGCCCGCCCTCCTTGGGGAGCGAGCAAAGGCACCTGTTTCTTATTCCCTCTCCCTCGTGCTGCAGCATAAGCCCCAATAAAGCCTTGCCTGAATCTCTCATCTGGCCTCTTACCAGGTCCTATTGATTAAAGAGTCCAAGGAACCAAGTCGGTAACGCAGGCAGTGGACAGAGCACTCTTTTAGAGCATCCTGTTTGCTGTTTAAGACTGTGCCCTCTGGGGTCAGAACTACGTGGGTTCAATTCCTGGCTCTCCACTGCTCTGGGTAAGTCGGTTCATTCTTCTGTGCCGCCGTTTCCCCATCTGCGACATGGGAATGGGGAAAACCCTATCTCCTAGGGCTGTCGAGAATAGGACATGAGTTCATTAAAGACCTCAGGCTGGTGTCCGGGTGAGCGACAGCGGCTGCATCTTCCTTACCCCGAGAGACACCGGCATTCGGTTGAGCTATTTCCTTCCCGGGACCAGCCGGGACATGGAGCCGGGCGCCCAGCTGCTGTGGCCTCCGGTTATCCGCGTGGAGCGTGGAGCAGGGCCGGGAGTATGGCTGTGCCGCCGGCCGGGGTCGGGGTGGGGGTGGGGTCGGGGTGGGGGGCGGGGGAGAAGGCGCAGGCGTCGGGAGCTGTCCCCGCCCCTGTTCCGCACCACCAAATACGTCCATGCGCTCCGACTGTCTGGTCAGCGGCCACCCCGGGCTGCTGCCTCCTGTCCAGACCTGGAGCTCAGCGGCTAATTTTAGAAATGACTTGCCCACTCAGCTGCTGCTATCACATTGGCGTGGGGGAGGGCGGGGAGGTGCAGGCAGGGAAGGGGATATGAGTGCCGGCGTCGGGCGGGGAGCTGCTGCCATTTCTCCTCTGTCCCTGCTCTCCTGGCCTGGTGGGTCCCTGCGCTGGGACCTGGGGAGACCCCTCGGACGGGAGTGGATCTTGTGACCTCAGCCCCGGCTGGAGAAGGTACCGTCGTGCTGGGGTTGACAGTGTGCGCCTTGTGAGCGGATAGGCATAATTTTCCAGAATGTACTTTGGGGGCTGCGGTGGCCTCTGGTCTTGCCATCTATTTCGGGCCTTTCGGCCTCTGAGCCCTCTTCCCTTTGGTTGGTTGCCTGCTTAGAAAACAAGAGTGTTTCATGGAAGGATTTTATGACCAAACGCTGGGGTGAGGGGATACTTTTAAAGATCACCCTGGTCAGGCCCCAGCTGTTTGCTAATTATTAAATATATTTAGAGTCATGAGATAACCTTCATTTTGGAATCTCAGCCGCCAGACGGCAGGGGTTCGTATTTTCCCTCAGCTACCAGTGGTTTCTGCTTAACTGGGTGTCAGTTGATGGTCAGGAAGCCAAACGCTTCCGCTTTCACGTCTCCAACGCTGTTGAGTCTAAGCCTTGATTGTAATGGTTTTTTATTCCATTTATTCCAAATAAGCATGGGGGGCGGGGAAGGGGCTGGTGGACGGAGGTTTGAGTTTCACGTGGCCCAGTGAATTCACAGGGATCCTCTGTCCGAGAGGAGGTGTTTTCTGTGGCTCGCCCGTTGTGGGCATTTCTTTGAATGGAGAAGTGGCACAGGCCTCGGTGAGTGGTGTGGGCAGTGGGCACAGTGGGGAGGGGCTGTGTCTTCACATGGAGCTCCCTCCCTGGAGTTAGGCCTCAGGGCCACGGCCTTGGTGAGGCTTCTCCATAGAGGTGGCTGGGAGGGGAAAGTCCAGTCGGTTCCAGTCTGGCCTGGAGCCACCGGGCCGGGAGAACTGCACTGCTGCTTTCACTCTGCGGCCGGCCGAGCAGATGCCTAGCCCGCTCAGTGCACCAGCTCAGGGGGCCCGAGGGGCCCACTGGGGCTTCCTGTGTCTGACAGGACCGTGGTTCCCTCAGGGTTGTCTTTGCTACTGACTCAGGCTCTCCTGTATCTGGGTGAGACGTCCAGGGTGGGCTGTGTAGTTTAGGCTGTGGATGAAAATAATGACACAGAGAGAGAGACAGAGGAGGAGGAGAAGGAGTGTCTCCTGACTTTGGAGGGGCTGCATGTCACCAGCGCAGATGTCTGGTGGCACCTGCACATAGACCCGGTCACCTTGAATAGCCAGGTTTGGGCTCTGCTGACTCTGCGACCTCGGAGCAGTCCCTTCCGGGATCTAAGCTTTAGTTTCGCCTTCTAATCCCTGAGGGCCTTGGCGAGACTATCCTGGAGATGGCAACCAGGATTCAACATCCAGGGCAGCGTTTCTCCAAGGATGGGTCGTTGATTACCTCCACCGGCCTCACGGGGGTGGGGCGGGGAGGGGGTGCGTTAAACATGCAGATTCCCAGGGACCATCTCAGAACTCCTGGACGGTCCTGGGGGGAAGGGGCCCGGAAATTCACAGGTTTCAAACCTGATGGGCACGTCTGGTGGTCACCAAAGCTGGAGAAACGCCTTTCCTCTGTGGGCGTTGACAAAACCCCAGGGGACTGCTGCTTAGCACCCACCTTGTCAAAACTCACGGTATCACAGACGTGGAAACCACGCACTGTCCTCTGTTAGGCTCTGATCATTGCAAAATTTCATAAGGCCCGTGTTCAGCCAGGGGCAAGACCAAGCGCTTCTGGGGGCTTTGTGAGATGAGATGAGAAGGCCCCAACACCGGAGAGAACCTCCCGGCACGGCCAAAAGTATGGGAACTCTGGCTAGGTTCCTTCTAGGCCTTGTTGACACAGCCCTTCAGCGGCTTCTGGTTTACGTAGGAGATACAAACGACTGTCTGAATGGGCTGGTTTAAGCAGGTCGTTAGTCGCTGTGTGGCGACTGTGGTATATGGCATATCCTTGAATGTTTTTAACTAATAACTTTTATTTTTTAGAGCAGTTTTAGATTCACAGCAAAATTGAGGGGAAGGTATAGAGATTCCCATACACCCCTGTCCCCACGTTCACAGCCTCCTCCGTGGTAACATTCCCCACCAGCGTGGGATGTTTATTACAACTGATGAACCTTTACTGACACGTAATTATCACCAAATCCATAGTGTCTGTGATGGTTCACTCTTGGTGGTGTATATTCTATGGATTTGGAAAATGCATAATGATATGTATCCATCATTATGGTATCCTGTAGAGTAGTTTCACTGCTCTAAAAATCGTCTGTGCTCTGCCTGTTCACCCCCTTCTCCCTCCAACCCCCCGGCAATCACTGATTGTTTTACTGTCTCCACAGTATTGCCTTTCCCAGAATGCTATATAGTTGGAGTCTACAGTACATATTCTTTACAGATGGGTCCTTTCATTTAGTAACATGCATTTCAGTTTCCTCCATGTCTTTTCACGGTATCCTTAATATTTAAGCTATGTGAAATTGAATTATTTGAAAAATGGAGAAAGTCGGCAAGTGGAGGGCCCCCCCCACCGGGTGCTGTCAAATCCAGCCTCACCCGTTCACAGATTGGGCAGCTGAGGCACAGAGAGGGTTAGCTACTTGCCCAAGGACACACAGATTTGCAGTGACAGCATTGGGCTTAGAACAGCCCCTGCCTTCCAGTTTGGCATTCAGGAAACAGCCTGGGGCTCCCCATTTTAGGAATAATAACCCAATTTTTCCTATTACCCCTACCCCCAAAACCTTCTCCACCATCATCCTCCAAGCCTCAAACGAAAGGATTAAATCTCAGCTCTAGTTTCAACGAAAATGAACTTTATTACACAAACAAGATCATTGGGATGAGAGCTGCTGGGATATCTCATAAGCATCAAGGCAGAAGTCAGTCTCTCCCCTTCCCTTCGCGCGCTCTCTCCCTCGCTCGCTCGCGCGCTCTCTCTCTCTCTCTCTCTCTCTCTCTCTCTCTCTCTCTCTCTCACGCACACACGCACACACGCACACATGCGCATGCGTACACCATTCATTCTAAAGGACCCAGAGCCAACATCAGCTTCACCTGAATCACCTCCCCAGGCCCTGTCATGACTCACCCAGCTCCGTAATTTTCCTTTCCTGTTCTACACTGTGCTTCTCCCTGATACTTAATTACTTTGAAGAAGTACAGTTTCTGGCAGTAAAGGAAAGATCTTAGAGAATCGGTGAGGTGGATTTACCAGATACTCGGCCAGCACTCAGGCTCAGGGAGTCAGGGATTTCAAGGTCCGGGGTCCCAGGGGAATTCATCTCCGCCCATAAAAGATTGTGTGCGTGCATTTTCAGCTGTTTCTTGGGTACCAGCTGGGGTTTGAGTTTCAGTTTCATGGAGGGCAACCAGATTAGCTGTCAAGTTGAGAGAGAGAGATGGTTGCTTACTGGGATTAAATGTCTCCTTCACACTGGATATTGCTGTGAGCTTGGGCATGAGTGATTAGTCCCATTTTACAGATCAGGAAGTGAGATTCAGAGGCTTAAGTGACCCAAGGTCATGCAGAGTGAAATGAAAGTGGGACTTGGTGCCTTGCTGCCAGAGACTTGTTTATTTAGTCTAGTCTAATAAACAACGTGAGCTAAGATAACCAATTATGCAACACTGTTCCACTGGGACAGATAACAAAGCCTATTCAAACTCATTATCTCATTTAATCCATTGACAATCCAGGAGGGGGCATCATACTGTTCCAGTTTTCTCGAGGAGAAAACTGAGAATCAGAGAGGGTTAGTGACTTGCCTGGGGTCACAGAGCCACTAAGTGGTGATGGGTCCAGGAATGACTTCTCCTCTTATTCTTCTGTCAACAGTGGGTTGACTCACTTTCTCAATTCTTTCTATATCACATCTATTTATTGTTTGAAGCAAGATTATTTTGCCCTCTTTTCCCCTTAACGCTCCTCTCCACTTGACATGATTCTTCTAGACCAGGGTTTCTTGACCTCACCACTATTGACATTTGGGACTGAATAATTCTTTGTGGTGGGAGGACTGTCCAGAGCATTGTAGGATGTTTAGCAGCATCCCTGGCCTCTACCTGCTAGATACCAGTAGCAGCCCGTCTCCAGCTGTGACAACCAAAAATGCCTTCAGGCATTGCCCAATGTCCATGGGTGAGCACAATCACCACCTATTGAAAACCCTGATCTAGTCTAGTTCTGTCCAACAGAAATTTCTTTGATAATGGAAATGTTCTGTATCTCTGCTGTCCAGTATGGTAGCCACTAGCCACGTGTGGAATATGTGAAAGTGCCTGGTGCAACTGAAAAGCTGAAGGTTTTTTTGTTTGGTTTGGTTTTTAATAAATTTATTTACTTTTTAATTTTTGGCCGCATTGGGTCTCTGTTGCTGCGCGTGGGCTTTCTCTAGTTGCGGTGAGCAGGGGCTACTCTTCATTGTGGTGCACGGGCTTCTCATTGTGGTGGCTTCTCTTGTTGGGACCACCGGCTCTAGGTGTGCGGGCTTCAGTAGTTGTGGCACGCGGGCTTCAGTAGTTGTGGCTCACCAGCTCTAGAGCGCAGGCTCAGTAGTTGAAGTGCATGGGCTTAGTTGCTCCGAGGCACGTGGGATCTTCCCGGACCAGGGCTTAAACCCGTGTCCCCTGCATTGGCAGGTGGATCCTTAACCACTGTGCCACCAGGGAAGCCCCTGAAGTTTTCATTTAATTTTAATTAATTTAAATTTAAATAGCCCCATGTGGCTAGTGGCTGCTGTGTTAGACAGCAAAACTCCAGGTAGCGAGGGAGCAGGGGTAGAAAGCCCTGTGATGGAGCAATCAGGGGAGCCTCCCAGCAAAAGCCTGACCGCCTCTTGCCTCACTGTGGCAGGCGAAGCACCAGGCTGGAAACGGCAAATACTTGGCACAGGCACCACTCCTAACCATTCCTGCGCCCATGGCAGACATTGCTAGTCGATCACCACACACTTTCTTGCTAGTTCAGCCATAGCTCAGGATCCTTCTCAATACAATACTCCAGGCAGCCCCCAACTACAGATCAGTAGATACTAGCATTTGAGAGAAATATTATTGCTCATCCCTAGGCCAGGAGGCCCATCTGGAAGGTCCAGGATCTCACCAGGCTGTAAGGTGGCTGGCAAGGGACATGTGGCCAACCTGGGTCAGTGAGGCAACCACAGATATGGAGAGCGGAGAGGCAATGTGCTGGAGGAGCCAAGATTTTTCTATTTCTTCAAGAAACACTCAGAGTGTGATTTAGGGAGAGAGGAAGCGAGTGGGGGGAGAGGTGAAGACCTGTCAAAGCCAGCTGATGTGCAAAGCATTTGGATATTTTGATTGGGCTGGGTGCAATATTGCGATTTATGAAGAAAAATACGTATTTGGTCGTTCAGACCAAAAATATATATTTGGTCATCTCCCACATGGCCCAAAGCTTAAACTATTTTCTCCCTTTTTGGAAAAAAAGTAAATAATTTGCTGACCCTTATTCTAGAGAGGGTTCTGAATTGCCCACAGAAGTGGACTTGCTGGATCAAAGGAAATATACATTGAAAATTTCAGTAGCTGCTGCCCTTCATACTTGCACTAGCAGGTGTATGAGATTGCCTGTTCCCCAGTATGGCCAGCAGCACAGAGTAATATCAAACTTTTCCATGTGGCCAATTTGATAGGTGAAAATGGTATTGCACTACCATTTTTATAATTGTACTGGTACTTACCTTATTAGCAGTAAGATTTAGTATTAGGGAGTAGGTGTAATAAAATATATATTTGGTCTTTGTCTCTCATTCCTGGCACAAAATTTCTAAAACCTGTGGAATTTCCAGATAGGAGTGTCTTTTGATATTCATAACAAAACCCTTTCAACCACACCTGAATTTGTGTTAATGAGGTGACTTTTGGAAAGCCTCTAAGGAAGGGGCTGGTTGCCAGGGGAACCAACCAGAATTAGAGGATTGGAACTTTCAGTCTCTTCCACCCTCCCCCCACCCCCTTGAAGGGGAGAGGGCCTTGAGGTTGAATCAATTAATCCTGTCTACATAAGGAAGCTTCAGTGAAATTAAAAGAATGGGGTTTGGAGAGCTTCTGGATTGGTGTACACAGGGAGGTGCCGGGTGGGACAGCATGGAAGCTTTGCATCCCTTTCCCCATACCTTGCCCTATGCATCTCTTCCATATGGTTGTTCCTGAGTTAGATCCTTTTACAATAAACTGGTAATCTAGTAAGGAAAAAAAAAAAAAAAAATATATATATATATATATATTTGGTCATCTCATATATATTTGGCTTTCCAAAATTCACCTCATTAACATAACAAAAGGCACCTTTAAAAAATTAATTTTTATTCGAGCATAGTTACTTTGCACTGTTGTGTTAGTTTCTGCTGTACAGCAAAGTGAATCAGCTATACATATACATATATCCCCTCTTTTTTGGATTTCCTTCCCATTTAGGTCACCACAGATCAGTGAGTAGAGTTCCCTGTGCTACACAGTAGGTTCTCATTAGTTATCTGTTTTATACATGGTAGTGTATATATGACAACTTTATCACTCTCCACACTTAGGAAATTCCAAGGGTTTTGAAAGCTGTGAGTCCCAAATATATAGATGGGGTTTGCAGTGCTTCTGGGTTGGTGAACACGTGGAGACTGGGGGTGAGAGGTGCGTGTAGAGAACGTTGAAGCTTCGAGCCCCTTCCCCCCTACTTCGCCCTGTGCATCTCTTCCATCTGGCTGTTCCTGAGTTATATCCTTTTATAATAAACCGGTGATCTAGTAAGTAAAATGTTTCTTTGAGTTCTGTGAGCCACTCTGCAAACTGATCTAACCCAAGGAGGGGCTCGTGGGAACCTCTGATTTATAGCCAGTTGGTCAGAAGCACAGGTAACAGTCAGAGCTTGGGATTGGTGGCTGAAGTGGGGGCGGGGGGAGGGCAGTCTCGTGGGACTGAGCCCTTTACTCATGGAATCTAATCTTATGTCTGGGGAGATAGTGTCAGAACTGAGTTGACCTGCCCCCCACGTACACCCTGGCACACACACGTTGGAATTGGGTCCAGGAACTTAAAAGACTGGGACTCGACCTCAGTCAGTCAGTAGGCGACAGGGCTGCTGCAGAAGGCCATCATAATAAAGTCAGTAACGGCACACAGGTGTACAGAGGGCTAGTGTCACCGCCACCCCCACCCCCCGGAAGCGGACAAGAAAGACTGGAGCTCCCGTTTGACAGATGGGAGAGTTGAGGCCCAGAGAGGTTTGGCAACAGGCAGCATGGGGCCCAAGCTCAGATGTGAGGACTGACGTCTGCCCCCTGAAGGGCATAAGCCTGCTGTGCTCACCGTGGTCAGCCTCTTGTGGAGGGAAGTGTCCCCTTGTGCTGCAGAGAGCAGTCTAGGAGGACACTCCCAGGGGACAGTGGCCCGTGTTCTGAAGAATCAGGGAGCTATGAGAAATTGCTCACCTGGCAAATGGTTGAAGGCTCCAGACAAGAAAAGGGAGGGTGCACCCCACAGGTGTCACATGGGATGCCTTATCTGTCACTCAGACAGAAGCTCAGAGTCCTTCCCGTGTAACACTCCAGACACAACCAGGCATCTATCAGACTTGATATGTGAGTTGAAACCTACTTGCCCCCTATCCTGATAGGAAACAGCTTGACCTTCTCGCCGGGTGACCTCAGCCAAGTGCTTCAACCTCTCTGAGACTCTTGTCTGCTCTATGGGAGTGACGCCACATGTGGTTGCTGTCTTGGGAATGAAATGTGATAATGGATTTCAAGATAATTAAATTTCAGGTCCCATAGGAATTTAAGGGGGCTAGGGGCAGTTTAGGTGTCAGGTTTCTATCTCAGTGCTCAGCACAGTGTAGGTTCTCCCTAAATGTTGGTGAATCACCCCGTTCTGAGTCCTGGGCTGGGGCCTCCAGGCCGGCTTTGGCCATGGAGTCGAAAGAAAATGAAAAGATTGAAAGCAGTTACCAGTGATTAAGCATGTGGGTATGTGGCCGTCCTCTTCCCATTTTACAGCTGAGGAAACAGTCTCAGAGAACTTCCTGGGCGCCCACAAGGGAATAGTGGTGGCAGGACACGAACGTGGGCCATGATAACAGATGTAGATGCAGACAGCACGAGGGGACGTCAGCAATCCCCGCTGTAGACTTGCTGGCAACGGCCTGCGCTGCCCCTCCCCAGCCGCGCTCCTAATCATTCATCCATTCAGTCACTCAACAAATACATATTGAGAAAGACGTGTGTGCCAGGCACTGTCCTAGGCTCTGGGGGGCCACATAAGCTGACAAGACAGATGGAAATGCTGAACCTCTTAGGGTCCATGTTCTGCATGGGGAGTCAGAAACTAAACAAAGAACACACAGCATGGTGGAAAGTGATCAAGTGCTATGGGGGGAAAAGAGTAAGATCAGATGATGGGCAGTGCTGGGATAGGGTGGGGTGAGGTGGATTGGAGCTATGCAGCAATTTAAATGGGATGGTGAAGGCAGGATCACTGAGAAGGTGACCCTGAGCAAAGACTTAAAAGAGCTGAAGATGTGAGCCATGCAGAAGGAAAAGCGTGTACACCAGAGGGAACAGCATGTGGAAGGGTGCATCCAGGTCACTCCTCACTGGAGGAGCAAGGGGGAGAGGCGTTAGGACAGGGACCACGTGGGCCCTGTAGGGCACTACAAAGACTTGCGAGTTTGTTCTCTGAGACAGGTGAAGTCATCGGAGGATTAGTTGCTGGGTTAGGGCTGCACATTGAGATGTGAGAGGGAAAGCCTTGAGGGCCCCGTGGGGCCACTCAGACCAGCATGTCTACGTGGAAAACTGTTTCAAACCATCCCTGGCTTTGGGGTTACTTTTCCTTTCACCAGCCTCCCTCACCTCCGAGGGGAGACTTGAGACTTTGTCCCACGAATACGGAGCATCTGGGGCCTCCTCATGGGCTCAAAACAGCAGCTGAAGAGGCAGGTGTGAGTTTCAGGCCGGGATGAGAATGTGGTAAGAACACTTGCTTAAATTAAGGCTTGACAAAGCCACCCCAGTAGGATTGGCTCCTGGCCCTGGGTCAGTGGGGCTGGCCTAGTGCCCTTGAGGGGCAAGACAGGAGGAGGAAAGGCCCGAGACTGAGCTCTCTCATTTCCCCCATGTGCTCTGGACCCCTGGGCCTGCCAGCAGCCCGGTTGAGGACAACCCAGACCGTCAGCTAGGATCCCCCCTAGAGCCTTGAAGCTGAGGGCGATTCTTGGGAAGCAGCCACTGACCTGGGCGGGCCTGAGCCAGATGGGAAGTGTTGCGGGGAGGGCAGTGGCCAGGGCAGCAACCTCAGGTCAGGCCTATTCATAACCGGGGCTCCTCTGCCCAGGCGTGTAGCAGAGCGAATTCTGGCTGTGAGTCACTCGGGTCCTCTCCAGTGTCTCCTAAGGGGATGAGCGGGGAGGGGGTCTTCTGTCCGCTTCTCTCCCCCAGCCCCTCTCCCCAGAGATCTGGCCTCCTGCTTGTTCTCCAGCTTTATTTACCTCTTGTGCCTCTGCAACCTGGAAAGCCCACACTATGGGGCCTTCTTCTTAAGGCAAAGACTTGGCTCTTTTCACTCGAACATGTTTTAAGGGTCTCCCGTGGGCACGTGACCTCATCAGAGCGAAAATATCCCTTCTTGGGGCTTTCGATCTTGTGATTTCATCGTTGCCAGGCCCTGCAGGAGCACTGCAGTGTCAGCCAGCGCTGTGCTGGTCAGTGTTTAACGCCCGGCTCCGGGAGCAAAATCCCTGCTTTGTGGTATTTGCCAGTTTCTGTGGTGTAAACACTCCCTTCGCTGATTTCAAACTGCCATGTGACAGCACCCCATGTGGAGTTGGAAAGCGAGGGCCACAGTGGGCTCTCGCGAGATGATGAGAGTGACTTGACATCACCTCACGTGGGGGTTGAAAAGCGAAGTCACGGTGGGATCTCGCGAGATGATGGGAGCGGGCGACATCGCCCCACGCGGAGCTGGGAAGTGGGGGCCACAGTGGGCTCTCGTGAGATGATGGGAGTGGCTTGACCTCGCTCCACGCGGAGTTGGAAAACGAGGGCCGTGGTGGTGTCTGGCGAGATGGGTTCAGCTCAGCGCCACCCCGTGAGGTTTGTCTTATCAGCTTCCGGGATGGGTAGTTGTCTCTGCGTAGGGCAGGGTTTCCGGGAACGCTGCCCAAGCCGTCTTCTATGGATAAGTCCCTGAAAGCAGCTCTTTACAGGCCAAGGGGACCTCCGAAAACTCGTGAACCATGGTAACTCTGAGTGTTGAGGATGGGGTTATCTTCCAGGAGGGGGCTGGGAGGGGTCAGTGAGGGATCCTGCTCAGAGATAGAAGTGGGAAAAGCCGAAAGGGGAAGAAAGAGGCTCCTTCCTCCCCTCTTGAGCCCCTTCACTAAGATCTTGCTGTATAGTCGTCCCTCGGTATCTCTGGGGGATTGGTTCCAAGAACCCTCCACAGATACCAAAACCCATGAATGCTCAAGTCTCTTATATAAAATGGTGTAATATTTGCATATAACCCAGCACAGCCTCCTTCATATACTTTAAATCATCTCTAATGCACTGTAAATGCTATGTTAGCAGTTATAAATACAACGTAAATGCTATGTAAAAACAGTGTAAATGTAAATACAACGTAAATAGTTGCCAGGGCACAGCAAATTCAAGTTTTGCTTTTTGGAACTTTCTGGAATTTTTTTCCCCAAGTTTTGTCGATTCACGCTTAGTTGAATTCGCAGATGCAGAACCTGGGCACATAGGCGGGCTCTTCATTTTCTGTGGGGTGCTTTGTTAATTGCCCATTTTGGATAGTTCTTGTGTGTGTGCGCGCGCATGTGCTGTGTTGCCGTCTGCCTCCTTTACCTCACAAGCCAATTGGAGCACCTTCCAGTGTGATCGCAAATGCTTCCCAAACGGGCCTGAGACACTGCAGGCAGGATGGGAAATGACTGCAACCACTTTGGAAGACAGTTGGGCCAGTTCTTAAAAAAGTCAAACATAAAGTTAGCGGACAGCCCAGCAGTGCGACCTCCTGTGAATCTCCCTGAGAGAAGTGAAAACACATGGGCACACCAAGGCTTACAGGACTATTCATAGCAGTATTATTCATCAGGGCCCAAAGTGGAAACAACCCAAATGTCCGTCAGCTGGTGAATGGTTAAAGAGGATGTGGTTTATCCATACAGTGGAACGCTGATATGCGCAACGATGCAGAAAAACCTCAAAAACGTTATGCGAAATGAAAGAGGACACACGTAAAAGAGTGCATTCTCTAGGATTCCATTTATATCAGAAGCCCAGAAAAGGCAGTCTATAGAAGTTAGAAAGTAAATTAGTGGTTGCCTGGGGCTGAGGGTGGGAACAGCTAGGGAGGCAAATAGGCATGAAGGGCCTTTTGGGGGTGATGGGATTCTGGTGAGGGTTGCAAAACTCTATAAATTTATTTTAAAAACTGTAAATTTATCAAAAAGCATCAAAGTGTATGCTCACAATGGGTGAAGCTTACGGCTGGCATAGAAATTATACCTCAGAGAAAGCAGTTTTTTATTTTTACTTTAACAATTTCATCTTTTATTACTGACACCTGGATATGAGGCTGACAGGTTTTTTTCCACTTTGGGCTTGCTAATTTACATTCCCCCCCAACATTTCTATTTATAGTACGCGAATAAAGGAGACCAGAAAACTCTCTTGAGCAGGTTTGTACAGACCCTGGCCTTCTAGATCTGCGGTGGGATGAATAAAGCTGTTTTAAAATGTTTGCTAAGCATCCTTTTCGGTGGGTTCAAACTATTCCTTTAAGTCCGATGTGCTCTAATTTATTCAACTTCTCTAGTTATCGGAGACTTAGGTTTTTTAGTCGTACAAGCAACACAGTGGTGACATTTTCTGGTTGAGGATCACTTCCTCAAATTTGTTTTCCAGAAGAGGGCTTTCTAGGTCAAAAGTTATGTATGTTTGTTAAGGCTTTCAAAATGATGCTAAAAATGCTTAATCTTTTCCCCAAAGCTCTGGGTCAATTAACAGTCAAGGTGTCCTACCCTTTCCTCATTTTCACGGTCGAACCGTGGAGCCAACTGCTACCTCACAAAAGAAACACACACTCTTCTGTGGTTTTAGAAATCAGGAGAGTGGCTGTCCTCAGGGGAATAGTTACGGGAAGGGGGCATGAGGGATGGTCAAGGGGCCGGTAATGTTCTATTTTTTGAATTGAGATATGATTTAATACAGTAAAATTTCCAAGCTTAATTGTACAGCTGGATGAATTTTTACACGTGCTCTACTAGCATAACCAGCACTCTGTCAGCCTAAATAAACTTAGAAGGCAGTAATCCAACACAAATTTTATTTGGGATTAAAGAATTGTAATTCGGGCACACAGATTTCGGTAGCAACGTAAACAGTGTCCTGCTAGGGAGTCAAACTCAGAGGCTTTTAAAGGCAAATGGGGGGGGCGGTTTGCATTACAAAGAATTTTAATTGGAGTTGGAGGTCGAAGTTGGCCTTCGATTAACGTGATTGAGCGCTAAGGCCATCACTAGAGGGAAGTAAAAGTTCCTCACTGGGACAAATCTCAGGTGTTCTTGCAGAGTCCTTGGAATCTTTGTGGTTTGGACCAGTTCCGAAGTTCGTGGTTGCACCTGGGGAGGATGTGTGTAAGGTCCCCCTCCTTGATGGCCTGCCGGCCCCATTGTAAAACCCCTGACATAAGTGACTCCATTTTATTTCACATTTCACAACTCGCATCAAGATTCGGGACATTTCCATTGCCTTAGAAATTTCCACTCGTGGTGCTCCCACCTCCATCACTATAGATTAGATTAGATTAGCCTGTTTTTTATTTTATTTATAATATTTATATAATATGTTTACAATATTTATATACTATAACATTCATAAGTAAAAGAATATTTCGAATTAAATTCAAATGTACTTTTAATAATTTTAATTAAAATTGTTATAATTTTAATTAAGATTAAAATTTTAATTAAATTCAGTATACTTTTAAATAAAATCATGTTTTTATTTTAAAAGTTTAATAGTTTTAATTTGGTCAGGGTGCTAGTTATATAGTTGTGTTCTTTATGTGAGAGCCACTGAGCTATACACTTATTAGTATGTACTTTTCTGACTGTGTACATCAAGAGAACGTTAAAGTGCGGGGTCGGGGGCAAGGATATCAGGGCACTGTCCACTCCATGGCCAGGAGCTCCCTGCTGACCGCATTCCTCCCAGATGTAACTGACAGTGAGTTGTGCCCGGCTTTGTGGTCTTGGTTCGTGGCATTGGTGGGGGTTAGATCTGGGCAGTACCCACGAGCTAACCTGTCCCTCTCTTCTCTCCCCTCTGTGTCTCCGTGGGTCAGTCTCGTGTCCATCACCCCATGCGCTGCATGTGTCCATAAAGCCGTATTCCGTGCTGCCCAGCAGAGAGCTTCATCCCATCCCATCTCATCTCATCTCATCTCATCTCATCTCATCTCATCTCACCTCGTCTCATCTCACGGTCCTGGTACTACTGCCTCAGCATGGCCATCTCATCACGCCTCGCCCTGTGGGAGCAGAAGGAAAGTAACGGTCAGGGCTCGGGCTGCAGCCACATGGGCCAACTGGACCCTCCAAGGACAAGTCATGGCCCCAGTGGCCCAGGCTGCCTCCTTCCACCTGGGGCCACCTGGGGCAGGGATTCTGACATTCAGAGCCTCCCTGGGGCATGTCCAGTCCCGCTTCGGTCTTCGGCCTCGGTTAGCCATGGCCTTTCCAACCCAGCCAGGCATTAGTGACCATGCCCTTGACTCCTCCCATGGCTGCCTGGTCTCCGTCTGTTCCGCAGTAGGTGGTGGGGGAACAAGGGTGGACCAGCTGTCCAGTCTCCATGCTCGTGGCAGCTCTGATGAGCATGAGGGTTGTGTGGGAGAAGTATGGGTGGGGAAGCGGGGTGTGAGGGGGCAGAGGCAGGGCTGTTGGCTGCCAGGTTTAAGCCATGGGGATGGGTTTCTGAGGTCCTTGCCTTCTGTCACCATGGAGAACTGGAAACGGGCCCTTCTTCCCAGTGATTCTGCTTTTCCCTTTTGTGTTTCTCATAAGATTCCATGAAGGGCCGCCTCTTTCTTTGATGCTTGTTATCTCCTCCTCACCTCATCCCACCCTGTGGACAGGATGTAATGAATTGGAGGCTGAAGGGTGGGGTGGTCGAGAAGCTTCTTTCTGGCTGCCAGTGCCCCTCCCAGACTGATCTGGGTGTAGCATAGAATAATGCTGGGGGGAGTGGAGGTTCACACCTGCTGAGTGTGCCTTTCACTCTCAGGTTTCAGTCCACGTGAGTGTGGTGTAAACGTGAGCCCACTCTCCGTGTGTCTCTGGCTTCTCTCTTCCTAGGCAGAAGTCTGCCTTATCTCCTGGCCTCTGCTTTGTCTCCTGGCCTTTCCTGTCTCCTTTAGATTCCCTTTTATCAGCAGGGCTGCAGAGATCAAGTCTCTGCCACCCTCTTGAAGAGGACCTTGATAAGGAGCTTATTTTAAACCAGTGTGTAGCTCTGCCATAAGAAGTGCTGGAGATTTTTCTCTTTTTTAAACTCCCGAGCAGTCACAGTGATGCTGGTTAAAGACGCACCCCAGTCGGTCACAGCCAGGCCCAGGTCTCGGCCTCCAAGGTCTCTGTGGCGAGTCTCAGCCGCAATCCAAGTCCAGCTAGCTGGCTTAGACCACATTTCTGGGGTAAAATGCAGGCTTTAAAGCCCAGTATTGGAGAGCCCCTGGCTGTCCAGATTCTGGCTTAAGGACCATCAAGAAGTCATGGCACTGGGTCAGCGGAGCAGGCTATAGCCATAGGGCTGGATCCTTACATAAACCGTGGTTTCCCACCCTTCCCTCCCTTACCATGCTCCTGGCACAGAAAGTGATTAAAACGATGAATTAATTGCTTAATCTATTAACTACAAGCTGAGATGGGACAGGAGAGTGTGGATGATTCCCTGTGATCCATCCCCTTCTGGAAACCTGGAAAAGCTCCTTCTGAAACAGGTCTTCCCAGAGATGGGTCTGTCCCACACCAGGGAAGGGAACCAGTGGCCTTGTTCATGCAAATTCGTATTATGAGGCAACTGGGTCCAGGCAGAGATCGCACCAACTGGAGTAACCTCTGAAGCTCGTGCATTCCATTTTCATGCGCTGTCTCGAGGCTTCCCAGAGCCTCGCCGAGCCTCTCCTGCTTTGCAGTGGCCTCTTGTACGCGAGCTTGGTCGTGTACGTCCTCTTCGGGCGCCTCCCTGGCTCTGTCGCAGATTCTTTAAAGGGCAGCTTGCCTCCACTGGTTCATTCACTGAGCTTTCTCCTTCCTTGCTTCTGCAAAACAGATTCGGGAAGAGGACAGGAGCCCTCCACCATCCTCGCCCCCTCCCCTCTTCTCTGTCATCCCAGGGGGCTTCATTAGGCAACTGGTCCGGGAGACTGAGAAAGAGTCGAAGGAAGCAAGACGGAGGAAACAGGCAGTGCTTGCCTCCCCGGAACGAGAGGTAAGTGGCCCCACAGGAAGGGGACCAGGTGACTTTCAATACCTACCATTCTGGGAACTTCCCTGGTGGTCCGGTGGCTAAGACGCTGCACTCGCACTGCAGGGGGGCCCGGGTTCAATCCCTGGTCAGGGACTAGATCACACGTGCATGCTGCAACTAAAGATCCCACATGCTGCAATGAAGACCTGGCACAGCCTAAATAAATAATTTAAAAAATACCCACCATCCTGTCCTGTGAGCATCCTTTGAGTCACTTGCCAGCTTTTGTTCCTGCAGTCCCCACTTCAGCTTGATCTGTTAAACTCCTACACCTCTGTCAAAACCCAACTCAAATGGTACATCTCTGGAAAGCTCTCCCATTGCCTTCCTTGAATTCCCACTCCACCCTCTATGCCTGTCTTAATTGTGGTCAGCATAGTAATTCGTGGGTCATGTGCCTTATTTGACTAGGCATTCCTTAACAGCAACAACTCTCCCTCTCATTCGACTCTGTATCTGGAGCAGCTCTCATGGAACTTGACCCGTAGTGAACGCTCAGAAATTTTTGTTCACTGAGTGAATGCATGGTAACAGTTGATGTACGAGGGGATCATTTTGCCACTATTTCTGTAGAAAGGGAAACCTAAATATTAACTGAGGATGTATAGAGAGTTTGCTTTCATTTAAGCAGAAAAGATGTTCAGGTGGTATTCTCTGATTATCGCTGTATTGGTTGTTAAAATTCTGAAAGCCTTCCATAGCAGGTGGTAAATGGCCATGGCCCCAAGTACCCCAAGTGCCCCCCAGCTGCCATGCTCACCTAGGCCCCTTTCCTGAGTCCCTCAGAGTGGCCACAGCCAATGATTAAAGGCTTACTGCTTGGCCCAGAAGGGACCTCAGGGCCCTGCTCCAGCTGGCGTCCCTTCTGACTGGTCGGTGTCCACTTACATGCTCTGAACAGCACTGCTGGCTGGAAGCAGTAGGTGGATGAGGTGCAGTCCCTGTGCTTTAAGGACCTGCAGATTGGTCCCTGATGGTGGCCAGTGCTGCCTCCCTCCTGTCCCCCAGCTCTTCAGCCCGGGAACCCTGGCAGGATGATGAGACTGGACACCAGGGAGGCAGGCTTGGGGTGCTTGCACCTTGGGCATATCACAGTGTTAGCAGAAAGGGTATCTCCTTGCGTCTCTGCTACGCCCTCTTGAGGGTGGGTGGATGCTGCAGCGATTGGGCTGAGAGATCTGGTGGCCTCAGGGCCTGGAGTTGGCTTGAGCCCAGTGGCCACCCTGGCTTTGCCTCCCACGCCCCTTCAGCTGTTGTCTGCCTGGCTGGTCCCCCACGTGGCTGCACCTGTCCAGTCACAGTGACTCTGATGCGTCGGCGAAGTCCTCTAGCAACCGAACGGCGGGCAGCTGCTGAAACCCCGCTGCTGAGCCTTTGTGGGGGTGGTGACAGGGAGGGCAGGCTCTGTCCCCAGCCCTGGCTGACGCAGCGAAAGTGGGGGCCAAAGTCCACCCCCACAGACTGCTGTTAGGTCGTGATGCAGTGTTACTGTGTGCCGTTTATCACTGGACAAGATTCGGTGCCTGCTCAGGGGCTCACTTGGTAGCCTGTACAGCAAGGGGGTGGATGGGATTATACCCACTTAGCAGAGCTGGAGGCTCTTGCTCAAGGTCATGAGGCCAGATAGAGGCAGACCAGGGCCGGAGGCTGTGTGTCCTCTGCTCTGGCAAGCTGCCTGGGAAAGGGCCAGTCTGGGGAGTGAGGTGGCTGGTGTGGCAGCCACAGAGGCCTGGGGAGGAAAGGGTCCCAGGAGCCTGCAGGCTGCGCTGGCTTTGCTGCGCACAAGTTGAGAAGCAGAGCTAAGCAGAGGACGGGGGGGGGGGGGGGGGGGGGGGGGGGGGGGGGAAGCTGTCACTGCAGGGCAGGGGTGGAGACTGAGTATGATGGACAGGCCTCAGATGACGACAGGTGTCTGGACCATGGGCCAAGATGTTCCCAGGGCTGGAGCAGGGCAGCCTCAGGACATGCTCCTGCGAGGCAGCAAGCCCTTGCTGGGTCCTGCCAGTTTAATTTTCTTGCCCCGATCACTAAATAACTTTGGCCTCTCTTTCCTCGCCCCAACACAGCCATTTCATTGGAGCCTCATATAATCCTTGCAGGGAGCCATTAGAATCCATCACCATTTTGCAGGAGTGGAAGACGAGGCTCTGGGAGTGACTTGGTTTTCCTAAGGCCACCCAGCCAGTGAGGGATGGGGAGAGACTGGAATAACATAGGGGCAGAAAGAGATCCATATCGGATGTCAGGAGAATTGGGTTCTAGCTCTGGCCCCACCACTCTGTGTGTTCCAGGCCAAATCCCATCCCCTCTCTTGGCCTTAGTTTGTGCATCTGTGAAATGGCTGGGCTGTGAGTTTCCTCTCAGCCCCAGTGATTCTAGATGCTCTTCTTCCCCCTTGTACTGAGAAGGCTGCAGGTGGGATCTGAGGGTTTTGGTGACTGAGAAAATCTGAAGGAAGAGAGTACACATAGTAGAGCGGAGGGAGGTTGGGATGGGTTGTCTTGCTTGGCCCACCCCTGTGTTACTGTCTCCTCTACGGGGGTTTGGTTAAAAATAAGGCACTGACTCACTGTTCAAAATGGTGTGGACAGTGGTGAGATTTGCCAGCTGCAGCCAATTCCCTTTGGAAGGTGGTGTCCTGCCTGGTCCCAGGAGGTCAGACTGAGCTGCCGGGCTCTGGCGTTCTCAGCCCCAGTTGCATGTTGCAGTCACCTGGGGGCCACCACCCAGACCAGCTGCAGCAGACTCTCTGGGAGTGGAGCCGAAGCGATAGAATTTTTTAAAGCTCCCAGGAGATTCCAGCGAGTCCCAGGAAGACAAGCAACGCTGTCAGTACTCAACAGTTAAGGGCACTGGCTTCAGACTCAGAGAGGCCTGTGTGACTTTCCATTCTGGGTTTGTCTCTTGGGCCCCCTACATCTCTGTGCTTGCTCCCTTAGCTATAGGATGGGGAGAAGTTCAGAACCTACTTCATTGGGTTTTTTATTAGGTTAAGAAGGATATTGCATTATGGCGATGGAGGGCCCATTGCAAGATCTATAAATAATAGCCATTATTATTATTATTGTCATTTTTACAAAGATGAAGATGGAGACTGTGCTCTGGAGGCATCCATCACCTAAAACAGGAGAGCAGCACAGATCAGAGCTAGAACGGGATGCAGCAGGTGGTCATGGTGCAGACAGTGCACGAACAGACAGGGCTCTGGGACTCGGGGGGGTCTGTGAGGCGGTTTCTGGTTGAGGTCTTCAGGTGCGGGTTTGTGGAGGAGGGGGCGTTTGAGCTGGGTATAGAAATACGAGTAGAATGTGGACGAGTGGAGAGGGCAGGGGCGTTCCGGGCAGCAAGCTCAACGTGAACAAAAGCTGGGAAGCTGGGAAGCTGGGAAGCCGGGAAGCCGGGAAGCGTCAGGTGCGGCAGGAGATGCCAGGCGTGGCTGAAGCATGGAGACGAGCAGGGACAGTGAGACCAGATGGAGGTGGGGGCTCCTCTTCGAGAACTTTGAATGGCAGGTGGCTGTGTTGAATGGCTTTCCTGGAGGCTCTGGGCAGCTTCCAGAATCTTTTGATGAGGTTTTAAATGACTGGCAGCAAATCGACAGGACGTTAGCTCAGCGGCTGTGGCCGTGGCCCAGGTGAGAGAGAGTGGACCTGGGTTTGGGAAAGGAGACTCAGGTGTGAAGCTTTGCAGGTGGAATCAACGCAATCCTGGGCCTGTTCTGGATGCAAAAGGATGAGAACCCCAGATGCTCAGGCACAAGTGTGTGGGAGGCTGGTGTTAGCAGGGTCCAAAGTGGCAGAACCCAGGCTAGGGCAGATGGCGCGGCCAGGCATCAGGGTAGAACTCCCCCGTGGTCTCCTTCTGCAGAGGCAGAGGCGAAGCTGGCTCTGTGAGCAGTTCAGGCCACAGCCAGGCTGGTTTAAGGATGGAGGGCAGGGCGGGGCCGACATCACGAGGCAGTAGAAAGACATGGGAGAGGAACAGGCAGTGGAGACCCCTGAGTGTCGGGTACCCAGATGTCTCGGCCAAGCAAAAGTGGAAGACCTCAGGGCAGATCCAGAGCCCTCACCTGGTGTGCAGGTGTGGTCTGGGGACCAGGATAGCGAAAGTAGCAGCACATCACTTTGTTCAGTTCTCTGCAATTTCCACATCTCAGCCTACAAAAAAGTCTGGATGGTCAGGTGGTATCTGCCTGCACTGAGGGAAAACCAAAGCTCAGACAGGATAGGTGATGTCGTCCAAGGTCACCGAGCTGGAAAGCACCGGAGCCAAGACTAGAACAGGTCCTCCGATGACAGGCTCCATGTCCTTTCCCCATCCCTTCCTGGCCCAGCGGGAAGAATCAGGCATAAATAATAGTGAGAACAGTGACAACAGCACCAGTGACGGCAGCAGCAATAGCTCCTGTTACTGAGGACGTACTAGGTGCTGGGCTCAGCTTCCATATGCTGCTGGGAAGCCTCACGCCCACCTGGTGAGGTAGGACATTATGCTTCTCATTTTATTGGTAAGGAAACTGACTCAGAGAGGGGAAGTTTTTTTGTGTGGTTTGTTTTGTTTTGGCTGTGCTGCACGGCATGTGGGATCTTAGTTCCCCGACCAGGGATCGAACCTGTGTCCCCAGCAGTGGAAGCGCGGAGTCTTAACCACTGGACCACCAGGGAAGTCCCGAGGGGAAGTAATTTATCTAAGGCCACACAGCTAGTGAGTGGCAGAGTTCGGAAGTGAATTTGGGTCTGTTGGGCTCCAAAGTCCACTCTCCTTTCATAATGTCACTTGGCCTTGAGGTTCTGAGCCAAAGCCTAGGGTGTAGGGTGCTGGGGTTTGGCCCATTGCCCGTAGATGCTTGGTCTTTGGATGAATTAATGGCTGGCTGAACAAATGAGTGAATGAATGAGTGAATGACAAAGCTGTCTGGTCAGCAAGCAGCTAAGTATGGTTGTGGTGTCTCTTCTAGACCCCAGAGATTTCCACCAGCCAACCCAACAGTGGCACCAAATCTGGAAGCCAGCACATCTCCCAGGACGACCAGTCGAGCTCTCCTCAGAGCTCAGACATTCTGGGCAAGAAGAGTGAGGGGGCCGGCACCATGGACCCGGAGCTGATGACCAGTATCAATGGCGAGAAGCCCCAGGAGTCGGGCCCCAGTGTGACACCAGCCAGAAAAAGCCTGCCCTTCAAGAGAGGGATAAGGAGGGGCGATGTGTTGCTGATGGTGGCCAAGCTGGACCCGGACTCAGCCAAGCCAGAGCAGAGGACCCAGCCCCGGGATGGCCCCGCTTGCAAGACCCCAGCCACAGACCCTGGAGGGGAAAAAGAGGGGGAGACCCCAGGGACTCCTTGTGGCCCCCAGGCCAGCACCAAGGATGCAGCTCTGAAGGCTGAGTTGACCCAGACTGGGGATCTTGGGAACCCAGGAACTGTGCTACTGACCAAAGGCGAGAAGGATCAAGGCACAATGGGGAAAGGGGGCGGGGCCCCCCAGACCAAAGGGACGAAAGGGGGTGAGCCCCAGGGCAGGGAGGGGCTGGGTGAGGGGGGGCAGCTGGGGGCAGCGGAGAAAGGGAGAGGGGACCCCCCCAAAAAGGGGGCAAAGTGGAATTTCTCTAAGGTTGCAGCAGGTGAAGGGAAGTGGGCTGGGGCCCAAGCCCAGGTGAGAAAGTGGGGAGGTTCCCTGGGCAGAAGGAGCAAGTGGGACGGTCCCCAGAGTAAGAAGGACAAAGAAGGTGTGCTCCTAAGTAAGGCGGACAAGACAGACGGACCTCAGACAGAGGTGGAGAAGACGGGCACAGTACAGGGGAATGTGGGGGAAGCTCCTGGAGCGATGGAGAAAGCAGGCGAGCCTCGGAGCATGGCTGGAAAGGCAGGTGAGCCCCAGGGGAAGATGAAACTGGTGGGACAACCTCAGAGCGAGTCTGGGGAGGCAGATAAAGCCGCGAGTAAGACAGAGAAGGACTCTGAAGCCCCCAAGGAGGTGGATGCACATGGAGAGACCCCAGTTACAGCTGGGAAGGAAGACCAGCCTGAGCGCAGAGGGCAGAAAGCAGAGGACTCCTGCGCTAGAGCCAGTGATGGGGCTGGGGCCCTGGAGATGGAGCCGCAAGGACCCGGACAGCCTGCCCTGGAGAACCGTGTGGAAAGGCCTCAGAGTCAGGAGAGCCAAGAGGGGCCAGCCCTGCAGGAGGGGAGCAGAGGAGGCCAGAGCGGAGTCTCAGACGAGGTGAGGGGGCTGTGGCCCCGGGGGCGGGGAGGGGCAGGCCAGAGGAGGAGGGGTGGGAAAGGCAGGGACAGGAGGCGGATCGGGAGTGGAGGGCACGGCCAGCCTAGAGAAGGGAACAGGCACTCCCCCGACCACAAGCGGGGGTCTTGAGGACCCCGCAGCACCTGTCCCGGGGTGAGATTCTCCGCAGTGAGGGAACCACCACACCTCTCGAGCCTGAGCTTGACGTGTCACACAGCAGTTCTTCGTGCTGGTGAACAGCAGACTGCTTGAAGTGCAGGTTCCCGGTCCCCACCTTGGAGCTTACCGTCCAGAGAGCTGGGGTGGGGCTGTGGCTTCTGCATTTAAATGAGCACCCTCACCGGTACCGGGAGATTCTGATTTCGCTGGTCCCAGACGCACTGTGAGAAGTGCCCACGTAAGGGGTCTGCCCCTCACACGGGGGTTGGGGGAGGGCAGCGTCATCTTGGTCTAATTTATGCGATCTTTGCCCTCAGGCTCCTGAGGACAGATGGTATGAGGCGGAGAAAGTCTGGCTGGTTCAGAAGGATGGATTTACTCTTGGTAATTAGGGGTGTTAGCACATCTGGGGGCTAAGCCTCTCCCTCTTACAGCCCCTGCTGCTGCCAGCTGTATTTGCCAGGTCCTGAGCACAGTCTGCGGAGTAAAGGGGGGGGGGGGGAAGGGGGAAGGGGCAGCTGGGACTGGGATGGGGATATGTGGCTTTGGGGTGGGAATAGGTAGATGTCATTTCACCCTTGGCAGCTGGTCTGTTGGGTGCTGTTTTCAAAGGCATTTGTTCCTTGGTAATTAATTAATTTAACTAATTCATTAAAGCAGCAAGCATTGTTTGGTTCCTACAGTGTTGCTCAAGGAACTTGGAGTCTAGTGCAAGTGGGCAAATGGATCTCATTTCAGTGGGTTTCATTTCATTTCATCTTTTGCTGGTGATTTGGGGCTAGTGACCAAACGCTACGGAGAAGTTACTCTGAGTCCCATTGAGAACACGGCTGGGAAGAGTGATTGATTAGTGATGTCTGTCATGGGCCCTGGAAAGAAAACCGGCAGCCTGTATGCCATTATCTGCCGTCCCAGGTCTATATATGCATTGGGTCAGTGCACCCAACCATCTGGGTGCCTGGCGTTGTGCCAGCTGATAAAAGCCCCAAATGAGTCAGACCCAGCTTCTCTCCTCAAAGAGTTTGGGGTCACAATTCAGAACCCTCCCTGTAAATAGGCTCCAAGGGGAGGTGACGCTAACCCATTTCTGACATGTCTCAGATCTCTCCAGCTCCTTGGCCTGGCTCAGCAACTCAGAATCAATCTCTCTTCTCCTTTCTTTTCATCTCCTCCCCACCTGCCCCGTCTTCTACCCTCCCCTCCTTCCCTGCTCCTCTTTTTCTCTCCCCCGCCCCGCCCCCTCCTTCTCTCTCTCCCACTGGGTTGTCTACCAGCAACGGTGCTGAAGCCAGACGAGGGAACAGCCGACCTGCCGGCAGGAAGGGTGCGACTGTGCATTGATGCGGACAAAAGCATCACTGAGGTGGATGAGGATCACGTCCATCGGGTGAGCCCCCTGCCCCCTCCCGGCCTGCTCTGCACCCTCCTTCCCCACCCCTGGGAGAGATTTCCTTGTGCTGGACTGCACATAATACTTCGGCTTGATGCCCTGGGGGGATTACAGGGACGATCACCATTGAAGCCATTACTCTGCTGGAGGTATATTGTTAAGGGCTCGTTACTCTGTCCCATGGTGTCCCCTTTATGAGGACACGTTAAGAGATGTGTTTGTCAGGTCTTGGGACTGGGAGTTCTGCTTGATCTGAGAAAGTGATTGTTTTCCTTTTTATGGACATTGCAAATCATGCTACAAAGCATGCTTCCTTTTTCACCCTGGCTGCCAGGGAATTCAGAGCCGGATGAGCAGTTTGCCATTAACCATCGCATAGGTTCCGGTCGCCTACCTTTTGGGCATCAACCTTTTGTTTTTTTGGTTGTTTTGCATAATTTTTGCACTACACCATGAATCTATCTGCGGATAAGTCGGAGTCTAATGATAGAAGTAAAAGGTCCTATCCTGATCCTTTTCCACCCCTCACAGCCTACTAATTGAGAAGGAGTTTCCTCCAGGAGTTCCATGTGGGCCTCGTTCATCTTCTTCCCTCTTTGCTCCTTCTCTGCCCACCCCGGGGCCTCTACTCCCACCAGTGCTGGGAGTTTGCAGAAGGCCAGTGTCCTCAGAAGAAAAACTGACCCATGAAAGAGCTGAGGGTTGACCCAAACACCAGAGCATCAGGCCCCAAAAACTCCCTGAAGCTGGAAAGAATGGTAGGAAGGTTTTTAGAGTGGATGCCCTAAGGAGAGCTGCAGTCATCCCTTGCTTCTAGAAGGGTTTGGGCATATTTCCAAGCGATCCGTGTAAGATGGGCTGTCAGAAATGGGGCGGTTAGGGCATTGGCCTCCAGCCTCAGTGTCACAGAGCACACGCAGAGCTCCCTGACAAGACCCAGAAGAGGAGGAAACAGCAGAGGACACTTCCTCTAGAGCACCACCCGTCTTTCGTGTTTGAGAGACAGAAGGTGCTGGAGTCTTGCTCTGTCGTCCTGAGAGCATCCCCCCTCCCAGTGCCACGAGCACAGGGAGGAAGGACCATGCGGGGAGGGGGCGGCTGCACAAAGAGCAAAGGAGAAGAGGTGCCCTTGTTTCATTTGTAGGGTTTCCTCACTCTCTCCAGAGTCCTTGTGTTCTGTTCTGGTCTTTGGCACAGAGCTCTCCAGGGACAGGGTCACCAGGGCTGTGTGTGTGTGTTTGGGGGGCTGGGGGCAGGAGGCCAGAGGACACTGTGTGATGGTTCACAGGCCAATCCGCCCGAGCTGGACCAGGCCGAGGACCTGGCCTCCCTGGTCAGTGTCAACGAGTCCAGTGTGCTGAACACGCTTCTGCACCGCCACCGGGCTCGGCTGCTGCACACCTGCGCTGGGCCCGACCTGATCGTCCTTCAGCCCCAGGGACCCACGGCGCCCTCTGCAGCCAAGGTGAGGGGGCACCATGGGGCCAGGGCTGGGGAACTGCGCAAGAGGGGTGGGGTGGAGGGGTCCCTCTGCATCTCAGGGGAGAGCAGGGCAGCCAAAGCCCCCTGCAGATGTGTCTGTGGGCAGCATCCTGCAGACATGGATTCTGGGGCACCGTGGGCATTGGGTAGCCTTGGGGATCACATGAACCCCCTCCCTAGAGGGGAAGGATGAGTAACTGATAGAAACAGCAACAGGAGTGTGAAAGACAGTAATAATAAGAGAGAACGTATTGACTATCAGCTGTGTACCAGGCACCGCTGCAAGCACCTTCGTGTGCATCTCCATCAATTCTCGGGCCCACCTGACAGGACAGGGACCATGACCAGCCCCGTTCCATGGACGAGAAGCTGGGCCAGCTGCCAGACGAGCTGGGGTGAAACCCAGGCTGCCGGCCCCTCTGTGCTCTGAGCCCCATGCTGGACCTGCGGGAGTCCCAGACACCCATGTGAACGGGGAAACAGAAGCCTCGGTTCTGCCTTTATTTACTTTTCCCTGTGGAGTGTCAAATGGCCCGTTTTTTGTTAAGACGACAGTCAAAGCAAAGAAAACCTGTCAGCGCCACCTCGTGGAGAGGTCTGCAGCTACAGCCGAGTCATTTACACCCCATCCCCTCCATTCACTCAGTGGCTCCTGATTGAGGTATCGATTGAGGGTCCCGTATGCCAGGCTTGGAGGGAGGAGCAGGGAAGAAGGTGGGCAGATAAATCTGCCTTCGTGGAGCTCTCATCCTCTTGGGGGAAGACGGGCCCAACGTGACAAAGAGAAACGTGTGGAGGAGACAGCAAGGTGGAGGTCAGGAGGAGCGGGGACGGGTCGTGCCAGGCCTCATGCACGGTCATAGTGACTCCGCTTCTACTCTGAGCCTGATGGAGATTTTCAGCAGAGCAGTGATGTGGTCTGACGCTGTAAAAGGACCCTCCTGGCTGCTCAGTGGAGGTTAGGTAGAGGCGGACAAAAGTGGAGGCAGGGAGACCCCTCGGAGGTCAAAAGTCTTATCTGTGCTCCATTCTGAGGGCTTGTTGGTGGGAAGGTTCAACAGACCGCAGGTACCTTGGGGAGATCAGGACACCTCTCTGGCCTGGGTGTTCTCATCTGTCAATGGAGGATGAAAAGCTGCACCTTACCCTTTGGCGTCCTGTGGGACAAAGCCATTCCTAGCCCCCGAAAGATGCTAAGTCCATTAAAAAGGGAACAGTGGCCCTGCACCCCCTCCCCGGGGCTCCTCTTCTTTTGGACGCCCCCCCACCCTTAGGTCACCCTCCAGGCCCCTCCTCAGCCTGGCTGTTGGCCAGGGGCTTGCAAGGGCGACGCTGCACTCGCCCCTCCCTTGCCAGGGAGGCTGTGCTTCTGTTACTGCAGCCCAAGGCCCCGAGCGCCTGCTCGGGTTCCTTGGGGGCCCCTGGGAGGGGTGTCCGTCACAGGCCTCTCCGCAAGCCCACTTCTCACGACTGTGACCGTCCTCGATGGCGGCGTCTGCCAGGCGGCCTGGGTCAGAGAGCCTAAAAGTGCGGGGATTGGGATCCACCCTGGTAGGAGGAACTTGAGTCCCGTGATCCCCCTAAGCCCCTGTAACCCTGCGGTGGGCGTGGGTCCCCCTCAAGTCACGCCGCCTCCCACACCCACAGCTGCGTTCTGTCTTTGGCCGAGTCTCCTCTGGTTCCTCAGATGGCCACCAGGTGGGAGCAGAGACCTGCGGTGAGGCTGGGACTGAGGCCACCTTGAAGATGGGCTAGGAGCGGTCCAGGCAGGGCTGGGGGCCTCTCTCAGTGGGGGTCTGGGCCGGCTGGGTGGCTGGGAGCTGGGTGCGTGCCTGGGACTGGCCTCTTTTGGGGTGAGTGTGCTGTGACTGCGTGGGGTGTAGATGGGCACACCTGTGTGCAGAGGCCTCTGCAGCTGTTTGTTGGGTGTGTGTGCCCTTGAGTGTGCCCGTGTGCAAGCATGCAGGGGTAGCTGTGTGTGACTGCGGGGCCTGGGTCTGCAGAATCCTCCCTGTTCCCCTGCAGGCCTGAGAAGGCTGACGATTGGGATAGCCTGGCCCTTGAACTTTATGTTTCCAAAGCGGGAGGTGGCTCTGAGGCTCAGACCTCAGGCCCCTCTGCCCGCTATGTTCCCTTAGGCTGTGTCCCGCTAGTGTGGAGGCTTGTCCTACTTCGCCGGCTTTGGGGTCCTGCTGAGCCTTTTGATTTGTGTCAGGATGGGGACTCATTGCTGTTCCTGGGGGTCTCGGGGTAGGAAAGGCCAACAGTGCACTGGGGGTGCTCCTTAGCCCAGGCTGGGGGTTCGGGGAGGGGGAGGGCTGCCACACCGGAGTTTGTGCCCCTGGTCCTGCCAAGCCACTGGGAGGGCGGCCGTTAGCCCACTTGTCACCCACTTAGCATCCTGGGCTTCCAAGGTCCTCCTCCAGCCAGGCCCGTTTCCCTGCTCCCTTTGGTGCCTTTCCACTGCCCTCACTACCTCCACCGCCCTCTTCCGTTCTCCCTGAAAACCACGCTAAGCAGACAGTTGTCGAGGTCACAGTGCCCTTCATGCTGCCAAGCCCAGTGGACAATTCTCCAGTCTCCTCTGACTTGACCCTCAGCAGCACTTCAGGGGCTGGTCCTGCCTTCCTCCTGCCATCACTCCCTTCCTTAGCTCCAGGATTCCGCTCTCCTGGTTTTCCTTCTGTCCCGCTGGCCCTCCCTCTCAGCGTCCTTTGCTGGTCCCTGATAGCTCCAAGTCAGGGTGCCCCGTCCCTACACCTCCTCTCTCTCCCTCTTTAAACGCCCACTTCCTTGGTGATCTCATCCAAGCTCATGGCTTTAAAATGACTCCCGTTCGGTATAATTTAATTAGTTGGTTTTTTATCATCTGTCTTCTCCCAAATGAAAGCAAGCTCTACAGGCAGGGCTTTTTTGTCTTAAGTCAGGTTTATTAAGGTATAATTTAATAAGTATATAAGTATATAAGGTATAATTTAATAAGTATATAAGTATATAAGGTATAATTTAATAAGTACATAAGTATATAAGGTATAATAAGTATAAGTTAATGTCGCTTTTTTTTTTTTTTTTTTGCGGTACGCGGGCCTCTCACCGCTGTGGCCTCTCCTGTTGCGGAGCACAGGCTCTGGACGCAGAGGCTCAGTGGCCATGGCTCACGGGCCCAGCCGCTCCGCACGCAGCACGCGGGATCCTCCCGGACCGTGGCACGAACCCGTGTCCCTTGCATCGGCAGGCGGACTCTCAACCACTGCGCCACCAGGGTAGCCCAATGTCACTTTTTTTTAGTGTTCACTTCTGTAAGTTTTTGACAGACACGTATAGTTGTGAAACTGTCTCTGCCATCAATTACAGGACAGTTCCCATCACCCCCAAAAGTTCTCCATACCCTTGTGGCCAACCCCTCCCCCATGTCCCACCCTTGGCAGCCACTAATCTGTTCTTTTGTCCCTTTTCCCTAGTTTTGCCTTTTCTGAAAAGTCATATAAATGGACTTGTGCAGCGGGTAACCTTTGGAATCGGCTTCGTCCACTTACCACAGTGCACAGCGCATTTGAGCTTCACCCGTGCTGTTGCAGCTGTGAGCTGTTGCAGCTGTGAGCCGTTAGTTCTCTTATTCTATTGTGTTTTATTGCACAACTTTGTTTATCTGTTCAGAGGGGGACCAGGTGTCCTGATTCCCGTGGGAGGGAATGGTTTTTCTGGGACAAGGGACTTTCGGTGCTAAAACCAGGGCTGTTGGTTATCTTAGTTCTTTAGTTGAGGGACATTTGGGTTGTCTCTAGTTTGTTGATGATTTTGAATGCATACTCAATATAACCAGTGACAGAGAGGGTTTTTTGGTGAACACAAATGTTCATTTCTCTTGGGTACATACCTGGGAGTGGGATTGCTCAGTTGTGTGACGAGTGCACGTATCACTGTAAAAGAGGCTGCCAAGCTCTTCTCCAGAGTGGCTGTATTGTGTAGCATTGTGGGAGAATTCCACTTGCTCTGCATCTTAACCAGAACTTGGTAGGGTGTCAAAAGAACTAAAAACAGGTTTTTTAGCCATCTTAAGAGGTGTACAATAATATCTCCTCACGGTTGGCAGAGACTTCCTTTATTCGCCTTGAGTAGTGTTGTGTCCCC
The DNA here is from genome assembly GCF_008692025.1 of Phocoena sinus. NCBI lineage: Eukaryota > Metazoa > Chordata > Mammalia > Artiodactyla > Phocoenidae > Phocoena > Phocoena sinus. The sequence goes on along the minus strand of NC_045776.1, from coordinate 70,300,642 downwards.
AGTGCCTGGGACAGTGCCTGCTACGTAGTAGACACTCAATGAATATTTTTTTTTACTGAGTGAATGAATGTATGGATGGATGAGTGAATGAAGCCAAAGGGGCTTCCGGTATCTAAGTCTGTTACAGCAGGTACATAGCACACGTACTGCCAATTCCCCCATGCCCTATTCTGTTTCCATGGCAGACGTCACTAATCCGTTGAGCCATTTTATCCACCTGTTTCATTTCAGACAGGTACGATCCAGTCCTTTGTGTAGCAGGTGAGATGAGCCCCATGAGCTAATGCAGCTCTAGTTCAAGCCTCTCATTGGCGGAAGAAGAGGCCAGGCTCAGAGCAGGGTCCGAGGCTGCCCAAGGGCTCACAGCGAGCCCGTGGCAGGACTAGATCTCCAGGCTGGGCTCTCCCCAGAGAAACGCACGACGTCTCTGACAAGGCTGGAGTAGGATGGGAGGCATGGACGTGGATCTGGGCTTGAGGCCGGGTTGGAGCTCTGTGGAGTGCTCCCTGGGCCCCGGCTGGGTGGGAAAGCTGATGCCGGCGATCTTCCTGCAGGTGCCCAGGAGCTGCCAGGATGGCCTACCCGCCCACGTTGGCTCCCTGGCCCAGCGGGCGTACTGGGCTCTGCTGAGCCAGCAGAGGGACCAGAGCATCGTGGCCCTGGGCCGCAGCGGTGCTGGCAAGACCACCTGCTGCGAGCAGGTCCTGGAGCACCTGGTGGGGATGGCAGGCAGTGTGGATGGCAGGGTCTCAGGTACAGTGGTCTCCAGGTGACGTGCAGCTGGGACGTGGGGGGCAGTGGCGTGGGGGAAGGGAAGGGAGAGTCGGAGGGGGTGCTGGGCAGCTCTTTCTTATATCCGCTCAGCTAGCGTTCACTGAGCACCTGTGTGCAGACCCTGTGCTGGCTTCCGGGCAGGGCCACCCCTAGTCTGTTGGGTACTTCTGTGTGAATTAGAAACAGCTACTCCTTGCCTAAGACACTCACTGCCGTATGTGGAAAAGTCATCACACATCGACATTGTTGGAACCAAACGCTTGAGCGCCGCGTTCGGAGCCATCACCCTAAAAAGCATACAGGCCTGTGGCTGATAGAAATGCTGTGCCCTCAGGTGTGGCGCCCCTGTGCGGCGCACAGCCCGCCGGACTGTAAGTAAAAAACAAAGGCAAGGAGGCGCTGACAGCCGGAAGGGAGACTCGGCTGCACATCTGTGCCAGACTCCAACGCTCTGCACCACCTGCTGGCCGAGCTGGGGAGGGGAGAGGCGGAGGGAGCGCAGAGAAGGGGCTGGGGGGCTTCCTCGAGGAAATGATGTTTGAGCTGGACATTAAAGAAAGAGTGTCAACATTGTAAATCAGCTATACTTCAGTAAAAAAGAGTGTCAATTGTTGATGATAGTTAACAATATTGATGGTGATCGTGGTAAATGCTTGTGCCAGGCTCTATTCCAAGCAGGTCAACTTACTTATTATTTAAAACATCCCTATAAGGTAGACATTATTATTATTTGAATTTTATAGATGAGGCCATTAAAACGCAGGGAGGTTAACCAGCTTGCCCAAGGCCACACAGCTCATACATCCTAGCACCGAGATTCAAACGCAGACAGTTTGGCTCCAGAGCTGTTACCCCTGGGCCAGTGTTCTCAGTGTATTGTTACCCCTCTGAGGAGCCTTTTTAATTGTTCTTTCTCCTGATCATCTCCCACCATGAAAATTTAATGCCGTAGATTCACCATGTATTTGTCTATGCAGTGTGTGTGTATGTGTGTCTATGTATACAGACACAGACATATATATATCTGTGTTCTGTTCTATACATAAGAAAGGAAAACTGCCCCCATTCTCAAGAATCAGTTTCTGCCCTCTTGGGGGCAGTATTCCCCCTGCTGAGAATATATGGCCCAGGCAGTATTGCTTTTCTAATAATAACAAACATAATAATAACACCACCACATTTGGAGCATGTTCTGAGCACTTTGTTAAATCTTTTAGTCTTTGTTGCAACCACGTGAGGTAGGTAAGTACTATTATTACCCCCATCTTATAGATGGGGTATCCGAGGCACAGGGAGGTTAATTAATTCACTCCAAATCAGGTGACTAACAACGGAGAGAGGCCATATTCAAGCTTGTTTAACCATTGTACTATCCTGCTTCTCCACTGGGGTTATTCCAATGCTTTATTGATCACCTGTTCTGCACCTGGCCCAGGTTAGAGCCCTGTTAGGAGCTGGGGATACAGCAGGGAGAGGCACCAGTCTTGGCCCTCCCAGAATGTAGTTCTGCTGAAAGTGTGTGTTAGGGGAGTGGGAGTCAGGCTAGGCTGTATCCAGGTGCCTAGCACATAGTGGGTGCTCGTGTGTGGGGACTGCAGGGCTTTTTGAGCCTGCTGTGATGGAGTGTTCCCTGAGAGTAGGTCCAAGAATGTTAATACCCTGCCCTCCTCCTAGAGTCCACCAGGCCCAGGAGGCCCTCGGGCAGCCCTTATCACTCAGATCGTACCAATCCTAGGTGTGTGTATCTCCCCTTCTGGGCTCACTCTTGCTCCCCCCGTGCCCCTACTTGCAGCACAGGGCCGGCCCAGCAGTGGAAGAGGTGTGGCTTAGAGCTGAGTTGGGGGAGTGGAGGTGGCCCCGCTGGGGCCTGGGGCCGGCTTGGGGTCCTGTGAGAGGTGGGGATGGCAGCGCCCGGGCCACGGCTGATGCCCTGTCCGTGCCCCACCAGTGGAGAAGATTCGAGCCACCTTCACTGTCCTCCGGGCCTTTGGCTCTGTGTCCACCGGCCATAGCCGCTGTGCCACCCGGTTCTCCATGGTGATGTCACTGGACTTCAACGCCACAGGCCGAGTCACGGCCGCCCAGCTCCAGGTGAGGCTTCTGGGTGGGAGGAAGAGGGGGTTCTTCGGGGCTGCAGTAGCCTCAGCCCCACTCAGCAGGACCCACGCCTCCAGCTGGAACCCTGGAATGTCTAAATGGTCACTGCTCCCCAGGCCAAAGCCAGCTCCTCCCCACCTCGCTCAGTGCCCAGGCATCTCCTCCCCAAGCATGCCGGCTCGTCTGTGCCTCGGAGTATCACAGGGATGAAATATTCACGAGTAGATACATAATTCAGTCGCTCATTAGCTGGGTCTTAAAAGCGTAAGCCGAAATTAAACAGACGCTCGCTGGCCTGCTGCGGCAGCCCGTGTGTGACAGGCACATGGCCTGTTTGTTCCTCTCTCTGAAATCACCCGTCCCCTCCCCTTCCCACCCGCAAACATTCTGTTTGAACAGAAAATAGGATTAGGTTATTAGAAGGGTTGTTTGTGTGTGGAGCTGGGAGAATATCCAGACTCACTGGTGCCCGATAAATCCCTCTCTGTCCCGGCCCTGAAAGTCTACCGTGCATCACCATGTGGGTCAAGTTATTAAGGGCTTCGGTTGCATCCGAGTGTGTTGGAGGGCGGCTGTGGGTTAATTGTTAGTACCCTTGGATTTCTTCATTGGAATGAGCCTGTTGCATGCGTTGATTCCCTGCCTGGACTCTGAATCAGTGAGACAAAGGCCTGGCATGTTTTGATTTGGAGGCGTCCAGCCAAGTTGGGGCCTTAGGTGCTGCCTCGAAGAGTGGACCTGGGGGTTGGTGGGGGTGTGCAGGCAGCCTAGCACGGCCTCGTGCTGACCGGGCGCCTGTCCTCTCCCCTGGCAGACGATGCTGTTGGAGAAGAGCCACGTGGCCCGGCAGCTGGAAGGGGAAGGCAATTTCGAGGTTTTCTCCCAGATGCTAGCCGGATTGGACCTGGATCTCAGGTGAGCGACTGGGCTGAGCAGGGACGGCCAAGGGCAGTGAGACAAAGGGCCCCCACTCTCCAAGGCCCCAGCCCTACCTCTGCCTAGAGCTGAGAGGTGGTAGAGCCCAGTGGTTAGGAATCTGGCCTCTGATTCCAGCTGCCTGGTATTGCTCCTGGGCTGGGTGAACCTGGCCAGGTGTCACCTGCTCTGAACCTCCGTTTCTTCCTTTGTAAAGTGGAAATAGTACCTTGACTGACCTTACAGGATTAAGTGAGATAATTCACATATGGCTCTTTATACACGCTGGGGGGTGGGTGGAGGCTGTCTGCTGTGACGGTGACATTTCGGTACAGGTTCTGACAGCAGCGTGGGAGGTGGGCAAGAAACAGCAGACCCCAAATCTTCCAGAAGCTCCTAAACTCTGTGAGAGCCTTGGGTGCACCTGAGGTAGCTCAGGGCGAGGAGGCACCAGGTGGAACAGCAGAGAAGCCAGAAGACTCATCTGGGAGGGCCTTCTGGGGGAGGTGGCCCAGGGAGTCATCTCTGCCGCTCGCTGACTTCTGGGAATTCTTGGACATGTGGCTCCCCGTCTCTGAGCCTTGGTTTCCTCATCTGTTGAATGAATGAGTAAGGTTCTATCTAGTGAAGCTCCAGGGAGTGCTCACCCCAGGCGAGGGGGGATAATTTTCAATTTCCCTCTGCGTCCCCCATCATTTGTCTCCTGCCTTCCACCCCCGTCTGAAGGGCAGGCCCAGCCTGTCCTGAGCCTCCTCGCTAAGGCCAGAGGGGCACCTTACCCTTTGGAGAGAGGGCAGATTAGAGAGGAAACTCCCAGTTTTCAGAGCAGGGTAACAGAGGAGTAAGGAAGCTTTTGGAAGGCCTTCACTTAAGAAGGGCCCGGTGAGGGCAGCAAGTGAGGAATATTCGGGAGGTAGGGCCAGGGCCTGAGGCAGACGCTGGGGCCGCCTGGGGCACTGTGTGGAGTCCCATGCCGTGGTGACCACCTGCCCTCCAGGCCACTGGGGTGGGTGGGTCCTCCCTTACTTATGGTCCGTTCTCTGTTTCCAGGACAGAACTGTACCTGCACCAGCTGGCAGACAGCAGCTCCTTCGGCATGGGCGTGTGGCCTAAGGTAAAGAGGAGGTCCTTCTGGGTGTGAGTGGGTGTCTGTGTCCCCGTGGCCAAGATGGGAGGGTCCCCTGTGTGACTCGTCCCTCTGTCACTGGGGTGAGTAGTTGGCAAGGGCTGGTCATGTGGGGGAGGCAGGGTTGCCTTTATGGGGCCTGGGCTTGTCAGGGAAATGAGTCTTGTGCAAATAAAGGGAACTAGGAGGTGGTTTGTTAGAGGTAAGGGCGCGGTCTCCGGGACAGGCTATCTGGGTTCAAACCCCAGCTCTGACACTTGCTGGATATGAGACCTCAGGCATGGACCCTAGCCTCTCTGAATGTCTGTGTCCTCTTCGGTAAAATAACAATAGTAGTGGTATCTGCCTCATGGACCTGTTGTCAGGATTAAATGAAACGATGTGCAGAAAGCAGCTAGCACTGGGCTTGGATTACATCAGTCAGTGGCAGTTTTCTTAGGAAATATTGTTGATGATTAATGTGGCTTCCTGGAAGATGGACCCTGTGAGTAGGGCCTTGAGAGGTGGTATCCAGTTGTTTAAAAAAGCACATTGTTCATTTGTTTATTCTTTTATTTATTTTTTTATATTTTAAAAATTGTTTTGAGTCACCCACCCCCACCCCCACTCCTACCATCACCCTCTGTGCCAGGCCTGTGCTGAGTGCTGGGATTATGGTCCTCATCCCTGAATTTTCACCCTATCAAGAGAGAAAGACTTGGGGATTAATGCAATCATGTGGGATAAGAGAAATGCCAGAGTTTGTACAACATTCTGTACACCAGAGGATAGATGAAAGCTACTTGGCCTCAGTCAGGGAAGGCTTCTTAGCCAAGGGGACATCTGACCTGGGTTTTGAAGGATGAGTAGGAGTTTACCAGACAGAGGGGAGTGAATCATTTCTACTCTGAAGCACTTTTCCAAACATACATGTCGGGGAAACAAATGGCGCTGGAATAATTTGGTATCGTCATGCAAAAAAAAAGAATTTCAGTCCACAACTTCACACCATGTACAAAAATTGACCAAATAAAATGGATCATAGACCTTAATGTAAAACTTAAAATCATAAAATTTCTAGAAGAAGATAGGAGGAAAATTTCTGTAACTTTGGATCGGGCAAAGGCTTCATAGATATGACCCCAAAAGCACAGTCCATGAGAGAACAAATTGATGAATCACACTTTGTTGAAATTAAGAACTTCTGCGCTTCGAGTGTCACTGTTAATATGAAAATACAAGCCACAGACTGGGAGAAAATACTTGCAAATCACATATCTGATAAAGTCTTTGAATCCAGAATTTATAAATGACTCTCAGAACTCATAAATAACCCAACAAAAAAGATGGGCAAAAGATTTCAGCATAGACTTCCCCAAAGAAGGTACTTAGATGGCATGTTGAAAGTATGTTAAACCTCCCTGGTCATTAAAGAAATTGAAACTCGAACCACGGTGAAATACTACTACACAATTACTGGAGTGTCTACACTTGAAAAGATTGATCATACCAATGCTGGTGAGAATGTGGGGTAACTGGAACTCTCACACCCTGCTGATGGGAGTGGAAAATAGTGCGCCACATTGGAAAACGGTCTCTTACAAAGTTAAACATACACCTCCCATGTGGCACGCTAGTCTACTCCTAGGTATTTATGCAGGAGAATGGAAGTGTACATCCGTTCAAAACTTATTTTACATGAAAGTTCATTAGCAGTTTTATGTGTAAGAGCCCAAACTACCCAAAATGTCTATTAACAGGTGAATGGGTGAATTCATTGTAGAAAACCCTAAAGGTAGTATAGTACTCAGTAATAACGATGAACTGCTGATAAACCCAAGAACATGATGGCTCTCAAAATAATTGTGCTGAGTGAAAAATCTCAGATGAAAGAGTACAACCATATAACCCCGTGTATTTGAAACTCTAGAAAATGCAAATGAATCCGCTGTGACAGCAGACAGGTCAATGGTTGCCCCGGGGTTTTGGTTGCAGGAGGAGGGGAGAGAGGATTATGAAAGGGAACTTTTGCGGGTGATGGATGTGTCCATTGTCTTGAGTGCTGACGCTCTCACGGGTGTATATGTCAGAGCTTATCACAGTGTACTTGTTAAAGATGAGTGGTTTATTTTTGCCAATTACACCTCAGTAAGGCTCTCTCTCTCTCTCTCTCTCTCTCTCTCTCTCTGCTGGGTGCTATCCACAAAGTTACTGATTAAGTAGGTCTGGGCTAGGGCCTGAGAATCTGCATTTCTCACAAGTCCCCAGGTGATGCTGAAGCTGTGGGTCCAGGGACCCCGCTTTGAGAACCACTGTTGGTGAGTCTGTTTCGACAGTGAGTGGAGTGGGATGAAGTGAGGTGATGCAGCTCCCCCGGCTTCACCTGCCTGACACCCCCCTCCACCGGGGGGACTTGCAGTATGTTCTTCTTTCATGCCTCTCCTCCCCCTGGTTTCCGGCGGCTAGGAGCCCAGACTGGCCTCAGGACGGCAGGGGATGCGAGGCTGTCCCAGTGCTGGGTTTTCTTTAATGAGGTTGGGCCACATGTATCCATTTGAATCAGCAAGAGCATTGTTTGTTTTCTTGGTTTTGAGGAGGAGAAGGGCTCAAGCCAGGCCCTCGTGAGCATCTCAGCCTGACATGTTTGTTCACAGTTCGCATGCAGGAATGGGGCGCAGTGTGAACCCAGTCAAGGAGGTGTTCGAAGTGGCTTTCTTTTTTTGTGTGTTTCTGGGGGTTGTTTTTTTAGACCAGTTGATCTGTGGGAACTGGTAGGGTATTTCTTTGTTCTCACCCTGCTACCTGGCAGGTATGGAGAGTGTTTTCTTTGTTCTCTAAGAGCAAAAATACAAGCTGGAAATTCGTCAGTCTTTGATACAAGCCTGGGCTAGTTTTCTGGGATTGGGCCGTCAGGTACTGGCTCAGTGAAGGAATTTGGTGGTCAGGAAATCACCCCAAGAATGAGAGTTGCTAAGTACAAGCCCCCGAAGTCGCCAGAGTCAGCAAATAAAAATATGGGATACCTAGACCATATTCATCTTGTAACTGATCTAACAGCACGGTGACTATAGTTAATAATACTGGACTTACTGTACATTTGAAATATCCTGGGAGAGTAGAACTTACGTGTTCTTACCACACACCAAGAAATGGTAATTATGTGAGGTGATGGGTATATTAGTTAACTTCATTGTGGTAATAATTTTACAACGTTTATGTGTATCAAATCCTCACATTGCACACCTAAAAATATACAATTTTTATTTGTCAATTATAATTCAGTAAAGCTGGAAAAAATACATGATGCCCGGTTAAATTCGAGTTTCACATAAACATCAAATATTTTTTTTTTAACTTAAGTGTGTCCCAAATATTATACGGGCAGGCCTGGAGGGTTGAAGTTGTATCAGAGAGGGCTACCTGGAGGAGGTGAGTACAAGCTGGTCTTGGACTGTGAGAGAAGTTAGGCAGTTGCAGTGAGGCCAGCCTTCCTGCTGCACCGAGCTCCTGATGCAGCGGCAACGCCAGGGGAGAGCCAGCAGTGCAGTGGTTGCAGAGCACAGGGTGAGGGTGTGGGCCCAGGGGGCTGTCAGCTGGAGCAGGGCCAGGTTGTGGGGAAGCCGGCCCTTGGGGTTGTGTTGGCTCTCCGTGGCCGCCTTCGCTCGCTGATGGCCAGCTTCCCCTCCTGGTCCCTGGGCTGCGTCCTCCCTGCCTGCCACATTTCAGCTTTTACTTATTTATTTATAAAATTTATTTATTTTATTTTTGGCTGCATTGGGTCTTCATTGCAGTGCGCGGGCTTCTCACCGTGGTGGCTTCTCTTGTTGCGGAGCACGGGCTCTATAGCGCAGGCTCAGCAGTTGTGGCACACGGGCTTAGTTGCTCCGCAGCAGGTGGGATCTTCCCTTCCCGGACCAGGGCTCGAACCTGTGTCCCCTGCGTTGGCAGGCGGATTCTTAACCACTGCGCCACCAGGGAAACCCCATATTTCAGCTTTAAATGGAACTTCTTTGAGATCTGTTAGGACACCAGGACACACTTGAAATCACAAAGCTTTCATATTATTTTCTTCTCTATAATTTATTTTTCCGCAACCTAGACTGATGTTTTAAAAAAGTACCAGCAGCAGTGGTCATAATAATAATAAAATCCTTGCCTCCCAGCAGTTTGCTTCTGGCTGGCAGCAGCCAGGCGTTGGCCCGAGGTGCATTTATTTTTTATGACCCAGGCATCAACTGTGGAGGAATGGGCTCCAGACAGAAGGATGGGGGATCAGGCACTCCTGCCAGGGGCTCTGCCAGGAGCTTTCTCTTCCTTAATTCTCCTAAGGACCCTTTGACAGAAGGGATTATTATCACATCTCTTGGTTGGGAGGAGTAATCAGGCTCAGAGAGGTGAAACTACTTGCTTAAGGGCACACAGCTTTTAAGTGGCAGAAGCAGGGAATCCAGGTTGGCCTGACTCCATATGGTCTCTCTTGTTCGTCCCTCGCTGTCATCTCAGGTCTGTGCCCTGGCTGAAGACCGTGTGCTCTGGGATGTGCCCCAGTGTGCACCCTTGGGTCACCACTTCTCTCTCAGCTTCAGTTTTCCCCCCTGTGGAATGGGTGGAGCAACACCCTGATCCTCGGTCTGCTCCTCGGGTAGGCGCTCAGTAAAGAATCTGGCGTACAGTCACTCTGTCCCTCCCCACCTGGGTGGCCTTGGGCAAGTGCCTTAGCCTCTCTGAGCCTCAATTTCTCCTCTGACAATTGGAGAGACTCACAGCTGCCTTACAAGGTAAAAGCACCTAGTGCAGCATTGTAGGTGCTCAGTTAACCCTTCTCTTCTCCCTCCTTAAATGGACTTGCAGTGCCCGGAGAGAACGTGGACCCGTCAGTGTTGAGGTAAAGGGAGCCCTTGGCTATGGCTGGACACCTGTCCTGCCCTCCCCGTGGTCTCCGTCAAGTTCACCCACCTGTGCAGGCACCCACGTTTCTTTTGCAAATGAATAGAGTCAGTGTTCTGCGTTTCCCTCCCAGATCCGGCTCCAGATCCAGGGGCTGGAACCGTGGGAATCCTTCCAGCCCTGGATTGGTTGGTTGTAGAGACACAGGGGAGCCCACCCTGGCTCTGGAGGAGGGGGTGTGGTTTACATCCCCGTGAAGCAGAGTGCGACCCCGGCCCGAACTGTGTTTATAGCCAGGGGCAGAACTCCAGGGGCCGGTTCCCTCGGCCAGGGAGGCCCCTGGTGCCACGCCCTCCACCAGAGAGCAGCGCCCAGCTACAGACCGTGGCTCTCTGCGGCCCTGCACCCTGTGAGAGAGGCCTGCACGTGTCCCCTCAGGGGGCTTGGCACCTAACGCACCATGTCTTCCAGCCCCGCGCCCTTCGCTAGGAGACCCTGGTTGCCTGCCTGCCCAGCGCCCGCTTCTCCTGCTCGTGCTGGTGGCTTCATACAGCGCTTCTTCCCGGAAGTCGCCTCCTTACCCCTCCCCAGGCCCAGCCTCACCCTGTGCTGTCAGTGTCTGTCTGCACATCTGTCCCCCTTATTGGACTGGGAGCCCCTCAAGGACGGGCCACGCCTGATTCACTTGCCAGGGACTAATGTGCAGCAGCTGGGAAGGTGTCCCTGGAAGGCCTGACAGCCTGGGCAAAGGCATGGGGTCGAGCCCAGCATTAACTGAGGGCCACTGTGTGCTGGGCACTGTGCTGGTGCTTTACACACTTCAACTTATTTAATCCTCACAGTGGCCTGGGAGGAGGTTTGGCTGTTACTTTCATTCTACAGTCGTGGAAACAGCCTCCAGCGCAAGGGCAAGAGATTTGTGCAGTCACACCGCAGGGACGCAGAGCCGAGAGAACACGCAGTTCCGTCTGCCTCCAAATCCAAACCTGGCCCTTCGCTGCATTGTCGGAATCTCCTGCGTGCTCTAAATGCAGCCCGGTTGAATGCGGAGAGGACATTTTGGATTTTAGTTTTTGCACTAAATTACCTGCCATCTTGGGTTAACCTTGAGGCTTTAATTGCATCAGACGAAGCCTGGGCATCTTCTGAGTCAGCTTTTACTTTTTCACTTCTTTTTCTCAATTCAGTTGAGACATACAGTCAAATGTTTATGAAAGCCCTAATTTTAAGTGTACAACTCAGTGATGATTATATTCTTACACGCACCTGCGACCCCACACCAGCTCAACATCTAGAACATTCCTCATTCCAGTAAAGGCTCCCTTGAGTCCCCACCCCATCAGAGGCATCCCTCCCACCTGAGTTACCATCCGAACTTCTCTTCCCATAGGGTAATTTTGCCCACATCTGGACTTCATGTAACCAGAATCCACAGTGCATGTTCTTTTGTACATGGCTCCTTTGTCTCACATGGAATCTGTGGGGTTCATACACGTGTTTGCATGATCAGTGACGTGATCTTTTTCATTGCTGCGTGGTACCCCATCACTGTGCCCTGGCTGGACCACCCACTGTTTATCCATTCTCTTCTTGGTAGACATTTTGGCCGTGAGTTGGTTTATCCCACTGATCTGATTTCTATTTTCGTGATTTTGAGGCAGGGACTGGCTTTTGTCAGGACATTATGCAGAGGTGTCTGGCTCCCTAGAACTTTAGGGAACTGTAAGCATCCTCGTGATTCTGATTGCTTTAGATCAGAAGCATATATATTCATCCCTCCGTGTCTTCTGTTGCAGCAGAGACTGGGGGAGGTGGAGAGGAGAGAAAAAGAAGCAAACAAGCTTTAGTGGAAGTTTGCTAATTCTCCTGTTCGTATGAGCTAAGTGGCAGATGATGGAGTCTGCCTGTAATTTAAAGTCAAATGCTCATGGCTGACAGTGGGAGCCATAATAAACGTGTTGCCACTGTCCTTTTGGTGTCCTTTCTCTGCTACTTTGAAATCTCATAAATAACCAAGAGCATGTTGGTAAGATGCCTTCCTCTCCTCCGTTTGCTCCAGCGGAGCAGCTGCAGTTGCTAGGTTGAGCTGCTTGTTGCTAGGGTTTTTGTGGTCCTGTGGTGCCCCAGAAATATGATGGATCAGTGGATCATGCTTTTGCTATTAATTGAAATGTTTCCACAGCGAATCTTTCAATGTCACTGCGTGCTTTGACATTGTCCCAATAGGTCAATGATCCTTGCAGGTTTCTTTCGCAGTTAGAAGAAGTGGCTTGAGTGGAGGGGACGAGTGGCCTGGACGGGGAGTCAGAAAGCCTGATTCTAATCCTGTATCTGATACTAACTTGCCGTGTGACCTTGGGCAAGCATTGTCCCCACTCTACGCATTGGACTCCATAAAATTCAAGGACCTTCCGGCTTTGACAGCTTACGGTTCATCACCCAAGCTCTGTCAACAGGCCATGTGCAAATCAGGTCCTCATTATCTGTTGGAGGATTATTGACGAAAGAATTCTCATCCCCAGCTCACTTCCTCTCAACCCAGCAGGCTTCTGGGTCGCGTCTCCTTGGCCAGATGGCATGTGTGGAGTTAGGAGTTTCAGACTAATTTTAATATTCAATCAGACCTAATTGGGGGCACTTCCCTGGTGGCACAGTGGTTGAGAATCTGCCTGCCAGTGCAGGGGACATGGGTTCGAGCCCTGGTCCAGGAAGGTCCCACATGTCGCAGAGCATCTAAGCCCATGCGCCATAACTGCTGAGCCGGTGCTCTAGAGCCCATGAGCCACAACTACGGAGCCTACATGCCACAACTACTGAAGCCCACGCACCTAGAGCCCGTGCTCTGCAACAAAAGAGGCCACCGCAATGAGAAGCCCGCGCACCACAACGAAGAATAGCCCCTGCTCGCCGCAACTAGAGGAGGCCCGTGCATAGCAATGAAGACCCAAGGCAGCCAAAAATAAATAAATAAATATATAAATATATTTTTTTAAAAAAGCAAACATAATGGGGATCATAAATCTGAAAAAGGAAAAGTGATACCCTACAACCCATAAACATCTGCTCATACTATTTTCTCTTTCCTGCTTAAAAATCTTCGGCAGTTTCCCTCTGCGTGCCCCGGGCATGGCCGACAGGGTCTGTTTCAGTTGCTGAGGCAGACCATTGGGTGGGGCTGCAAGGGGGGACATCCTGAAAAGGATCTGGACTCGCTGGTTTGCTGTGGGGTCTTCATCAATTGGTGTTGTCTGCCACGGGTCCAGGAGTGTAAATAGGGATGCGTGTTTGTCCATTGTGGCTGGAGTTTTAAGCCTGTGCCCTTTAATACTGTGTTTGAGGCCTTCTCCATGGCACCGGCCAGCTTCTCGTGCTTATTTCCTCCCCTACTCTGTCTGCCCCACCTCCAAGAATACCTGCTTCTCTGTCCACGTTCAGTTGAACACCTGTTGTCTCCAAAGATGTCCTTTGTTCCCGTTGTCCCCTCTGCCCGTCAGGTCTCTTATCCCATCCAGTTGGTCAGCTCTACCTATTTGTCTTTCAGACTTCAATCACAATCTTGTCTCATCTTCTGCGACATTCTCTTTGACTCTCTCGAGTGGGATTAATTGGCCAGGCCCTCCTCTGAGATCCCACAGTCCCCCACTTAGCCTGTTTCGCACTTAGTTGTTTTTAAGTCTCTTTCCACTCCTAGCCTGAGAGGTCCTCAAAGTCAAGTTCTGGATTTCGCTCATCTCTGTCTCTCCAGAGCCCAGCATGGTGCAGAGCCTCAAATCTATTGAATGAACACACGAGTAAATAAAAATCATGTCACCTTCCAAAGTCAGATAGAAATGATTTTTATAACTTTCCCAGCAGCCTGAGTTCTGTGTGTCAGTACTCCCCAGCTTAATCATGGGTGATTTACCATGGTCATAAAATGACCACACATTCCCCTCAGACCGAGCCCTGCTTCCACTTGCAAGTTTGCATTTCCTCCACCGTGATGGCCTGTTTGTCTTCCTCTCTCCCCTTGCTCTCAGCCTGAAGACAAGCAGAGGGCGGCGGCTGCCTTCGCCCAGCTCCAGGGCGCCATGGAGACGCTGGGCATTTTGGAGAGCGAGCAGAGGGCCATTTGGCGGGTGTTGGCAGCCATCTACCACCTGGGTGCGGCGGGGGCCTGCAAAGGTACGTGCTTGCCGCCGGGCTCACCTGGGCTGCCGGCTGTCTCCACCAGCAGGTGCCTGTCAAGGCCCTTCTTTCCGTGAGGTGGGACAGGGTCAGCCTGTCATCTTCCACGTCTCTGGGACTGCTCTCGGGGAGGCTGCCGAACTAGGTGTGCCGAGAAGGCAGCGGGCTGGGTGTTTCAAGCAACCGCGTAACCCAGCACTGTCCAGTAGAACTTTCTGTGATGATAGGGGGAGGTTCTCTGTCCAGTAGGGTGGCCGCTAGCTGTACATGGCTGTCGAGCATTTGACATGCAGCTGGTGCAACCGAGGCGTTGAATTTGTCATTGCATTAAATTCTAATTAACATACATTTAAATAGCCACATGTAGCTAGTGGTTACTGTGCTGAGAAGAGACACCCTGAAACGGGTGAGAGGAGGCTGGGTCCACGCGCTGAAGGTGATGTTTTCCTGTCTAGACATCTTGGAGATGCTCACACCATGTGCGCTGAAGCTCACCCAGCTCTCCTTCTCCTCCCAAACCTGCTCCCCAGCCTTAACTGTCTGTTTGCTTATTGCCCCTACTTCAAGTTGGTCTCCCTCCCCCATCCCTATCCAGTCGTTGACCTTGCCCTGTAGATACTTTCTGTGACAGCATTTCTGTCCTGACTTCTCTATTCTTACTGTTATCACCTTAGACTAAGTATTTGCCAGTCCCTTTTTTGCTTGGACTATTGAGGTAGCGTCGTTGCATATGGCTTGGCTCCACCCTCATTGTGGCCACTGGGCTCCTTTCTAAAACGTAGACCTGTTGTGCCGTTCCCTGCTTACACTCCTCCCGAGGCTCTCTCTCGTCCGCTCCATCAAGTAAAATTCCTTGACTTGGCATTCAAGGCTCCTCGCTTCCCTAGCCAGACTCCTGTGCTGTTGCGTTTGGCACTACGCAAGGTCCCGGGGAGACGGTCGCTGTCAAGAGCAGTGTGGCTGCTGCCTTCGTGGGGCTTGTGGCACCTTATACTGTGATTGTGTCTTTGTCTAGCTGTTTCCTGTAGAGAGTGGCTTCCTTTGGGCCCAGAACATAGAGTTGGAATTTACTTTTTGAATGGATACATGTGGGCGTGGAGGTCTGTCCTCTGGAGCTGTGTGTTGACTCTGGCTGACGTTCTGGGCTATTCCTCTGTGGGGCAGCAGACTTCTTTGGAATATGCTGGCATGTTATTCCTGCCATTCCCATACCCGTAGGCCTTGTGGCCTGTTCTTTTGATTTTCATACACTTGAGCTGCATTGGTCCACTGATTTGATTTTGGACATTTCTAGAAGTTATGCTGAGTCAGAAATAGGTAGGGTAGGGGGTCCACAGTTGGTCCAAGCCAAGGGCAGACAAGCTTAACTGGGCAAACATGGAAAAATCAAATGCCACCTGCCTTTTCCAAAAATCAGCCGTGGGCCGTGCTCAACGCCCTGACCATTTGGAAATCAGCCAGCTTTGTAAATGGACTGGGATTGGGGATGTCATTACACAGTTCAGATCAGAAAAGCTGTGGGAAGGTTTAGAGTTGGGGCACAGGCATCTATAGGTTGGCGATGTGTGGAAGGAAGCAAACCTGTTTTACAGAATAGAAAACTGAGGCTCAGAAGGTCTAGGTGCAATGAACTCCAGGCTGGGGACTCCCTGATGGTGCAGTGGTTAAGAATCTGCCTGCCAATGCAGGGGACACAGGTTCGAGCCCTGGTCCGGGAAGATTCCACATGCCACGGAGCAGCTAAGCCCGTGCACCACAACTACTGAGCCTGAGCTCTAAAGCCCGTGTTCCACAACAGGAGAAGCCACCACAGTGAGAAGCCTGTGCACCGCAATGAAGAGTAGCCCCCGCTCCCCGCAACTGGAGAAAAGCCCACGCAGCAACGAAGACCCAACACAGCGCCACCCCCGCCAAAACACTCCAGGCTATGGGCACTTGAGGGAGGCAGATTTGAGTTCAAAACCAAACTTCTCTGAGTTTCAGAGAGGCCTTCTCTTTCATTGGGCCAAGGCTGGGGTTGGTGTGAGGATTAAATGGAGTAAAGAAGAGAAAGCTGAATTAAGCTGCTTTCCCCGGAGGCACACCCTGAGACAAAAATTGCATGTAGGCTTTGGGGGAGGGGGTATCAGGAGGAACCGATAGGAAAGTGAGGGAAGAGAGGCAGGTGATGCTGGAGCCTTAAGGAGTGGATTAGCTCTGGGAAGTGGGGGGCCAGTATCTCTCGGGACCTCTGGGAGACTCTGAAGAACGTGCCTCCTCATCGAGTATTACCCGAGGGGCGAGGGAGCCGGGATGTTGATCTCCACCGCCTCCTGTTTCTCCCTGGTTGAAGGTTGCTCCCGGGGAGCATTCCCCCCTGCCCTTCCAGCCTGCCCCATGCATGAGCTGAGCATGTTCCGGCAGCCAGGAAAGCAGAGAGGCGCAGACAGGTACCTGTAGTGACAGGCCAGGGACACGTGTGGCGTGGTATGTAGGGAATGGCCAGGGTGAGGGGTGGTGGACAGGTCATCCATGCTTCTAGCTCAAGGCAGTCCCTCAGTAGACTGTGCTGTTGAGCCTGGGTTAGGTGACTCTCCCAGGGTGTTGCAGCCATGTGCCTCTCTGCTTTGCTCAACTCAAATAGGCTTGCTCCCCCCCGGCACTTAGCAAAGCCTAGGGAGAGAGCAAGGCGGTTGGGACCTACCTTCCGATTTCCATTGTCACACTTGAAACCTCTCTGCCTCTGATGTGACAGAACGGAGGCTAAGGGAGCCCCCAGTCTATTGACCTGTCACCAGAGAAGTTTGATGCCTGACTTTCTTCTCCTGAGGCTCATGGGGCACCCCCTCGGATGTGGGCTCGGGACTCATACCTGTAGCTGCCTGTAACGATAAAAGAGAAAGGCACGTTTATAAATATTTTATTAATACATGATTATGGCAATAATTCCTCCCAGCCTCCCCCCACCCCACCTTATAAATTATTTTAAGAGGAGCTGCTGTCAGTCTGCCTGAGAGGCCTGCTTGATGATTTACTTACTATATATTCTGCTTTGGAAGATTTAATAATAGGTTGCTCTAAAATCGGCTATTAAGAATTTCAAAGTCATGTATAAATGTCTTTGCTTTGTGTCACAACAGATCATTTCGAAATATATTAAGAATCATTTCCGTTAATCAGGTTTTTTTTTTTTTTCGTTAATACGATGCTCTCCTCGCAGCGCACCTAGCTTCCTTAACTTATTTGAAAGTCCTGATCCTGTTTTTAAAAACCTATATCAGTCCCTGTGGGTAGATTTCAGGCCTTATAACTGGACTTAGGATGTTTGAACTGTTTCAGCAGTAACGACAACCACCACTAATATTGGTTTAGCGTTTGATGGTTTCAGAAGCACTTGTACCTCTCTTGTGCCTTTTCACCTGATTGGATTCATACAATAACCTGGTGAGGAAGGATAATGCCATGGGCAAGAGTCAGCCTCCTGGCTTGGCTTCTCTGAACCTCAGTTTCCTCCTCTGTAAAATGGGGCTAATGATGGCACCCACTTTGTAGGCTTGTCATGAGGATTAAATGAGTCAGTGCCCAACGTGTGGAGCACAGGACTTGGCTCACGGCTTTGTAAGAGGAGGAATGTGGTTTACCTGACGTTGCACAGCTAGTATGCTCCAGAGTGAGGTTTGGAACCGCAGCCGGTCTCCCTGCAAAGACCACTCCCCTTCCCTAGACTTTGCAGAGGGCTGTTAGGGTCATTCCTTGCTGGAGAATTGACCTGTTTTCCTGGGCCCTGTGCTGAGTGCTTATAGACGTGATGTCACTGCACAGCCTTAGACTAGCCCAGGAGGAGTGAGAACTATTAGATGCCCATTTTACAGACGAGGAGACTGAGGCCTGCCAGAGAGGTTCATCCTCATCCCCAAGGGCACACCGCTAAAGCCAGAGGTGGGATTTGGACCCAGGTCTGCCCAGGCACTGAGCCTAACCTCTGAGACGACACCTCTGGTCTCCCTGGCCCTGTGTGCCACTGCTTCTGGCCTCACAGGCTCCAAGGGCTGGTGATGTCACTTTTTCACTGGGGTGCCCTGTTTTTACTCATGACAATTCTGACACCAAATGTGTGGGGCTTTCCTTAACACCAACCAGTCCTCTGATTCTCCGGACACCAATTGGGTGTCCTACAATTTAGTCCACTCCTGTTACTACTTGGAGTCAGTGCAGGTTACGGGCTCGGGCCCACAAGACTGTACGACTTCAGACATTGTTCATAAGTTTGGGCCACCTGTACTTCTGATGGACCAGCTATAAAGTTGGGCTCCCACAGACCCCTCCTTGGTTTGATAATTTGCTAGAATGACTCACAGAACTTAGGAGGGCTTTTACTTACCAGTGCCTGTTTATCGTAAGGCATACAACTCAGGAACAGCCAAACAGAAGAGATGCGCAGGGCAAGTTATAGAGCAAGGGGCTTCCCTGCCTTCACTGTGCGACCCACCTGGCACCTCAATGTGTTCAGTGACCTGGAAGCTCTCTGAGCCCCATCGTTCGGGGTTTTTGGAGGTTTCATTACACAGGCATGATTGATTAAATCATTTTAATCAATCACGGCCCCAGCACACTCCTGGGGGCTCCTGAGTCTCCTCTCTTGGGAGAGTGGCATTAGGCCCCCACTGACGCCTGAGTTCCTGCAGGGCGCTGCCACCGTGACCTTCCCCCACCACCCTCTGGGTCCCTCCAGCCCGTATGACTTGGTGTTCTTGACCCCAGGAGTCTGGCTGCCTGTGGGGCTCTGGATCACCCTGTCATCAGCAGTGCCCCGGGCAGCGTCGGAGTCAGAGACGGCACCCCCCCCCCCCGCCGCCCCGCCCCAGAATGTGGCAGAGCAGCGATACGGGCGTCTCGAAGTCAGCTAGTCCTGGGTTCAGGGCTCAGCTTGGGCTCTTACTTAGCTGTGTGTGACCTCGGCCAAGTTCTGGGACTCGCCCGAGCCTCCTCTGGAAGAGGGAGAAAGGGCGGCAGAGAGCCGTCTGGGGTCTCACACACGGCTGCGGTGCTAGTAATGCCCTCGCTCTGGGCTGCCTCCCATGGGCAGGCCCGGTGGCTCCTGGCTTGGCCGGTCGTCATAAAGAGGCCGTGTTCTTCCCTCTCTCTGCACTGTCTCCACCTCCTCTGTTTCTCAGGCTCACTGTCCCTGCTGGGTCCCTTGGGAAGGCCGTGGGAGGGGGCCCTGGGGGCTGCCTCGGTATGGCAGGCAGAGAAACCCCTGGGTGATCTGACGCGGGATGGTTTGCTGTGAACCAAGACTCATGGCCTGGGCTATCCCTCAGGAGCCATCAGGGAACCACTTATCCAGCCTCGTGTTTCTTTCCTTTGGCAAAATGTGGCCCATGGAACAATCAGCTGGCAGCAAACAGATGTTCTCTGGAGCTCACTTGACAAGGAGAGGGCGGGGGAGGAGGGACACGCTGGGCCCTGCAGTGGGCGGGGCTGGCAGTGAGTTCAGGCTCCTCCACCTCCTGGCTGTGTGATTTAACTTGTGCAAGAGATTTCACCTCTCTGGACCGCAGCTTCCGTGCCTGTAAAATGGTAAAACCCTGTCTACCTTCTACATCGTTAGTCAGGTAATGGCTGCATCCCGCCCACCTGGCACGTGGGCGGGGTTCAGCAAGCCCTGATTCCCTTCTCTTTGCAAAGTGCTTTTTGTCATCTGTTGGCTCTGTTGGCATCAAAGCCTGCCCTGACGTGGGCCGGGTCGGGGTGGAGAACTCAGGCCCCCAGGGAATGCAGCTCATTGCTTAAGGGCACATGGTGAAACCTCTGTGCTAGTGATCGGCAGCTTCAGAACCGGGGTCCAGTTCCGGACTCTCAGTCCAGTGCTCTTTCCACAGCTTCGAGGAAGGTTCTAAGGGCCAGGGAGAGTGTGGGGTAGTGGTCAGCGCAGTCAGGAGGGACACAATCTTGTGCTCAAGTGGAAGTGAGGATTCCAGCACTTGCTGGCTTTGGGACGGGTCCGTGACCTTGCTGCATAACGAATCAGCCCCATGTTGTTCCGTGGCTTGAGCAATGATCGTTTTATCATCTCCCCAAGCTCCTGGGGGTCTGCAGTTTGGAAGCGCTCGGCTGGGCTGCGGTCAGAGGGTGGCTGACCCAGAAACAGTGGGGCTGGAGTCGCCGGGACTACCCGGGCACCTCCATCTCTCCGAGTCTCAGATCTTGGGTCCCCAGCGTGGGCCTGTTTGGGCCTCCTTGTGGCCTGGCGGCTTCGGAGCTCCAAGGAAGCTTCCAGAGAGCAGCATGGAAACTGCATCACCTCTTCTGAGCTGGCCTCAGCTATCATGCAGTGTCACTGCTGCCATGCTCTATGTCACAGCTTCAAGGGCCAGGCAGTCTAGACTCCAACCCTGGATGGGGGAGTGACGAGGTGAGAGATACTGGTGTGGCAATATGTTGGTTGAGAAAGGAACTTAAGCTTTCTGAGACTCAGTTGTCCGACCTGTAAGATGGGATTGAAAACAGTAGTGACTTCACAGGTCTGCTGAGCAGATGAAGTGAAATGTATGTCAAGGGCTAAGCTCAGTGCCAGGCACTTGTCAGAGCTGCTGTTGTGAATCAGGGCATCACAAAGCTTGGAGATACTTCCCGGCTCCCTCCTGGCAGGAGGATGCTCCTGGGATGTCTGCTCCCTACTTTTGTTACCAGTGCCCCCCAGTATCCTCTGATGCCCCTAAAGACCCTTTTCCCACAGGAGAGTAAATCAAGGAGGAACTCGGAGCCCTTTTGTTTTTGTTTTTTTTTTTAATTTTAAATTTTATTTATTTATTTATGGCTGTGTTGGGTCTTCGTTTCTGTGCGAGGGCTTTCTCTAGTTGCGGCGAGCGGGGGCCACTCTTCATCGCGGTGCGCGGGCCTCTCACTATCGCGGCCTCTCTTGTTGCAGAGCACAGGCTCCAGACGCGCAGGCTCAGTAGTTGTGGCGCACGGGCCTAGTTGTTCAGCGGCATGTGGGATCTTCCCAGACCAGGGCTCGAACCCGTGTCTCCTTCATTGGCAGGCAGATTCTCAACCACTGCGCCACCAGGGAAGCCCTAGGAGCCCTTTTTGCAGCAAGAAACAATTCTCTGTCACAGGACCTCTTGGCTGTGTGAGATTAAAACCAGTCACGACCCTCTTCTCAGGAATGTTCCCTGAACAAAATGCTCCCCTGGTCTTGCTGTCCTGCACATCAGCCCAAGACTGGGAGCCACTTACCTGTGTTCTCTCCTTTAATTCCCTCGGCAACCGTGACAGGTAGGTAGGGAGGGAATTCCCACTGGCAGTTCAGGCTGCTGAGGCTCAGAGAGGTTATGTAACTTTGCCGAGGTCAAACAGCACCACGTGGTGTGGCCAAGATTAGAATCAGTGCCTGTCTGCCTCCAAAGCTAGTGTCCTTCTCCTCTGTGAGGCCACTCATCTGGCCCAGTCCTTGGGTGCATTTTGGGTGCTCGGACCTCCACCTCCCCTCTAAGAGCAGCTTCTCAGCTCCGTCCCCAGTCTCCAGTCTCCGTTCCCTCACCTGGAAGGGCATCCACTAAGCAGAACCGAGGCAGGAGAGCTCGGAATCGAGGCTAACAGCATGGGCTCTGGGGCCAGGCAGACCTGTGTTTCACCCCAGTTCTCCTGCGTGATCTGTGACTCTCTCCACCTCTGAGGCTCAGTGTCCTCATCTGTAGAATGGGGATAACAGTCCTTGGGAGGCTTAAGTTATTCAGTTTGAATGTGTAAAGCCTGGCCACCCTTGTTGTTATTGCTATTATTATTGTTAATGGAAAACCTGCCCACCATCCAGGCATTTGCCCGGCAAAGCTTGAGTCTACAAAGGTGACTCGGGCTGGTCTTTAATCCTCTCCAGTCCCTGTGGTCCCGTAGCTGTAAGAGATGTACACCCTCCCTAGAAAGTCTGAGCCTCTTCGTCACTCTGCCCGCTGTCCCTCATTACTCCGTAAAAATGACAGTACTGTTCAGAACCCAAAATCATAAGGATGTGTTATCTGCCTGGATGGCCCAGTTGCTTCGCTTTCCTTTGGCTCTGAAGGCTGATGGGAGGTTTAATTATTTGTCTGTTACTAAATTTTCCAGTCTACTTGTTGCCAGTCTACCCATTGCCTAATATATTATGCAGTCGGGCCCATGTATAACCCAGGGGGGGCCCTGTAATGGAGTGATAGAGGGAGGCTGCCAGTCGGCCACCACTCTGCGCCTGTCCTAATAAAGGCATCAGTCCCTGAATGGATGGGACCGTAACTCGGGGAGCGCCGAGGGGCCTGCAGGAAGAAGAGACGATTGTAATGATGACAGGGACCCAGCCCCCTATCTTCTGCTGGGACCCCGCCCGACATCTAGCAGCCAGGGGAGTCCATCCGAGGATAGGAGGAGGTGGCCTGATGCTTCCCAAGCCCGGATAAGACGCTGAGCACGGAAGGCCACGGGGAGTATAACAGTGATGCTGTCAACACAAAGCAGTCACCGTATATTCAAGCACTTGGCGAAGTGTTTTACTCTTCTTATTGTTTTAAAACAACTGCACAAATAATTACTGTAAAGTTGTCTTCCTATGAAAAATGGAAACAATACAGACGAACACAGAATGTCGAAAGCAGGTCCCCCCCACTCTCTTGATCCTCCTGACCTTAAAGGTGACCGTTGTTAAGGTGCAAAGGCGACATTTATTACAACTGATGAGCCAATACTGATACACAGTTATTAACCGAAGTCCTCAGTTTACCTTGGGGTTCGCCCTTGGTGTTGTACATTCTCTGGGATTTGACAGGTGTGTCATGTCATGTCGTGTGTTCACCATGACCGTGTGGTCCAGGCTAGTTCCACTGCCCTAACAGGCTGGCTTTTTTTTTTTCCTCTTAAACTTTTAAATTTGGAATCATCATAGATTCATAAGTAGCTGGAACAGCAACACATCGAGTCCCTGACCCCTTCCCCCAGTTGTGGCTGCGGACGTGGCTGCAGTCCCTCTCAAAAGCAGAGTGGCCGTGGCTGTCACTGCGTCCCCAGTGTAGGCCTCACCCTCAGGCCTTTTAGACTGAGCACGAGCTACACCTGTGCACGTGACCACTACGGGGTGGCTGGCTGTCGCTGTTATAAACAAGTTCACACCGGCTCCATTTCCACGTGCTCTGCTCCTCCGCGTGCCGGGGCCTCTCGGCCCGTGGCTCACAGCAGCGCCCCTGTTCTCTCCCCTAACTGCAGGGCTTGCCTGGCGAGGGGGCCTCAGCCGATGTCGCACTTCTCCAGCTGATGAGCGTTTGGGCAGTCTCCTGCTGCTTTGGGGGGTTCTAAACAGCGCCACGTGGGCATACGTTCCTGTATGTAGAGGCGGTGCAGGGGTGAGCGTTCTGGAGCCGTGGTGGCCTGGGCCTGGGCCTGCTGGACCACGGGGCATGTTTGAGGTTGAACATTTCCATGGACAGGGCTCGATTCCCCTGCCTGTATTCACAGGGGTCGGCTCACTGCAGCCTCACAAGCCCGGGGGGGATGTGGGACTGGAGTCTGGGTCTCTGAACACCTGGGCCATGGCTGCATTCATGCTGCTCCATCCCCCCCCGCCCCCCTCCGCCCCGTGGCCTCCTTTTCTTCATCCTTTTCCTCCTCCCCCACTCGCCCTCTTCCCCCTCCGCTTCCCCCTTACTGCTCTCCTTCCTCTGTCTCCTCTCCCTCCTTTCTTCCTTTTCTTCTTCTCCTCTATGCCTGTTGGGTGGTAGGCCCTCGGCAACGCCATTCTTACATTCCAAGATGAGATTTCCATCTGATCAAGGGAGGGAGACCCAGACAGGCCCGTTGGAGACGCCAGGAGAAAATTCTAGGCAGGAGACATCCAAAGTTCAGAGGGGTCAGCCCCACCCAAGGGGTCCTAGGGCCTGGGACCCTTGAACCGAATCTCTCAAACAGAGTGGAAATCAGGGAGGATGCTCCAGACAGAAGAGCCTCGGTGAGCAGAGGTGTGGTAGCCCGAGCAAGGCCTGGGGCCTCCGTGTCCCCGTCTGCGAGGCGCCAATCCCTGGCACCGGTGCTGCAGAATTGAGAGAGGATTACCATGTGTCCCTAGAGCAGACCACACCCCCCCCCCCCCCGAAGCTTGTCCCCGCCTGGGCCCTGTCCTCCGCCTGCCTTCCCGTGCCCACAGGCCCCCAGCTGGTGGCTTGGCTCCCTGCCTGACAGCTGCCACAGCCGGGCCTATTCTGGGCCACAGGCAAGGATTGATTCTGCATTTTCTAAGCATATTGAATTCATTTGTTAAGCTGGAATGGCGGCTGTGGGATGTAAACATTTATATTATAAAAGCCATAAACCGGGCTTCCCTGGTGGCGCAGTGGTTGGGAGTCCGCCTGCCGATGCAGGGGACACGGGTTCGTGCCCCGGTCCAGAAATATCCCACATGCCGCGGAGGGGGTAGGCCCGTGAGCCATGGCCGCTGAGCCTGCGTGTCCGGAGCCTGTGCTCCGCAGCAGGAGAGGCCACAACAGTGAGAGGCCCGCGTACCGCAAAAAAAGCAAAAAACAAAAAATAAGCCACAAACCCCTGAAGTGGCTGATGCTAGAAGGCTTCCCTGCCAGCAGCCCCAGGCTTCAGGAGGGCAGGGGGAGGAGGATGGAACCCCCGAGAGACCCGACTTCAGGTTGGCTTAGCCACTCTTGCTGGGTGGCCCTGCAAAAGCCCCTCTCCTCTTTCTGGCCTCTGTTTCCCATAAGTAATAACAGCAGCTGACATTTATCCAGTGCTTACAAGGTGCAGGTACTATTCTAAGAGCTTTGGCCATCTCAGTGTTCCTCTGGAGTAGGCACCATTACCCCATTTTACAGATGAGGAAACTGAGGCTCAGAGAGGGGAAGGGACTTGCCCAGTGGGGATGGATGGACACTCTCTGGCGTCTCTTTTAGCCTTGCTTATCCTAGACTCCAGGAGGCTGTGGCTCAGTGAGGACCTCACCGTACATGCATGTCTCACCCTTCAGCGACAGAGCATAACAATACTGCTGACGGCAATGATGGTGATGTTGATGATGGGGTTAGTAACTGTGACTGTTTACTGAGAATCTGCTCTCTGCCAGGCATGATTTAAGTGCTGTGCATGGTTATTCCGTTTAATCCTTGTAACCCTTTATGGTGGGTTACACCCATCTTATGGGTGTGTCAGTGGAGGCTCAGAGAGATAAAGGCAGTTATCTAAGGTCCTGGACTCGGGAAGGGGAGGAGCTCAATTTGGGACCGAGGAGTTCTGTCTTTGAAGCCTTTCTTCCTGTTCTTCGTGCCGCTGTTCTGCCGGATGGTCCACAGTGTCATCAATAAATGGGGAATTAGTAATCATACCTTTTCATATGGTTCTTGCACTGATGAGATTAAGTGCTTAGCACAGGGCCAGGCATGCGGTGAGTACTCCGGAGACACCAGCTGTTGTTCGTGGGCTTCCCTTGGGCCCCAGCTTCAAAGGAGACAGTGTGATAAGTTGAGGGGGACCCCTGCTCAGTCTGCCTTGGTGAGGGACCCTTGAATATGGAAAGAGCATTGGACTGGGGGCCAGCCAGAGCCAGGTTTAATCCTGGCTTCTGCCTCACTAGCTGTGTGACCTCACACAGGTCACTCACCGGCTGTTGGTCCCACCCCTGAGCCTTTGCTCCTGCAGTTCCCCCAGGTGATGAGTGGCTTCGACTGAGGTCTCCCTGGTGACTCTGCTTCTCAGGTCGGATTACCTGCTCCGGGGACACTCCCAGGCAGTTTCACACCCAGTGTCTTGTTTCATCCTAATAATGACCCATTGGGAGAGGAGCCATCCCATTGTACAGATGTGGAAACTGAGGCTCAGAGAGGTGAGATTTCCTGTCTGAGATCTTGCAGCCAGGTGGAAACTGCTTTTGGATGCCCGGCCTCTGGTTCTTTCCACAACTGCCCAACATCCCAAAGATGCCACGCCTTTCCCCTTAAGCCTCTTGATCAGATTAGTCCAGGAGACCCCTACCCATGCTCCCCTTCTCCTGTCAACTCCCAATGCACGTTGGCATACTCAAGATTAGAGCAGCCTGCAGGGAAGCAGCCCATTTTGGTTGGTTTAACTGGATGCTGCCCCAGCTGATTTGTCCAGCAAGCCCTCTTTATCCAGAACGCTAGAGCATCAGGGCTGGTCCACGTGTTGCCTTTCCAGCTGATAGGGCGTGAGCAGTGATTCATGTTGGACTATGAGTGACTGAGCAGCGATCTATTGACGGCTTGTTGGCCAGGCCTTACGGGGTGCGCTGACTGCAGATGGACAGGTGACTTTCTCTAAGGTCTGTTCAGGTTTGCAGGGCTGCGTGGCACCCGGGAACAGCAGGAACAGGCGGGAGCCCTAAGAGGCAGGAAAAGACTCAAAGTTTTGGCCTTTAAGACAGTCCCATTTTCCATGGCCTTTAAGACAGTCCCATTTTCCAGGATCCCAACAATTGAACTTGACCTGACGTCCCTGAGCAGAATTCTCAGAGTGTGATCATAATTCTAGACGTTTATCCAGCAGATCCTGTGCTAAGCGATCTGCACCTGGAACCACGCTGACGCTTCGCAAGGACTCCATGGGGTGGATTCCCATTTTACAGGGGAGGAAACTGAGGCTCAAAGAGGTGACACGGTTTCCCCAGCATCACCTGGCTTTTGGCAGCGGAGGTGGGATTTGAACCTGCGCAGTCTGTTTCTGGGGCGCTGCCTTTTCTCGTAGCACCCACAGCCTTTTAGGCTTATCTGTTCCCTGCAGGTGGCCTCCTCCTTCACAGGCCTCCGAACTGTAAACCTCTGTGTGAGGAAATGTGAACCGGGTGTGCCGGCGTTATAAATAAGTCACATAACATTCAGTAGTTCAGCAGCAGCATGGCTATTGTTGGAAGGAGAAATAACTTGGTTATTAATAAATGCAGGAGGTCATAGTAATTGATAGCAGTTGAACTCCCGGTGCATGAGGGGAGAACGGTCATGTTATTTTTTCCTCTTTCTCGTTTTTTTTTTGTATTGAGCATAAAGGGAAAAAGCTGCCTTTGCAGGTGGGTCTGAGCAGCTCAGAAACTACAGTTCTATAACTTTCCCTTACTCCTTCCTTTTCTTCTTTTTCTCGTTTCTCCTTTATTCATTCTTCTTTTCAAATCCCTTCCTGCCTCTTACCACAGAGTGATCTTGGGCAAGTGATCAGGTAAAGCAGTTTGCCCGCAGTCACCTGGTTAATCGAGGGCTCTCTCAGCTAAGCCAGTATTTCCTAAACCGGTGTCTCCTGGGACATTAGATCAAGATACTCTATGAAAGCATTCCAAGGCCAAGTAAGTCGGAACAGAACATCCCCTTCTTGGGGCATCATATGATATACTTTAAAGGCTCTGAGGTGGCCCAAAGTTAAGAAACTTGTTTCACCAAAGCAATGACCAAATTGGTATAATACAGAATTCATTTTTCCCCAGTGACACTGATGAACGTTCCATGGAACAACCGCTATGAGGAGCCCCTTTGGGAAACTCTGAGCCCCAGCCGTGTGGCTTCTGTGCCCCGCTCCATATCCCTTTGGCCACCCGGGTAGTTTCTGACTCAGCCCTGCCCTTGGTAGCACATTGGCTGGGGCCAGGCCTCACCTCAGATGTGCAGATGGCTTCTGAATGATAGACGAAGGCGCACACACAACAGAGCAGCGTGCCGAGAACTTGGCTCCCTTTCAGAGAACCTTCTGAGGCCCTCTCTGAGCCTTGGCACTTTAAATGGGTGCAGCTGCTGAGACAAGGGTTCAAGGGATAGACTTGCATGTGGGAGGAGATCCCAGGAAGTACTGGGAGGGGCGTGAGGAAGGGAAGTAGGGAAGAAAGGCAGCCAAAAAGTGTCACTGGGGCTTCCCTGGTGGCACAGTGGTTGAGAGTCCGCCTGCCGATGCAGGGGACGCGGGTTCGTGCCCCAGTCCGGGAAGATCCCACATGCCGCGGAGCGGCTGGGCCCGTGAGCCATGGCCGCTGAGCCTGCGCGTCCGGAGCCTATGCTCCACAACGGGAGAGGCCACAGCAGTGAGAGGCCCGCGTACCGCAAAAAAAGAAAAAGTGTCACCAAAACCAGGCTGTGGGCAACTGGGGCTCCTCCCACTAGGGACCTCTGGGAGCCAGCGTAGAGCACACACCCGAGTTATTGCGCTCAGAGGGCCTGACCTTTGTCACTGCTCGAAGGCTGGGAATGTTAACTCCGTGCCACATCGGCCCATGTCCTGTGCTTCAGCAAATGCCAGTACGAGGGAAGGCCCCCAGCTGTAGGGAGTACAGGAAGCCCCAGGGGCACACTGTGGGGCAGCAACAGCTCTGCTCTGGTCCACCTACCATGTTGCCTTCTGAAGTCTGCCCCCGTTTCCTTTTGACCTGACCTACAGCCCGCGTGTATGCTCAACCTAGGTCCAACATGGGATGTTGGGAGTATCAGAGCCGCCCTTAACCCCATGCCGTGACCTGGGGGTCTGGGAACCTAGGCTCAGGTTCTCGCTCAGCTGTTTACCAGCTGTGTGACTCAGGGCAGGGCGGTATCCCTTGCTGGGTCTTGGTGGCCTCTACTATAAATCAGGCCTAACAGTATTCAGCCTGCAGACCTCGCAAGGCAGTTGGGAGATCAGCCAAGGTCATACAAGCATCCTCCCCGCCCCGTGTAGACGTGTCCAGGTGTGCATCCCCCAGGCCGTGGTGAGATGCATGGGCCATTTGTCACTGAGCACAATAATAGAGCTGGTATTTGCAAGTAGTTCTTTAATATAGAACTGTTTCAAGGGTGGGCGGTCCTATCAGACATGCATTGTATTTATGTAAATCCAGCCATGCAAAGGCAAATGTGAGGCCAGTGGTTACAGATACATATTTTTTCGTATGTCATGGGCCCTAAAGGCAAGCGACCCATTTCCTTTGGTGTTCCACTGGAGGGGAAGCTGGCAGTGTTGGACTTAGGGAAACATGCTACAGTACTGTACGTTATGGGCAATTTAGGAGATCCTCAAGGGTAATTTTAAGGGTACTTGATATTTCACCTTAGACTCTGGTTTCAGAACAGTAGCCCCTCATGAGAGAAAGCGCCTCTGCACAGGCCCGTGGTTAGCATACTGAGAGCTGGAGTGAGAAGGCTTGAGTTCAGATGCTGCCTCTGCCACTTACCAGGTGCATGACCTTGGAAGGTCACCCTCTCTGCGGCTCAGTGTTCTCATAAGTCAAGGGGCGATACTAGCATTGACCTCGTAGGGCTGCAGGGAGGGTTAACTGAGGCAGCGGTGTCCAGTGCTCAAGCCCAGTGCCTGGCCCCGGGAAGGGGTACTGTAGGTGCTGCTGTCTGATGCTGTGATGTTAAGGCCGCCTTTGTAATACTGTTGGGCGTTTGCACTCTGATTCTTTTTCTTGGATGGGTGAGACAGAGGGTGGGTGACGGGTGGGGCACCAGGGAGCATTTCCTGCGGGTCACCGTCACGTGTCCTTGTGTGATGTTTGCAGAAGAAGAGGCAGAGGATTCCGAGATGGTGCGCGTGAAAGCCCATCACCATCGCAGAGCCGAGCCCCGGGCCTGCCTGCCACGGGGTCCTGTTTCCCACCCGTGACCGGCAGAATGGCTGCAGCCAAATGAACATGCCTGAAGTGATCTCTGCATTTGGCGTTGGGATCATTCTGGGCACAGCCTCCTCGCCTCCTGCTATACGGCAGGAAAGCATCCCGATAGAGTGTGTGAATCCCCTACGGGGTGGGCTACGAGGCGGGGAAAAATCCACAGACCCTCCCCTCCAAGATTTTTTTGGTCCTGTCTGTCTGTTTCCATCTCTGGCTCGTGGCCTCTCCCTCTCTGTGTCTCTCTGCCTCTCTCCCTTTTGTTTTATCTCCTGTCTGATCTTTCCTGTTAGAGAAGGCAGCTCTGAGGTTCAGATGGGCTGGTTTGCGGGGGAGAGGGAAACACAGTGTTTCTCGCTCCCAAGTCTCGGAGATCTGCCACTTTGGGCAGGGCTGGCCATCAGTGAGAAATGTTCATTTCGTCGTTGACTCCTTGTTTCATTTCATCACTCACCATATTAATGTTTATTGAACGCTTCCTCGTGCCAGCGCTCTTAGGCCAGAGCAGTGACCACACGGACCTCTGCTGGCACAGAACAGCGGGCGGCTGCACACGGTGTGACATCAGCACGGGAGGGTGGGAATCCCCCTCTGTCCCTCACTCCTGGAACCACCTTGGACAGGAAATGAGACCTGACCTACTCCGTTCCATATCTGAATGATCTCAGGGGCTTAGAAGAGGAAAGCGATGAGGCGGGGGAAGTGCTAGCACAGTGCCTGGCACACGGCACACGCTCCCTGCTTGGTGGCTGTCCTCGCTCGTTTGGTGATGGCTTCACGGGGGCTGGAGCCCTCTGTATACTGGCATCTCCAACCTCGGTGGCATTCCGAGGATAGCTCTGTCCCCAGCTTTGGGTAGGTTGGCGGGAAGTGCTGAGACCAGCGTGTGTCCGCCTTTCCTTGGAGGAGAAACGACCTCGGTGGGCTCAGAGTCCCTGGGCGTGACCGGCATCCGGAGTTCACCAGTTCACTATCCCTTCCACACATGCTCTCGGTGAAGCACCAGACAGATCTTGTGGAGGAGTCCCTGCAGCCCCGGGATGGGGCAGTCCGGGTTGGGGTGAATGGTGCCCTCTTTGGTTTTGCAGGTGGAGGAGGGAATTCAAATTTGTCCAGCACCTTCTCAGGGCCAGGTGCTCTGCTCAGAGCCTCACGTGCCACCATCTCGCCCAGTCCTTGCAGCCCAGCGAAGAGGTGTTTGAGGTTTTGTGACTCAGTTTTGCAGATGAAGAAACTGAGGTTCAAAAAGGCTGTGAGACTGGTCCAAGGGCTGACAGCTGGGAATGACGGGAATGGGACCCAGACCCTGTCTGCTCCGGTGCCTGTGTTGCTGTCCAGTCCCCTTTCTCCTCACCGCAGGTGCTGCCCCAGGGTTCTCGGCCTCCACTGAGAAGGCGTGGCCTCCACCCAGGTCTGGACGAAGACAGAGGGGCCCATGGGGTTGGATTTGGTGCCTGGCCAGCCTTCGGGAGCTGGAAGCAGAAATACATTTTCCTGGCAGAGCTCCCATGTGCCTCCTGGGTTTCACCAGCGGGATGCTGCTCAGCACTTGGAAATATGCCCCTTAAGTCAGGCGGGACCTAGAGAGTCCTGCCCAGTCCATATCCTGCTCCTCTTTTCAGAAACAACCATTGCTGAGCCCCTTCATGAGCTCTCCCCAGCTCAGCGAGGCTATAGGTCACTGTGGGCAGAGTGTGGCAGACTGTTTCAGAGGGTGGCAGTGGAGGTGATGGGGCAGGAGAGGGGCAGGACGTTGCCCACCTAGACAGTCATCTCCTGTTTAATTCACTTTCAACCCCATCACAGGAAGAAGGAATCTTATTCAGGGCTAGTAGCCTTTAACTCCTCTCTGTAATACTTGCTAATCTCCCTTTTTCAACAAAGAGAAAGCAGACCTCGGACTCCCAGGTAACTGTATCTAATTAGAATCTAATGGTATTTCTGTACACGTATTGTATTTATTTCTATTTTCTATCTGTGACAAGTGATCACAGTGTTGGTTCAGAAACTGGCCCCCACTGTGGTGGAGGGCAGGGAGAGACTGAAGGAAGAGGCAGCCACTCCAGGTTGGCGGGTGGCAGGTAATATGCAAGGGAACTGACATACAAGGCTTGTCTTGGATGCTGCAAGAAGGGTAGGTCTCCACCCCTGCCCGCCAGAGTCTTAAAGTTTATAGAGGCCGGAACTGGGCTCAGTCACGGAGACCTTCTGGATGGTCTCAGTAACACCCCGCTCTCTCAAGGCTGTATCCTTGTAACAGCTGCCACCGTGGGAGTGGGGGAGGGGCTGGATGTATATTCCAAGGGCAGGGGAAGGGCTGAGGAGCTTCCAATTGCCCAGGGCCATCTCGCAGGTCACCTGGTGGTCATATCCTCTCAATGACCTCCTTCAACAAGTGGATTCTTGTTTAAGTTAGTGCTATAACATTTCCTTTCACAAGGTATTTACGTAAGTGAAAAAGATTAGTGAGTCCATTTAAAAGAAAGTCCTATTTAGGGACACAAGGATTTGACAAATTTCCTAAAGGTGACATTGCAAGGATTGATTTTGGGGAAATAGTTCTTCCACTTAGTCTGATTTCTGGTGACTTTTCCGAATCAGTTTTCTCATCTGTAAAATGGGAATAATACTGCTTTTGAGGACTTTTGTGAAGATTCAGTAATAGTAATAATAATAAGTAATTACAACTTGCATGTATTGAGTTTTTTTCTGTGTCACCCCTGGAACTCCAAGACAGACTTTCTGACTCCAAAAGCCATGAGCTGAACAAAGATGACATGTTGAATAAAATGGGGTCACTGAGCGGTAACTGCTATCACCACCATCACCACTGTCATCATCACCGTCATCTTATCTCCACCATCACCTCCACTATCATCACCACGTCATCACCACCATCGTTGTTACCTTCTTCACCATTTTTTAAAGTGGCAGGGACTTTGCTGTGGCTCAGTGGTTAAGAATCCGCCTGCCAATGCAGGGGACATGGGTTCGATCCCTGGTCCGGGAGGATCCCACATGCCGCAGAGCAACTAAGCCCATGCGCCACAACTACTAAGCCTGCGCTCTAGAGCCCGCGAGCCACAACAACTGAGCCTGTGAGCCACGACTACTGAAGCCCATGCACTCTAGGGCCCAGGTGCTGCAACTGCTGAGCACACACGCCGCAACTGCTGAAGCCTGCATGCTCTAGGGCCCGCGTGCCGCAACTACCGAACCCACACGCTGCAACTCCTGAAGCCCATGCGCCTAGAGCCCATGCTCCGCAACAAGAGAAGCCACTGCAATGAGAAGTCCGAGCACCGCAATGAAGAGTAGGCCCCGCTCACCGCAACTAGAGAAAGCCCGCACGCAGCAACAAAGACCCAATGCAGCCAAAAAAGAAAAAAAAATTTTTTTTTAATTAAAGTGGCAGGACGTTTTTACTAGCCATGTAACCTCTCCGGTAAAGCTGAGATTCAGTCTCTAAAATGGAGGTAATAAAGTGCTGTTCTTGAGATAGTCAGTGCAGAATAACTGGCATGTAGGAGGACCTCGATAAGCAGTGGCCAGAGCTCCTTCGTCCTGGGTATTGTCAAGGCCCCAGGTAAAGTCTTTTTCCAAATTTCCACATTTTTCTTAAACCAGGCATCTAGATTCTTTAAGATGTCTGTTTGAAGAATTGGGCCCTTAAGATCTCTTTCTGATGGATTGAGAAATCTCTGTTGGCAGCTGTGATTCTTATTTCAAAGAAGGAAACACATTTATGGGAAGATAGGAATTGGGAGAAAATTACTTAAGGATGGAACTAGTGTTTGCTTTAGCAAGTCATTATTTTTTAAAATTTGGATTACAAAGTTAGTGCAGAACCACTGCAGAAAGTTTGGAAAATAAAAAATTCCCCTACCCTCTGATTGTTCGTATTTGGATATATTTCCTTTTCGTTATTTGTCTTTATAGCAGTTTAGAGTGATTTACACAATTGATGTCATACTGTGGCGTGATTTTCTAGTCCATTTAACATTTTGAAAATAAGAATTGACCATGTTGTACGGTCTTTGTGGCTGATATTAAGTGGCATTATAATAGTCCATAGAGAGGTTCCCCACTGCTTCTCCAACCTCGTCTGGTTACTCCCCTCCCCGCTTACATCCCAGCCACGCTGACCTTCTTGGCACTTCCCTAACACATCATGCTCATTCCTGCCTCAGGGCCTTTGCACCACCTCCTCCTTCTGCCTCTAAAGCGCTTCCCTGGTTCTTTGTGTGGCCAGCTCCTTCTCATCTTTCATACCCCCAGTCCACCTATCACATCCTCATATAGAGCCGCCTCTGACCACCATGCATCCATAGCCACTCTTCAGTTTCTCTTGACCCCATCACCCTGTTTTATTTTCTCCTTAGAGGGAAAAAATAACTTTATAATTTCATCACCTGAAATATTTATTTGCTTACTTGTTTATTGTCTCCCTCTCTCAAAGACTGTAAGCTCCGTGAGGGCAGACACTTTGTCTGTCTTGCTCATCACCGATTTCCCAGAGGCTGACACAGTGCCTGTCCCATAGTAAGAGCTCCAGAAATATGTATTGAATAAAGGGGAGGGTGGTTAGATTTTTGGATATGTGGCTGGGTGGGTAGCTGAGTGACTAGGTCAGTGGGTGGCAGGGGTGGTCGATGGATAGGTAAGTGGATATGTGGGTGGGAAAGTCTTACTGACCATTCCCCAGTCCCACGTTTAGAGTGTTCCCCATGGTATTTTTAATTGCTTTGGGAAAGTGAGGAATGCAGATGACAGGGAAATGGGACAAGCATGTCTCTTGGGAAAGCGTCTCCTGCCCGGGGCCATCAGCTGGGGGCCCAGGCCTGGGCAGTCGTTCAGGCTCTTGCTGAGGGTGGGAGGTGACGAGATTCTCCGAGGTGTTCTTGGACGCCCGCCCACCACCCACCCAGGACCTCACCACCCTCCTCCTGCTCTGTCCCCCGCACAGTGGGCCGGAAGCAGTTCATGCACTTCGAGTCGGCCAGCCACGCGGCAGAGGCCCTGGGCTGCGAGTACGAGGAGCTGAACACAGCCACCTTCAAGCACCACCTGCGGCAGATCATCGAGCGCATGACGTCTGGGCCGAGCCGCCGGGGCCAGGAGGATGAGGGGGCCAGCTCAGGTACCGCGCTGCTGCCTCTCTGGGTGGGCTGCGTCCCTGCGGGGCTGGCCCCTGGGGACACACCAGCACCCTTTCACTATCCATCAAGGATTTCCTGAGGGTCTGCGGTGTGCAGACCTTCTATGTGCAAGGGAAGCCACTCCCCTGGAAATGGACTTGGCTCCTTCTGACGCCGTGCTTATGGTCAGCTAGTTAGCTCTGCCCAGGGGTCAAAGGCTGCTGAAACCCAGGAGGGGCCCTATGCTGCAAAGAGGGGATGCTGTGGATGGTGCCAAGGGACCAATGCGCTTCCAGTGGATGCTGTATTTGCTGAGCCCCTATGCTGTAGGCAGAAGACTCACCTCTCAGTTTGAGGAACAGAAATAAGGCCAGGATGGTTGGCCCAGCTGGGAGGACAGTAGATAAGGTTGGAGAGCTCAGTGGGGTCAGCTGACACAATAGTCTGTAAACTAGGGGTTTTCTGCTCAGACCAAGGGAAGCCATGGAGGCACACAGGCAGGGGAATGGCATGATTTGTTGTATTCTTCATGAAGCTCAGCCTGGAGGAAGATCAGGGAATGAGTGGGAATGGGTACAAGTCACCTTGGTGAGGTGATGGAGGTGGGAGCAGATGGGATGTGGTGGGCCAGTTCAAGGTCTAGTTTACAGTTAGAGCTGATGGCATGGGCCCTAGGTGGAAGCAGGGGCCAGGGCACCTTCTAGGACCTTCGCCTGAGCAGCAGGAGGAATGGGGGTGCTTGAAAAGACCCGGGGGAAAAACAGGAGCTTTGAACTGCACCTGCTAGAGTGAGGTGTGCTGAGTCCCAGGTCTGCAGCCTCTGCAGCCAGATGCTGTGGCTGCGGAAGGTGAGGGTAGAGGGACCCCTTGGAGCCCCAGGGTTCGCTGCAAACTCTCTCAAGAGAAGCTCTCCCAGAGACCACAGTCTGGGCTTAGTGGGTAGCACTGTTTGGAACTGTGGTTTTGGGGTCCTTCTCTTAGAGGCCCCTCGGATCCCCGTGGCTGCTCTACCTGCCAGGGACTTCAGCTTGATGGCTGATGTCGCCGAGACTCCACTGCCTTCCAGGTCTGTGCTCTGGTGTAAGCTGGGGTCTGTTTAATGGTTACACCTCCTCTCGGACACAGGCACACACATACGGGCACACAAACATACCATGCACAGGCATGCGCACACACGCATGCGCGCGCACCATCACATGCACATATGAGCACACACACCACACACACACAAGCACAGATGCGTGCACACGCTGCTTGGTGAAGCTGAGTCACCCTCTCAGGCTGAGGTCTCAAGGGTAGACGTTAAGCAGGCAGGGGACCGGCAAGCTTATGAGAGATGCTGGGAGGCTGTGGGTTGCCTAGCAACGACCCAGGTTGGGGGCAGAGTTAAAGCAGGGACGGGAAATGCTTTGGGGTTGCAGTGGGCTGCCTGGAATGTACAAGCAGAACTGTTTCTCTAGACACTAGTGTGTGCAGATTTGGAAATTGTGTTTCCAATTCTGTGGATGGAAGCAAAACCTAAGGGTCAATATTTGTGATCTGAGCCCTCCACTCCTTATCCCGCTTTGCTCAGTGACCCCTAATCAAGGCTGGCTGTTCTAATGGGACCAGTGTGTGTATTTATACAAAATTGGGGCTGCCATTATAATAATTTTCTAAGCTTTTTTTATTTCTCCTAACGCTATAGGCAGGCACTTTTCCATCTCATTCAGTATTCTTCTAGACCTGACTTTAAGTATTCCTTTGTATGGATGGACTACAAATTATCTAACCCATTTCCTATTGTTGGATGTTCAGGTTGTCTCAAAAAAAGTGATTTTATTTTGCCAATTTAACCAACAGTTGGGAGAACATACATACTTAGAAATCTTTGTTGCTCTGAATTATTTCATTGGAATAAAATCCTAATAGTGAAGTTAAGTCCGAGTATATGAACATGTTATGGCTTCTACTATAAAATTGCCAAATTTCCCTCCAGAAAGAGGGAACAACAGATATTTACTGAGTAACTACTACATGTCAGGAATTGGGGATTTGGAGCCAGCAAACCCAGAGGTAGCCCTCACCCTCAGGGCGCTCCCTGCCTGGGTGGCGGGGCAGGGAAGATGCAGGTTAACGAAATAACCACAAAGTGCAGGTGTGCTGTGGGCAGTGCTGTAAAATCAGGGTAGATCTGTCCTCCTGTGTCCGGTTTACTTCACTTAGCATGACGTCCTCCAAGTTCATCCGTGTTGTAGCAAATGGCAGCATTTCCTTCTTTTTTTTTTTTTTTTTTTTAACTGTTGAATAATATACTACTCACGTCAGAAATCTCAAAAAGTCAAATTCATAGAGGCAGAGAGTAGAATGGTGGTTACCAGGGCGGTGGAGGGAGGGGGAAATGGGACATTTTGATCAAAGGGCACATAGTTTTATTTATGCAAGATGAATAAATCCTAGAGGGCAGATGAATAAAATGATCAGTAGATGAATATCTCTACTGTACAGTGTAATTAACAATACCATATTCTATACTTAAAAATTTGTTAATCTTATGTTAAAAGTTCCTATCTCACACGCGCGTGCGCACACACACACAAAGAGGGAGGGAAGAAACTTTTAGAGGTGATGGTTATGTTTGTGGTGCGTTTATGGTGATGGTGTCATGGGTGTATACTTCAAACTCATCAGGATGTATACATTAAAAATGTACAGGTCTTTTGGTATGTCAATCATGACTTCAGTGTGAAAAATAAATAAAATTTTCAAAAAAGCAAGGTAGACCTGGGAATTGGCTTAACGGGGCGGTGGTGGTGGTCAAGGCAGGCTTCCCTGAGGAGGTGACGTTGGGTTGAGCCCTGAGGGTTGAGCAGGAGATCACAGTGGAGGTTAGGGAGGTAGGGCCAGGTCACACAGGACCCTGGAAGACTTGGTAGGACACTTGAACTTGGTCCTAAGAACGTAAGTAATTTCAGCAGTAGGGGGACGTGTGTGCGCGGTGGGGGAAGATGCACTAAGGCCAGTAATGATGGCACTGGAGCGATGACCTCGGCCCCAGGCAAGGTCCTGACCACGGGATGTCAACCCGCCCCTCTTCCCCACTGTAGGGCTCAAGATGACAGGAGTGGAGTGTGTGGAGGGCATGGCCTCGGGCCTGTACCAAGAGGTCTTTGCCGCCGTGGTCTCGCTCATCAACAGGTAATGGCAACCTTCTCCTGGTTACAGAGGCGACCTGTTTGCAGTGTATGAACGAGCCCAAACCCGGGGAGTCTGGGGAGTTTAGCAGAGTGGGGTTTTGTTGAGCTGGAGAGGGGCTTGTTGAGCCGTGTCTTATGGTGCTGGGTTTAAATTCCACCTTGGCCACCTGTGGGCTGTGTGACTTCGGCGAATCAGTTCACCTCTCTGACCTCTCCTTCTGCATCTGTAAAAATGGCTCTTTCCTTCAGGGTCACTGTAAGGATTAAAAGAAATAAATAAAAAATTAAACAATAAAGTAAAAAAGAAATAGTGTCTGTAAACAGCTCTTCCTAATCGTGATCATAAAATGCTGCAGGTATCTGCAGGTAGTACTGCCGGGAGCCTCTGTCTTCTACCGTGGTGAGTGCTGCTGTGAGCCCCGGGAAATCTTTAAGCAGTTTCAGTGTGGCCAAACCAGAGCTGGGGCAAGGGCTTCCCTCCCTCCTCTGTGAAAGCAGGAGGCGTAACTAGGCTTCTGACATCCTGTTAAGGATGAGGCTGGTGTGTAGCAACAGTGCAGGTGGGGTTCTCCACAGACACAGAATTGGCCCCCTCGGGCTGCTGGAGTAATTACCCTCTGAGACCACAGACACATTATCTAGAAACCAGGGGGATCATGCGTGCTTAGGGGAGGAAGTATTTATTGGTGAACTGCCAGTGGAGGGTGGCTGCTTCCTGGTTGGTTCTGGGAGCCTGCCTCCATAAAATGGGTGTATTGGTGATAACGATACCAACTACCCTTACGTTTATGAGCACCTAGAAGGCGTCTGGCTTTCTGAACATTAACTGGTTTAATCTTCATGCATGTCTATGTGGTGGCTGATCTTATTGGCCCCATTTTACAATGGAAAACCTCAGCAAATAACAGCAAAGAGCTCAGGTTTAAACTAAGGGCCCTCCAGAGTGTATAGCTGGTCACGCTAATGATAATAATAACAGAAAACACACTGATCGCTTTACCACGTTCAGAGCCGTGGATGTCTTATCACATCCAACCCTCCCAACAGCCTTCTAAGTTCATCTCCATCATTAGCCCTTTCACAGCTGAGTTTCAGAGAGGTCAGGCAACTCTCCCAAGACACACAGCCCCTCCGTGGCTGAGCGAGGGTTGGAGCCCACGCGTGACTTTCTCCAAAGTCTCTTAACTCCTGCTTTTTGATGTGAATAATCCCTTCTCTGTCCCCCTGATAGATTTGTCAAGATGCTCCAAGGAGGTGATGGCTTGAGAGATCTTTGTAAACTGAGACAGGCACTGAACAAGATTGTTTTTCTATAGCAGCGTGTCACTAAGCAAGAAAAGGAGACTTTAGTCCTAACTTTATAGCCAGCTTGTGGTGCGACCTTAAGCAAGTCATTTCTCCACTCTGGGCCTGGTAGAGAGAGCACGTTTCCTGAAGGCCTGCGGTGTCCATGGGAGGCACTTTCCATACTTTAACTCCTTCTCTTCTTACTGCAGCCCCTGGGGTCATCCTACTCATCCCTACCACCATTTAACAGTGGGGGAAACCCATGCTCAGAGAGGTTAAGTAACTCTCCCAAGGTCACACAGCCTGCAAGTGGTGAGATCTGCTGGATCTGCAGACCCGCCCAGCATGCTGCTCTGGTTTCTCCATCTCTGTGATGCAGGGGTGTGGGAGGCTTGGACCAACGGGGTTTTAAGAGTCCTTGTCCTCTCGGGGCCCCTTTCCTTTCCCCCCCCCAGATCCTTCTCCTCCCACCACCTCTCCATGGCCTCCATCATGGTGGTGGACTCTCCAGGCTTTCAGAACCCCCGGCACCATGGCAAAGACCGGGCCGCCACCTTTGAGGAGCTGTGCCACAATTACGCTCACGAGCGCTTGCAGCTGCTTTTCTACCAGCGGACCTTTGTCTCAACGCTGGAGCGATTCCGGGAGGTATGGCTGGGCTGGGGCGGGGCCTTCGCAGTGGCTCAGTGAGGGTGTGAGGCTGGGCGGGACAGGGGAGGGGGTGGTCATCTGGTCCTCCAGTAGGCTTTAGTTTCATCCTGTCTGGTCCGTCGATGATTAAAACCCAAACTCCAGGCCTGGCTCCTGGGCCTCTGCTTCTCCTCTGTCTCCCTCTACAGCCCAGTCTCCAGCCACAGCCCCCACACCTTACAGTCCAGAACTTGGGGTTCCCCAGGCCTCACTCCCACTGCTGTCCCTTGTTTGCACTGACCTCTTCCTCCTCGCCCACATACCCAAGCTGAATCCTCCTCCAACAGTTAGTTTGCATCTTCCCCGTGGAAGGCCCTTCGTGCCCGGTTGTGGGTAAAAATAGTGGGTTTGCACACCTTTTGGATCACAATGTGGGAACATCTAGGAAAGGTGAAGATGCAGTTCCCTTTCTAGGAGGCCCCCCGGAGAAACTCTGTATATGTGAACCAGGAAAACTGTACAGGCACGTCCCTGCCTGCCCTCCTTTACTTATATTTAAAAAAAATTTTTTGAACTATAACATTTACACAAATAAGTGCCTGAATCAGAAGTGTACAGCTTAGTGAATTTGTCCAACCATGCAAACTCATTGCAGCTACCACCCAGGATAAAAGGAGAGAACATCGCCAGCACCCCAGATGCCCCCTAGCATCTGCTCCCTCCTTCCTCCCTGAAGGGGACCCCTTTGGC
Organism: Phocoena sinus; assembly: GCF_008692025.1. NCBI lineage: Eukaryota > Metazoa > Chordata > Mammalia > Artiodactyla > Phocoenidae > Phocoena > Phocoena sinus. Next base: position 70,260,139 of record NC_045776.1, on the reverse strand, counting down.
TCCAGCAAGTGCTAATGGCAAAATATGAGAAATGATCATATTGTTTATTAGTAGGATAATGGGTATTAAAATTATGGTCATTTCTTTGGTTGGAGCCCAGACAGCAATAAACATGAAAACGTCAATATGAATAAATCTTAAACACATGGCATTGCTGAGACCTGGGGTCTCACCCTGACTCTGTCACTTATTGGCTGTGTGGCCTTAGGAAAGTCACTCACCCTCTCTGAACCTCAATTTTATCACATGTAAAATAGAAATAGCAATACTCCTGTATCAGTTACCATTTCCCGCAATAATTCTGCATAATAAACTATCCCAACACATAGTAGCTTAAATAATAACCTTTTGTTATTGCTCGCAGGTCTCTGGATTGCCTAGGTAGCTATTCTGGTCTTGGCTGGGAGAGTGTGTGCCTGTGGTCAGAGGCAGGTTGGGTAGGTGGCTCTTGGCTGGCTCTCCCCTGTGTCTGGAGGTCAGCTGGCCATGAGCTGATCCAGGCAGCCCTTTGGCTAGGATGACTCACCTGTGCTCCAGGAGTGCCCTGTCCTCCAGCAGGTTAGCTCAGGCTGTTCTCATGGGACTGGGCAGGGGTCCAAGAGAGTGAGCAGGAGTGCTCAGGGCCCCTTGGGACCAAGACTTGAAACTGGCAACGTCACCTCTGCTGTAATCAGTTGGTCACAGCAAGTCCAAGGCTGAGCGCTGACTCATGGGGTGGGGAAATGGCGTCCACTTCTTGATGGGAGAAACTTCTATATCTGTACCGAGAGTGTGGGTATGGGGAAGGGGAGAGGTGGCGGTTATTTTCACAGTCATTTTTACCGTACTGCCTAAAGGGGCTGTTTGGAGCATTTGATGAAATGGGATAGAGAAATGCATGATGTGTATTAGGCATTCCACATATAGTAGCAGCCATCATATTTTTTTTGTCCCATAATATTTCACTTATTTCTGATGATCAGAGTAAAACATGTTTTTTATTTAAAAACTGGAAAGTGCGTATAAGTGTCAAGAAGCAGAAAACACAATCTCTTTTAGCCCCACCACCCAGAGGCAACCACCGTTACCACTGTCTGTATCTTACACCAGCCATTTTTCCATATATGGTCTTCTCTACAGATTTCCCATCCATCTGTACACACGAGTTTATAGTCTTTTTCCTCATAGCATTATGTTATTCACATTTCCTGACTCCATTCACAGCTCTTAGTAAGGATGCATGTTTGTGGTTATGTCTGATTCTGTCTGAGCTCTCTTTTGGCCATCTGAGTTATTTCCATGTTTATGCTGTTATAAACAGCACTGTGATGAACATCTTTGAGCATAGCATTATCTGGATATTTCCGGTTACTTTTATATGCCAACTCTTATTATCCATAGTTTTTTTGCTCCATCCAGCACCCAGCACTCAGCCCAGCGCTTATTAGGTACTCAGTAAATATTAGAAAAGTTTGCCCTGAATTATCAATTCCTGATAAAGCTCTCACCGTGATTGCTGACCACCCTGAGGATGAACAGTATAAGGATGTTATTGGGATGCTGGTCTATATCCTTTCTTCTCACACAGAGGCTAAGGGGTGATGATAAAAAACAAAAAGAACCCGATTAAAAATGGGCAAAGGAGTTGAATAGATATTTCTCCAAAGAAGATATACAGATGGTCCATAAACACACGAAAAGATGTTCCGCATCACTGGTTCAGAGAAATGCAAATCAAAACCACATTGAGATACCATTTCACACCCACTAGACTAAAAAGAGTAAGAAGCGTTGGGGAGGATGTAGAGAAGCTGGAACCCTTGTGCACAATAAGAATGGTGCAGCTGCTGTGGAATGCAGTATGGTGTTTTCTCAAAAAATTAAAAATAGAACTGTCATTTGATCCAGCAATTACACTTCTGGGTATCTACCCCAAAGAATTTCAAGCAAGGTCTCGAAGAGATATTTGTATGCCCATGTTCACAGCAGTACCGTTTGTAATAGCCAAAAGGTAGAAGCAACCCGAGTGTCCATCAGTGGATGAATGGGTAAAGAAATGTGATCTCTTCACACAAGGGGCGATTATTCAACCATAAAAAGGAAGGAAATTCTGACACATGCTACGACTGGATGAACCTTGAGGACATTGTGCTAAGTGTGCGATAATCCAGTCACAAAAGGACAAATCCTGTACGATTCTCTTCATACGAGGTATTTATAGGAGTCAGATTCATAGACACAGAAATAGGGAGAGGGAAATGGGGAGTTGGTGTTTAATGGGTGCAGAGTTTCAGTTTTGCAAGGTAAGAAACGTTTTGGAGACAGATGGTGGTGACAGTTACACAACAGTGTGAATGTACTTTACACCAACGAACTGTGCGCTTAAAAATGATTTAAATGTTAAATTTTATGCCATGTCTACTCTTACCACGATTAAAAAAAAATAATAAAAAATGGCCTTGGGGCTTCCCTGGTGGCTCAGTGGTTGAGAGTCCGCCTGCCGATGCAGGGGACACGGGTTCGTGCCCCGGTCCGGGAAGATCCCACATGCCGCGGAGCGGCTGGGCCCGTGAGCCATGGCCGCTGAGCCTGCGCGTCCGGAGCCTGTGCTCCGCAGCGGGAGAGGCCGCAACAGTGAGAGGCCCGCGAACCACACACACACACACAAAAAAGTGGCCAAGGTGTGACGATGGAAGTCCTCACTCTCCTTTGCTCCTTCAGAAGTTTCTTCCCCTTCAGCTCACGTAAGGAGCTAATGATGAGCTTCTGTGACTTTCTAGGAAGATGTTCCTGTGCGGTTTGACCTCCCGGAGCCATCCCTGGGGACCACGGTGGCTGCTGTGGATCAGAGTCCTTTGCAGGTAACACGGCCTCTCAGATGGCGCACGGCCTTTTTAGAAATCCTGGCAGATTTGAGCCTTTGAGCTACTAGATCTCAAAACTGCCTGCACCTAGCATGACCCAGGGATTGTTAAAAACACTGACGCCTGGGACCCACTCCCTGATTCTGCGTTGATTGGTCTGGGGGGTGTGGCCTGGGCAAAGAATATTTAAATCCCATCAGGTTGAGAATCTGAGTCTGCGTCTTAGAACGCACCCACACCTGGACTGTGGTCTGAGCTGAGGGGAGTCCAGGGCCAGTGCCCAGTGGTCTCCAGCCCTGTCACCTGGAAAGATTGGGTGTTCAGAGGAAGGTGCTGTGCCCAGCAGAGACTGGGACCGTAGGGGCCCCTGGGGGATGGAGAGCGGGGGTGATGGTGGATCCAGGCCCTTGAGCTTCTTGGAGGCAGACAGGCTTTAGTTTGGGGGATACCTGAGTCGTTATCTCCCTTTCCCCAGCCCCAGAACACACCGTGCTGACCCCAGATCTGCACCTGTGCTCACTCGTCTCCCAGAGCTGCCCCCGGCCATTGCGCATCTTCGTGTGAGAGTGCTTGGGCCGTGGAACTTGTTGGGCTCTGGTCCGATCTTGGTGACCGTGGGCGCGTCACTTAACCTCTCCAAGCCTCAGCTTCCTCATCACCCAAGAGGGAACGATAGATGGAATCCCCTGGGTTGTCGTGAACGCCCGTGGTATCTGGCACGTAAAGCCCCTGCAGGGTGTGTGGCACACAGTAGGTGTCCCGCAGGTTGCGTTTCTCCTGCACTTGGACACCTTGTCCTGGTCCCTTGGCTTCTCTGGGCTCACAGCAGGCTGTACCTGCCCCTGCAAAGCTCTCTCAGTCTGTGAGCCCAGCCGGCCCTTCACACCTGCTGCTACTTCTTGCTGGCACCTCTCGGCTGGTTCCCCGTCCCTGTCCTGCTTCCTCACCTGGGAGGGGCAGGCCTGAAGGGACCACCCGGGCAGTGCAAGGAGGGAAGGACCATGGCATCCCTGGGACCCCTGGGCAGTGACTGGAACAGCTACCTTCTGGGGATGGGCTGACTGTAGGTTTCAACCCCAGCAAATAAGGCCAAGGTGAAGATTCAGGATACCTGGGATCCAGGTCCACTTCTGCCCCTGGGCCTCTCCATGTGACCCTGGACGTGTCCCTTCCCCTGTCCGGACCCCTCTCAGGGGGGTGTGGACTGATATTCCTGAATTAGGATGACCAGCTGCGCTGATTTGCCAGGGACTTTGCTGGCCTCAGCACTGAAATCCTTACGTCCTGGGAAGCCCCTGGCCCCAAGCACACTGGGACCGTTGGCCACCATATGCATCACATTCCCACTTTAACCACTTGGCACCATTTTCAGATGTGTCAGCCCGCTGTGGGCCCTCAGATAAGTCCCGCAGACTCTCCAGGCCTCTTTCAGTTTCCCGTATGCAAAGCTTCAGGATCGCCTGGATGGTCTCTGACGCTGGGAGCTAGATTTAGAATTCCGCGTCTGTGCCCCCGAACCAACTTCACCTTCTCTAAGACATGCTTTGGGAACTTTTTCTTTTCCCCCTCAAGATTTTAGTTTAAAAAATTACAAAGACTTCTAAGAGGAAGTGATGCAGATGGGATTAATCCTTTCATGTTTGGCTGTGCACAAATAGACCAGCTGCCTGTGTGGAGCCAGAGATGTGTAGTTTACAGAGTGCTTGCCCTTATTGAACCCTCACGACAGCCCTCGGAGGAAAGTATTACCACTCTCCATCTTGCAAAAGAGGAAAAATGAGGCTCAGAGAGGTGCAGTTAAGTTGCCCAAGGTCACCCTGGAAATGAAGACAGGCAGGATCTGGACCCCTGGTAACCAAGAGACTGTTAGTTTTGTGGCTTCGACACTGAGAGTCTTGCAGTGAGTGGGAGTGTGGGGTGTAGGGAGTGTGGATCTAGGCCTGTGATGCCTGGGAGGCAGGTCCCACCCGACTCCCACGGGTGGGAAGGGAAACCCGGGCCTGGCCTCCGTCGGGGGATCAGGACTCCTCAGTGTATCCTGATCTCCTGCCAGATCCGCTTGTCAGCCGGAGGAGGTGCTGAGGACGCCAGGGGCCTCTTCTGGCTCCTGGATGAGGAGGTCCGGGTGGAGGGCTCCGGGGACAGCGTGGTGCTCGAGCGCCTCTGTGCCGCCTTTGAGAAGAAAGGCGCTGAAGGTGAGGGAGCGAGTCAGGGGCGGGGTGCTGAGTCCAGCCTGGGGTTAGAATCTGTCTTTGTCAACGCCCCAACGAGGCCTGCACAGCAGGGTGGGGAGTCTGAGTGCAGAAACGTCTGTGCATGTGCCCGGGTGTGCTTTCATTCATTCGTGTGTTCATTCGTTCATGTATTCCTCAAGTGTCCTGAGCAGCTACCGTGTGCTGGGCACCGTTCTGTATGGCAACAAATGCACTGATGGGATCCACGTCCTTGCTGGGGGGAGTCGGGGACAGGGGGAGATGACAGGCTAACACATAAGTGTCCTGAGCAGCTACCGTGTGCTGGGCACCGTTCTGTATGGCAACAAATGCACTGATGGGATCCACGTCCTTGCTGGGGGGAGTCGGGGACAGGGGGAGATGACAGGCTAACACATAAGCACGTGTGTGGCCGCTGAGCCTGAGATGGCAGGCTGGGGTTTGGTGGTGGGCAGCAGGCAGACCTCATTTCTCTGGGAGCCGGGGGCCCTCAGGGGGAGAGGTATGCAGGTAAATCTGACAGAGGGCAGGGAGCGCAGTACAGGACAAGGCAGGAGATGTCATCTGGACTCAGACCTCAAGCCCTTGCAGGCCTCACAGAAAACGTTGGTCTTAACCCAAGAGCAGTGAGAAGCCACGAAGGATTCTAGGCAGTGGCAGGTATGGTCAGATTCATGTTCTAGGAAGTTCACCCAGACTGCAGTGTGGAGATACGATAGGAAGGAGGCCAGGGAGGTGAGAGCGGAGCTGCCTGCCCCGGGGAAGTGGGCGGACTATGGAGGTACCGAGCAGGCGGCGTCCCCAGCACTGGGTGGTGGGCTGGATTGGCAGGAGGAAAAGTGTGAGGCGAGATGGACACTTCGAGCTGGGACAGCAAGATCAGAGACCACAGGGTTTGGCACGTGTCAGCCTTAAGTTCAAGTCCGGCTATTCGTACTTTCACCAACGTGGCACTGAACAGATCTCATGTAGTCTTGAACAATGGGGTTGGAGCTCGCCCTGGCCTCCCTTTCACCAGAATTTCCACTGCTGTGATTGGGTGAGAGGATGTACCTGAGGGGCTTCGTCATCAGCGGCCAGGTGTGATGCCATTGATGAGGCCGAGGCTGTTGACACGACGAAGAATATCACCCCTGTGGATCCACGAGCTGGAGGAATGCTGTCCGCACTCCACGCGGGGCCCGTGCTCTGAGCTTTGTGCAGCGTCTGGTAGAATTCTCTCATGTATTTGGAGGTCGATATTCTTACCCCGCAGGGTGAGGAAGGTGAGCTCCAGAGAGAGGCTTGTAGAGACGCTTGTCTGAGATCGCACAGAGGGTGAGTGTCAGAAGGCAGATTCAACACAAGCCTTGTCTGGATCTAAATCTCTGTGAGCCCCCCTCACCTGGGCAGCCCCAGGCATGTAAGAAGACAAATACACTCTGAAGTCTTTTAGGTCCTAAGTGACATGGTGGTCAGGATGTGGGGTCATTCATTCACTGGTTCATTCAACAGATATTTCAGGAGCACCTAAAATGTGGTGGCCGCTGCCCTAGGCCAGGAAATACATCTGTGAACAAAACAAAAATGTCCACCCCAAGGGACTGACATTCTAGCAGAGGAGATGTATGATAAAGCAAAAAAAAAAAAAAAAATCTGTAAGATGTTGAGGACCACGGTTCTGGTTTAGATCACTAAAGGAATGAGGGTTGGCAGTGAAAGTGGCCAGGGATTCAGCCCTGGGACGTTCCAAGGTCAGGGGGCCAGGGACAAAGCCTGTGTCCAGCAAAGGTGGCCGGGGAGGAGTGGCCGGGGCTGGAGGAGGGGAGTGGGAAGATGTGGCACTCTGGAAGCTGCAGGCGGAGGGACGGACCGACCGAGTTGAATGCTCCTGGAAGGTCGAGTGAGGCATGGCTGAGGAGTTGCACTGACTTAGCCTGCGTGGAGGTCACTGACCACCAAGACAAGTACGACTCCAATGGGAGCGTTGCGGGTGACCATCTGACTGGAGTGGCTTATGAGAAATTGGGAGGAAGAGTTGGAGAAAGACGTGTGACAGCTCTCAGTGCCACTGGGCTGGGGCCTCTGTCCGGGATACACCGCCAGCACTCCTGCGCTGGATTTGCTGACAGCAGCAGGAACAGCAGTACCACCTGCTGGCTCCAGCCGCTCTCCCTGGACCGTACCCAGAGCGTTAATACCCCGATGGCTCCTGGAGAGCTTGGGTCTGCGGCGACTTGCCCAGGGCCGACTCCTCCCCCAGGCAAGAGGGGCAGTGCCTGGGGCCCGTGGTACTCTTAGTGGCCTGTGAAAGTGTTTTGATTTCTGTTAAAAGTAGAAGAAAAGGGGCTTCCCTGGTGGCGCAGCGGTTGAGAGTCCGCCTGCCGATGCAGGGGACACGGGTTCGTGCCCCGGTCCGGGAAGATCCCACATGCCGCGGAGCACCTGGGCCCGTGAGCCATGGTCGCTGAGCCTGCGCGTCCGGAGCCCGTGCCCCACAACGGGAGAGGCCACGGCAGTGAGAGGCCCGCGTACCGCAAAAAAAAAAAAAAAAAAAAAAAAAAGAAAAAATGAACATTTAGGTTAAGTACATGTTATGGACTGAATTGTATTCCCCCCGCAAAAAAATTTACATATTGAATTCCTAACCCCTAGCACCCCAGAATGTGACTTTATATAGATACAGGGTCTTCAAAGAGGTAATAACGGTTAAATAAGGTCATTGAGGTGGGTCCTAATTTCATATGACTGGTCCTCAGGAGAAGAGATTAGGACACAGACATGCACAGAGGAAAGATGCAGGGAGAAGGCAGCCATCTCCAAGCCAAGGAGAGAGGCCTCAGTGAAACCAACCCTGCTGACAACCCCTTGATCTTGGACTTCCAGCCTCCAGCCTCCAGCCTCCAGAAGTGTGGGAAAATTAATTTCTGTAGTTTAAGCCACCCAGTCTGTGGTACTTTGTTATGGCAGCTGTAGTAAGCTAATATAATACACTTATATATTACTAATATTAATCTATTTGCTTTTATACCAACAGTCGTGAAATGTAATTTTGTGTGTATGTATATATGTATGTATTTGTATACACACATATATACACACACACAATACACATCTCTCTATATCTATATCTATATATATGGAAATAGAGCGAGGAAGGGGCTCATGAAAGCAAAGTGCCCGGGGCCCGGGGCACCTCCGCTGGGGGTGCAGAGGGGGCCCTAGTGCTCCATGTGATGCTGCCAACGGTCATCTCCGTTCCTGAAGGTCACCTCTGTTTTCTGAGGTACGTCCGCCTCTGCCAGCCAGTGAACAGGGACGGAGGGGCAGGTGCAACTGCCATTTGTGGAGCTCTTAGTCTGAGCTGGGCATTGTGGGCTCCACTACGCCCCACCTCCCGGGGGCATCTGGGGCCTTGGAGAAGCCATGTGGCTAACCGGGGCCCCATAGGCACAGAGCACGGAGCTGGCGCTGCGCCCGGGAGGCCTCACTCAGAGAGCCAGCCAGACCCCTGACCCTCTCCAGGTTATGAAAGGAGCCTCTGTCTGCAGGAAATGTCTCCAGGGTTCTGGAATGGTTTTTATTTTTTCCGGGGGATGGTAGACCCACAGGAAGCCGGGAGGCAGATCTGTTAAAAGCCCACCCAGGCTTTGGACCCCAGAGACCTGGGTTGGACCCCTGCTCCACTAGTTAGTTGCAACGCGTGTGAGTTCTGGGAAATCGCCTCCCTCACCCGTCTGTAAGATGGTGATAACCCTGGGGGCCGGTGTGAGCACGGAGGAGCTTGTGTGCGCCTAGAAGCGTTTGTACATGCTCCCTCAGCTCCCTGCGCCAGGGCTCTCCTCAGAGGCCTCCCTGACCCCTGTCTGTAGCTGTCCCCTCTTCAGCCACGTTGTCCCATCACAAGACACCCTGCTTGTTTCCTTCAGGGCCCCTTTTGGGCTCTGGGATGTTTGGTGACCCGTTTGCTTGCTTCTCGTCAATCCCCCGACCACCCAGTACGCCCCGAGGGTGCGGGGTGCCCCTGTCTTGTTCTCTGCTGTCTCCCCAGTGCCTGGAGCATAGCAGGGCCCCCGTGGATACCTGCCATCTTCTCTTCCCCACCCCTCGCTTGCTCTGCTCCAGTCACACTGGTGATCCAGAATCGAATGAAATGGAGTTCTCGAATGGAATGTTTTCGTCCTGATGTTTCAGCTAAAGACACAGAGAGTAGGGTCAGAAATGGAAAGTGTCGTGTAGGGTGTGGCTGGGGCAGGACCCTCGGCCCCTGTCCTTTCCCTGCAAGGCCTGACCATGCCGGTCCCGGACACCCCGAGCAGGATGCTGCAAGGCTCTCGGTTCCCGGGGGAGAGATCTTGTCTGGACCGACTGAGCTAGACACATTAACTCAGACATTTCAGTATTAAAAATATATATATATATTTTGCCTCTAGGGCTTTCTGATTAGCTCTTATCATCGTCCCAACGTTTAATGGGAACGTTCACTCAAGCAGAACACGTGGGGCTTTCTGGCTGACCCAGCTCGCTGTATGTTGTCTCTCACCTAAGGTGCATGCTGGGCGCCGGTGACGCTTACATCACAGACCAGAGTGAGGACTGAGTCATGGAGGGTGGCCAGGGCTTAGCACACACGAGCAGCCTTTCTTCACTCTGGGCCTCCTCCCCCTCCCCAAATGCCCTTGGGGTCATCATTCGAAGCAAACTCTGTGCTAGCTGCTGGACATCATGCTGAATGGACACGACCCCTGCCCTCACGTTGCTTCCGGTCCAGGGCAGGGAGGCAGCCTTGCAAACAGACACCTGCAGCGTTGCAGGGAGTCGGGGACGTATGTCCCAGGGCCGAGTGTCTGCTCTGTCCCTTGCTCTTCTCTCTCTCATTCTTTAATCTTTTGGCTACACTGCGTGCCACGTGGGATCATAGTTCCCCAACCAGGGATTGAACCCGGGTCCCCTGCATTGGAAGCACGGAGTTTTAGCCACTGGACTGCCAGGGAAGTCCCTTGCTCTTCTCTCAATGGAAGGGCAGGGACTGCACGGCTCTGAAGGGCTCATGGGTCACTCTTGATGCAGTGATGCCTCACTTAACCAGAAGTGTGCCTTTCTGGTAACTTTAATGATCCAGAACGTAGAGGAGGTCCAGGAAGTGAGCACAAAGAATTTCCAAGCAGCCAAACAGACGGCAGAATCCATGCCCCTTACTTAGCAGAACCTGAAGACTCTCGGACTTTGTTTATTTTGTGCAGAGTTCTAAGAAACGCAGGTCCTTCGTTTCTTAGCTCAGTGAAGTGTAGAGGAAGCAAATTAAGATTTAAGGGAGGCAGTCGAGATCCTGGATACACGTTGGCCCATTGACAATCATGGGATGAGAAAATGTAGGAAGGTCATTCAGAGTAGGTACAAGAACCGAGATGGTACTACACCTTCTGATGATAATTGGTCTGGAGCCATTACTCAGCCTGAGAGCATCACTGCAATGAGAGTGATATGAAAAATGGTCAGGAATTCATCCATCCATCCATCCATCCATTCATTCATTCCACAAGCACTTCCAGACTCCAGTCATGTGCCAACCATGATTCTGGGCTCTGGGGATGTGAAGGTCAACCTTTTGTGATTCCAGAACATCAGCAGGAAATGGCAGTGACACCCACTACTGCTGCTTCCTGAGTGACTGCTCTGGAGTGACCTCACCAAAGTACTTCACACACCTTCTCTCCTTCAGACCTTATGCCACCCTGGGAGACATGTATTATTTAATCCACATTTTGGAGAGGAGGAGACTGAGGCTCAGAAACGTAGGTGGCTTGCCCCCTGTCCCACTGTAATAAACGGTCAAGTCAGGATTGGAACACAGGTCTTCTCAACTCCAAGCCCATTTGTTTCTCCCACTCTGTCCTTTGGAAGCAGGTGTCCTCCAGCATCTCCCAAGAATATGCTGTGCATTTATTTGGTAGCTGGTATTCAAGACAACTTCAGGTGGTACACACATTTTCAAAATATTTAATAATTGTGTATTTATTTCCACAAATATTAGAAAATAAATATGGCTGGCACACCAGATCTGCAGTATAATGCTTCTGTATAAATACATTTTACCGGTAAAAATGTGAGTCGATTGAAAGAAACCATTAAGTAAATAATAGCCCAGGTGATAACATGGGTATGGTAAAAATCATGGAGATTGTGTGTGCTGATGGTAGTTGGGAAAAACAGGTATCCTGGGTTTAAGAAAGCAAGGAGGAACAGAATCGAGGTTGGATGTAATGCACATAAATGCACAAAGCAGGGGAAATATGGGTGCCCAGAACTGGTAGCTTCAGCTAGGTTGGAACATATTAAAATGGGAAAAGCGTGTTCTCAGTGATGCCAAGTGATGACAGAGTGTCCCCACCAGGTCCCAAGACTCATGCCCTGTATCTGCTTTCAGGGACCTGTGCCCTCCGGACCTGTGAGCAGCCCCTGCAGTGCGAGATCGCCCACCAGCTGGGACACGACCCCGTGCGCTATGACCTCACGGGCTGGCTCCACAGGGCCAAGACTAATCTTTCGGCCCTGGACGCCCCCCAGATCCTGCAGCAGTCGAAGAGGTGAGCCTGGCCAGGACTGGGGACGGGCTGGGGCATTCGAGGTGCTGGGGCCGTGAAGTCACAGCAGCGCAATGATGGAGACCAGTACAGGAACCCCTCCCTAATGACGCAAAGACCCGGACTCAAATAGGAGCAGTTCAGTGTCTCCCAGGGCCAGCCTGAGTCCAGCTGAGGAGAAAAGCCGGCCTTCTGGGGAAGTGGAACAAAAGCTAGGAAGCTGTGACTTCTTATTTTGGCTTCTGGCCTTTCATCGAGTATCTGGTAGATGATGTGACTGAAAGGACTTCTATGGACATCTTCAAACTAGGGGGTCGTAAAGCCAAAGTGATGATGTTTTGTAGCATTAAAAAAAGCTCACTGCATTTCTTGACGGCTCAGAAGTGCTAGCAGAGGGCTGCTTTGACTTCAGAGAGCTATTGGGAAATGCTTGTTTTGTGTGTGTGCGCACGCGTGAAGCTCAGGCCACAACATTTACTAACCATCTGCTATGCACCTGGCATCAGGATGAACGCTTTATAAGCATTTTTAAAATTCTTACAACAACTGTATCTCTGGGCCCATTTTATAGATGAGAAAATTGAGGCCCCAGGAGGCCAAGTGGTTCGCCTTTGATCACATAGCAAAAGAAAAAAGTGGCAGAGCCGGGATACGATTTGGGTCTAGGTGGTCAGAGTTGTTTGGAAAGCCTGTATCTGGGGGGGCTCAGGGGCGCACAGCTCCTGGAAAGAGATCAAGTCAGGGGATGGGGCAGAAGGAAGGGTAAAGAGCACATGGAGGGCTGTGTGGGGAGCCAGCAGACCTGAGTCAAGTCCCATCCCTGCCCCGTGTCACCTGGGTGACTGTAGGCAGTCCCTTTCCCTCCTCTGGGTTTCTCGCTTTCTCCATCATGACATAAGGGTTTGTTGGGCAAGGCCATGTTGCACAGCTCTGGAGTCAGGCAAATGTACAAATGCTGCTTTTCCCTTTTTCAAACTGCGTGAGCTGGGTCACAGTTTCACAATCTGAGAAATGGGAATGATGCCGCCAAGCTTACACGTGTGCTGTCAGGCTTTGGTGATGTGACATGACAGATGGCTTGTTAAGGAGCCTGGTTCATAGCTGGCCCTCCACACGTCTTGTGGCCTTGTAAATTTCCCTTCTGCTCTAAAATCCCATGGCTCAAGCTGAGTGAGGGGTGTAGGGTTAGGGAAGGGCGGGCATACCTTGGTTGATCAGATGGCCTGGTGAGTGGGGGACATTCTGGGAAAAAGGAGCAGCGTGTGCTTGGAGGTGAGAGAGCACGGCAGGTTGGAGGTAAATCCCAGCAGGGTGTCTTGCAGGCTTGAGAGCCAAGCGTTGGTGCTTTTTCTTAGCATGTGGTTCTGCAGCCAAGGTCCCTGATGCACCAGGACTGCTGGTGTCGCTTTCTCATTCCTGGGCCCATCTAGTCTCTCAGGTGGGGCTTCCCAGGAGGTTCTCATGCCCACTCAGCTTTCGCTTTATATATACGGAGTGGAGGTCCAAAGAGGACACGTGACTGCCCAAGGCACAAAGTGAATTGGAGACCAGAAGTCAGGTCTCCCAACCCCACAGATGGGGCAGTCCTCGTGCAGGGGTCAGGGCTGTGGGCCCGACCTTCTCTCCCTGTACCAGGGCTTGGTGCCGACGTCCTTCGCTCTCAGGGCTGCTGCTTCCAGGGGCTTCACGCCCCCCACTGCTCCCTCCCCAGATTTTTATTTCAGCGTGAGTGTATTCAAGCCATTGTTAGTCTGTGCGCTCTGCCATGCATCTAACCTCTCTCAGCACCCTTGGTGCATCTGGCAAGACTCATTTCCTTAATATTGGACAGTCGGGTAGGCGTAGAGGCGGGTGGGTAATGGGTCTTGAGGGCTGGGACCGGGGTGGGGCCCGGACTTGCAGGGAGCGATGGAAGGTGCCCGCAGGTGTCCACTGGAGGGGATGGGCTGGTGCGACCAGAGAGGCACGGGTCCTCCTCTGGGCCCCCGCTTCCTCCTGGGGCGCAGTAGGGTCTGCCTGGTGCTCAGGCTGTCTGTTCGAGAGCAAGCACAGTAAGCACCTGCTGTGTACTGCACCTGTTCTCGGGATGACCGAGATGACTTTGCCCTCTAAGGAAGTGCAGGTGGGGTAGAATTCCTGCAGGTACGTAGGTGACGGAAATGTCCAGTAGAAGGAAAGTTGCTCTGAGGTCAGGGGAGGAAGAGAGGCATGGAGGAAGGGGCTGACGTTTGTCACCAAGCAAAGGCTTGTGTGGCAGAAGGGACCATGAACAGAGTAGGCAGTTAGCGTATGATTCGAGGGGAGGGTTCAGGAGGCAGATTAGCAGGAGGCAAGGGGGGTCCCCTTTGCTCCACCCTGTGAGCCCCCTGAAGCACCTCTCTCTTTCCCCTCCTACCTGCCAGGGAGGAGCTGAGGGGCCTGTTCCTGTCCCGGGCCAAGCTGTCCCCTGTATGCCGGGCCGTGGCCGGCCTGGAGGGCACCTCCCAGCAGGCCCAGCAGAGGAGTAGCACGGTGAGGAGGACGTTCGCCAGCAGCTTGGCCGCGGTGAAGAGGAAGGCCCCGTGCTCCCAGATCAAGCTTCAGATGGTGAGTGGGGGCCCTGTCCCCGTGGAGTCGTGGCCTCACTGCCCACCTCCAGGGTGGCTTACCCACCCACATCATCTCTGAGCTCCCCAGCGAGCCTGAAGGGGCGGGCAACACCCACGTTTCACCACGGAAGAGACCGAGGCTCAGGGAAGCAAAGAAATTTGGTGGAAAGTGATCCATCCAAGTCTGAGGCCAAAGCCTCAGCTCCTTGGTTTAACTTAAGCGGCTTCGGGAAGTTTGCAGGAACCACAGCTGCCCTCTTGACCAAGGTGACAAATGTCACGGCCAGACCAGCCCCGCCTGCCTTCCTCACCTCGCAGGCCTGCATGTTTACCTCTAGGCTCTCCATAGGGGAGGCGGCAGGATCCAGCACTGGCTGTAAAGATGTCACCTGGACGCCTTGATCCAAAAACAAGTGGTCAGGCTGAGTCAGGCTGAGCTCAGGAGGGTGGGATGTGGGAAGGATTGGTTTGAAGAAATGACTCGTAGCATATTATACTGGAAAAGCCCACAGACCAGGTCCTGGGTCCTAGTCTTCCTTTTCGGCGCGTGGTCCATGCAGCCTTAGGTCGCTCACTTGTCCTCTCCATGTCCCAATTTCTCCATCTGTTATAATAAGGGTTGTTGCAAAGGTCCTTTATTTCTCATGAGTACAAATCAGGCCATGAATAGGAGGTCCTTGGTGTAGGACATAGGGCCCCCACAGAGATGCCCAGGCCAGACTGCATATACATTTGGGGAATGTTCAGACCCCTGTCTGTCTCACCCTGGCCCTGACCGCAACCCCGTCTCCTCTCTGTCCTAGGATGCATTGATCAGCGTGATCAGACGGTCTCAGTTACACTTCATCCACTGCCTGGTGCCGAGCCCAGTGGTGGAGAGCAGAGGCGGGCAGGGGTCTCTGACTCCACCGCAGCCTGGTAGAGACAAGCCCAGGGCAGGCGGGTCCCTGCCCTTGGACATCCCGGCACTGAGGGTGCAGCTTGCAGGGTCCTACATCCTGGAGGCGCTGCGCCTGCACAGGGCAGGTAAGAGGCAGCCTGGGAGCGAGCACCTTGTCTCTGACTCTTGGGACACGCTCCTGGACCAGTGACAGCCGAGGGACAGGAGCATCAGCTGTGTGCCAGGAGCTTTCCATGCAGCATCCCGTCGAAACTGCCCAGCAGCCCTGTGAGGGGGGAGCTATGATTACCCCATTTTACAGATGAAGAAACTGAGGCTCAGAGAGGAGAAGGGACTTGCTTAGGGTCACACAGCGGGATGTGGCAGAGCCTAGGTTTATGCCGAGGTCTCTTTGAGTCCAAAGCCCATCTTATTTCCTGATTTAGTTGTGAACTCCTGGAAGGCCACGGGTGTGTCTTACTCATCTTCCTTTCAACAACAAACATCTCAGGGGCATTTGCCTTGGAGTAGAGGGTGAAATTTCCACAGTGATTAATATTTGGTCTTCAAGACACTCAGCCTGGTTTGGGAGGTCCGTGTGGAAACAAGCTTGGTCCATGATGGGACCAGGGTGTGTGTCACATGGGGATGCCCAGAGGAGGAAGCAGGGAGACTGGGAAGACCTCCTGGAGGAGATAACGTCTTATTTGAGTCTTGGAAAGAAGCAGGTAGCTCACCTCTGGCTGGTGCAGGGAGAGGAAAAGCTTGGCTGAGGGATCACCGTATGCAAAGGCAGGGAGGCATGGAGGAGCCTTGGTTTTCAGGGAATCGGGTTCAGAATGAGTGGGGGATTGTGGGAGATGAGGGGCGGATCCACCAGGAGAGACAGCCTGTGAATGCTGTCTTTGGAAGTTTGGCTTTCCTGGGTCCAGCTGAGGAGGTGATGGAATGATAGGGGAATAAGGGGTTTCAGCCAAAGGAACCAAGTGTCAGGCCTGTGTTTGAGAAACCAAGCATGCACCAGGGTTCCCCCATTAGCTCATCTTATGAGTTGAGTTCGATCTGAAATTTTCCCATTCTCTTCTGCCTCTGAGACCCCGTAGGCCACCCCTTGGGTTCCCCTCCCAGCCAGAAACAGCTCAGGCGACGTCAGCGGATGGGGCGGCAGGGCTGGCGGGGAGTCTGGGTGGGCATCCATTTGTTTAATATTCCTGTGGTCACTGACGCCTCAGCTTGTGGTCGCTGCCCCCGTGTCCTCCCACCGTGTTAATACGGAACCCTGGGCATGAGGTAGTTGACGGAGAAGCCGGGAGCAGCTGGAAGCAAAGATGAGCCCCTTGCTCCCTTCAGCATCACATTGATTTTCCCACCGGTCCACGCAACCACAGGCACAGGAAGACAGATACTGTCGCACGGGAAGAGCGAGGTGGTAACAGCCCGTGGCTGATCGACTGTGCCCCGCCGCCCGGAGGCATCCTGGCCCGTGGGTTGGAGTCCCTGCGTGCAGGCATGGGTCAGCGTCCCCTTCCTCCCTGTGGGTCCGCCCTCTGCGTTGTCAGTGCCGCCCGACTTGGAGGGAGCTTCCAGCTCAGTGAAGGGTTGAAGTCTTGTGGTATAACTTGCCAAATTTCTGTCTCCCAGACCTGGTTCATTTCCTCATTGTTTTCTTGTTTGTTTTTTTTTTTTAATTAATTAATTTATTTCTGGCTGCATTGGGTCTTCATTGCCGTGCAGGCTTTCTCTAGTTGTGGCGAGCGGGGGCTACTCTTCGTTGCGGTGCGCGGGCTTCTCATTGCGGTGGCTTCTCATGTTGCGGAGCACAGGCTCTAGGCGTGTGGGCTCAGTAGTTGTGGCTCACGGGCTCTAGAGCGCAGGCTCAGTAGTTGCGGTGCACGGGCTTAGTTGCTCCGCGGCATGTGGGATCTTCCCGGACCAGAGCTCAAACCCGTGTCCCCTGTATTGGCAGGTGGATTCTTAACCACTGCGCCACCAGGGAAGTCCTCCTCATTGTTTTCTGCTCTGAGCCACTTCTGTCTCACACCATACAAGCAATATTTACAAGCATACAGAGATCCATACACGTGTGTCACGTATTTATGATTTGGAGTCTGTGCACGTGTAACGTATACACGAGCAGATGTTGCTTTATTGTGCTTCGCTTTATTGCGCTTCACAGAGAGCGCACTTTTTTACAAATCAAAGGTTTGTGGTAACCCTGTGTCAAGCCAGTCTGTTGTCACCGCTTTTTCCTACAGCATTTGCTCACTTTGTGCCACATTTTGGTAATTCTTGCAATGGTTCCAACCCACCACCCGCAAAAATGTACAACTCGCTGAGGGCTGAGATGACGGTTACATTTTTTAGTAATAAAGTATTTTTTAAATTATTGATTTATTTTTATAAAAACACAGAATTACAGTGTATCAATTTACTTATTCAATTAATACCCTTTAGTAAAAATAAAGTAATTATGAAATTCAACAGGAAAATACTAGTAATAAAGCATTTTTTAATTGAAGTACATTGTGTTTTAGATGTAATGCTATTGCATGCTTAATAGAATAGTCCAGGGCCTTCCCTGGTGGTGCAGTGGGTGAAACTCCACGCTCCCAGTGCAGGGGGCCCGGGCTTGATCCCGGGTCAGGGAACTAGATCCCGCGCGCGTGCCGCAACTAAGAGTTCGCCTGCCGCAACAAAGATCCCGTGTGCTGCAACTAAGACCCGGCGCAGCCAAAATAAAGAGATAAATAAATATTAAAAAAAGATGAGTTTAACATTGAAAAAAAAGAATATGGTATAGTCTAAAGATAACTTTTTTTTTTTTTAATTTTATTTATTTATTTATGGCTGTGTTGGGTCTTTGTTTCTGTGTGAGGGCTTTCTCTAGTTGTGATGAGCGGGGGCCACTCTTCATGGCGGTGCTCGGGCCTCTCACTATCGCGGCCTCTCTTGTTGCGGAGCACAGGCTCCAGACGCGCAGGCTCAGTAGTTGCGGCTCACGGGCCTAGTTGCTCCACAGCATGCGGGATCTTCCCAGACCAGGGCTCGAACCTGTGTCCCCTGCATTAGCAGGCAGATTCTCAACCACTGCGCCACCAGGGAAGCCCTAAAGATAACTTTTATACATACTGGGAAACCAAAAAGTTTGGGGGATGCTTTATTGCGATGTTTGCTTCGTTGCGGTGGTCTGGAACGGAACCTGCAACATGTCAGGTGTGCCTGAGTTCATACACACATGCACACATGATGCACACATACATATGCTGTTTCTCAGGTACCCACGATGTGCTGGGCACTGCGGTTACGCATACTAACTGATGTTGTTCTCACAAAGCCCTTAGCACAATGCCTGGAGGAGAGTGAATGCTCAGCAAACGTTACATATGGGGCAGGCTGGTGGGCACAGGTCGGACTCTGGAGCCAGTTGGCCTGGGCTTGACTGGGGCTGACACTGGCAGGTCCCTAGATCGTGCCTGCCTTTTATCTCCTGTGATAGCTCAGGTCTCAGAGAGCTGTCGAGTGGGTTGATGAATTAATAAGGGAATAACAGAAAAGTGCCTGGACCTGGGAAAGTGCTCAAAACACGTTAGCCTCCTTTATTGGGTTAACCAGAAAGTTCGTTCGGGGTGGCACAGCAAAACCCGAACGAACTTTTTGGCCAGCCCAATATTTCAATCATTATTGGATTTAATCCTCATCGTGACTGTGTGACAGGAGATCTTATTACTCTCATCTGACAAGTGAAGAACTTGAATCTCAAAGAAATAGGGTCATTTGTCGCTGGTCAGAGGGCTAATCAGGGCAGATGTGAGATACGAACCCAAGTAAGTCTGACTCAAAAGGACAGGCCTGTAACCTCCCAGCCCCCAGGTCTCTGTGCGGTCAGCATCCTTCCAACCTGGCCTGAAACCCTCCTCTTCCCCCAGGAAGGCTTCATGGATTTGCCACATGTACCCACCATGACTCTTCCTCATGGTTCATGCATTTGGCTTATTGTAAAGTGAAGTCTAAAAATGGAGTGAGATTTCACCAGACCTTCTCCCATCCAGCCACTTGAGGGTTCTTTTTAAGGCAACTGAGGATCTACCACGCCCCTTGTATCCAGGATGAAGTCCAAGCTTCGAGGTCTGGAATTTGATGTCACGTTCCTTGGGGACCCGGTCCCTGCTTGTCTTTCACCTCATTGTTGGTTACTCTCACGGGATTCGTTATCATCTCTGTCTGGGTTTGGATCCCATCTGGGAGAGTTAGGGTTGACTTCACTTTGGGCTACGTGACTTGAACTCTCTGGGCCTCAATTTCCAATCTATATAATGGATGTAATGATACAGTCCCCAGAGTGTCTGTAACACAAGGAAGTTGTTATCCTAGTGTCTTGCACACATAAAAGCTCAGTAACTGCTTTTGCTATGACTGTGAAACGAACCTTGTATTTTCCTGCTGTGGCTCCCTCTGCCTGGACTTCTTCCACACCAAATCCTCTGACACACTCTCATGGCCCTTTCAAAGGCCAGCTCAAACGTCACCTTCTCTCAGTAGCTTTTCAGATGCCACTTCCCACACAGAAGGGTGCAGCTGTGTCCATCCTACATGTTAGATTTAACATGTAGATACCGTCTGATGCAGCATTTCCCACATGCGGTCTGTGGGGCGGTAAAAAGTATTAAACCAAAAAAAATTTTTTTCCCATGGTCCAGCAGGTTTGGAGAACTCTGGGTTAAGCGAAGCTAATCAGGGCAAATTCCCTGCAGAGGGTCTGGAGCCTTTGACGTCAGTGCTCACACAGATTGTGACCTTCGGAGAAGCAGATGAGGGGGCAGCTTTTTCAAACTTTCATTGGAGCCTTTTATAGGGTCCTTGTTCTGGGGAATGCAGTTGGGAAATGCTGATTGAACCCAATTTCTTAAATTAGCAAATGGGGAGACTGAGGCCCTAAGACGTGAGGGCACACAGTGAGTAGCAAGGCTGGGAGCAGACCCCTGGACCCCTGGGCTGGGCTTCTCACTTGGATTCTTTGTTCTTCTGCTCCCACCACCCCAGGCTACGCTGACCACATGGGGCTCACTCAGTTCCGCCGAAGATTTCAGGTGCTGGACCCTCTGCTCATGAAGAAGCTCAAGTCGGCCCCCGAGAGAGTGGATGAGAAGAAGGTATGTGGAGCCAGGTGATGGGGGTGGAGGCCCCAGTGCTTCTGTTCTGTAGGGATGGCCCCGGGGGCAGCTGGGGCAGCCAGGATCCGAGAGCTGGGCCTTGGGGGCTAAGGTGACGGTGGCATGAGCTTTGACTCAGACCCCTGCTCCAGACTTCGCCTGCTGCCGTGTCACTTAGGACACTGCCTACCCCAGAATGGTCCTTCTGAAACCCTGCATGAGAAAGTGCAGGGAAAGAATTAGAGCCACGAAAAGAGCAAGTCCCAGCCAGGGGGGCTCCTAGCAAGATGAAAAGTCGTCATTCCCACCCATAGGAGTGTTCCCCTCGGCACCAGCACCCTGAGATATAGTCTATGAAAAGAGGACTCTGTGGTCCCAAACACCCCCCTCGGGGCCTTTGCACTAACTGTCCCCTCTGCCTGGAGCGCTTTTCTCCCCAGTCCTTGCCTGGCCAGTGTCATTGTCATCTTGCTATTCAGATCTTGGCTCAGATGCTCTTCTCCATCACATCATCTTGTTTTAATAGTTGCATAGCACTTATCCTTATCTGAAATTATACACAGATTGCCTGTGTGTTCTCTAGCTCACAGCAAGTGTTCGATAAATTTCCCGTTGGATGAATGAATGAATACATGTACCTAACCTTGTTATTTCTGCCCCTGGGTATCTCCTTTCTCCATCTCTACTGTAAACTTCTGGAGCCGGAAGTCTTCACCCCTAGTGCCAAAGCCTCGGTAAATGTTTCTATTGAGAATGGCCACCGGCTAATCAATGATAGAGCTCTTCAGAATTTGCAAAGCGCTAGTGCATCCTCACAACAGCCCTGCAGAACAAGAGCTGTTACATCTCTTTTATAAATGAGGAGACGTAGGCTCATGGAGATGGATGATTCCCTTGAGGCCACACAGCCGAGCATTCATGGGTTTTGTCCTTGAACCCAAATTTCTTGATTCCAGGGAGTGCTTTTGAGAAAGCCTGGGCTCCAGAGTCAAACAGACCTGCAGTTGACTCCCACCTGGGGCTGTGTGAACTTAAACGAGTGAATCCATCTTTCTGCCTCAGTTTCCTCATCTGTAAAATAGGAACAACAATAATACCAACTCCAGCGGGGCGTTTGGAGGATTGTATGTAATAGTGTAATTGACGTGCTTGACGTAGGGCCCAGCATATAATAAGGGCTCATTATGTATGGACTGCTGTCAGCAGCATCAGCACCACCATCATCATCTTTCAAGGCCAGAGTGATGGCAGCCAAGCCACACAGGCTGGATATTCACGACCGTGTTGAAACTCCCCCTCCAAGTGAGCGTGCCCGTGCATGCCTGAGCTCACTTGGAGGGGGAGCTCACAATTCTTAAATCCTCTCTGGGCTCGTTTCTGCAGCAAGGGCCAGGGCACAGGCCGCCTCCTGCAGACAAGGCGGCATTTCTCTGTGGCCCTCCTGAGTCACTGTGGGGAGGGGACCTCAGACCCAGGCTGGTGTGGAGCGAGGCTATCCCCGCCAACCCATCTTGGAAACCACGAAACTCTGCCTGGCTTGGTGCCACCAGCCACTGTGTACCAAGCTTCATTGGGGTTCTTTATCCTAGGTCCCCCGCCCCAGTCTTAATCTCTGTTCAGAGCATCTGGAATGGAACCATTGAAAGGGGCTTGGGCTCCTCTGCAGTTGAAAACAGCACAGAAGTGGGGCGTGGGGGAGCTGTCTGCGGGGGCAGTGGGGGTAGCATATGGAGGCATTTCTATTCCGGACGACTCAGCAGTTCTCTCTTGGAGCCAAACCGAAGCCACCTCCATATACTCGCTGGAGGCCTCGGGAAGTGGAAAATTACCGGTGGAATGGACTTGGGAGTTTTTGCTGCTTCTTATTCTCTTTTTATTTGCTCACAAATTTCATTTGCTGCAGCATAGGATTTTGGTAGCAACAAAAGGAAACGCCATCCTGCCTCTTACGAAAAAGCTGATAAATATTCATTTGCCAGGCAACATGATATGCCATGAATTATACATGAACACGTGCTCGGGTGGGCAAACTGTCAGCCTCTGTGTGCAAAGCATTTAAGACCTCAGGATTTAATAAGACAAGTTTGACAGCTAGAAAAGGTCAATATTATCATTAGACACTAGACAGCAGCAGAGGGAATTCATTGTCAGGGTGTGAAATGGGCCTTGGTGCATCCCTTGTGTGCCCAGCATGCACGTGGTGCTTAAACAAGGCTCTTTCCCAGTGAAGTGCTCTCATTTGGAGGGTCCCCGATGGATATTTTGTGCTCCCGAAACAAAAATAGCGTGTGCCTTTTACCACAGATGCACAGACCCTCATCACGAAATATCAGGCGTAATGTGAAAAGGTTACGGCCCTCAGTAGATAAAGCCTCCCTGCTCTGGGAATTGTCCCCATTTTACAGCAGAGGCGAATGAGGCTGTCACCCCCCCCCCCCGCCCCAGCTGGGCAGTGGGGCAGTGGTGGAGCTGGGATTTGAACTCAGGTTCTCAAATTCCTCACATAGGGCTTTTTACTGTTTATTGTGGTAAAATACACATAACATAAAATTTACCATCTTAACCATTTTCAAGCATAGTGGCCTTAAGTACATTTGTATTGTTGTGAAGCCAGCACTGCCATCCATCCATCCATGGATCCATCCATCCATCTCCAGAGCTCTTCATTTTCCAAAAACTGAGGCTGTCCTCATTAAACACTAACTCCCCATCACCCGCCCCCCAACCAGCCCTTGGCAACCACCATTCTGCTTTCTGTCTCTATGAATTTGATTGCTCTAGGGACCTCATATAAGGGGAATTATCTAGTATTTGTCCTTTTTTTTTTTTTTTGCGGTACGCGGGCCTCTCACTGTTGTGGCCTCTCCCGTTGCGGAGCACAGGCTCCGGACGCGCAGGCTCAGCGGCCATGACTCACGGGCCCAGCCGCTCCGCGGCATGTGGGATCCTCCCGGACCGGGGCACGAACCCGTATCCCCTGCATCGGCAGGCGGACTCTCAGCCACTGCGCCACCAGGGAAGCCCTAGTATTTGTCCTTTTGTAACTGGCTTATTGCACGCAGTATGATGTCCTCAAGGTTCACCCATGTTGTAGCACATGTTGCAGCACATTCTTAAAAGAAGAATTTCTTTCTTTTAAGGCTGAATCCTGTTCCACTGTGTTTACGTAGTATAGCGTTTTGTTTATCCATCCTCTCTCAGTGGACACTTGGACTGCTTCCACCTTTTGGCTATTCTGAATGACCCTGCTATGAACACAGTGTACAGATATCTCTTTGAGACCCTGTTTTTGATTCTTTCGGGTATGTACCCAAAGTGGAATTGCTGGATCATATGGTAATCCTATGTTTAATTTTTTGAGGAACCTCCAAACTGTTTTCCGTAATGGCTGCATCATTTTATATTCCCCCCAACGAGGGTTCCAGTTTCTCCACATCTTTGCCAACGTTTGTTATTTACTGGGTTTTCTGTTTGTTTGTTTTGCATTAGTCATCATAATGGGTGGGAGGTGGTATCTCATTGTGGTTTTGATTTGCAGTCCTCTGATGGTCAGGGCTGGTGAGCATCTTTTCATGTTCATACAGGACTTCTGAACGGGAGCCTTTTGAAGACAGAGTATTTGGTGAAGTTTTGTATAGAATGTGCCATCTGTGATGTTAATTTAAAATAATTATTATTGATCCCATCCAACTGTAACCAAGTGCCTCCTTTGCACCAGGCCCTGTGCTAGCTGCCAGAGAGACAGGAATGAACAGAACACAGCTTTGTGGGGAAGAAAGATGAAAATGAGTAATTTCCAGACAGAGGGATAGTTTTGGGATGCCCCAGGAAACACATCTAAAACTTTGGATTTTTGCAGCAGGGGTGAGGGTGGGACATTCAGGGAAGACACCTCAGAGCAGATGATGATTGAGTTGAGCTTTCTGGGACAATTTCAAGGAATCAAGTAAGAGAAAGTACAGGGCAAGCCACATCGGGAACAGCATGTACAGAGATCCAGAGTCACGAGGTTCCATGGCTAATCTAGCGTGGCTGGAGCATAAATGCTGCCAAGTGTCAAGAAAAGGGTCTGAGGTTGTTGGCAGGGGCCAGACCACAGTCACTGTTAGCAGAGATAGAGTCTGGGCTTTATCGGGTGGTCGGTGATGGTTGACCAAAAGGTTACCAGCAGGAGCACAGCTTTGAAGACTAGATCATTATTATTTGAACTGGCTTAAGCAAAACCATGAAGGAAGTCAAGTCCACTCTGGCCATTCCTTGGCCCTCTGTAGGGAGCAGTGTTCTCACGCTGACTTCCAGCCGTTGAGGATGCCCGTCTCTTCTAGACTCCCAGGCACCTGCTCCGGTCTCCAAAATAACCCTCTCTAACCATCGTGGGTCCCGTTCCTCTCTCCCAGGTTATCCCATCTGGTTAAGATTATGCCTTAACCCACACTGAAGCCCTCCCAGTGACCTCAGGCAGGTTCCTGGAAGAGCTCGTTCGGTTCACCTTGGCGGCGTCCCAGATTCTGGTCCCTTCAGTCTCTCTGCTGCTGAGGCAGGAATCGCTAAGTCTCCCTGATCCCATGATAGGAAAGCCCTGGGCCCACCGTCTTCCCCTGAGTCTACAGTGATGATTGATTTTTGCCAACCAAATCTGTGTCCCTGGGGACTTGATCTGAACACACCTAAGGCATGCCAGTCTGTCTTCCCAAAGGCAGCCACTCTTCTTCTGTCTTAGACCCTGGTAGACACTCCCGATTTCCTCTGAATTTGTCTGAGTGCTTTTCTGCTGGGAGGAGGCCCCTGTGAGCCCGTGACTGGGGCAGAGGGGTGGGGGGAGGGAGAGAGGGAGCTGTCCGTTGTTATGATGCTGAACGATGTTTACAGGGCCTTCCATAGCCTTAGCCCTCTGGAATTTATTCATCATCCTTCCCTTTCTCACCTTGCTGTCCTCCTCCAGTTTGGGTCTACTGTTTTAATAACTCTACATGTTTTCCATTCTGTGTTAATCAACTCAGTTATATAAATATGTGTGTGTGTTATTTATACGTTCGTCCATATAGTTTATGCTTTGTGCCAGACATTCTATTTACAGTCTTGAGCCTATAGAGTTAAAGAACAGAGATATAGTCCCCACCCTTATGGAATGATTTGATCAGTGTGTAAGTGAGAGTTTTCAGTGGTTAAAAGCACGTGGTTTAGAGTCAGACAGACTTGGGTTCACATCCCGGTATCTGCCATCTCTCTTTCCATTCATCCGTGCCCCCATGATGCTTGATAGCTGTATGACCAGGGACAACATGTGATAGGGCATAACAAAGTGCCCGGCACATAGTAGGTGCCCAAACACATGGCAGCCATCGGGGTCATGGTGTGGGTTTCCTGGAGAAGGTGCTGTACTGACAGCAGCCAAATGGTGTACTAGGAGAGCATCTGTCTGCACAGACGTGGGTTCCCTGCAGCACACTACCTGCTGAGGATTGAGTTGGGGAAGCTCTTCCCAGCCATGGCTCTTTGCGGTTCCTGGAGTCTTCCGCTGCTTGTCTGGCACGTTCAGCTTAACGTGAGATGTCAGACTGTGTGCTTTTTATTGAACAGTGGAGAGAAAGCTCTGTGCAAAATTCTAGGACACAAAAGGATTCTGCAAGTGGAGGCATGAATTGGGTTTCTCCCAGGTACATTGAAGGACTCATAATTTGAGCCTAGAATGGTAAAGGTGAAGGGTGTGTCATCACTCCACAGTGCCAGAGGGGCTTATAACCTCAGAACCTCTACCAATTATTAGTACTTATTGAAACTTAGCATGTGCCAGGCATGATATGAAGTACATTATGTGCATTGTAAATGCTGCTTGGAAGTCTTTAAGTCCAGCATCCGAGCCCACAGAGGGTTTCTGTTGACTGCCTTTTGTTTTTCTTGGGTATAGGTCACACTTTCCAGTTTCTTTGCGTGTCTCGTAATTTTTTGTTGAAAGCTGGCCATTTTCAATAATATAAAACTGCCTCTCAATTCTGCTCTTCTCCCAGTTACGTGGTAACTTATCTGAACTAGGGTTATGGAGTCTGGCTCCCCCACGTTGTGAGACTGCTGCCATCTCTTTTCAGTTTGTTTCACTCTTGTTTTTATTATAAATTGTGGTTTCTCAAGAGTTGCCCCTGTGTCAGCACAGCTTAGTGGTCAGGAGAGGTTGTGGCCAAACATTTTGAATCTGTGAAGCTTTTATCTAATCCTCACGGTACTCTGTGTGGGTTGGAAAATGTATTCGACATTCAGGCATTTACAGTGTGCCACAGATTTTACTTTCTGTGTGGCTCTTTCACATGTTTTCTGCCTGTGCACGTGGCCTTATATTTAAGTAGGGTTATATACATGCCTAAGGCTCTCTCAGTCCCTCCCGTGCATGCGTGTAGCCTTCCAGATTGCCAGGAGTCTATGGGCGGTTCTCAAGGCCCACTATGACTGTCCTATTCCCTATAGCTCCTTGTTATAGGGACCTGGCTAGTCACTGGCCCATTGCTTGCCCCTCTCAGGGTAACAGTCTTAGGCTAGCTGTGCCATTGACTTTCTCCATTTGTTTGCTGCCAAGAGCACTACTGTTTCTGACAGTGTTCCTGGGTGTGGGATTTCCCCTTACTTTGATCCTTGTAAGTGAACCCCTTCTGGCAGCAAAGTGGATGGTTTTCACAGCTTGCCTCGCCCTGGTAGGACCTCTGCAGTGACAGAGCTTAGTGGGGAGTGGAAGGGTCTTGGCCATGATTGCCATAAACTCCCACTCTTCTTAAAGGCCCAGTAGTTTCTCTTGAATAAATGTTTCTCAATTTGCTGCATCCCCTTGCTCAATTTCCAGAGTATCAAAGTTGTTGTTTTTGAAAAACTGTATCCATTTCTGTCATTGTTTTGCGGGGAGAGGATTTGTCAAGCTCCTTGTACTGACATTCTGGAAGTCTCACTCCTACACACTACTTTCGTGGTCTCATTAAACCGCCCCCACATGCTTGTAGCATAGGCGTGACTACTCCTATTCTAGAATAGGGCACCAAGAGGACCCGAGAGGAGGAGCGGCATGCTCGGGGTCCCACAGCTAGCGAAAGCTGGAGCTGTACTGGATCGCAGCGTCCGAGGGCAGAGAACGGGCTGAGTTCTCTGATTCCCTGGGGTTGTGTCATGTGATGTTTGACAAGTCCTTTCATTGCACTCGACCTCACTTTCTTTCTCTATAAAACGGGCATAAAACTTCCTAAGATAGTCACAGAGGTTTGAAAATTAGATGAGTTATGGGTAAAGCACTCAGAGCAGTGCTCAGACCCCAAAACACAAGGGAAAACTCTGTTTTTCGGAGGCAAAATGGCCAACATTTTACTCAGCCTTCCATGCCGAGAGGTTTTACCTCAACTGTCGGGACAATTCAGATGGGTTAGCTGATTCCATAAAGATGCAGAACAAGGAAGAAATTTCTTACAGTCACCTGGATTCTTGCCCTGTCATCCACCAACTGGCTGTTGGGCAGTGATTATATTAGGTAGAAACAAATGAAATCACTGGTATTTCACCTAGGCAAGTGACAATTTCATATGGCTCCATGTAAGAGTAATATTAATGTTGATAATGAGAGCAGCTGAGTACAAAGTCATTTTCATGTACATATCCTCAGTTAATCATCCCAGCCCCTGTACAGTCTAGGCAGGGGATGTTAGCATCATCTTGCAGGTGAGGAAAATGAGGGTCAGAAGCACAGTTCAGTGCCTGCAGCCACCTGTTCACTCTGTCACTTGGACCTAAGCGTCCTTATCTGTACAGTGAGGTCAACAGGACAGACTATCTCCGTGAGGCCTAATGTGCTTGGCTACACAGACATCTAAAGGGCTCTAAGAAAGCAGGGAGACGGAGAAGAATCCCTGGATCTTGTGGGGCCAGTTGTGTGTTTTGGCCGTGTTTGGGGTACACCTGAGAAATGGAAGCTTAGTCCGCATTCTGCAGCACCACTGCCATCTTATCCAAGAGAGAGGCCGATAGGACCAGCTCCGGGACATCAGGACAGGCTCAGGATGTTTACTGAGTGCCTACTGTATGCAGCTATTTTGTGAAGCCCTCCGCAAGCACAGCCACAGAGTCTTCCATCGTAGGTGCCATTATCTCCCCCCATTGTTCTGAAGAGGTGCCTGCAGCTCAGAGTAAAATGCTTGTCCAGGGTCACACAGTTCGTGAGTGGTTAAACGAGAATCTCAGTCCAGGTGGATCTAACTCCACATCCTGATTTTTTCCTCCCACACGTGGGCTCTGGGCGTTAACTCCAAAGTAGGTTAGAAAATTGTCACCAGCTGTAGGCTTCATTGCTTTTCCATCCGTCCATCTTGTTTTCAGCCAATGTTTATTTTGTTTTCTTCTTGTGCAGAGAGAAAAAAAACGTTGTAGTCTGGATATGTTGGTTTTATGCATTCTGCTGCCTATAGCTCCCTTGGAACATTTTTGGCTAAAATGTAATAAGTGAAACCACTGAATTTTTGGAGGGGGCGCTATGGAATGTTCCTCTCAGAGGTCAGAGGAGGAAACTTCCCCCCAGATTACAGCCTCAGAGTAGACTTTTAATAAGCATTTTTTTTTTTTTTTGTATCTTAGGAGGTTTTCTGTGATGCCGATGACCCATGGAATTGAAACTCATCTACCAGATTACTCTGTCTCATAACACCTTTTGCTTCTTTGAGTGTCGCAATTACTTTTCTGACAGCTTATTCTGAAGATAGACTTTGTGATTTCCGGTGAATGGAAGGTCCGTGAGGGGGTGGTGTGAGGGTGCAGCGGGAGGAGAATTGGCAGTCACCGGGGAACCAGGCACGACCTGCATTCATCTGAGGGTACGGATCTCTGGCAGGCTTGTTTCAGAGCCTGCAGGCCTAGACGACAAGAAGAAAATTCCATTAAATGGCTGGTGGTTTGGCTAAGGCTGCGTCCAGGGATCTCTGAGTGAATTTGTTTCTCCTGGAGGGGGTGGCCTTTCTCCACACTCCCCCCCAACCCTGCCCCGCTTCTACCCTCACTGGGTCTCTCTTGCCGGGCGTTCCCTCGTTCAGTCATAATTATTGAGCTCCTACTGTATGCACAGAACAGTACCAGGTGCAGTGGAGGAAACGGGTGAAGTGAACACAGGCTCTCCCTCCCTAACCTAGGTCAGGAACACAGGGTTAAAGGCCATCTGCCTCCCTAACCTAGGTCAGGAACACAGGGTTAAAGGCCATCTCCCTCCCTAACCTAGGTCAGGGACACAGGGTTAAAGGCCATCTCCCTCCCTAACCTAGGTCAGGGACACAGGGTTAAAGGCCATCTCCCTCCCTAACCTAGGTCGGGGACACAGGGTTAAAGGCCATCTCCCTCCCTAACCTAGGTCAGGGACACAGGGTTAAAGGCCACGCCATTTATTCACATATTTGGGAGAGTGAGGCCGTCTCTGGCACATGTGATGAGAAGGACAGGGTGCTGGGGAGGCTGTCACGGGGGACACAGCAGGTAAATTCCGCAGTAGCCTAGGGCCCTCTGCAGCTGTCTTGGGCCTGGGAAGCAGTCGAGACATAGGTGTTGCAGTGTGGCCCGACACACCTTGGTTCGAGTCTGGTTCGGCCCGTGTGAAACTTATAACTTGGGGAAATGCTTTCGTTCTGCGTTTTTAAAATGGGGGTAAAACATAGGTAACATAAACTTTGCCATTTTAACCATTTTTAGGCGTGCAGTTCAGTGGTATTAAGTGTATTCACACTGCTGTACAGCCATCACCTCCATCCACCTCCTGAATCCCTTCGTCCTGTAAAACTGAAACTCTGTACCCAGTAAACACTAACCGCCCCTCCCCCAAGCCCCTGGCAGCCACCATTCTACTTTCCGTCTCTATGAATTCGGCTGCTCTACGGACCTTATGTAAGTGGAATCACAGTATTTGTCCTTTTGTGTTCGGCGTATTGTACTTAGCATAATGTCCTCAGGGTTCATCCATGTTGTAGCATGTGTCAGAATTTCCTTCCCTTTTAAAGCTGATTAATATTCCGTTGGGGGTATACACCCCATTTTCTTTATCCATCCATCTGTTGACGGACACTTGGGTTACTTCCACCTTTTGGCTACTGTGAATGATACTGGCATGAATATGAGTGTGTGCGAGTATCTGTTTTCACTTTTTTGCTTTCTCTTTTTTGGGTATATATCCAGAAGTGGAATTTCTGGATCATATAGTAACTGCATGTTTAATTTTTCGAGGAACTGCCATAGTGTTTTCCCTAGCAGACACAGCCTCCATTTAGTTTTGCATCTGTGGTTTTCTCCTCCATGAAATGGGCGTGGTAGTATGACGACCCACCTAGGGTTGCTGTGAGGCTGAAATGAGGTGGTGTCTGTGAAGGTCCCAGCAGAGTGGACGGCACACAGTAGGTGCCTAGTACGTGCTCATCCTCTACACTTACCTGGGGAGGTGGAGCTCTGTTAGCTCACAGACATGTGGGGTCACCCTCTCTCTCCCGGTGTATCCCTCAGCCATGCAGCCAGCTGGCCTTCCACTTTGGGAGTCTCCTGCCCTCAGTCTGTCTTCCTCTCTCTAACTCTCCTCTTTTTCCCAGGCTGTGGCAGAGCTCCTGCAGACCCTGGATCTGGAGAAGAAGACAGTGGCCGTGGGGCACAGCCGGGTGAGTAGAGCTTCTTCCTTTTACCGTTCTACCCATGACATCAGGGACGCACGTAAGACCTGAGTCTTGTCCTTCCTCAGCATCCACTACTTCTGTGTGTCTCCTTTCCACCAGACAGGGCTGAACACAGGGCTAAGTGATCTCTGCCCTTGTTATGTGACAAGGCTGTAAAGACAAAATGTTATAATGTGGGAGGAAATAACATTGGGGAATATCATTTATTAGAGGTAACATTCCCAGGGACCTCAGTGGTCTGGAGAATTAACATCTGGACTTCAGGTAGGACTTTCGGAACCTCAGAAACACCCATCTTCACTCCGAACCTTGTAACTTTTGCTTTGCAACCAACTGTAACGCAACAGTAGTCCTAGCGGATTAGCAGCAGTAAGTGAAAGGAGAGGGCACGAGAAGAAGGTACATGTTTTTAGGTCTGAGAGATGTAGATTTCCCCAAGCTGGTGTTGAGCCAGAAGCCCTTCCAGAAAAGTTGAAACGTTTAGAGAAGAATTTCATGGAGCCCTAATATGCTCATACATCTTGTAAGTTTTCAAGAGGGAAAATATAGTGTTTAGGGCTCCCCAAATGATCTGACCCTGGGACCGTCACCGTTTTGTTTTTGTGGAAGACCCATTACCACCGCCCAGAACTAGTGTTCCCTGGGTCATAGTGTGGGGAGTGGGGAACAGAGGTTGGAAACTCAAGGACCAGGAGGAGGGCAGGGAAGTAGGGACAGCGTTTAGAAATACAAACTGGAGAGAGAAGAGACCAAGGGACCACCTCCCCACTTAGTTATCTACTGATTGATTAATGGCACCCAGGAAACCTTTGTCAATTAATTGCCTTCCACGTTCAGGTACTGTGTAAAGTGTTGGTGGCATTATTGGCCATTAGTACCTCTTGCAAAGTGAAGTGTGCTGCCCCATCACACCTCTTTCCTCGGAGAGCTCACAGTCATTCACGCTGGTCATTGCCCCCTAGACACACTAGCCTCTCCCCGCAGGCTTCTTGGTCCTTCTACAGCCTGTGGTTGAAGCTGTTAGTCTGCTGTGCTTCCAACCTGATTGATCCTGCCGGGAGCTGGCAGCAACTCTGTGGACATTTCCAGTAGAGGAGATAAACCCCTGGGTTACTGGGCTCCCACCACAAGCCTGGTGCTATGCTAGGCAAATTCATATATTATTCCTCTTTTCCCTCACAGTCTCTCTTGAGATAATTACAGTATCCCTTCTTCACAGATGAGGAAAATGTACCTCTGGGAAGTCAGCCCCTTTTCCAGGTCCTCTAGGGAGCCAGGAGCACAGCTCCCATGGAAACCTGTACTGGTCCAACCCCCAAGTTCTCTTCAATACGCTGTGGGTTCTGTTGTTTATTAATGGAAATATACAGCAAATTCTTTACACACAGATGTTTATGGTCTTGAATCAGAGGAATTCTTCTTCAGCTCCAAGAACTTCATCCTTCTAGACCAGTGGTTCTCAAAGTGTGGTCCCTAGACCGGCTGCAGCGGCATCGCCCGAGAGCTTCCTGGAAACAGAACTCTCAGGTGCCACCCCAGACCTACTGATTCGGAAACTCTGGGGATGGAACCCTGCAGTCTCGGTTGTAACATGCCCTGTAGGGGATTCCAGTACATGCTCAAGTTTGAGAACTACTGTTTAGATAAATTACTTAGTTATTTCATGAATTTCAAAATCAGTCCCTGTGATCCCATCAGCTATTGCAGAGCAGGGAAGAAAACAGCAAGATGAAAAGTCACTATACAAAGTCTCACAGTGGCGAGGCAAGATGTCTACCAGCCAGAAACATCCCCATAATAAAACATTATTATTATTAATACTTGGCATTCACTAAGAAACTGTCCAGAGCAAATCAAGGTCACTGTGCCCTTTGGGAAGCCAGGCAAGGCAGTAGACTGAGATCTTTAAGGGCAGATGCAACTCTCATGCTTTGCGGGGTTCGGCACTTAATAGGTGGGAAGGCTGTGAATAGGGGAAGAGAACAGGCTGACCAGGTCCACACCCAGGCCCCACCACTGCCTAACTGTGTGAATCTTGAGTAAGTGATTTAGCCTCTCTGAGCCTCAGTTCCTGCATCTGTAAAATGGACCCACTGCTCTCTACCTCCCAAGCTGGCTGTGGGACTCAGTAAATTGTCCTTTAACAGGGGCTGGCTGTCATCATTCGTGGCAGGCATTTGCCAACGGGGTCAGGATGCTTGTCAAACAGGATAGCGTTTTAATGTTTAAAGAATTAAACTCCTCTAATCTGGAAAATTACTAAGAGGCGGGTAGCTAATTCCTCAGCAATACCAGAAAGGAGAGTGGTTGCCATATTAGATTTTTAAACCTAGGCTTGCCTAACTGGCTTCCAGAGATCCCTTAAAGATAGGGATGTTGGGATGTTACACTCTGCGTGGGCCCGATAAGCAGCTGGACCCCTGAAAAGTGAATAATTTAGATTTTTCTTTGTGATTCTCAGCCCCCAGGTACCTTATCAAAGCCTGTGCCGAGGGCCATGACATTTATGAAAAAGGTGGGATTCCACATGCCATCGGCCTTCTGGTCGGAGTATGCTCTTAAAAGGAAAAGAAAAAAAATCAAGCTAAGATTCTGCAGGGGCGATGACTTACTCCCACTCTGTGCATGGTCGTTTCCAATTATCTTTTTAATGAAAGCCTCATACTTAATCAATAACGGTGTTGGCAGCACTCGCTGCGTTTTGTAATGTGTGGACTAGCGCCGTCATCACTTTGATCATTGATTTTTTTTTTAGAGCAGCTTGTGAGACTCACTAGCTTGTGAAATTAATGCAGTCATTATTGAAGCAATCTGATAGGTAATGAGTCAATCGTGTGTTTATTTCAATGAGGCTAATTGTCTTGGTGGTCCTGGCTGGTAGTGTTCTGTAAAGCGATGGAGGGTTGCAAAACAGAGTTAGCACCGATTGGCTGCGCTAATTTCCTTTCTCCCTCTGAGAAAAAGCTTACTGTGGGATTAGCAGTGTGGTCTTCATTACAGAAAATAGGTTTAAGGGAATGGAGAATCGATTGAGACCCTTTGTTCCACCTGGAATCAAATTGCATTTCAGCCTCAAACTCCCGGTGATTGGATCATGTGAGCGAGGAAGTGAAGCTTCTTGCCGATGTTGAGAACGGGTACAGGGCGTGGACTTGAGGTTCTGGGTTCGAGTCTCAGCTTTGCTGACCACCAGCTCTGTGAACTTGAGTCAGTGACACAGCTTCCTTGAGCCGACAGATTCCTCGTGGGACTGTTCTGCATATTAAAATGGGACATAGGAGAAAGAGCTTTGAAAAATTTAGATGCCATGCAAATGTTAATTACATTCAGTGACAATTGTAGTCTCATCTGGAGTCAGAGAGAGGGAAGTAAATCCCAGTGTTACCACCTGCTGGTGGAGGGTTGTTGACACATGCCTTTTTTAGCCTTAGTTTCTCCCTCCGTGAAATGGGGGGATTGTTGTAACTACCATGTAAGATTCTGCATGGAAAGTGCTTTGCCTGCATACCCAATGGTTAGTTCAGAGCCAGAACACAGGAGGGCTCCATCAGTGTTAGCCATTGATTGATAATGTCATGGATTACTTGACAATGTCGCTGATCAAGGTGGAGCTCACCAGTGGCTCCAGAGAAACTGAACACCTTTGGGGCTACAAGCCACATCTGGCAAAGAAACGCACAGGACTGTGCTTAGAAATAAGCGTCACCAAGGCGTCTGAAACGTAACCCTCCCCTGTCACCGACTCATGCATATCCCAGCAGCAGAGTGTCTTTCCTTTGCCTCTGGGGAGGCGACACCAGCTTTAATGACCCCACCGCGTTGGCCGGAGCAGGCCTGGCCCCAGAGCTTCTGGTTCCCTCTGAAAACCCTCCCGTGTTCCCTGCAGTCTCTTGGGGGCAGCTGCGAGGGTGCCCGGGAGGCAGTGATCACTTTGCTGCAGGGGCCCTCATCCATTATTGATGCACCAAGGCCTGGAAGTTGTGTTTTCCGCTGTGTTCTGCTCAATGCCTACACCTCCCGCTGGTGGCACCCGCCAGGCCCCATCCCCTCCTGACCAAGGAGGGCTGTCCTCACTTCCCCCACATTCTCCGCCCCTCCTTATAAGGCAGGACCGAGTATTTCTGGGGTGGCGCTTGTCTCAGGGCCAACGGCACTTATCAAAAAAGAACGCACACCCAGGACTGACACCAAGCCCATGATTCTGCATATCCTGGGGTGGGGCCTGGGAATGCGCATTGACCACCTTCCCTGGGTGATTCCGGTGCACAGAGATGCTTAGGCAGGTCTGTCCTACCAGTGGTTCTCAAATGAGTGTGTGCATGAATCCCCTGGGGATTAAATGAAAATGCCAGTTCTGATTCCGCAGCTCTGGGGTGGGGCCTGAGATGCTGCGTTTCTAACAAACTCCCAGGAGGTGACAGTGACCATGCTAAGGTACATGGACCACACTCTGAGCATCCAGGGGCCAGAAGAAGGGAAAGAGGAGGCATCAGGAGGCAAGGTGCTCTGACCATTTAGACCCCCAGTCAAGGGCAGCTACTGACAGATACTTCGGGTAGGTCTAGGAGAACTGGGGTCTGAGCGGCAGCCCCTCCCACTTGAGGCAGTCTGATTCGGTGGCAGCGAAGTCACCTGCAGCCTTCTCTCCTTCCAGGTCTTCCTCAAGGCGGGCGTGGTCTCCAGGCTGGAGAAGCAGCGGGAGAAGCTGGTGTCTCACAGCATCATCTTGTTGCAGGCGGCTTGCAAGGGCTTTCTGTCTCGCCAGGAATTCAAGAAGCTGAAGGTGCGGGGGCCCAGGTGCCTTGTGAACCTGGCAGGGGCGCGGGATCGGGGAAAAGCACCATCTGTGCCGGTCTGGGGGCTGTAATCCCTGCTTCTCACGCTTCCTCTTGTGCACGAATCTCCAGTGGGATGTTAACGTGTGGATTCTGGTCCAGTGGGTCTGGGGTGAGCACGGGGTCTGCCCGTCTCCCGTGATGGTGCCAGTGTGGCTGGTCCACAGACCCACCCCGAGTGGTCAGACTTCAATAGACACTTTGTAAGATGATATGATTGTTCTAGGACACTGACATCAAATCACCACCGATGTTAGCCTTGGTCAGGATATCCACGAGGTTGTCCAAGCCCTCCTGGGTTGGAAATGGTTTCAACCGGTCCCATCTCTGGAGAACTTGGCTTTCATGGGTCAGCAGAGAGCACGTGGGCAGGACCTGGCCACAGAGGCCTTTGGGACCAGAGGGCAAGGTCAGAGTCCTCAGTCCTGAACCACCCTGGGCCACCATCCTCAGACATATCCGGAGACTGAGTCTCCTTTCTGTAGCCTGCATGATGGAGAAAGGCAGCACGGCTCTGGAGACAAACAGGAAGCGTGTTCGAATCCCATCTGTACCACATAGTACCTGAGTGGAGGTGACATGAGATAATGTGCACGTAGTACAGTACGTGGCTCATCGTTACTGCTCGGTAAATACCAGCTGCCATTGCCTTAGTGTTGTCGTTGTTTATTACTGCCACCAGAATGAGTCTCAGCGCACATGCCTCCAGCTTATGTGAATTGGTAAATTCCCTTGTACGTACTTGGTAAGAACAGAAAAAGGCAAGAACATTAATAGTGAAAATACTGTAGGCAGTTTTACCAGCGCACTGCACTCAGGTAGTTTATGCCTTGGGATGATTTGAAATAGAGGTTAATTAAGCGCCTGGGCTGTGTCTGCAGCCAGACTGCAGGGGTTCATATCCTAACACTGCCACTGAGAAGCTGTGTGGCACTGGGCACGTAACTGTACCTCTCTGTGCCTCAGTTTTCCCATCTAAAATGGAGATAATAACACCTACCTTCACAGGGCTGTAGTGAGGACTAAGCTGGTGCATGTAAGATGCTCTGGGCAGTGTATGGCCCGTAGGAGGCGCTGTGCCAGCTGTACGAGCCTTGGCTGTTGTGATGGTGGCAAAGGGAAAGGACCTCTGGCTTCTTAGTCAGCTTGATTCCCACCTATGGTAAGAATGCACTAGGTCAGCAGTTCTCAAAGTGTGGTGCCCGGACCTGCATTGTGAGTAATGCAGGTTCTCGGGCCCCACCCCAGACTCACTGAATCCGACCCTCTGGGGTAGAGCCCAGCCGTCTGTGTTTTAACAAGCATTCCAGGAGATTCCGATGCACACTGAAGAGTGGGAAGCATGGAATTTGTGTTTAAATGCGCTTAAAATAATATCCCTTCCTTAAATATCAACTAGCGACATAATCGTGGCCACTGTTTCTCGCGGGCAGTGTCAGGGATTTTTGAGGATAGTTTTTGCCTTGCACAGTGACTTTTGAGCCTGATCCCCATGTAAGAGGTGACCCTGTTGTTTTATATAATATTTTCTACTCCTTGTCCTATTATTATTATTATTAGATTATGCAAGATTAAACTGTGGCCTAATATTGATGCCAGGAGCCTGACTCCATGAAAGGAAGGTTGTTTTTTTTTTTAATTTACCCAATCCCTTCCACTAGGATAAATCCATTTCCTGTACCCCCTTTGCCACCCTCTGCCTCCTTCAACTGGGCTGGGAAAGGCCCTTCAGTTTCCACTCTCCCTCCCCTGCAGATTCACCGGCTGGCTGCCCAGTGCATCCAGAAGAATGTGGCTGTGTTCCTGGCGGTCAAGGACTGGCCGTGGTGGCAGCTCCTGGGCTCCCTTCGGCCCCTGCTGAGTGCCACCATCGGGGAGGAGCAGCTCCGCGCCAAGGAGGTGGGTCCACAGGGCAGGCAGGGCGCCTCCCTCCGCCCCGCCCCTTAGTGTTTGCATCCAGACCCAGTGCCCCACCCCTTGAAATTCTTCATCTGGGAATGCTCCACCAACAGCCCTCGCTGCCCCCTTGCAGATATCCCTCTGCTCCCTTCGACACAGACCTCCCTCCACCATGCGGCCAGCTCCTCTGTGGGCTAGTGGGTGCTGGTCAGAGGCGCCATCACCACCCCGGGGGCGTGCAAACGCTCGCTTACTGCTCATCCGGGAGACTCAAGGGGAGAGTTTTTGAGTCCTTTATCTTCTTATCTCTCAGGGGGCGCTCCCCTTACTCTCCCTTCTACCCTATTAGCACCCACCTGTTATAGATAACTGCTCTGATTGGTTTCTGGTTTATCCTGCCTGTTCCTTTTTGCAAAAATTAGCAAATACAGGCATTTCTCAGAGAGAGTGCAGGTTCAGTTCCAGACCACCGAGATAAAGTGGGTATCACAATAAAGTGAGTCACGTGAATTTGGTGGCTTCCCAGAGCCTACAAAAGTTGACGCTATACTTTAGTCTATTAAGTGTGCAATAGTATTCTGTCTAAAACAACAGCGTACGTACCTTAACTGAAAAATAATGCTGTTGGAAAAAATGCACCAGTAGACTTGCTCAACACAGGGTTGCCACCAACCTTCAATTTGTAAAAAAATGCAATGTCTGCAAAGTCAATAAAGCCCAGCTCAGTGAAGCAAAGTATGCCTGTATACACACACACACACACACACACACACACACACACACACACACACACACACTAAACTAATGGTTCCTTCCTTTTTTACACAAAAGGTAGCATACTATGTTTTCTTCTGCAACTTGCATTTTTCACTTCAAAATATATTTTAAGAATCATGGCATGTCTATTGTTTTGGATTTTCTTTAAAAAAATGTTTTAACTGAAGTATATTGGACCTGCAACATTGTGAATTTAAGGTGTGCAACACGTTAATGTGATACATTTATATATCGTCACACGATTCCCATTTTTAAAGAAGTCTTCCTTGTTCCCTTTTCATGGCCACATAGGCCTCCTTGGTGTGTGTGTTCCATGGCTCACTCCACCAGCCTTCAGTGCGTGGGCATTTCAGTTGCTCCTAATGGTGGTATTGTAAACCTCGTGCTGACCCACTGGCCAAAAAGTGATAATTAGGGAAGACGAAGAACTGAGCACCCGTCTCACTCGGGCGTGCCCGGTCTCAGGATAAGCAGCGGTCCTGTTCTGAGTATTTGCCTTCAGCCCCTAGACTGGGCTGGTATAGACCAGACTTGCGTGAGCAGAGACATTGATATTCAGAGATGGTCAAAGAAGACATCCCTCGTAGGAACTTGGCATCTGGGTGTCATCACAGATAGGCTGCTGACTTGCCCACTTCGTTCCCTGGCCACTCTTTATGTACATGGAACCTATACCTCCAGTGCAGAATGGCTTCTGTTAAGGTGTTTGCTTTTGTAGGCGGAGCTTACAGCGCTGAGGCAGAAGCTAGAAAAGTCAGAGAGGTCTCGGAATGATCTGCGGCAGAACACAGACCTTCTGGAGAGCAAGGTAGCCCCATCCCTCCTGTGCGGGGTCCCTGTGCGGGGGGAGGTCTGCCGATGGAGAAGGTGACGAGGATGAGCCTGGCATGGTGCTAAGCGCCTTCGGGCCTCCTCAGAGTAACTCCGTGAAGTGCATGCTGTTACTGTCCTCGTTTTACAGAGGAGGAAACTGAGGCTCTGGGATATTAGGTACCTTCCCCAGGCCACACAACCAGCAAGTATAGAGCTGAGATTCAGACTCATGTCATTTGGCTCCAAAGGGAAGAATTTCTTCAATAAGTCACAAAAGCACAAATCACAGGGGGAAAACGATCACTGTGACCCCAGTAAAGTAATCAGCTTCTGGTTGTCAGAGCATAAAACGGAGACACACCA
This sequence comes from Phocoena sinus, assembly GCF_008692025.1. NCBI lineage: Eukaryota > Metazoa > Chordata > Mammalia > Artiodactyla > Phocoenidae > Phocoena > Phocoena sinus. The sequence continues at coordinate 70,220,554 of NC_045776.1, read as the reverse complement.
CACACTGGGAGATGAAATTTGCAACACGTATAATTGATAAAGAGTAACCAGGATATGTAAAGAATTTCCTCAAATCAACTGGAAAAAAAGGCAAACACTCCCGTTTAAAAAAATGGGCAAAAATTAGGAATTGGCAGTTCCCAGGAGCAAGAGTTCTGAGGATCAGGAGTTCAGATGGCCAATAAACTCATGAAAAGATGAGCAACTAACTAGCAATCAGGAAATGTGAATTAACACAGTAGGTGGCATTTCACGCTTCAGATGGGCAAAATCCAGAAGTCTGATGTAGCCAAGTGCTGGCAGGGGCGTAGCAGCAGGAGCTCATGCTGCTGGTGGGAGTGTAAATTGATCTCATGGCTCTTGAACAATCTAGCATTATCTCTGAAAGATGAAGCTGCCTGTACCCTGTGGCCCAGCAATTCCACTTCTAGATACACATGCAGGAGAAACTCTCTCACCTAAATGAAAAGACAAGAAGCTTATAGCAGCAACATTTGTCATGTTGAAGAAATGTGAACACCCGAAAGGGAGTCTGTTGACAGAATGGATGAACACATTTTGTTATACTAAAAACTCAGTTACCAAAGTGAAAATGGATAAAGAGGCAGGCGAACTATGGCCCACAGGGCAAATGCATCTCGCCACCCGTTCTTTGTAAGTTTTACGGGCACACGGCCGCGCCCATTCACCTGTGCCTAGTCTCTGGCTGCCTTCGTGCTGCAGAGGCAGAGTTGAGCAGTTGTGACAGGCTGTATGACCTGCAGAGATTAAAATATTTACTGTCTGGCTCTTATAGCAGACGTTTCCTGACCCTTCAACCAGAGATACATGAACCAGCGTGGATTGCCCTCGAAAACAAAATGCTGAAGGAAAAGGATGACTTTACAAAAGAATGCCTAAAATATGTTACAGTGCATATCAGTTTTTAGAATGTGCCCAGCAGTACTGTGCAGTGATTGGGGAACATACCTATGTAGTTATGGTGTCAAGATATCCACGGGAATAATGCCGGATTCTGCATAGTGGCCGACTCTGGGGGATGGAAGGGACACGCGACTGGGGAAGGTTGGGCTGGGGCGTGTGTGACTGCAGGCTGGGGTTTTCTCTCTTTGGCTGGGGATTGAGTCCGTGGGCTGGGGATGAAGACATGAACCAGATGGCCCTGCCCCCAAGGAGACGATCTCAGATTACAGACCCCTACACGTCTTCATTCCGTATAATGTGGGGGCACGGTCACTGAGCTGTGGGGAGACCACGAAAGAGCTCTCCAAGGAAAACTTGCCATCCCATTCAGCTCTCGGGGCCCGGATGAGGGTGAGGAGAGGAAGGCATGTGTCTGAGGCACAGAATTAAAAGGGGCACCAAAAACTCAGCGAGATAAGTAATATTTAATGCAGTATCTTTTAAGAGGTAAATTTAATGCAAAAAATCCAGGATTGGGCTTCCCTGGAGGTGCAGTGGTTGAGAGTCCGCCTGCCGACGATGCAGGGGATACGGGTTCGTGCACCGGTCCGGGAAGATCCCGCATGCCGTGGGGCGGCTGGGCCCGTGAGCCATGGCCGCTGAGCCTGCGCGTCCGGAGCCTGTGCTCTGCAACGGGAGAGGCCACAACAGTGAGAGGCCCGCGTACCGCAAAAACAAAAAACAACAAAAAAAATCCAGGATGAGCAGAATATCAGAATTTTAAATAAATGCAGGGTTTACGGGTCAAGATTAGGGTGAGGCAAGTGATGAACTCTGCATGGTGGGATCCTGTCTTGATTCTTTATTTAAAAGTTTGATATTTTAGTCATCACAGATTTTTGGCATTAATTTTGATTTTCTTAAAGATTGCGTTAACGTCTTTAATTTGTCTTGTTTTCTGAGGTTTTCGGTGCTGCCTTCAATTTTGCACCCTAGTTGAATGCTTCGCTGCCTTTCTTCAGGAAGCCCTGGGTACCTCACAGGCTTCTGGTGGAGTTAGGTGGAGCTTATTTCTTCCCTTGTTCATCACATACTGTGTCTGAGCATCTCCCGTGTGGCAGACATTCAACCGGACCGACCCCTTGGATACAGCCAGGGACAAAGCAAAGTCCCTGTCCTCACAAAGTCTCCAGGCCAACAGAGGGAGACAGATCACAAGTAAATAAACACGCAAACTAGTTGCAGATCGTGGAGTGCTGCAGGTATTAAGCAGAGCGAGGTGACAGTGGAGGGAGGTCAAGTGGGGGCCAGTATTTCCTGAGTGGTCGGGGAAGACGTCTGTGGACTGAGATATTTGAACGTAGATCTGAACGATTTGCTGTACCCGTTTCTGTGCAGATCTGGAGGAAGGGTAGAAACAGCGAGTGCAAAGGTCCTGAAGCAACATGAGATAAAGCTCAGTCCAGAGCAAAGCTAGAGCGTTCTCTGCCGGCGAGGCTGTGATGTTGTCATTACTGGTAATGTTGCTTGGTTTGGTTGATGGCTAATGGGGACTGAAATTAGATTCACCATCAAGCCAACATAACTCAACCTTCGCTCTACGTTCACAGCCTGAGTTGAGCCTCGCTGGCTCACGTGGGGCATGGAATGAAGTTGGGGTGGGGGGCTGTCTCTTTTCCACCCTTCTCATCCTCCCCGTGATTGTGTCCACTCTCCCCACCAAGGGTCCTCTGTCTGCTTAATCCACACCCACGGTCAGGCAAGAGGCAGGGGCCCCTGGAAGGGAGAGTCACGTCTGCACACAGAATTAGGAGAAGCTGGACGGGCGGGGCTGCTGTGCCATGAGCCGGTGCCCCTCTCGTGGACGAGACTGTGAGGCGGAGACGAAATGACAACTGAGAGCGCCTTACGTTCTCCATCGAGGCTCCAGAGGGCCAGTGGCCTGACCTCTCTTGCCGGAAGTAGCCATGAGTAGAGCAGCAGAAGCAAAAAATCGGAGCTCTGTGGGCTGGTGGGGAATATCAGTGACTTCCCGGTAGAAATTCCTTCCCGCCGAGCTGACACTTGATGCAGTAATTCATCTCGAGCTGTCAGGTTGGACTTGGGAGTTTGTGATGTGTCAGCTGCTGGGGGAGACTTGGAGAGAGGGATGCGGTGAGCATCTCTAGCATCTAGAGCTCCAGCTTATGGGACGCTGGGAGGAGAGAGGGAGGGAGCCAGGCTTCTGAGACCTGAACCAAGCGGAGACGTGCCAGCACCTACGGAATATTCTGTCCAGGCTCTTTTTGTCTTTGTATCACACACGGTTGAATGCATGGGGCCTTGAAAAAATAAGATAAAAATTTAAAGCTAAGAAAATCAGAGCAAAGGGAACTAAGAGTTGAGGAATCTACAAAGGCAGGGAAAGAGTTAGAATATAGACATTTACCATTGGCCTCTGACTCACTCTTACTTCACAGCCTTTGCCTGTGCTGTTCCCTCTGCCTGGAACATTCCTCTCCACCCTCTTCACCGGGTAAATGTCTGGTCATCCCTTCTTACTGAGTTCAGGTGGTGCTTCCTCCAAGAAGCCTTTCTTGACCCTCTAAGGGTGGGTTAGGCCCCCACTATATTCTACCCCTGGCCCTGTGCTTCCTTCCTCTCACAGCATTGATTGGTGCAACCTAATCACCTCCTGTGTCCCAGCTAGACTGGGAGAACCCAAGGGCAGGGATGTGTCTTGCTCATCACGTCAGCCCAGCCCCAGGTACAGAATAGACACAGAATGGGTGAGTGGAACCATTCAAAGTGGGCCGAAATTTTGACACTGAGCTTCCTAGCAACCAAAGCAAAGAGGAAAACAGGATATTCCATAGACATGTTGTGCCTAGGTTAAACACACACACACACACACACACACACACCTGTTGCTTGAGAAAAAAGTAACTTTTCAGGGTATTGAGATAATCTAGATATTAGAGAAGTTTCTTTGGTAGCATCTCCTTGAAATGCAAGCCAAGGGTGTGATGCCAGTGCCATAAAGAGAATTCAGCCAGGAGTCAAAGCAGTGCTTTATCCAGGAAGCACATTTAAATGACTGAGGGTTAGGATTTCTTCCTCTTCCTTCTCAAACCCCCGCTTCTGCCGCCTCTTCTTCTTCCTCCTGTTTCTCCTTTCCTCCTGCCTTTTAGAGTTTATGGTAAGGTCCAACATACAAAAAAGTGCCCACATCTTAAGTGTACAGCTTAATGAATTTTCACAAAGTGGACACACCAATGTAACCAGCACCCAGAGTATGACACAGGTCACTCCGAGCTTCCCTCAGATTCCCCCCTGATGCCCCCTTTCAGCCACTACCCTCCACCCGTAACCACCAAACTGACTTCTGACACTATAGATTAGTTCTCTCCCTGTTTCTGCACTTGACCTAAATTCATCAAAGATGCGTACTCATTTGTGTCTGGTTTCTTTCATTTGACATCATTTGTGACATTCCTCCACCTTGTCATGGGTGATGGTGGATCACTCCCTCCCTTTGCTGTAGAGTAGTCCATTATGCACAGAGACCACTGTCTATCCCTTCTACTCTAAAGGAACATTCAGTTGTTTCTCTTTTTCAGCTATAAAGAACAAGCCTGCTGTGAACATCCTCACACGTGTCTTTTGGTGCACAGGTCATACACTTCTGTTAGGAATACACCTAGGGCTGGAATGGCTGGGTTTTAAGTTGTTTCTGTGTTCAGTTTTCGTAGATGCTGCCAAACAGCTTGCTACCGTGTTTGTGTCGGTTTGCACTCGCACGTGGCCACAGGTGAGCATTCTGCCCGCTCCACGTCCTTACCTGCGCTGGGCCTTATCTGTCTTTTTCATTTAGCGATTGTGGTGGGTGTGCACTTGTACAACATTGTGATTTTAATTTGCACCTCTTCACATGTTTTTGGCTATTTGGTTATCCTCTTGGCAAAGTGGTCTTTCACGTCTTTTCTGTTGCTTTTCTTGTTGATTTGTAGCAGTTCTTTATATGCCGTGGATATAAGGTCAGTTGCTCAATGTGAGTAGTACACATGCCTTCCACTCTGTGGCTTGCCTTCTCTGATGCAGTAATTTGAAGTGTTTTCTGAAGCCCTGCATCTCTTCAGACCCACCAGAGGGCGAGGAGGAGGTCAGAGGGCTCCAGGACTCCCAAACCTGCATCCATTACAGTATATGCACTTTTTCGGTTTTATTCTGTTTTTATCGATTCTCAGGTGCACATTATTTCCTCCCCTTGTACACCTCTGGACTCAGGACGCATCTTACAATCAGTGGCAGCTCGGATTTGGTGAAATGTAGCATGTTGGGGCCCAAGTAAGATTCCTTTTGAAGAAAAGGCTCTAATTCCCTTCCCTCCCCACCACCTCCCACCCACGGCCTGGCAAAGCTACTGGTGATTTATATTGCTTGCTTTTGCGCTTTAAAGAGCATCGGAACGGTCCAGAGAGCTGGTAACCCTGTAGCTTCCCTGGTCCCATCTCTCAAGGCTTTGACCCAGGAGGGAATCTTGGAGGTGGGGGTCCTTCAGTGCTTCTTCACCAAGCCTTGAGGTGACTCTGATGCGGGAGGCTTGTGCTGTGTTAGAGCAGTGGTGAACGTGTGTCACAATCCCCGAGAGGACGTGTCAGGATGTAGATCGCTGGATCCCGGCCTTCGAGGTTCTGAGTCGGTGGCTTGGGGCGGCCCTGGAGCTTCTGTGTTTCTAATAAGTTCTCAGGTGATGTTGAACCTGCTGGTCCAGGGATCACACTCTGAGAAACATTAATACGAAGTGTCTCTTCCCCATCTCCTTCCACGCGGTTCTCCTTTCTTGGAAGCGAGTTCCTGTTGACAGTTGGGGAGCAGACACTCCTTCAGGGCTGTGCCTCCTGAAGACCCCCAGCCCCCTTCGCAGCGTCTGTACCCCACCCTCGTCTCAGCAGGGGAAACATCCGCAGGACCGTGGCTGAAACATGGTGTTGCCTTATCAGTGGGAGCTCCCACTTGACGGGTTTTAGTCAAAAGACAACATTATGGCAAAATGATTTGAGTGCTTCATTTGCGAAGGAGCGGAAGAGGGGACGAGGAACCTCTGAGTCGCTGGCTGTAAATCTTCTTCAAGCGTGCAGAATCGGCCTGCATGCCAAGTGGGGTTTTTTATTTTCACAAGGAAGCAACCAGTCTAGTAGGGAGCCCTTGGCAGGCTGCGGGAGCACGTGACGGTGCGTGAGAGAGGGGCCGTCTCTTCTCTCTCTGGAATATATCCAGGACCTCATTTACAGCAGAAGACGGAGGCCCGTGCGCTCTGATGTCTGGCCTCATTAGCCCAGGAAGTTTCACTTCTGGGTAAGGAATTGCCGAGAGAATCACCAGGATGCAGCGGGGACTGGAGACTTAGGGCAGAAGTGCGTTAGCATAGCCCTGAGGGAGGTGGCTGTGATGGCCGTGATGTCCAGCAGCAACTGACCTCTAGGAGGGGACAGGAAATGACTTGCTGGGGGTCACGGGCCTTGACCTCAACCCAGCTCTCCTGACGCCTGGTTCCGTGCCCTGGCACAGCGCTCTGCCTTGGTGGGGACGGGATGTGGTAGCCCCTCGTCCCCAGGAGAATAAAACAGCCTGGTTTCCTACCTGACTCAAGATGTTAGGGTCTCTCGGGCCTTCACTGGGGGCACATGCCGGGGAGGGCATCCTCCCGGCGGACAACCAGCTGCAGAGGCTCTGCCGACACCGGGTGAGCATGTTTAAAGATGGCCTCGGTGGGGTGAGCCAAGGCCCCACAGAGGAGGGCTCGGCTGGAAAGTCCATTCTGTGTGCCTCTGCTTCCCCAGGTGAAAATGGGGCCCATCGTCTCGTCTCTAGCTGCCTTGCAACGCAAATGCAGAAGCGGGGGCTGTACGAGGCGGGGATGATGACAATGACCTGCCCTGGTGCTCTGGGACAGGAGCGGAGGGTCCATCGGGACGGCTGACCTTGTGCCCTCATTGCTGCGGGATTATAGGCAAATTCCTCAAGACTCTGAGCCCTCGCGTCACCATGAGTAAGACGGTGACAGTGATATTACGCATTCCTCCGTGTAGGGCAGTGTGAGGAGGTGTCTGTAAAGCAGCCATCACACTCCCTCTGACGCATCCCCACTCTGACTAATACACAGTTGACATTTTTTACCTCCCCCCCCAGCAAACTGAGTTCCTCAAAGACAGTGATACATCTTAGCTATAATACTGCACCCTCCAAGCATTCAGTGGGCATTGAATGAATGAATGGAATAGTGCCGAAGTTAGGAATTAAAGTAACATTTAATGAGGAGTGTGTCTGTGCCAGGTGCTGTGATAGATACTTTACCTGCATCATCTCGTTTTACCTTCAAATCACACTGTGAGGGAGGTGTTAGTACCCCACGTTCTAGATGAGGAGAGTGAAGGTCGTAGAGGGGAAGTGATTTGTCTGACATCACACAGCCCGTGACTAGCAGAGCTGGGATTGGAACCCAGGTCTGTCTGGGATCCAGGAGGAGCATCTACCCAGACTGGGAATGGGCTCAGGGAGGGCTTCTCGGAGGAGGGGTCTTGAAGGCTGAGCAGGCCCAGCCAGGCCATGGGGTGGGGAGGCGTTCCAGGTGGAGGGCAGAGCAAGGGCAGAGACAGAGAGCAGGGACCTGATCTGGCACCTGCAGTCCTGGCGGTTGGAGTGTCTCATGGAGCGAGGGTGATTGTGGCGTGGGGGTCAGGCCGTGAAGCTGGGCCGGGTCACAGGGGCTGTGAGAAGCATGTTAGAGGGTTGAACTCCATCCTGAAGGTCGGGGCCGGACCAACGAACATTCTCAGGATGGGATGTGTGGGTGACAGCACCTGAGGGGTTATTATCCTTTTGGGGGGTGCTAGGGTTCCTTGAAGACCCCTTCTAAAGCTCGTGAAAGCCCGTAACTGTCCCCTCTCCCCCCAAGGCCAGTCGGTGACGTGTCCATGCCCACATGTCCCGCTCAGGAGATGCCCCTCCTCTCGGCGTTCTTGAAGCAGCGGCCCATCTCCACCGAAATTTGCTCCTTGGTTTACGCGCACTTGTTCGTTCACTCAGCACATGTTCTTTGAGCCCCCAAGAGGCAGTTTGATGGTGGGGTTAGAAGCGAAGGCTCAGGAGCCAGGCTGCCGTAATTCATAGCCCAGCTCTGCCCCTGGCCGGCTGGGTGTCCTTGGCCGTCTGCACCCTGGTGCGTATCTGCAGTCTGGAGCCGTCAGTACCCGCCTGTCTGCGTTGCCGTGAGGGTTCTGTGGGTTAGCCTGTGCTGGGCACGCCGTCAGCACTGCCTGTGGTGGTGATTGTGACTAAGGTGTTACTGTCACTACTACTGTTACTTACGAGCAGGTGGCGGCCCCAGCTGGGAAGAGAAATACAGTGGTGCCTGCACTGGTGTCTGCCTGTGTCTCTGGGGGCCCCCGGAGATTTGTCCTGAGTCGTCCGTGATGCCTGGGGCGGCTTTAGGGGCAGGTACCGTGAGACCTGCTTAATCTCCTTGACCAGCAGACAGTGGCCCCCCCGCCCCCCGCCGCTGGCCTTGCTGTCAGGCCGCCCTTCACCTGTCGATTCATTTTCTCGCCTCTCTTTCTTTTCTCTCTTCTGATTTTTTTTCCATTTTCTGTTTTAGCCACTCAGGTTGATGGGGATGGGGGCTTCCCTTCCACGGGGGGTCCACAAGGCTCCCTTTGGCCACGGCCCCGTGGAGTGGTTGGGGTCCAGGTCTTGTCAGGCCGTTGACCTGCACCCGCCGGCTGTCCCACATCTGCTCCAGGAGGACGACGATTCCTGCTCTGCTGCCCCCAGGGGCCCAGGGGCAGGGGATTGAGTTGGACAGTGGATGCGGGACAGAGGGCCGTCTGGACAGAGGTCCAGCCAGGACCCGGGAGTGAGACCGCCCCGGCGGACTCCCTCCGAGACTCATCATCTCTGATTTGAGCACATGGTTTCACCTCTCAGTGCCTGTTTCTTATCCTGTGCAAAGACCCTCCTCATAAGGCGTCTGTGCCCAGTGCTCAGTAAGCTTACGTCTGTCCTCAGTGGTGGATGAGTGAGCTGTTTCTCATTCAAGGGCTTATTATGAACAGATCCTTTCGGTTAAACTGAAAAGTACAGGAGGAGAGGGAAAGGGTGCTGTTTGCTCTCGACGGGAAAGGTGACTTGGGGTCAGAGGGTCCTTGAGTATAAGAGCCCAGGGCAGGGTTGAGGCAAGACACGTGGGCGCCTCACATGTGGTTTTCTTCTCTCCCCAACTCGACAGTGGAGTCTTTGAGGGCAGGGGTGCTTGTATCATGAAGGGCAGGTGACAGTGACAGCCCACGGGACCCCACATGTGCTTGGCATTTAACATCCTTCAAATCCCCGATACCCACTGTTGCCCCAGACTGCGCATGGTGTCAGCGTGCAGGATATATTATTTCTGTTTGTGCAAAATGTACAGCAGATTAATTCATTTCTGTCCCCCCGTCTCTGGCAGGCCCTTGGAGTCGCTGTCCCTAAGTAGAAAGAGGGTTTCTGATGACTTGGCCAAGTGATGGGCCCAGGGAGGCGTCCAGAACAATTGCTGGTTAACTGGTCCTGGAGCAATCCGCAGAGGACCCTTCTGGCTTTGCAGACCAGGCCCTCCCCTCATTAACTTGGCCTTCATTTTGCACTCACCTAATAGCTCTGGGCGTGGTGCCTCCCCCTCACCTCACGGACAGAGCCCCCAGACCCCAAAATGTGTGAAGGGAGAGGGCTTTGTGGGGACAGGGGGAGGTCAGGGGCTACTGTCTCTATTAAAAGCGGCTGTCGTTTCCCCAGGTTGAAAGGACTAATTGTTCTTTTGTCTCCAGACTTGGGGTCTGTGGAACTCAGAATTAATGCATTAAATTAATTTTGTGCTCCCTTTGCTCAGGCCCATTACCACAAATTAAATGTCATACTGATTGGCTAAGGCAGAGGGAACACAGTTGTGTATGGGATCAGTGCTGATCTCGGGGATGCGGGGCGTGTTTAGGGGTGTGATCTGGGGCGCTCCTGGATTGCACTGGCCTGTAGTCGGCACCCACGGCAAGTGATCATTTTTCCAGCTTGATGCCTTTGCACATCCATAGGCAAATCTAACCCATCTAAAGCCAAGTGAGGCCAAGATTAGGAGGCGATCCTAGCTATTTCTACGGCAGTAGTTCTTAAACTTCGTGGTGCTGAAGAATCACCCTGGAATGTGTTGAAATTCACATTTCTGGGTCCCACCTCAGAGACTTCGGTTTGGGGGATCTGAGGATCCTGAGATTTGTATTTAAACAACCGTCCAAGGTCATTGCAATGAATACTTTAGAGACAACAGTGCGGGGAATAGCAAAGGAAGCCCCACCCCAAAGACAGCCAGGAACACGGCCAGAGAGCCCCGTCCCCTTTAACTGGTGGTCAGTACTTGGATGTGAGGGACCTGGGTCCACATCCACGCTCTGTCGCTCACTTGCTGTGTGACTTCCGAACACTCCCCTTAAGCCTCGTTTTTTTTCTCTGTTCATTGAAATTGGCATTTTGGCCTGAGCTGTCACTGGTATGGTCAGCAAGGTGGGAGGGAAGCTGATGGGCTGGAGGAGAAAGAAAGGTGGGGGGCATAGAATGGACAGGGCAGCCCCAGCTCTATTTATGGTTTAGACTATTTAAAAAAGATGTTTTTGTTTTGTGTTTTTCTGATGACAAAAGCGGTTTAAAAAGTCACCAGTACAGAAATGCATCACAAAGAAATTGGAGTCCTCTGTGAGTCCATCCTTCGGGGGTCTGTGCTGGGGGAATCCCCATTCACAGTTTGGGAGTGCCTTTGGGGGGAATCCCCATTCACAGTTTGGGAGTGCCTTTTTCTGTGCAAGTACAGACAAAAATGGAAACATGCCAAATGTTCTATTTTTTTTTCCCCTTGGCAGTATGACTTGGGGATTTTTTTTTTTTTTTAATGTCAGAACACATAGATCTGCATCCTCCTTCTTCCTGGGGCAGCTGAGTGGTTTTTGAGGCTGCCTGTGAACTGATAGTGTTGACGGGGGCTGGATTCCACACCAGAAGGGCCACCTCGAGTCTGTGTGAGAGCACCACACAGCTGCCCCTCGGTACCACACACAGGGTCTGATGGGAAACTGTGGTGTTTTGACATCTTTATATGCAAGATCTATGGCATAGAATGGGATTGCCAGAAGGACAGGAGACATCACCTAATTCAGTGCATTTTGTAGCTCAGGTGACCACAGCCCCAGAGAGGAAGAAACTCGTCCAGGGTCACGCAATACGCTGGTTGTTGTGTCTGAGCTTGAACCCTGTATGGGGTTCTTACCTCTATTTTTTCTTCTTTTCGTTCTCTCCCTCCGGACTTGAGCCATTGCCTCACACGAGGGGTAGCCTCAGTTTCATGAGGACTCCTCTTCTGTTCAAGGTCAGTTCTGTGCCTCTTGGTCTAAACTGTCCACTCATATGTTTCTCTCCTCACTTTCTTTGGCATATCCTTTAACCCAGAAGACTATTTTGGAACAATAAGACCGCAGAAGCACTGACCTGTTTGGTGTTTGGTGTTGGCCGGTTACTTTGGGGGGTAAAAAAAAAGTCAGTGCAAGTGGGAATTCATTTAAAAATAAACATTTTTATTTTTAACTTTAAACGTGTCTACCTCAACTTACTGAGGTAGGACCAAAGCCCTTTTGAGGATAAGCGTCTGACCCCAGACCTGCTTCTTTTTTGGACCACACCCCTAACACACAGCTACATGATTTCCAGTTTTGATTTCTTTAAAGCAGAGCAAATGGCAAAGAAATTTGAATGCAAAAGCCTAAATTTTTTACTTCTGGTTTTTTCTTTATAGTTTTTGCACCTACACCTGTTTGACAGAATTTTAAGAAGCAACTCACTTGTGTTTGTTACGTCCAAAGCATTCAACCTAGTTTTCATGGAAACTCTTTGCCTGGTCCCATTTTACAGGTTTATGTAATAGCTAATAGGATAGGTAATGGCGGTAAAAGTGTATGAGACATAAACAGGTTGGGAGCACACACAGCCGATACCGGGTGAGCGTGGCTGTCACCTGGTAGGGGCAGGTGGACCCTGGGGAACTGTGCAGGTGTTTCCTGGCTGAGAGCATCCCTGGGAGGTGGGCACCCGTGAGCGTGTCTTACTGAGGGAGCCTGTTGGTTGGCCCAGTGAGATGGCTCCCTGAAGGATGGCTAAGGAGAGTTTCTACTAGAACAAGTGGGTTTTAATTGAATGCTTACTGTGTGCTGGGCACCGTGCTAAGCTTTACGTGGATCATCTTAATCCTCACGACAATTCTCTCAGTTATCCCCGCCCCCGCTAAAGCTGAGAGAACTGAGTGTCCGAGAGGCGTCCTGCCTGGTTCAGAGTGTTAAGCCAGGGATTCTAACACACCTGGACCAGTAAAATTCCAGCGCCCGTGCTCTTAGCTACCTTATGCTGAAGGGTTGCCTTGCGAGAAGACCCAGTGATTAGTCCAAGGGTGGTCCTGTGGAGTGTGTGTGGAGGCGGAAGGGCGTGCAGCGCCCGCAAGTAACCCTGCCTCCCCCTCCCCCTCCCAGATTGCGGAGTTGACCGCAGAGCTGGCCGAGGAGCGCTTCAAAGGGGACGTGGCCTGCCACGTGCTGGAGAGTGAGCGGGCAGAGCGGCTGCGGGCCTCCCGGGAAGTTCAGGAGCTAAAGGCGAGTGGTCGGGAGTGCCGGGGCTGGGAGCGGCGAGCAGAGTGGCTGGGAGAGGCGGGCCTGCCACCACCCCCGCCGCCCCGTGCTCACATCTGGGATGCACAGGCTTACCGACTCCCACACTCGGAGTCCTGGAGGACATTTGAGCCTTCCTAAGTCTTGGCCCTGCAGGTGTCCTGGGTGAAGACTGTGCAGGGGGTAGGTGGCCAGTACTGGTTTGGAGGCACCTTAGGTGAGATGGCCTCTGTCTAGCTCCACTTTGAAACCTTGAGACCTCTCTTCCAGAGCAAGTATGAGCAAGTCCAGAAGAATTTGGGAGAAGTGGAGAAGCAGTTGGAAGAAGCCCAGCAGAAAATTCGCTTGAATGATTTGGAAAGGAGTCGCACTGGAGGAGGTGAGCCACTGGGACCCATGGGATTAGACGCTGGTGGAAAAGCTGTCCTTTATTCCATTCATTCACGTGTACTGCGCACTCACGATGCTCCAGGCGCTGCATTAGGGGCTGAGACATTGGCGGAGAGAAAGGAACAGTCCTTGCCTTCTCAGCCCAGCGGAAGACACAGGCATTAAACAGATAGTCCAACAATATCCCAAGTGATAAATTATCAGTGTGGCAGGTGCTGTTTAGTAATAATGCAGAGAATGATTTAAAAATATAGTGGTTCTGGGCTTCCCTGGTGGCGCAGTGGTTGAGAGTCCGCCTGCCGATGCAGGGGACGCGGGTTCGTGCCCCGGTCCGGGAAGATCCCACGTGCCGCGGAGCGGCTGGGCCCGTGAGCCATGGCCGCTGGGCCTGCGCGTCCGGAGCCTGTGCTCCGCAACGGGAGAGGCCACAACGGTGAGAGGCCCGCGTACCGCAAAAAAAAAAAAAAAAAAAAAAAAAAAAATTAGTGGTTCTATGGATGGGCAGGGCACCCTTATATTTATATGAGTCTTTTTAATATAATTTTTGAGAAAGGCAGCTCAGTGGTTAAAAAGTGAAATCTGTAAAATCCCATTTCTGGATTTGACTCGATTTGACTCTAGACTCCATTGCTTATTAGATGGGTGGCTTTGGGCAAAGACATTATCGGGCCTCGGTTTTCTCATCTTTCCAATGGATGTAGCCATAGATGATTAATGGAAAGCATTTAGCCACGTGCGTGGTACAGAATGCTGAATAGCTGTTAGTTTATCATTATTTCTGATATTACTGATAGCAGGATCATTATCCCTGCTCATCACCTGTGGAGCAGCGACTACTGTCCTCATTTAAAAGTGATGTCAGGCACTTAGCAGTTACTGAATGAATGGAGAGAGGGTGAGAGGACCCCTGAATTGCCCAATGAGAGGTATGTTCGGAGGAGCCAGGGGTTCCTGGTGGTGCCCGCCTTAGACGGTAACCTGGGGACTCGCCTCTCGTGGCTGGATGGGCAGGATGACATCTTTGTCACCTCCTCTCCCCAGTCTAAATGAGTCAGCTGAGGAGGATTCCCAGCGTGCCTGTCAGCCTTTATGAAACATTGATACCATTCCTTCAGTGCCCCCAGAGAATCAATGCCCTAGAAACATCAGGGACACTCAGAGGAGCCAAGGTCGGAGGTGGTGCAGGAGAGGCAGGGCACACTTGCTTCCTGCTCTCCTCTCGTTATCCTCTCCTCCTGGCTGCCCCCAGGGCAGGCGTTTACCAGGGAGGTTAATCCACAGGAGTCTGAGGTTCTCACATACCTGAGACCCAACAAGGCAGGGTCCATGCAGGGAGTGGGGAACGTGTTGGCCCAGAACCGGCACAATTTCCCCAGGAGAACGTCAGCCCCAGTTCCATCCCGACTGTGATTTATGTCTGAATGATACTCCCCGGCCCTTTGTTTTCCTGTGCAAAGATACGGGAGTCGGACGATGGGGGAAATGTGCTTAGCTCGTGAGCACCTTAGCTGTGCAGGCTTTCAGCTCGGGATGCTTATTCCAGGAAGCGAATCCACAAATCTTTTGTTTTTCATTATGAAAGTAATACATGCTCATTACAGAAAATTTCAAAAATACAGGAAGGTTGAAAAAAGCAATAAAACACTTTAATCACACCAGTGCAGTGGCATCACAGCCTCTTCTGTGGATCAGGGTGGAGTAGAAATTACTAAAAATATATGTTTTCCCACTATACATGGTTAAGTATTTAAAGAGAACCTTTTACGGTATGCGTCCAGCACTGAGCCAGACTGTTGTGTGTCGGCGGGTGGTTTATAGAATTTTAGTTGGGCTCTGCTCTCAAGAAACTTGCAATGTGAATGGTGAGGTCAGAGAAACCCAGGAAGGATGTGACTTTGGAAAATGAAGGGCTCACTTATACGTACTGGTGAAGAATGGTGCCCATGGGGAGGGAGGCTGGAGGTGGAAATCAGCCTTGAAGAATGGAGAAGTTTCCTCATCTGTTCGTGTTGCCCCCTCACACCCCTCTCTGGAGCACAGAGTACACAGGCTGCCTCAGAAATCCTTTCTGCTGCCCCTTCCTTTTGCAGGCTGTGCTGTTTGCTACTTGAGACTTTTTACCTGGTGGGGAGATAGGATTCCTTTCCTACCATGATATTATTCACCTTGATGGAAACTTGAAGAGGCTCTGACTTCTTACAGTTATATCATTCTTCTGTTTTATGTGAGAATCCCTATTGGGGTGAACTCCTACAAGACCTCAGTCCTACCATCCATTCATCCATCCACGTACCCACCTCTCCGTGCACCCTAACATCCATCCACCCACCTCTCCGGTGAAAGTTATGGAGTGTTTATGATATGCTGGGCATCGTAGTAAGTCCTTTGGACACAATCATGAACAAAACAGAGTTTGCTGCCCTTAAGAGTCTGAGTCCTCTTCTGGATTTCCTTAAGTTCCTTTATGAGACTACTGGTCATGCTGTGTTGAAGCTGAATTTTTACATGTTTGTCTCCACAAGTAGATACTTCCAGAAGATAGAATGGTTTCTTATTCATGATCCCTTGTGCCTGGCATGGAGTAGTGTGCCCAGTGAGTGTTTGGATGGATGGAAGGTAGATGGAACAATGGATGATGGATGGATGGATGGATGGAGAAATGGATGGGTCTGTATCTTAAACTATTTGTGCAGTGTTTTCCACATCTCCGTTACCTTAAAGGATGTTCCTCTATTATTCAGTTAAAAGATATCACAACTTACTGTAACCTGTTCTCTTCAGCCAAACAGTTTTCATCACACCAGCAAATGGTTTTTTTTAGATTTTTACCAAATCAAGGGATTGTTTTGCTATCACATAGAGACATCTTGCGACCAGTGTGTCTGTTGCTCTTCATTTAATAGGCACTTTAATTATTGCTCATTGATTTATTTGTTAATTAATTCAACCAACAGTCTCTGATTTTATACTCTTGTCACCCAGTGTGGTAGGCCAGTAGGATGACTCCAGTTGGTGAACTTGCGTTACCATGTGGGGGGGAACGGCTGTGTGTGTGGGACTCTTCTAGAGGGTGTGGAGAAACCCGCAAATGACTAAAACAGCTCCCCTACCCTGAAAAATTATGGGCTTTCCTTGGGGGAAAAAAGGTCTTTAACACTTGTAGAGAAATTGAACAGTGTAAAACGACCAAGCTTAAAATAGTGAGTGGTCAATAACGTTAGACACCTGGAGGTAGTCAGGGCAGGCTGCCTGGAGGAAGTGGTTTTTAAAGCTTGGACTTAAAGTGGGATTTCCTAATCTGAAGCCTGAGGTCGAGCCTCAGGAATTCTATTAACACTGTGAAATTGTGCACAAAGAGCTAAGACTGTGGGAGAGAACCACCCTCGTTCACTGAGCCTCCCGTCCTGGCCTCTCTGACTCTGTTAAACAGCGGACGAGTGGCAGATGCGCTTCGACTGTGCTCAGATGGAGAACGAGTTCCTCAGGAAGCGTCTCCAGCAGTCCGAGGAGAGGCTGGCCTCGGAGCTGGCGTCTAGGAACGAGCTGGAGCAGAAGGTAAGGCCGGGGGGAGATAGTCTGGGTTGCAAAAGTGGCAGCGATTGGGCAGGGTCTCACCTCCCTCTTCAGGGTGTTGGCTGAACCCAGGAAGGGAGAGAGGGCATCACCTGTTCCGTGCTTCTCCGCCTCCACTGATATTACACATGCAGGTCGCTATGGGATATGGGTGATAGTTTCTCTACATGCGAGTGGACTAAAGAGCATGAAAGTGAGCTCGGGATACCTGAGTTCCAGTTCCCTTTCTGCTTTGACCTTGTGGAAAGCACTTTTACCTTGTGGGTCTCAGGTTTCTCATCTGTAAAATGATTGTAATGTGCCCTTAAAATAGTCAAATGATATCAGCCCCCATTGCCCCTAGCCTAACCTGCCACCTCCATCTCTGGTCTAGATCAGAGCAACAGCCTCCTAACTGGTCTCATTGCTTCCAGCCTCTCCCCTCAATCACACAGCAGCCAAGGGATCTTTCAGCATCTCTTTCAGGTCGTTCTGTTATTGCAAGTTAGACTATCACTGGGAATTGTTTGCCTGTGTGTTCTGTAAATTTTGATTGTGAGTTCATCTTCTGCAGGCGCCTCTCACACACCAGCCCCACGTGGTCTGCATTGTAGATGTTCCTTTTTTCCCTTCTGACTCTTGTGAGATTTTATGTGTCTTTAGCTTTTTTTTTTTTTTATTGAGTCTATCATATTTAAAAAATTTTTAAAACCTTTTTATTGATTTTAAATGGAGTCTTATGTTTTTGGATGTGTTCCTCTTAGAAGAAGCACTTTTGCACTTTTTTTTCTGCAGCAGCCCCCGAGGTTATGCTAAATAAATTCTGCATTTCAGATTCTTGCAGCCTGTCCAAAGTGTCAGGCTGAGCTTTGAACCCACATGAGGCACAGACCTGGGGTTTTGATTTCTCACGGGAATCCTTTCTCCCTGACTGGGAGCCAGAGTGGCAGCAAGCATTCTTACCACCTTCCAGGCCATGGGTGGAGCTTTCCTTGCCCCCTGTCACATAGGTGCAGCTCTTTCAAGGTCCTGGCTTAGTGCAAGGGTCTTCCTTCCAAGCTCCCACCTTCCATGGCCCCAAGGCCTTGTCTCCTGTCTCCCTCTGGGCGTTTGAACACAGCCTCTATCATTAGGGATGTTTCTGGATCTTTCTGCTGCTCTTCTTCTCCCCCACCTTGGCTGCCATAGTGTTAGCATCTACCATGAGTGTTCTTGTTTTGTGGCCTCTGCATTTCTGACATCCTACAATTTCCCTTTTTTTCTTGAAAGTGCAGCTGGGCATTACAAATGTAATGTAACCTTGTCTGGCATATCTAGATGAGAGTAGTTTGGCCTCTGTTTTGCATTGTCTCCAACCACCACTAGTCTGCATTCTACCCAGTCTACACTTTAACCTGTGGTGTGCTGATAAACTGTCACTCTAAAAACAGACCCTGATATGTAATGTTTGCCAGTTGCCGATTTCCGTGGTGTAAATGTTCCCACCATGGCCAATTTCAGGCTACCATTGTGATGTCACTGAATGTGGAACTGGGAAGAGATGTGCAGAATCAGCTCTTTTAAGTTGGTATGAGACAGCTCCAGCACACCACTGAATCCGACCAACTCAGTTGTTTAAGGCTCACAGGAAAATTGAGAGGAAGGTACAGAGGTTTCCCATCTACCCCCGATCCCTACACTTGCATAGCCTCCCCCATTATCAACATCGTCCACCAGAGTGGGACATTTGTTACAATCAATGAACGTTCATTGACCCATCACTAAAGACTGCAGTTTGCTGTAGTTTACATTAGGGCTTACCCTACTGTCATGTATTCTATGGGTTTGGACAAATGTATAATGACATGTATCCATATTATAGTTTCATGCATATAGATTCACTGCCCTAAAAATCCTCTGTGCTCCATCAGTTTACCCTCACCCCCAGCCTCTGGCAAGCACTGATGTTTTTACTGTCCCCATAGCTTCGCCTTTTCCAGAATGTCATATAGTTGGAATCATACCATATGTAGCCTTTTGAGATTGGCTTTTTTCACTTATGAATATGCATTTCCTCCACATCTTTTCATTTATAGCTTGATAACTCATTTCTCTTTAGCTCTGAATAATATTCCATCATCTGGATGTATCACAGTTCATTTATCAATTCACCTGCTGAAGGACATCTCAGTTGCTTCCATGTTTTGTCAGTAAATATCCATGTGCAGGTGTTTATGTGGATGTAAGCTTTCAGTGCCTTTGGGTGAATACCAAAGTACATGGTTTCTGGATCATATGGTAATAGTATGTTGAGTTTTGTAAGAAACCATCACACTGTCTTCCAAAGTGGCTGTACCATTTTGCATTCCCATCAGCAATGTGTAAGAGTTCTTGTTGCTCCACATCCTTGTCAGCATTTGGTGTTGTAAGTGTTCTGTATTCTAGTCATTTTAATAGGTGTGTAGTAGTATCTTGTTTTAATTTCCCTGATGACTTAAGGTGTGGAACATATTTTCATATTCTTATTTGCCATCAGTAACCTTCTTTGGTGAAGTGTCTGTTAAGGTCTTTGGCCTGTTTTTTATTTGAGTTGTTTGTTTTGTAATCATTGGATTTTAAGAGTTCCTTGTATATCTTGGGTAAGTTCTTTATCAGATATGTCTTTTGCAAATATTTTCTTCCTGTCAGTGGTTTTCCATTCTCTTGATAATGTCTTTTGCAGAGCAGAAATTTTTAGTTTTAATAAAGTCCAGCTTATAAATTCTTTCTTTCATGGGTTGTGCCTTTGGTGTCATATCTAAAAAGTCATTTGCCAAATCCAAGGTCATCAAGGTTTCCTCCTGTGTTATCTTCCAGGAGCTTTATAGTTTTGCATTTTACATTTACGTCTGTGATCCATTTTAAGTTCATTTTTGTGTAAAATCTGTGTCTAGATTCATTTTTTTTGGCACATGGATGACCACTTGGTTCAGCACCGTTTGTCGAAAAGATTGTCTTTGCTTCACTGTATAGCATTTGCCTCTTCGTAAAAGATTGACTGACTGTATTTCTTTGGGTCTTTTTCTGGACTCTCTGTTCTGTTCCATTCCCTTTTTTTCCCCCCTCCTTCCAAAAAGCCTTATTCTTTCTCACCTCTGGGCCTTTGCATATGCTGTTTCCTTTTCCTAGAACACTTTCTTTCCCTACCTAGATATCTCCAACTAACCTTAAGATCTCAGCTTAAATGTCCTTCCCTCCAGAAAGTCTTCCCTGACACAGATTGGGTTGGGTGCCCCTGAATTATTTCCCCGATGTAAGCCTCATCATGCCGTGTTGTGAGTATCTGCTTACTTCTTGGTGTCCCCACTAGAGGTTAGCACAATAAGAGTTGAAGTCGTATTTCCTGCCCTGCTATTTTATGTGTGTGTATATATCTCCTCATTGTGAGAGCAAAGTATCATGGAATCAACTTGCAGAGGTGGGCCACGATGAGATCACACGGGATTTTATAAACGGTGGAAGTGAGGCTCTCTGGAGATGGTTTTAGGGGTCACTTCCAAGCTGGACCTTGTATCATGACGCTCAGAAGACATAGATAACCAGTGAGGGACAGCCACAGGGGAACAGCCCAGTTCTTTTTATAACAAATTATAAAGTCGGGTCAGCCTCCCCAAGGAAGGAGGGATACTCATGCTACGTTACAAAGTAATAGAAGTGCAACCTTTTTCTGAGCAGCAGAATATATGAAAACATCCCATTTGCCTTCAAATACTGAATTTAGAATTACAGGCTTCATTAACTCAGCGTTTTGCTTATTTAAAGCAATGCTTTAATGAGGCCATTTCTTCAAAGCGAGTGTGCTGAGTTGCCGTCTCTCCCAGATCTAAACTAGGACATTTGGGAGGGTGTTTCCTGGAGGAAGATGCAAGTGCCGTGGCTTTTCTGTTTGCTTCCAGCAGCGCGTGTCCCCGTGGAAGTCAGCCCATCTCAAGTGCCAGTTACCGCCCTGACCTTTAGAGCCTGTCTCAGGGGTTTCCTGGTCAGATTTTCTCCATGTGCCATTTTGGCTGCTTCATGGCTGATCCGCATGCGTCTCCCCAGATTATGCCCACTGATGGGGTTATCAATTATGCATAGTCCTTAAGGGGCTGTCGAGTTGAGGCAGGGCATGTAAAGAATCTGTGGGCACACTGGCAGGAGGATTATTGAGGAAAATTAAAAACCCTAAGAGAATGATAGACACCCCCGCCCCCCGTTTTATCCCCAAGCAAACTGAAGCTCAGAGAAGTAGCTTCCTCACGGTGACACAGGTGAAAAGTGGTCAGGACGGGGTCATTCCAGCCCCTGTTCCTATTCTCTTCCCATTACACTCACACTGGAAACAGCAGCTACTTGACCTATAAAGTAGGGGGCAGTTTGGCGCTGACAGAGATGGCTGATTTGTTCTACTCCTCCCACAGCTTGGGGAGCTGCAGAGTGCTTACGAGGGGGCCAGGAGGATGGCCCAGCAGCTGAAGAGGAAGTGCCACCATCTGACCTCCGACCTGCAGGACACCCACTTCCTGCTGGAGAACCAGCAGAGCCGAAACCACGAGCTAGAGAAGAAGCAGAAGAAGTGAGTCGAGTTCCACATCATCACCTGGGTGCTGGGGTCTTCTGGGGTCTCCGGATTCTTCCAAACCCCTCCACTTCAGTCAGGGCTCTTCATCCATGGAGCCTATCATCCTTGTTCTGCTCTAATTTTCCTCTCTCTCCCCTCACACATTCCTATATGGTTCTCCCAAGAATCTAGCAAGAAATAATTCTTTTCTGTTACCCAGTCTCAGCTCTATTACCAACTGACCATGTGAGCTTGGGGAACTTTCTTGGCCCCTCTGGGCCTCCGCATCCCCACTTATCAAGTGTAGAGTTCATTGTGGAGGGCAAAGACAGCCTTGCCTGGTGGTTAGGGGTGCAAGTTCTGGTTCAAGTCCCAGCTGGGCCTCTTGCTAGTTGTGTGACCTTGGACAAGTCATTCAACCCTTCTCAGCCTGATTCTTCTCCTTAGGTGGAGCGCCTCCCTTGTGGTGAAGACTAGGTGATAACAGTTGGTAGATCCCGCAGGACTAGAGTCTGGTTCCTATTCTCACTGTTGAAAATGGTGGGGAGGCCAAAAACTTGAGTCAGTGCCCTTTTCATTTGAAGTTTAGACTCTCAGCTCACGTGAGCAGTTCTGGCAGGGACTGGGCTTTGTGCACTTGTGCACAAACAAGATGCCAGTCTTGAATCTGCACACTGGTTCCCGTGCTTGCTTTCCAGCGGTGCTGTTGCAGGTTTCCGTGGGTGGAGCCTAGACCAGGAGCCCAAGTTTACACTCACAGGCCTCCTTACATGCAACCTCAGCTTCATCCCTGGACTTCTTGGCTGTGTCCAAAGTTCTTCAGCTCACCTGGTGAGGGTAAAGGTGTGCAGGGGTCTTGTTCTGAGCCAGATAAGCCCTAATGGAAACTTCCTAGGAGGAAAATAGATGAAATACAGCCTCTTTGAGAAGATCCAGGATAAAAATACAGAAAAACCTTGCTATGTGTGCCAGGATGTGGTTTTGCCGAGGTTGCCTATTTCCACCAGGTAGCAAGCTGAGTTATATTTCCCTGGGACTGGCACAGGCTTTGAACTCGATCTGCATTAAATATTGTTTCTCTCATTCACCTTTGAGCTTTCCTGAGCTGGCTCCTTCATTTGGGGGGGGGGGAAAGAAGCTCTTTGGGGTGTTATTAGTGCCCCCCCAAAATGAGAGAAGTTTATTCTCTTCTTGCTGATAACTGACTCTGTTTCCTTTTCCACCTCCCCATGGATGCTCTGGCTAAACCTTGTCCTTGCAGTGGGGAGAATGGCTTAGTCCCACCTTGGTCATTTCCTGGGTGACCTTGTCAAGTGACACTACCTGTCTGGGCCAGACAGTGACTGATGTTTCAGAGCTGTCCTTGGACTTAAGCAGGCCACCTGGTGCTGAAGAGTGGCTCTGACAGACCCCCATCTGTAAATTGAGAAGTGAGACTCCATCACCCCTCAGGTTTCTGCCAGCTGTGACAATTCTGGCCCTTATCTGTGGGTTCTACTTCTGAGAGGACTTATGAGGGGGTTTCAGATTTCTGATGGGTGGCAGGGCCAGGGTTCTGCCCTTGGAGTTTATGCAGCCAGAGAATTCCATCTCTCTGGTCTTCCCTGTGATCGACCCCCTTGGACAGAATCTTTCATTCCAGGTCCTCAAGAACCTCCCCATGATGGCCACCGGGAAAGTCACCATTTCATCATACTTACATTTCTTCTTCTTAAGACCTACCTGCCCTGTCATGCTCTGTACTCCGTTACCATATCTTAGCAGAAGTTAATTTATGTTTTGATGCTCATTGCAAATAGCAGCCATTACCTCTCTAGGTGGGCTAGCATCTTAGCAGGGAGCCCATAAGGGAGTAGAAGTCTCTGTCTAACGGTGGAAATTCAGGCAGAATGCCTATAGTGAGGGAGAGATCTAGAAGTTAGTGTTACTCTCTCACACCTCTTTAAGCTTAATCGAAGTGTAGATGCAGCTGCCTCCTTAGTTTGCTGGGCTCTGGAGGGAGTGATGTCTCCATGCTGATAGAGTTCCCTGCCCCACCTTGGCTTCTAAGTTCAGAGTGGCCCAGAATGGCTCCATTTGAGGTTGGCTTCTTGTTGCCATGGTTACTCATGGGTCACAAAGCTCAGTTCCGAAGGCTGATGGAGCTCCCAGCTGCTTCCACAGGGAAAAGGCCTGTGCTGGAGCCACGGGAGGTTGGACCCCCAGCCCGCTCCTAGTGGGGTGAAGGGTGTGAGTCCCTCTGGCCTCAGGCAGTTCGTCGGTCAGTGTGTTCCAAAAGTTAGAGTCTGTTGGAGGCATTCTTCGGCATCAGGTGGCCCAGTAAGGGCTCCTTTAAAACATCCATCACTGTCTGGCCCCCAGTGTCTTTCCTTCCCTGTTCCAGGGCATGAACAGGTAGATGGGGGACCAGCTAAATCAGCAGAGAAGCTGGCTCAAACCCACTTTGGGATTTTGGCTGAATCACTCACCTCTCTGAACTCCAGTTTTCTCTTGTATGAGATGATTATAATGTGTTTCTTACTGAATTGTTATAAGGACCCCATGGATCCCAGCTCAGAGCCTGGCACTTTGGGACTGCTGGACCATTATCATCATCACAGTGTGGCCATTTCAGAGGCAGCCAATAGTGCCTCTTGAATGATGTCACCAACAGCCAATCAGAAAGCCTCTGGGCCCTTCCAACAGTAGGCCCCCCTCATGTGACCTGTAGTTGGCTCTTTCAGGAGTCTTGAGGCTTTGAATGACCATCTAGCGTTAAGGGACATTGGATAATCTTGTAACAAGGGAGACCTTCTTCTCACCAAGGCCAAAACCCCATGCCCAGTTCAGCCATTCTGGCCACACCCAGTTCCCTGGAGCACGTGGCCTTTCTGTGTGGGCTGAGGGCAAGTGACCGAAGTCACATCTTATTGAGGCTTATCAGAGCCCCTTCCAGTTTCCTCGCCTGCGATAGGGACAGAGGCTGATGAGTGGAATGATGTCCAGTCCAGGAAGCGCTTCCCACCTAGTGGCCACCATCGTGGAGGGGCAGGTGCGCTCCAAAGTAGGTACTTCCTGATTCCCCAACGGCCCCCGTAGGACTGTCCAGTCTCTGTGTTTTCTGCTTAGGAACCAGATGAAGACAAGATGGAATGTATAACTGCCCAGCACTCTATCAGTAATAACCGTGCTCTAATATGGCTAATGAGTGCATGAGCCCCACAGTATCATGCACAATGTGAAATGTTGACTGTCCCTTGTTCGTGCTGATAAATACAGTCATGTACCAGTCAATGGATATTAGATGCCAAGCCCGGGCCTTGTAGAATTAAAGGTCCTTGGCGTATGCCAGCAAACCGGATAGGTTAGTTTTTTCTATATATCTATATGTTTTTTGTTCTTTTTCTCTATTTGTATAGTTTTATTCTATTTTTATTTTTGTGTATATGTTTTTATCACATTTTAAGTAAGTGTCCGGTATTTTTGTGGAAACTGTAAACCCTCAGCGTTGCCCTCTGGTGTTCAGGATTCCTACCCCACATCCACAAACCCTCCATCATTTAATTCTCTTTCTCTCCCTAGCGGTTCTCAGCAAGCTAACTGCCTCTCTCCAGCACCCACCTTCCCTCCCCCGTCCCCGGCCCAGGCACACCCGCCTCGGGGCCGTGACCCGCGTTCTGCTCTGACAGGTTTGACACGCAGCTGGCCCAGGCCCTGGGAGAGTCCGTGTTTGAGAAGGGCCTCCGAGAGAAAGTGGCCCAGGAGAACACCAGCGTCCGGTGCGAGCTGGGCAAGCTTCAGCAGCAGCTGAAGGTGAGGGGCGGGGGCACAGCGCCCCCTGGCTCTTGGTTGCGGGGTCTCAGGAAACCCCTCCCTCGCGCGCCTGCTGCCGATGGTGCGGGGCGAGAGCTCTGCGTGTGGCCGTCCTGGTCGGCCAGTGCCGGCGGCGTCACGGAGCCCAGCGCGCCTGAATCAGCAAACCGTGGGTGGCAGGTGATGGATAAGCAGGCCTCCCTAGCTCCACGTCCCTCAGGATCTTGCTCCAGTCACCTGCCTGACTTCCGAGCTGCCCACCTGGGAGCGGGGAGAGGCTTGCTCAGGATGAGTTAGCTATAGACCCAGCTAGGGGCAGTGCCCTGTCCCCTGCAGGTGCCAGTGCAGAGGGGTTTGATTAAAATGTGACACAGGCACCTCCCTCAGCTGCTCCTCAAGGCCTGCTGTGGCTCCCTATTACTCTGGGAGAACCTCTGCACCTCTTAGCCTGGCGGGCAGCTCCTTCATGATGTAGCCCAAACTTCTTTCACCCTGGAGCTGACTTTCTAACCTGGAAGAGGCATGCCTGGCCACTTGGCTTCCCTGCTCCAACATCTCAGGCCCACCCTTGGCAGGTACACAGCTTTCAAATAGGGCAGACACCTCCTGTTTGTGCTTTGAGGTCTAGCTCTAGGGGCAAGGGCGTTGCTTCCCACAAAATCCCCACCCCAGCCTGTCTGAGCTGTCCCAGGGAGGGGCCCTTGGTGTCCCACAGGGGGCGCGACGGGGGGCCGCGAGATCCAGGTGGAGATGGCAGTGGAGATGACGTGCACTGAACAGTGGAAAGCGCCCTCCCGCAGGTTGTAGAGGTGTCCCGGGGGGGGGGGGGGCAGGAGTATGGTCACGTGACTTTGGATCTCTGCCCACCTTGTCTCTGTAGGGAAAGGAGCAAGAAACCTTGCAGCTGAAGCAGGAGGTGGAGCTGCTGCGGGCCCAGAAGCAGGAGCTGCTGGGGTCACCCTCTCTGGCGGAGAATTGCATTGCGGGCTTGAAGGAGAGGCTCTGGAAGCTGGAATCCAGCGCCCTCGAGCAAGAGAAAATCCACACCCAGCAGGAAAACACCATCAAGCAGCTGGAGCAGGTAGGAAGGTCCTGTCCAGGGCGATGCCCTGCCCCACGCTGACTCCAGTGCAGAAGGCTGTTGTCAAAATACGACATAAGTGCCTCACTCAGCTGCTCGTCATCCTTCTGTGGCTCCCTAGTACCCCAGAGCACCTCAGCCCCCTAGGTCTGACGTTCAGACCTTTCATGATGTAGCCCCCTCCTACCATCCTGCAAGCGTCAGTGTCAGCTCCTCCGAGAAGCTTGCCCTGGTCTCCTTCTTGCAAACAACCCCACCTCCACGCCGCTCCTTAGCGGGTTGGTTCTCCTTCAAAGCACCTGCCATCATATGCCATAGTGCTTTAAAAAGTGTGCTCAATGCTTCTCTCCCGCATTAGGATATAAGTTTCAGGGAAACAGGAGGACGTTTTGGTTGATTTTGCTTATCAGGGCATCTCCAGAGCCTGGAATGAGGCCGGTGCATAGTTGGTACTCATTAAATAACTGTTGACCCAATATCTGGTGTTTATTGAGCTCTGTCTGTGTACCAGACTCAGCCCTAAGCTCTCCTCACATCTCACCTCATCAATCTCCACAAGAAATTTATATGCTGAGGTATTAGTATTATCCCCACTTTACGGATGTGGAAACTGAGGCTCAGGGACGGGATTTGGAGCCTGCGCCGTCTGACTCCACAGCGCCTCGGCTACCTGTGCTGTGCACA
This sequence comes from Phocoena sinus, assembly GCF_008692025.1. Lineage (NCBI taxonomy): Eukaryota > Metazoa > Chordata > Mammalia > Artiodactyla > Phocoenidae > Phocoena > Phocoena sinus. Next base: position 70,193,886 of record NC_045776.1, on the reverse strand, counting down.
GCCTCCAGGGAGATGGGAGCCCCGATCTTTGGAAAATGCAAAATAACTGAGGGGAGGAAGGCAGGAATCCAATACTCTTGTACCAGCCCCCTCAATGAAGCAGCTGAGGAATATTTTGTCTGCTTGTTTGTTTATATGCCCAACTCATTCCCCCAAAGAATTCGAGGCAGCTTATAAGATGTATGCATAATAAAATAGAAAAATAAATAGAACAAGCCAAACCAGAAAAACACAAATTACAACCGGTGCTAAGGAACGGTGGGGTGGTGAATTAATAAGCAGACACGCAGAACATACGATCTTACACACTTAATAGGTTTAGCTCTAAAATTCCTGGTGGCCAGAGAGAAAAAGGAAATGTGAGTTACATGCTTTTTTTTATCATCCCCAAGATAAAAACAAGCTAGGCTTTCAAGGGGAAGCAAGGCTTTTCTTGATGCTTAGTTCTAAAGAAATTTCTCATGTGGGATTTCATAAGGGGTAATTATGATGAAATGGTTTTAAGGTTGGAACTCCTTTTTCAAGAACATCTGACCAGGCAGCATGAATACGTAAAAGCAAATAAACTGAGCTGCTCTGGTGAAGTGGTGTGAGGGAGTGGGGGCGGTCGGGGGGAGGCTGGGGCGCTGGCCCTTGCTTCTCGCTTATCCCCCCTCCATGGGGATGGAGTCTGCTGAGCCTTGAGACGTGGATGTGGCAGGCGTGGAGGGACAGTCTGGAGTGGTTCAGAAAACAGCATCTTTACTCAGTCAAACCTGTATTTATTAAGCACCTACTGTGTGCCAGGCACGGGGTGGACGCTGGGGGTGCAGCTGTAAGCAAGACGCATGTGGTCTCCACTCTGCTGAAGGTTGTAGTTATGCTGCATGTTACGGGGAGGTTTAACTTGCAGAATCTGGTTTGGGGAGCAGGTTTGGAACAGTCAGGGAAGACTTCCTGGAGGAAGTGATATTTACTGAAGCTGAAAGCTGAAGGATGAGTCTGAGTCGGCTGACGAGGAGAGTTCCAGGCAGGGGGAACAGCCACTGCAAAGGCCTGGAGGCAGGGGGGTCACGTGGCATTTATGGAACTGCAAGATGATCCCATGCAGATGGGGTCTGTGTGATGTTAGGCGAGCCCCCCGTTTTCTCTAGATTTTAGTCTCCTCATCTGTACAAGGAAGTCGGAGCCTTGTCAACCCCCTAGCCTCCCCCCAACCCCAGCTGTGAATCTGTGAAGGTTCGTGAAGGAGGTGGGATATCTGTGCAGGTTGTTCTGGGACGTAGAGGGTGGAACAGCGTCACAAAGAAACCCAGAGTCAAGAGTAGAGTGAGCACTTTGGAAAGTTGCGTTACCTCTTGAAAATGCCACCAGGGGACCACTCGGTGCTCGGAAGCAGAAATGTGCTACGGTGACCTCAGGGACCGAGGCTGAATGCAGCTTCCCAGTACCCCCCGTCAGCTTACACAGGAGGCGAAGCTGACTCAACCCTTTCATCCATCTTCAGCTTCACCCATCACCTCACACTGCGCTGGGCTATTGTAGACATCCAGGAGATATTTATTGATTACAACATAGCACTTTTTCCAGGAAGTTTTATGTTAACTCACATAAGCTTGACATAAATGGTATTGCAGATGTCAGGAGTGTCCAAGAGGCTAGGGAAAAAATAGAAAAGAAATATTACGTTTACTTGCTTTAAATGCTCCTCATTTTGGATTACCTTCCCATAACCTCTGTCATTTTAAAGGAGGCAGGGAAGGAAGTTGGCCTGTAAAGTGAGCCTGCTTTCTGCCGGGAACTACAATAGGGGCTCTGATGCACACCGTTCTTCTTCCTCTTCGCCACAGTCCTATGTAGTAGAGAATATCAACGTTGGGAAAGACCACAGTTGTCTTTTTTCGACTGCATGTCCATGTTAGAGAGGCAGCAATTGTAGCCTCATGAAAGCTTGCTGTGAGGTGCCAGGGTAGAGTAGCAAATGGTCAGGACGTTGTAGTTTCTACAGTCTGACCCTCTGCACTGGTGGGTTCCATGCTGCTCCATGACCAACAGCATCGAAGAGGATAGATCAATGAAAGCTTAACAGTATAGGTTCCTGAGGCCCGTATCCTGGAGATTCTGACCCAGTAGGTCTAGAGTGAAGCCCTGGAATTGACATTTTTTTAAAAAAAGGCACCAGGTAATTCTAATATGCCACAAAACTTGACAAGCAAGAGCTTGGATCAGTCTCTGAATTATGAAAATCAAGAAAGTAAACTCTTGAACTAGAATTGGGTCCCATGACTTCTGCCTCCAGTTCTAGAGCCTTTTATGTAAGATGGCACCGCTTAAACATCACACGCAGCTGTTTTCCTGCCCTGAGCAGGTGGTGGAGGCTCTCACTGAAAAGGCTCATCTCCTTAACGGGAACACAGTTCTTGGTTATGTCAGGCTTCCGGGAAGGGAGGGGCCAATCCTTACTCTGTTTTCAAAATAATGGGGAAAGAAAACGTGGTCTTTTTGTGCCAGGCATTGCGCTTTATATGTCATCTCATCTAACTATCACAAATGTATCTTAAGAAGGCTGTTTTCCACAGAGCAAGGTAACTAATCAGAGGCAAAGTGAATTGTCAAGGTAGCATCTTGGGCAAGTCATCTCCCTCTCCAGGGTTTCCTGTCTTCATAAGTAAACTTTTATTCTACCATCCATTCACCCACCTATCCGCCCATCTAGAAGAACTTGCCTGCTGCCTGCTCCAGGGATGACAAATCTGTTTCATCCTGAGAGTGTTGAGAAGGATTCCAAAATGATATCTAAACGCAGTGGCGAAGAGTATGATTGATGAGTGACGTTATGACCACAGAAGGGATAGAGGCAGTATTTGGGCTATTTATCTACCATTTCTGACCTCCCTGGGTGCCTGGGGCGGGGTGGGGGGGGGTAACTTGACTCTCATCCATGCAGTCCCAAAATGAACACTGCAGCTGAAATGCTAAGGACGACACGGATGGCGTGGGTCACCCTCACGCGCTGTCCTTGCCGCCCCCACAGCTCCGCCAGCGGTTTGAGCTGGAGATTGAGCGGATGGAGCAGATGCACCAGAAGGACCGAGAGGACACGGAGGAGGAGATGGAGGACATCCGCCAGTCCTGCCAGAAGCGGGTATGTGAGCCACTAGCACAGCTGTGTCCTGGGGTCCCGGCAGGGTCAGCCTGGGTACCTCATCCTTAGAGTGAGGGGAATCCCAGGGCCTGGGGACAGTCCCTTCAACCACCTGAGACCTTAGCTTCCCCAGTGCTTTCAAGGGTGCTGGAGCAGACGTACCTGTCCTAACTACGATCCTCTGAAACTGTCTAGCATAATCACCCCAAGATTTCTACCAAGAGCCCACAGTGCCATGTGACTGATGCTTTGGGTAAGGATTTATATGCTTCAAGAAAGGGACCAGTCCCTTCTGGCTATTTGCCTTGCAAATCATTTCTTAATTTTATCCAAGCTCTTTGCAGACATTTCAGATAGTGTGTAAGAAGGCAGTAAACCCTTGAAATCTTACCACCAAGGCACCATCATTATTACTATTTTTAAATGTTCTTTCCTCTCTCTCTTTCATTGTACCCACACGTGCATATTTGTAGAGAGATCGTTTTACCTAAATGGGGTCATGCTGCTGTTTTCACTCGAAGTTTGTCCTGGGCCTCCTCGCATGTCAGTAAATGCAGATCTAATGTACATGTTTAATGGCTTATAAAAGTATTCCACCTTAGACGTGTGCTCTCATTAATTCTCTTGTCATTGGACATCTAGGGTTTTCTGTTTTTATGGCCAGTGCTGAGACAGACCTCCTTACAGATGCATTCACTGATGTGAATGTGAGATGAATCTTTAAAATGGAATTGCTGAGAAGCTTTGGGTTAAGCCTCATTTAACAGGTTTTGTCTGGGTAGGATTTCTGTGGGCCTTTCAGAGCCTTGGGTACATTGTGAATCTCCAAGAAGGGGCCGAGTAGCATTTCCCAAGGTTGACTCTGATTATCAGTTCCCTAAGCAGAATCTCTACAGAGACCTCCAAACTGCAGGGCCTGAGAGCATGGGTGCTGGAACTCATAGACTCTTGGTTTGAATCTTTGCCCTTCCAGCTTAACAACTGTGTGATTTTGGGAAAGTGATTTTAAACCCTCAACTCCAACTAAACTACACTCCATTCTCTGTATCCACCGCTGGTCACTCAGAGCCAGTTTATAAGACACACAAAAAGCCAATGTTGCTACTTTATTTGGAGTCACAGAGGCTTGGATCAAGTCCCAACTCCATCAGCTATCAGCTGTGGGGCGTTGGAGAAATCACGTAACCTTGCTAATAAGCCTCACTTCTCTCATCCGTAAAATAGGATAATGATGGCCCCCTGCAGGGTCACAGGGAAGATTCAAGGAGATCACAGATGTGGAACTATTGAACAGAGCTTTGTAATGTAACCCTTGATGGTTGGAAACTTATGAGCAATACCGGTGTGTGTGCGGATCTTCAGGTAGCTGATCCTTCCAGAGGAACCAGGGAGCAAACCTGGTGGTTGCCTTGCTCTTGGGTGTGACTAATCCATCCAAGAGAAGGAGGGTTCAGGGACTTGGTGCTCTGCGGATCCCCCCAAGAGCATCATCCTGGGCGGGGCTGGAGGAGACCTCAGTGGTGTCAGGACCTCGGCGGAGACGGGACTCTAGTGAGGAAGTCCTGGGCAGATGCGATCGCCTCGGCACCGTATCATCGCCCCGGGGGTGGGGGGGAGCGGAGTAAGTAAAAACTGAGCCCCTCTCCACTCCCAGTGGTTGGTGCTGCTGCATCTGCTGCCCTTCCTGCTCCTCAGATACTCCTTTTGGGGCCCCTTTAGAGCTCAGCCCCTCTGGGGGTTTACATGGATCATCCCAAAGGGCCAAGTGCATTCCCCCCAAAACTCCCCAGAGTTGGAAAAGAAGAGTCATAGATTTTAGGTTCAACCAGACCTGTGTGCCCTTGAGTAAGTCTTGTAACTTCCCTAAGACTCAGTTTTCTCATCTACAAAATGGGAGCAATAAGAGAAAATGTTCTACCTTACCTACGCTGTTGTGAGCATAAGATGAAAGAATGGCAGATGCCTTATAAACTGTAAAGTGCTGGGAGTTATCACTGAGGGGCCAATTTCTGCTTATTTTCCATTATTGCATATTTGGGAGAAACGAATGAGATTCTTTGAATACCCAGTGGGCACCATGTTTCAGGCTGGGTTCTTTACGTCTGTCAGCTTATTTAATTCTCGTAAGAGCTCTGTAAGGTTTATAGTCCTGGTTCTACAGATGAGGAAACTAGAGTCCCAAAGGTGAAGGGTCTTCCCCAGGGTTACCTCACTGGGAAGTAAACGAGCTCGGACTTGAACTTAGGTCTGTCTGACTCCAAAGCCCAATCTCTTAACCAAAATAACTAGATTTTAAAAGTTTTTTTTTAGGGGCTTCCCTGGTGGCGCAGTGGTTGAGAGCCCACCTGCCGATGCAGGGGACATGGGTTCGTGCCCCGGTCTGGGAAGATCCCACATGCCGCGGAGCGGCTGGGCCCGTGAGCCACGGCTGCTGAGCCTGCGCGTCCGGAGCCTGTGCTCCACAACGGGAGAGGCCACAGCAGTGAGAGGCCCACATACCGCAAAAAAAAAAAAAAGTTTTTTAATTTTGCAAATGTTTGGACTATGGAAGGCCATTTAGAAAGCACTTGACAGAAGTCAACCTTGGGCGGTGCTGCATCCTTTAGCACTTCCTGCACATGAACTCACCAAAGGCTCTGATAAGTACTGCATGGAAGGCCCTATTAACTCAGTGGCTCCCACACTTATTCTAGCATGGACTTCCCTCCCTTCCCACCACACACACACAGTATACGTGTGAACACTATGTGGAAATGTTCTACAGAACACACTCCAGAAAAATTTGCCTTGCTTGATGCATAATTTTTATTGTATATTTTCCAAAACGAGTTTCACTTTTGCAGTCTTCATCTTAAGCAGGTGTGAGCAGAGCGCTTTGTGTCTCTCACTCTTAAAAGAAAATTCTGAAACGAACTTTCTTGTGAAATGACCATACATCAGTCCTTTTTTTCTCTACGTGGGTCAGGAGATGGAAGCCCCCAGTCCCTGCCCATGTGCCCTCAGGTGAAGGGAGCACAATTTCTAGTGCATTCCAAGAGTGCCTCAGAGCATCATGAGTGCCCTGAGCCAGGACCCTGACGAGTTGGAGATGTGACCCAGACAGACCCTCCTGAGGCTTTTCCATGGACAGATTTATAAAGGGGGAGGGGGAGGTCAGAGAAAGGAGTTTTTCTCTATCACAAATACTAACCTTGACTGCACATCTAGTGACTGCTCTGCTCAGTCTGTCTCTCACCATGGCAGGAAATCAATCGTTAGAGACCTGGGTGGGAATGCTGATGGCTGTCTGGTGTGGCACAAGAGCTGGGGCCAGGAGACAGAATGCTGACTGTCCTCAGCAGCAGTTGACGTAGGAGTCTGTGCTTCAGGACCGCTCTCTGACTCAGTTTTCCCGTCTGTGAAAGAAGGTCATTGAGAGCACAGGATGGAGAAACGAGGAAGGGGTGAGAGAGTCCGGTGCAGAAGAGGATGTGCAAAGCACCGTTATAGTGGGGCGTCCACTTTAGCAGGGAGTGCCTGCCATTGCTGGGTGATTACCGAGAAATCAGAGCCAATTGTAAACTAAATGAGCTGCTTGTAGCCAAAGGTCTTAGTCAGTTTGGGCTGCTATAACAGAATATCATAGGCTGGGGTCTTGGGGTGGGGGGAGCTTAAACAACAAACATATATTTCTCACAGTTCTGGAGGCTGGAAGGTCCAAGATCAAGGTGCTGGCAGATTTGGTGTGGGGTGAGGGCCCTGCTCCTGGCTTGTAGATAGACGGCTGCCTTCTCGCTGTGTCCTCACACAGTGGAGAGAGAGAGGAAGCAAGGTCCCTGGTGTCTCTTCTTATAAGGGCACTAATCCCAGCATGGGGACTCCACCCTCATGACCTCATCTAAACCTCACTATCTCCCAAAGGCCCCATCGGCAAATAATACTGCATTGGGATTAGGAACTTCAGAGAGACAAACGTGCAGTCCAAACACCAAATAATCTCAAGCGCAACAGTTTTTTTTTTGCTGCGTCACCGTGTACTTAGTAAGCGAGGTGAACGCACCTTATTATGCTGGATACAATGTTGTGCAGAGTCTTAAAAAGTCAGAGTGCCAAGACTTGTAACTCTTCAAGCTGGGTCGTGGCAGAGGAAGGAGACCTGTGTTAGGAAATGGGAAGGGAACTGGGGGCGGGGACTTCACAGTGAATGGCAGGGGGCTCCCCGTAATTGGCCAGCTCTCCCCATAGTTGTCCTGCTCCTGAGCTTTTAGGCTCCCAGGTTCTCTGACAGAGACACCCCCTCCTAACTGCTAGGTGAGCCGTTGTGGAACTGGGCGAGGGGCCATGAACTCCACCTCCCCCACCCCATCCTCCAGAGGGTCCCTGCCTCGTGGGGTTTGTCGGGTAGAGCTCTTGTATCCTATGCCTGCATCTGCCCTTTGTGCCCACAGCTCCGCCAACTGGAAATGCAGCTGGAGCAAGAATATGAGGAGAAGCAGATGGTCCTCCATGAGAAGCAGGACTTAGAAGGCTTGATCGGAACCCTCTGCGATCAGGTAAGAGGGAGACACCAGCAGGCATTTGGGAAGCGCATTCCCTGCCTCTGGGGGCCCTGTTAGAGAGCTGATTCGTGGGGAGACCATCTGGAGGGGTCTTAGGACCAGCCCAGGTAGACCTTTCAGCTGGCCTCCACCTGCTCCTCCCAGGCGCCTTCTTCTCCACCAATTCTGTCTCTGCCCTCACTCACTGCCTCTTCAGAGGGGGCCTTCCGTGGGGGGGAGTCTTCACACAGCAGGGTTCTTGGAAGGACCCTTGAGAGTAAAGAGAGCGGGCCCAGCCACACATGACAGACGAGGTCGCCTTGCCTTCAGCCGCTGTCGGGGTGAGAGTATAGACAGCCTTTGCTTTGACAGGGTGACTGTGAATGGCTGCTGTGGTCAGAGCTGGCCTCGTGAGAATAAACTTTTGCTGAAGGCAGAGTCAGGCCAGTGACGCTTTAGACCCTTAGCTGGGCCACTTCTGTCTCCTTGGCTTTGCGTGATCTAATGAACTGCTCTGAGCTGCTGGAGAGCAGAGCCTTGTGGGGTTTTGCCGTCGTCGCCGTAGACCAGGGTTGTCAGCTGCAGCACTGCAGACGTTTTGAGCTGCATCATTCTTTGTTGTTGGCGGCCGGGGTTGGGGCGGGGTGCTGGGGGGAGGTGGCGCTGTCTCATTGTAGGCTGTTGAGCAGCATCCCTGGCCTCCACCTCCTAAATGCCAGAAGCATCTCCCTCAGTTGTAACAATCAGCAGTGTCTACGGACGTTACCACATGTTCCTCCAGGACACAATCAACCTCCCTCTTTACAGGAACCACTGCTGTGAAGGAAGCAGCCAGCAGCGCCCAGAGCCAGCACCCGGTATCAGAGTTGGGGGGAATAGCTCCTCCATGAAACCCCGACGTTGGAGAGGAGTGCTGGTGGCTTCCATGGTTTCTTTTTAAATATCATAGGAGTGTTTTTTAATGTATCTGCTTAACTTGTGTTCATTATCTTTTAATTAGTAACAATCTTGCTGTCAATAACCTTCCCACAGTCATTCCTCTTGTTCACAGAGGAATGTGGGCCCCCTCCAAATGGTCATCCAGGGCAGCCAGGCTTCGAACAAATAGGTGCTCACTATGTTTTGTTTTGTTTTTTTAAATTGAGTAAATGAGTGAATTCTAGAGCGGGACCCCTACAGCCGTGAGAGTGAGAGTCGGAAGCTGAGGACATCAGTGGGAGAACTGCATGATCTTCCTTCTTCGGGTTTTCTGGATTTTCAGCCAAGCAAACTGGGGCCAGAGTGCAGAGCCACTGAGGCTCCTCTCCCTTTGGCATCAGCACGAGAGAGAACACCCCAGGATTTGATTCTAGAATGATACTTGGAAAGTATCATTGGATAGAAAGGTTGCCTTCTATCCAGCATGGTCTGTTTAAGAAAACAAAGGAATTAATCCAGTAAAGAAAGGTTTTTATAAATATTGCTAACATTTTAAGTTTCACATGCAAGGAGAAGGTAACTTTAAGTGAATGAGAAGCTAATTTTGTGTGAGTCACCAAGCTGGAGCCTTTGAATAGCGTCACATTGGGTACTTCTAAATGTTTTAGGAAGACATTTGCCAAACACACGGGGAGTAGAACAGACAGTGTCATTGATGCTTGTGCGCCAGGAGGATGGGGTTCACATAAATTAACATTTTGCCGCATCAGATTCAGATGTTTTTAAGGAAGCAAAGCACTTCAAAAACAGTTGGTGGCCCCTTGGTTTCTGTTCCTCATCTCCCATCCCTTTATCCTTCCGTCTTTTCGTCCTTCACTCCCAGAGGGGACCGTCCTCCTGAGGTTGGAGGCTTTGATTCCCCTGCGTGTGTATTTGAACTTTAACTGTACACAGTACGTGCGATTCTGCCTTTACTTCCACTGCTCCCCTTCTGCACTCTGGTTTTGCTGTTTTTGAGATTCCTCCATGATAATACGTGTAGCTCTAATCTGTTCTTTTCTAACTGCTACACAGTATCCATTTTCTCTAATCCTACTCTTCTGTTGGATGTTTAGCTGTTTCCATTCTAGGACGCAGAGCTACAGCGCATATTCTTATACATGTCTCCCTGTGCACGTGGGAAAGAGATCCTCCAGGGCATGGATCTAGAAGAGGAATTGCTGGCTGTTAGGAATGTACCATTTTGGAATTATTAGATGTTGCCCAGATTGTTCCTCAAAGTGATTGTGGCGGTTTACATTGTCACCAGCAGTTTTTTCTTTGCTACCACACATCCTCCCCCGACACGTGGCACTGTCAGACATTTAAAGATCTTTACCTGTTACTGAGTGTTAAGTTGTACTGCTTGTCCCTCCTGACTAGTGAAGTTGTGCATTTTTCACGTTTATTATGGTTTTCTCTTATGTGCGTTGCCTGTTTATAGTGTTTTGTCTTCGCCTTTCTTTTCTATTCATTATTCACGATCCTTATCCAAGATGCTAATCCACTTTTGGTTGTATATTGTGCAAATATCTCCTACTCTATGGATAATCGTTTCACTTTGTTTATAATGTTTTTTACTTAATAAAAAGTGTTTTTTATATAGTCATATTCATCAGTTATGGTTGATTCTTTTAAGATTTCTTTCCTTAACAGAGTTCATAAAGATATTTCACCATATTTCTGAAAATTTCTAAAGTTTTGAGGATTTTTAGGCCTTTAACCCACCTGGATTTTATTTTATTTTTTAATTAATTTATTTTTTTTTTGGCTGCGTTGGGTCTTCGTTGCTGTGCGCAGGCTTTCACTAGTTGTGGCCAGCGGGGGCTACTTTTCGTTGTGGTGCACGGGCTTCTCATTGTGGTGGCTTCTCTTGTTGCGGAGCATGGACTCCAGGCACACGGGCTCTAGAGTGCAGGCTCAGTAGTTGTGGCGCATGGGCTTAGTTGCTCTGCATCATGTGGGATCTTCCTGGACCAGGGCTCGAACCCATGTGCCCTGCACTGGCAGGCGGACCCCCAACCACTGTGCCACCAAGGAAGTCTCACCTAGATTTTATTTTGGTATGTGTGAGGTAGGAATCTATATTTTCCCGATATAGACCACCTTTGTTTTATTTCGTGAGTAATTTTTTCTACAATTTCCATATATGTATGGCTGTGTTTTGGGGCTGCCCATTTTGTTTAATTGGTTTATTCTTCAGTTCCTGCACCATGTGGTCTTATTGGCTGGGTTTGATAACTTGTAAACAGCTTATCTTTCTCATCTCTAAAATTGTCTTATCTATTTTCGATCCTTTAATCTTCTTATTGAGATTCCATAACAAAGCCTGGTGGGGATTTTCAAATGCATTGGTTTGTAAGTTAGTTGGGAACAAGTGACATATTTTTTTAGTATTGAAGTATTGCAATCAGGAGCATGCTGTGTTTCTTCATGTATCTATGGCTTTCATAAATATATTTTATTTTTATTATAAATTAATACCTTATAATAATAAATATTTATTTTATTGTATATTTTATTATTTTTTTCCATATAAGTCTTGAGCTTTTCTGTTAGATTTACTTCTAGGAATCTTGTAGTTTCTGTGCCTCTCATAAATAGAATATTTTTGTATACTTCTATTAATTATAGTGGTACATGGGGATATACTTTGCTTATAATTGTGTTATAGTATTCTCTTATATATTTTGAGGTTATTTTTTTAGGTGCATTTAAGTTTATTATTGTTTTATTTCCTTGGCACATTGTACATTGTTCTTTTCTAATTGTCGTATGGTGTCCCTTTTTTCTCTGTGAATTATTTTTGCCTTATTTTATTTTGTGCGATTTCTTTTAGTTTGCCCGCAAGACCTTTTTTATCTCTTTGTTTTTAACCTTTCTCTGTGTGTATGTCCCTTAAACAGATGGATACTTTTTAATGCAATATTTTAGTCTCTTACTTTTCATTGGAGAATTTAGTTCATTTACATTTATATAATGACTGATATATTTGAAATTATTTCTATTCTTTTGTGTTTAGTTTTATTGCCCCCTTTCTTTGCTTCTTCCTTTATTCCTTTCCTGCTTTGGGGTAGATTGATAATGTCTTCTATGATCTCTTTTGTTCTATTAGATACTATCAGTTCCTTCATATAAATGAAACAAGTGAGGCTCAAAAGGTAAAGCACATTGCCCAAGATCATATAGGTTGTTAGTGGCCTATGTGAATTCGAAGTGAGGTCTATCAATATATTATTTGAAAACCTGTATTTTTTAAAATTAAATCTAACACCATGCTGCTTAAAAAGTGGTTAAGGTTTAGTTAACTAGAATTATCCTTTTCTGGACCATCTTTTTTCCTAATGTTATCAGGCAATCCAGATCTGCCATTAATTCGCTGTGCAAGCTTTAGCTACATAATGTTCTCTCTTTAAGCCTCAATTTCCCCATCTGTAAAGTGGCTTGATTACCCCTAATAACATTTTTAGATCATTTGTTAAAAGTGCTTAGAGAGTTCTTTGATGACAGACATTGAACAACTGCCCCAGACAATTTACCCTTAATGATAAATGGTGAAACAACCCAGGTTGGAACAGTTTCCCACAACAACACTAAACATCATCTGGTTTTATTGGTTAATTATTCACTAGCTTTATCTAAATTTGAATCTTTGTGCTGCAAAATGTAAACTTGCAGAATGACATTTATTTCCCATTAACCTAATGAGTTTTGGGTTTGTTTTTTTTTCCCCTCCTCTTGCGTAGCAATTTATTATGAAGGGGAGGGTGACTTGGTCTGAGGTTTTGTTGTGAATTTGTTTGCAGTGATCCCTCTGGAAAGGAGGTGGTGCCAGCATTTTCAGGGTCTTTCTGGCAGCAAGGATGGGGTCATCCTGAATGTCCCTGATGCTGACCTGCCCCACACTTAGGATGTGTGCAGAGCACGAGCAGATACAAAAATGAGGAAGGTGCAAAAGCACGTTGCTTGAGTGTAATCATGGCAAAGAATCTGGGCTCTCGAGTTAAGATGTCCCGGCTCACATTTCACCAGGCACTCTGGTACAGTGGTTAGAGACTTGAATTCTACTACTGAGCTGCCTGGGTTCCAGTCCCTGGGTAGCCACTTAGGAGCAGTGTGGCCTTGAGCTGATCACTTACCCTCTCTGTTTTATCGGTTGTGCCTCCATTTCCCTATGACAGTACATACTGAAGAGCTCCACACAGCTCACAAGACGTGAGCTGGCCCCAGGGAACTTCTTTCATTCTGTGACTTGCCCCATCCCTGTGTTTTATACCCTCATGCTAATCACCCAGAACCGCATATTCAGGATGGTTTCTCAGCTGTGTCCCTTCCTGCACCTCACCTAACTAGCTCCTGCTTACTTGAGACTGTGTCTGGTCCCATCCCCGCCTTGGCTGGGATGCTCCTCTGTGCCTTCATAACACCCTTTTTTTTTTTTTTTAATTGAAGAGCAAAACTTAACCTCTTTTATTGTATATTTTACTAAAATTACCTCTTTGCAGTCAGAAAAGTTGGGTTCATATCCTAACTCTGCCACTTATGATTAGCTGTGTGATCTTGGGCAAACTGCTTCACTTTTGTAAGCCTCAGTTTCATCATCCATAAAATGGGAATCGTAATACTTCACACCCCATAGATTCACCGTGCGGACTCCATGTGTTCATACCCGTAAAGCATTTAGAACAGTGTCTGACACTTAGCAAACCCAAAGTGTAAGCTATTACTATTTTAATAAAGGCAATAATAATAATGGCATTTTAAAGAGACTACCACAGGAGTAAAATGCAGTAATATGTGACAAAGGGCCTGGCACCATGCCCAGTCCTCAGCTCCTCAGCTCAGGAGGAGATATATGCACACACACAACACCTCAGCATTTTAAACTTAACAAAGCAATAAATCTGAGAACTAAGAGGCTATATTCTAAGAACCAACTCATTTTTCAAAGAATTCAGAACTGGCAGTAGAATAATAACACAAAGTCTACAGGAATACATTCCAGGTCATCAGACAGTACTCATAATCATTTATATTTGTAAAGCATTTGACAGCATACAAAGTACTTTTCGATCCATTATCACATCTGATCCTTGTCTTATCTCAATATGGAGGTTAGAGATTTTTTTTTTTTTCTTTTTTTACCTCTTCCTTTATAGACGAGGAAACTCAGGTTCTGAGAGGTGGCATGACTCAGCCTCAGTCCCACCACCAGCAAGTGGTGAGCCAGGGTTTCAAGCCTGGGCCACCTCATTCTAAATCCCAAGTTCTTTCTAGAATATTCCAGGGTATTCTGAGCATCCAGGAATTGGTCGCACTTGGTGTGGAGGCACAGATGTCCAGGGGTGTAGAAACTGGGTTCCATGGATGACACACCTGCACCCCATTTTCTTGAAAACTCCCCATCTGACGAGCGGTGCCATGTTCCTTCCTCGGGTCTCCTGCAGAGAAAGGGGCTGTTAGTTTCTTTCAGAGACATTAACCCCAATGCTTTTGAAGTAGGTGTTCTGTTTCTAGGGGAGACCATGGGCTGTCAGGGTTTCATCGGGCCCCTACCTGATTCTGCACCTCCCTTGGTTTGTCTCAGCCTGTACTGTTGGCCACTGGGAGTTGTTAACGAATCAAATTCGCCCTCCCCGTGCCAAGTCCAGGCTGCGGCTTCTTCAGGAGCCACGTGACTACTGTCTTGGAGGACAGGATCCTGGGGGAGGGACCTCTGGGCAAGGTTCCTCTGCAGAAGATGGCCTGTCTTTATACTAGCAAAAGAGACCTGCTCAAGGGACAGAAAAGCTTGGTTTAGACCTTCAAAAGCAGCACAGGTATTTCTAATACCATTTACTGATGTGTAACATACATGCAGGGAAGCACACCTTATCCCACCTGTACTGCTCATTGAATTTGCATCAGCTCTTAAAGCCGGCACCCAGATTAACACCACAAACAAGCCCCCACTCCTGTATTACCCAGTCACTGCCCCTCCAGGGTAACTGCTGTCCTGACTTCCGTCAGCAGAGGGCCTCGCCTGACATGTAAGCTCTTGCAAGGTGATGGCTGTGGTACAGATTATGAGACAGAATAACTTTGCGTCCTTACAGGCTGTGATAACAGTCATGAGAGCGGCTCAGATTTGTTGTGCCTTTACTACGAGTCATGCTGTGGGCTAAGCACCTGTTTAATTTCCACAGCAGCCCGGTGTGGTTGCTGCCTTTTTTTTTTTTTTTTAACATCTTTATTAGAGTATAATTGCTTTACAATGGTGTGTTAGTTTCTGCTTTATAACAAAGTGAATCAGTTATACATATACATATGTTCCCATATCTCTTCCCTCTTGTGTCTCCCTCCCTCCCACCCTCCCTATCCCACCACTCTAGGTGGTCACAAAGCACCGAGCTGATCTCCCTGTGCTATGTGGCTGCTTCCCACTAGCTATCTATTTTACGTTTGGTAGTGTATGTATGTCCATGCCACTCTCTCGCTTTGTCACAGCTTACCCTTCCCCCTCCCTGTATCCTCAAGTCCGTTCTCCAGTAGGTCTGTGTCCTTATTCCTGTCTTACCCCTAGGTTCTTCATGACTTTTTTTTTTTCTTAAATTCCATGTATATGTGTTAGCATACGGTATTTGTTTTTCTCCCTCTGGCTTACTTCATTCTGTATGACAGACTCCAGGTCCATCCACCTCACTACAAATAACTCAATTTCGTTTCTTTTTATGGCTGACTAATGTTCCATTGTATAGATGTGCCACATCTTCTTTATCCATTCACCTGTTGATGGACACTTAGGTTGCTTCCATGTCCTGGCTACTGTAAATAGAGCTGCAATGAACATTGTGATACATGACTCTTTTTGAATTATGGTTTTCTCAGGGTATATGCCCAGTAGTGGGATTGCTGGGTCGTATGGTAGTTCTATTTTTAGTTTTTTGGGGAACCTCCATACTGTTCTCCATAGCGGCTGTATCAATTTACATTCCCACCAACAGTGCAAGAGGGTTCCCTTTTCTCCACACCCTCTTCAGCATTTATGGTTTGTAGATTTTTTTGATGATGGCCATTCTGACCGGTGTGAGATGATATCTCATTGTAGTTTTGATTTGCATTTCTCTAATGATTAATGATGTTGAGCATTCTTTCATGTGTTTGTTGGCAATCTGTATATCTTCTTTGGAGAAATGTCTATTTAGCTCTTCTGCCCATTTTTGGACTGGGTTGTTTTTTTGATATTGAGCTGTATGAGCTGCTTATAAATTTTGGAGATTAATCCTTTGTCAGTTGCTTCATTTGCAAATATTTTCTCCCATTCTGAGGGTTGTCTTTTGGTCTGGTTTATGGTTTCCTTTGCTGTGCAAAAGCTTTTACGTTTCATTAGGTTCCATTTGTTTATTTTTGTTTTTATTTCCATTTCTCTAGAAGGTGGGTCAAAAAGGATCTTGCTGTGATTTATGTCATAGAGTGTTCTGCCTATGTTTTCCTCTAAGAGTTTGATACTGTCTGGCCTTACGTTTAGGTCTCTAATCCGTTGTGAGTTTATTGTTGTGTGTGGTGTTAGGGAGTGTTCTAGTTTCATTCTTTTACATGTAGCTGTCCAGTTTTCCCAGCACCGCTTATTGAAGAGGCTGTCTCTGCTCCACTGTATATTCTTGCCTCCTTTGTCAGAGATAATGCTGCCATTCTTGTTTTGCCAATGAGGAGGCTGAGGCTTGGGGAGGAGAAAGGTCTTGTCCAAGGTCACACAGTGTGAGTGGTGGAGGCACGATTTGAACTCAGGGAGCCAGGTTCCAGAGGACTTGGACCCTGGCCACTACTTTGTCACCTTAGCTCACGAGAGCCTTCCCTTGGCTTCCAGATCGGCCATCGGGACTTTGATGTGGAGAAGCGTCTTCGGAGGGACCTCAGAAGGACTCATGCACTATTGTCAGACGTGCAGCTCCTGCTGGGGACCATGGAGGACAGCAAGACGTCAGTCAGCAAGGAGGAGCTGGAGAAAGTGCAAAGCCAGGTGGGTGTCACGGGGTCCTCTCAGAACCCCATGGGGGGGATGCTGCGGCCAGCAGGGGGAGAATGGTTCTCCCACCCAGATGGGCGTGGCCACAGCCCGGATGTCTGACTTTCACAGACCTGCGGGGAGGTGGAGGGCATTGCGGGGCTGGATGGGTCACATGGATATGGTAGATGAGGAAGGGGGTTTATAAATGACTTAGGAGTCCTGTTCCCTTCTTTAGGGCTGCGGCAGAGTGAGTCTGAGTCCTTGGGCAGATCAGGGCCCTGGGGCAGAATGGCTGCGTGCAGCATGCCCGCGTGCCTGTGTGCGTGCCCGCGTGCCTGTGTGCGTGCGTGTGCACGTGGTGACCAGCGGGGCTGGATGTGAAACAGATGGTGCAGATCCTGCATGAGGATCAGCATCTCCATTGACGAGAGGTGACTCACCCAGAGTCCCACAGCTAGAGGGTGGCAGAGTCGGGATTCAAACCCAGGTTCTCAGGCCCCACCATCCCTGGCTGCCTCAGAGAAGAACGGGAGGCGGATGAGAGGTGAGGCCAGGAGGGAGCTGAGCACCTCAGGAGACATGATGGGCTCAGACTGTCCCGGTTTAGTGCTAAAAGTCCCATGTCCCGGGCAAGCCCTCAGCCCCTGGGACACCAGGACAGTTGGTCACTCATTTCATGGCCATGTCAGAACATTAGAATCACTTGTACTTGAATGTGTCCCCTCCCTCAGTCCTCGTGGTACCCCTGGGGGAGAGCAAATGATATTGTGCCCATTTAACAGATGGGAAAGTTCTGTCCACAGGTGGGAAGCAATGCACCCAAGGTAACACAGCAGGTAGGTGGCAGGGTTGGGATTCAAATCCAGGGCTCGTGATTCTAACTGCAGAATCTGGGAGCTCTTTTGCCTCACCCTGCGTCTTCCTGTCTGTCTGACCGACCAGGTGGATGGAGGACCCTGAGCCTCCTCTGTCAGGCAGTCAGGATGTCTGAGCACTCAGCCACCACTCAGGCATCTTGGGTTCATGCGGCCCCCTTGGCAGGAGGCCCTGTATTCTGCCTGTCTTTCATCAAAATATTCCTGATGCCATCCAAGTCTCCCTCTCTCCGTAGGTGAACGTTCTTGAAAAGGAACCACAGTGGTTTTTTTTTGTTCCTCTTTTCATTTTTCTTTTTTTATTATTCATGAGAAATCTCCCTCTGCAGGGTTAAAATGTGTGTTCTTGGAAAATAGTGGTATTTAGTGAAGGCGCCTTGAGCTGAATCAAAGAGCTTCATTCTTTTGAAAGTCCTTCTTCCCCATCTCTGCATCCAGTTCCTATCAAAGAGAATTCACAGCCTTGGCTTTCTGTTGCTGTTGTCATGGAAATTGTTATAAGGATGGGATCGTGTGGACCAGAGGTCAGGGTACAGTTGCTTTGGCTCCCAGCACACGTGTCCCGCCTGCCAGAGTCAGAGCTAATCAAATAAAGTAGCGATGACATTGGGCATTGCTGTCTCTCCTCTCCCATGTTCGGTATTTGTCCTTTACCTGAAGCCTCCAGGGACAGAGGCAGGAAGAGCAGACGGGAGGGGGGAAGGGAGAGGGAGCTAACTTTGCTGCCGGCTGTGTCTTCATTGCTGGGTATGGTGCTGGACTATTCCATTCATTCCTTCCTTCAGTATTTATGCAGCATCTACTGAGTGTCAGGTGATGTGCTAGGTCTAAGTATATTACGGTTAGTAAGACAGGCATGGTCCTCTCCCTTTGAAACCGACATCTGCTGGAAAAGAGGACAAGCAAACAATGTTACAAATAAACAGAAATATCCCACACCTTAATTCAGGTAGTAAAGGAAATAAGTGGGGTTATTATAAATAATAAAGGGAATAGGGAATTGCAAGGGGTCTCATTTAGCTTGGGTGATCAGCTAAACTCCCCTGGGAGAAGGAGAAGCAGGCAGAGACCAGAACGTGCGGGGCCTGGGAGGTTTGGATTTTATTCCCGGGGGTGATGAGAAGCCGTCGGGACGTTTTGAGCAGAGCGTGACATAATCGGATTCAGAGGATCACTCCTCTGTGTGGGGAAGGGATTGAGGAGGGATGAGTGCATGCCATTAGGAGGCTAGAGTACCTCTCTAGGCTGGAGGAGAGGGTCTCCTGGGTTAAATGGTTGTGGGGATGGTGAGAGGAGGCAAAGTGGGGGCTGGTTTGGAGCTGACAGGACTGGTAGGTGGTCGGTGTGGCGGCTGGAAGTGCATTACTTAGATCGTCCTCACCAGAACCCTAGGAGGTGGCTATTGCTATTTTTGACCCATTTTACTAATAAGGAAACAGGCTCTGAGAGGATGAGTAATTTACCCAACAGCACACAGCAGCGTATGTCTTAATGCCGCCAGCGCTGACAGTTCTGTACCCACGATGTTAACATTTTTCAACCACCTACTGTGTATCAGGCTTTTCCTTGGAATTTTCGGGATCCCCAAACTTGGCTGCACATCCGATAACTTAAGTACCATTTAAAAATCACAGATTTACAGGCCCCCCTCCTCGTTTTTTCTTCAAATTGAGACCCAGGATCTACATTTTTTTTTTAATTAATTAATTTAATTTTGGCTGCATTGGGTCTTCATGGCTGCGTGTGGGCTTTCTCTAGTTGTGGCGAGCGGGGGCTATTCTTCGTTGCGGTGCACGGGCTTCTCATTGCGGTGGCTTCTCTTGTTGCGGAGCGCAGGTTTCAGTAGTTGTGGCACATGGGCTCCGTAGTTGCAGCTTGCAGGCTCTAGAGCACAGGCTCAGTAGCTGTAGTGCACGGGCTTAGTTGCTCCGCAGCATGTGGGATCTTCCCAGACCAGGGCTTGAACCCGTGTTCCCTGCATCGGCAGGCGAATTCTTAACCACTGCACCACCAGGGAAACCCCAGGACCTACATTTTCAACAGTCACATGAGGGGATTCCAGTGCTGGTCTTAGGACCACCATCTGGGAATCATGGGCCTCGTTTACCCCTCAAAACACACTTTCAAGTTCCATGGCATAGGCCCATTTTGCAGATGAGAAAACTGATGGTGAGGTTATATTAGTATGACAGAGCCTAGTTCAACCAGTTTTACAATTCATTAAATATTGAATCAGGAGAACTGGATCCTGCACTTGCTAATGTCGTGACCTTCGCCGTGTGACAGGACCTCTGTGAGCCCTTGTCCCGAAGCGGAGCATCGTCATCGCCTCGTGTCCCAGGCGCCTGTGGGGGTCGGGGGCGATGAGGTCTAGCCCCCGAAGGCTTGAGAAGCTTGAACACCCTCTGCAGCCTCTACAGCTCGCTAACCATGGTGCCGGGTAACCTAGAGAAAGGTTTTCTCTCTGAGGGCAAAGATGAGGGAATGCGTTTGAAAGCACCTGTTAGTGAACTGTGTGCGTTCAGCAGATCCTGATAAGGTGTCCACTCGGGACAAATTCGAGGCCAGGCTGCGGGGATAAGGAAGAACCCTTCCCGAGAGGGGCTCCCAGTCTAGGCAAGAGTCCGACCTAGGAGCAGACTGCGGCCAGCAGGGTGATGAGATCTTTCCTGGCGGAATGTTGGGGTTTAGGTGAAGGGGATGCCCTTGATTTAGCTGTGGGAGAGGAGCTGGTGGCTTCAGCTGTCTGCTTAAAGGTGGGAACGAATGGCTGGCTGGGTGAGACGCACATGGGCGTTGTGGGAGGGAGCACCAGGGCGGGGGCGGGAGGAGACAGGGAGCATCTAACGCTTGGCCCAGTGTGGCTGGTGTGCAGCGTTCCCCGAGGAAGGGCAGGGAGGGTAATGTCGGTCAGCGAGGCTAGAGTCAGCTCGTGAATGGTTTAGTGAGCCCAACTAAGGAGTTTGGGTTTTATCCCAAAGGTGATAGGGAGCCATAGAGAGCTACAGAGCAGGGAAGGGCACGGTCAGAAGTGCTTGTAAAAAAAACGGCAGGGGCTCCCCTGGTGGCGCAGTGGTTGAGAGTCCGCCTGCCGATGCAGGGGACACGGGTCCGTGCCCCGGTCCGGGAAGATCCCACATGCTGCGGAGCGGCTGGGCCCGTGAGCCATGGCCGCCGAGCCTGCGCATCCGGAGCCTGTGCTCCGCAACGGGTGTACCGCAAAACAAACCAAAAAAGCCAGCAGGATTCTAGGCCCAACTGAAGCAGTGATGTGTGGCATGCCGGGCTCAACCAGAGGCATGGGAGGGTCCCCCTAGGCAGAGCATCTCCCAGAGCCCTTGCCTTCCTCCCGAGTGGACAGGCATTCCCCTCTGCCCGTTGCCCCACCGTCTAGAATCCCGACAAGATTATTTGGCTCTTTCTGCCCAGTTTCCCTCCATTGGGAGACTTGGCTCCGTCTCAGCTAACACCTGAGGCTAAAGACTGTGGGATAAAACATGGAAGACTCCTGGAGGAAAGACACACACCTTGTGAGTTCAGATCCTGCCTCTGCTACTTAATTAGTTGTATGATTCTGAGCAAGTCATCCTGCCTTTCAGAGGCTCCTTTTTCTTACCTAAAAAAAAAGAACCTGATATTCCCAGCTATTGGGCTGGTATAAAGAACCCTAGGCCCTGGATTCAAAGGAATTCTCTAAATTGAAAACTACAAGACAATGATTTTTAAATGTAGAGCTGCCCACTGGCCCCTGCGTCCCACCCCCCGGAGTCAGCTGGTGGAAGACTTTGGATCCTGGGCCCAGGATTTCACAAGACCTCGTGGACAGGTAGACGAGGCCACGTGTGGGGTGGGTCTAATGACACCTGTTCTTCAGGAGCAAGTACTAATTAATTCCCGTGGAATGCTTCCACTGGAAACAGACTAATCTGGAGACAGAAGCAGTTCCAACAACCAAGATATATCATTGAGATAATCGCTGTGCATAAATAACATCTGTGAGCCGCAGATGCCGGCACCTGGCTCCGAGGAGAAAGTGGAAGGTAGTGTCTGCTCCCGGGCAGTGACGGCTTTTTGTTTAAATTTGATTCACGCCTTGACCTTTGCCTCCTCCCGAAAGGAACTATTTGCTTTTTTTGTTTTGTTTTGTTAAATGGAGAAGAGTTTGCACTGAGCTCTTCAGTTGTTTACTTAATTCACGCCAGGGGGCCGTGTTCCCCCCTTCCTCCTGAGGACAAAGCTGTTGCTGAGTCTCAGCCATTGTTCCCCCTAAAGAGCTCTGGAATCTAGCCCCTCCTCGCTTCTCCCCTCTTATCACACACCACCTGCATCTCTCATTTGGAATTCTCTCAGGTCTGCTGGCCTCGGTCTTGTCCGAGCAATCTTTCTGCCCCCTGATCTTTGGAGAGAGCTTTTTAAAATATAAATACAATCATGGTTCTTTGCATTCAGGATCCACCAGCGGCTCCCCATTGCCCTCAGAGCACAGTCCACGTGCCTCAACATGACCTTTAAAGATGCACAGTCCAGCTCCTACCTTCCCGTCACCTCTGACCAGCAGCTTAGACCGTCTTGGGGTCCCCACACCAAGCCATGCCTTCTGCCGGACACTCGCTTCTCCCACTGAACCTCTTTGCCTGACGGGCATCTAGTCATCCTCCGAACTTGGGTTTGGGCCTCGTCTCTAGGAGCCATCTCTGACCTCCAGGGTCTGGGGGAGGGGCCCAGCTCCTTTCTCTCACGAGCTCCTGGGCTTCCCCCAGGACAGTCCAGATCATTCTGTCACAGTTACCTCTTTGCTTGAGCCACAGAAAGGTCAGAAGAGATTGAGGTGGGACCGGAACCCGCAGAGTCTGACTTCAACCCCTGGCAGTATGATAACCAGCACCCCGAACTACCAGTTTACCTCCTGTTGGCCTGCTGCCCACTCTGGGCTCTCCCAGCCCGTCTCGAGGCCCCAGTGTTCCTGTAGGCCCCTCCACTGGGGGATTCCAGCTCGGCTTCCGTGTCCCTCAGGTGGGCCGTTAGGCCCGGTGCACATTCCGCACAGTGAACCCCCAGTGGTCCCTGCTAGCGCACAGACGACTGAGGATCACCAGTGCCCTTAATCAGGACGGTGGTCACCAGGTGTCGCCCGCGCTTCCACGAGACGTTGAAGGTAACCAGCAAGCTCTGGGAGGACGACCCTGACAGGAGGCTTCCGTGTGAGCGAGCGCTTAGGGAACACTTCTCTCCAGCCCGGAACCACAGAACAGGTGGCCTGGATGTTTTATTTGAAGAGACTTTTCTAACAAAAGATTGTGTTGGAGTGAATTGATTCAATATTACATAACCTCCTGTCAGAGGAGATAAAGTCCAAATTGTAATCGGTTAAAAACATGCTTATCAGGAGCCTGTTCACCCCACAAACACTGACTCTTCCAAGGCTGTGATGAATGATGTGGGGAAAGGCTGCTTTCGTTGCAGACGGGGAGCACCGTCTATGCGTCTCTCCCAGAGGGCCTGGTACCATTTTAGCTATGGAGTGCCAGGCCCCCAGAGCAGCCCGGCCACCCACCAGGGTAGTCATAACCACGGGAACATGGATGGCAAGCATCCGTGGCCTACACCGTGCCCGGCACAGGGCCAAGCACTTAGAGGTCATGACCGAATTTGATGCCCCCAGCCCACTTGAATGCAGTGAGCTCCATGAGTAGAGGGGCCTTTCCTCTCTGGGGCCAGAGTGCAGAAGCGTGTCTGCACACAGCAGTGCTCTGTGCGCGAATAGGGCCCCACGGGCTGGGGTGAGTCTCCCTAGGAGGCAGCTGGTATTAGGCCCATTTTATGTGGGAGGAAGCTCAGCGTGTGAGAATCCTGCCCAAAGTCACAGAGTTTGGGGGGCAACTGGGATGTATTTTAAATAATGTGCTTTGAAAGAATTTCAAATTTACCAAAAAATGACAAAAATAATTCAAAGGACTCCTTTGGATCCTTCACCTAGAGCCCTCACTTTTTAACATTTTGCCACATTTGCTTTATCATTTTCTCACTAAATCACATTCTCTGAATTAGTTGAAAACAAGTTACAGACATGGGGTCCCTCTACCCTAATCAAAATCGGAAAATTTAACATTGATAAAATACTGTTTTCTAATGCAGGGGTTAGTGAACTATGGCTCACAGGCCAAATCCAGCCCATGCTGCCTGTTTTTCCATTGTTGTCTTGTTTTTGTTTTTCTTATTACAGCCTGAGAACTAAGAATGGTTTTCGTTTTCAAACGGCTACATTTACAGTTAGATAAGTACCTGCATGTATACTTCAGTTTTGCCTCTCGGCCCGCACGGCCTAAAATATTGTCTGGCTTGTCCTTGAAGGAGAAGTTTGCTGACCCCTGACCTTATCTGCTGACTATTCAAATTCTGCCTGTTGTTTTACTGATGTTCTTTGTAACAGTTTTTCTCCCTGTTCAGGATCCAACCTAGAATGTGTTAACAGCCTGTGCTGTTTCGTGATACCGTGCATAGAGCCTCAGTCTGTCTTTGTATTTTATGACACTGGCATTTTGGGAGAGTTCAGGCCAGTTGTGTGGTAGAAGGTTCCTCCATCTGGGTGCCCTGGAATTTGAAGCTACGTGTTTTTCACTTCAGAGCCATTTGGATTTGTGTGGGTCTGAGCGTGTTCCCGGGACACGGGACTTCTGATTTTAAAACCAAAAAAGTCCCAGGCAAACAGGGGTGAGCTGGTCACCGTAGAGCCAGCACCTCAAGCCCTAAGTAATTTGGGCCTCTCCGTAAGACCTGTTGTCAAAAGGTACCCATAGGTTTAGGGGAGAAGCCAATGAACCAGATGCGCATTTAAAAGCTGTTCCTCGGTTACTCATCCGCTCATGTTACCCCTTGGCTGAGTTCCCATCCTCTGCCTGTTCTCGCGTTGTGTCTAGTTTTCTTTGTTCCATTGATATAGACGAGACCTGCTGATGTTACCATATGTCTTAGCTGCTTCATTCTCCTTGCTGGTTTATGAGACTGTATCACAGTTTAGCCACTTTGCTATTGATGGACAAATAAGTCATCTAGACTTTGGTTGTTAGGAATAGAGCTGCTATGAACGTTTCCCCACGCTCTCTTACATGGGGGAGGCACATGTGTGTGCATTTCCGTAGCGTGCACCCCTGGAGGCCATCCAGCCCCTCCCCAGCGTGCACTGTCTCGAGCAGGCCGGGGGGGGGGGGGGGGGCGGCTTCAGAGCTTCCTTTCGTAAAGTGAGGAAGGAAGACTTAATCTCTCCTGGTGCTTTTCAAGTATGTGTGTATTTTTGTGTGTGCAAAAGAACCTTTTTATTAAAGGGAAGTCTCATGAGAACACCCTCTGCCTTGCCCACCCGGAAGCTGGGCCTTGACTGGGTTGGCCCCGTGTAACCTGGACAGACTTCCTTCCAGCTTTACAGAAAGGGCCCTGCTCGGGGCCCCAGGGTTTGCTGAACGTGTCTGTGGTTGCTCTCCCCATCCAGCTCATCTGCTCCTACAGGCAGGGTCCTGCCCCCGCCCCTGTCCTTCCCATGGAGCCTCTCTCTGGACACCTGCTGGCATCGGGGTCAGAGATCTGTGCTCAGGAGGGGCCGGGGGCAGCCAAGCCGCGGGTGGCCTCCCGAGGGGCATTCGGGGCTCCTGCGAGCCACCGTGGGTGGTGGGCAGCTCAGGCTGCAGACGTGGGCAGCCCCGCTGACAGGGGCCGGCTCAGTGATGCGCTGAGCTGCCCTCGCGGCCTTGCCTCAGCATGTGGGTGTGGAGTCCCTACTGTGTGGGCCCCCAGAGGTGAGCAAGACCCAGTGACCCTCCAGAGCCCGCTGTCCAGCGGGAAGACAGACGTGGAGGCCCTCAGACATTGTACTGATTATTTAGAGGAGAGCTGGAATATAATTTTCAAAGGAGGGGGCCCTGAATAGGATGGGGGCAGCGAGAACCTTTTTTGAGTATTTTATCCTGCTTTTCCAGGTGTTTTGTTTTTTTTTTTTTTTCTTTCTCTCTTTGGAGCGCACCTGTGTGTTACAAATCCATTGTCACCAGAGGGAAGTCAGGAAGGAAATTCTTGAAGTCTGTTCTATCATGTAGGACCTGTGCCGTCCTTAGATCCTACGATAGAAAATTAGAAAGGACTCCTAAACCCTCAAAGAAACAGACTTAAAACAAGTAAGGAGACCTGCTTTACTCAGCAGGTGGTAAGCACATACCACAGGGCTTACAAGGAAAAGCCGTGCGTTTAAAAGAGACCTCAGTTCGTGTCCTGGCTCCAGTCACCATTTAATAGCTGTGTGACCTTGACAAATTAACTGACCTCTCTGAGCTTCAGTTCCCTCATCGATAAAATGAAGATGAAACTGTGTACTTCCTAGACGCGGTTCATGTCGCAAGTGAACAGACACGTGGTCAGCATCCACAGAAAGCAGTTATTCTTCCACTGCTCATCACGATCATTGTTGCTCGGAAGATGGAGATGATAGAAACGGTAAATCCTCAGAAGGCATTTCAGTGCGTCCATCAGCGATGGGCGTCTAGCACAATGTAAGGAAAATCATGGAATGTTTAGTATATGCCCAAATAGTTGGAGATCAAGGACACAGAGAGTAACCACCATATGGTCTGAGGCACTTTCCCTTGAGGCCACTGTCATCAAACTTCTGAGTTGGAGAGACCATTGGTGGGCCTGACCTGACATTTTTAATATGTTGCATTTACTAAATTTGTTCCCTATCAGGGCTGTCTGTAGTTTGAGATATGGGCGATTCCCTTCAGGGAAAGCCTTCCTACTGAAGGTTGACTCTTCCAAGTGCACTGATGGGATGTCGAGGCCTTTGATGTGTTGAGATCAGCCTGCCAAAGCCACCATTTCTTAGAGCACCTCCCCGTGGTGTTTGCAATGTGGTATTTTTAAATCTTCGGAATTGTTCAATCAGACCCAGAAATCCAGGTTCTAACCGCTCGGCTGAAATATCAGAATTTTCCCTCTTTCCCCACCTCATTCCGTGTGTCGAGCCTACTCATCTCGTAGCTTAATAAGTCCAGAGCAAACATTTTACCCAGGTATTTAGAGCGGGCAGATGGCATTGCATGGGAGAGCAATGCTATTCATTGGTTTGTAGTTGCTGTCTGTGTGCTGGGAATCTCAATCGCCCTCCCACTGAATGAGAGGGGGTGGGTGCTGGGGAGAGAGCGCCTGAGATGAATTCAGCAATAGAGAAAGACTGTGTGCAGAGGGGGCTGGTGGTGGCCCAGAAACAGCCTGGGTTTAGTGTCTCATGGACTTGACTCTGACCTTGGGCAAGTCACTCCCCTGCCCAGGCTGATTCCTCCCTTGCAGGGCTGTTGTGGGCTATGGTCATAATAAGCGTCAAGGCCTATACCGTGCCTGATATGGTTGGTGCTGAAGAAGTCCATTCCTCCTTCTTCTCCCCATCGAACAGTCGGGAAGGGGGACTATTTATCCCCCTCCGAGGAGGGATCCATACACAGAATAGCTAAATAGATGTTTGTTATTCTGCCACAGGGTTTTGGAGGGAGCTGTTTGATCCAGCCTGTGACAGAAGGGCATCAGCAAGCACCCTCCCACAGTTCTGACTGTTTACTCTGTGGCTGACCCTGTGTGTGTACCAGCCCTTCTCACCTGTTCACTCATCCTGTATCTGGGTTCTGGGTAACAGCAACCCAGCTCAAATTTGCTCAAGCAGAAAAAGGGACGTTATTGGCCAAAATATCTGAAAAGTTCTGAGGCTGCGATTGCCTTCAGGCTTGGCTGGATCTAGGTGCTCCAACCATGTCATCAAGAATGTGTCTCTTGCCTCAAGGACCTTGATGTCACCTTGTATTCTTAGGCAGTCTCTTCCTTCTTGGTGGCAGGAGGGCCCCCAGACACTCCAAGCTTATATCCTGCATCAGAAAGAGCCAATCTTGTGTCCATAGTCGCAGACAAAATCCTGGTGTCAGTCGTGCTGTTGTCCCACAACCAACTACTATGGCCAGCAGGAGGTGGTGCTCTGCCTGGCTAGGCTGAGTTGCATGCATCTTCTCTGGGCTTCAGGGAGGAGAGTTGGCCCCATCGTGGACATTTGGGGGGTGGACATTCTTTGCAGAGAAGATAGGATGCTGCTGTCAAAAGAAATGAGAGCAGCGTGTGCAGTCACATCACCAGATTTTCCCTCTGGAACACGTGTGGTGGGCACTGCTGTCACGGGAGTGCAGCATAACAGCCTGGCGGCCAGGCTGCCTGGTTCCGTTTGCCAGCTCTGCCCCGTAGTACCGGGGTGACCTGAGGTAAGTCACTTCACCCCTCTACCCCTCAGTTTCCTCAACAGTAGCAACAAGAATGGCCATTGACCCTAGTTCCGCATGTTGTCGTCAGGGTTAAATGAGTGACGGCAGAGCCACGCCTGGCACCGTGTCAG